>NC_080110.1:24556511-25180357 GCF_950005125.1 Chionomys nivalis
GTGGGTGCTCCTGCGCTCGCACTACATATCCACATACAAACATACAAATCGCATAATTAACAATAAAAATATTAAAAGCAATGTCATAATTCACAAAGGTGCTGAGCCCCTTCAGATCTACAGGCTTAGCAACCGTAGGTATAACCTCCAAGGGAAGACACTGATCTTGCTTAACACTTTCTGCTTAAGGAAGGAGTGAGTGAGAACAGAAATTAAGCCCTATCTCACCATAAAATAGTATTCCCTCTATCTGCAGAAAATGGGTAGGTGGTAGAAGTATGGAAAGGCTTCCGGTAGAACAGCGAAACTGCAAAGTGCGAGCAAGCCAGTCCACAGTGAAATGACTCATTGCTCATTCCACTGAGAGCCTGCATTGTTCAGTTATCGCTTTGAAGATAATGGACTAAAAGCCACACTTTAGCTTCATTTTTGAAATCACAACTTTCATGATGGGGTAGCTTGCAACATTAAAATGGCAATTAATTAAGGGATAAAAACAAAATGTGTAAGTGAAATGCAGAAAGGGGTTTGCATGTGATGAATTTAACTAAATCTCAATTTAAAACATGATTTTTGTGACCTTTGTATGATGGAAACAGGAACTGTATAAATGGTAGACAGTGAAAGGAGGGATAACGATGAAAGGAAACTAGAAGATAAGAGGGAAACACAATGGGTGAAGGAGTGGGAAAAAGGGAGAAACTTCTGAGCTTCCTTCCACGATTGTGGGGGTTGTGGCTAAATCAATACTTTATTGCTTGATTATTAAATATTAAATCATGATATTAAAAGCACTAAGTTTAAATGTAAAAAATAATGAAAGCAATTATGATTTGCCCATGCCTTCTGTTTCCTCCGGGCACATAAAAGTTCTCTTCATTGAGCTCCTTTCATTAAAAAAAAAAAAGTAAGAAAAATATTCTGGGATTTCAAAACTAAATCCTTCAGGGTTGTGGACACACATAGCAGGGGAAAGGCGGACATTCACATCACTGGAATACGAGCTTTCTTATGACAGATCCTAAGTTAGTGAAAGACATGCTCTCAGGAAACTGGGCAATATTAGAAGATGTGACCGACGTGCCAGGCCCAATGCTTCTAAAGGAATGCCACTCAATGGGATCATCTGTGGGTCACAGCTTCCAGCCGGTCTCGCATGAAAACTAATGAAACTAGGAATTCCTGTGCTAAATATAAGCTGTATGCTGTGGATAGCAGAGGAGAAAAAGGCAGCATCAATTATCATAAGTGAATAAAAGAAGCTTTATTTTGTTATTGTTTTCCTGTGTGATTGATAGTCCCACTACAGATCCTTTTCTAGTGTTAATAGGAGTTGATGGGGGGGAAAGGAGACACCTAGATGCTTACATATTGAGAGATACAATTGGGAACGGATAAAATAGATATTTCAGAATCTGGGCACAAGTTCATTAAAAACTCAAGCTTATTTTCATTAATAAAATTAATTTGTAATGGAGCCAAGCAATCTATCTTAGGCAAACTATGGCTTTCAAAGTGTGTTATCAGAAGTGGTGTACCTTCCTCAAATATGAATTTATCCCGCTTAAAAGACTGGATAGCTGCTAGCAGGCTACTGTGCCCACATAATCACTCAGACTTTTACTGTGTGCCTCAGCATCAAGCATAGTCCCTAGTGGACATGTCGTCATTGGCATGGTCGTTAGTGAATGGTTTATAAACTGATTACTAAGAGCTCTGGGATATGTGGTCCCCAACTACAAAATTAATTTTCTTTGAGCAATCTACATAATTGTTCATAGTCGTTCAATTCTGAATATGTTACAGATTTCTTTGTAGGTAGTAGATTAAGGAAATTAGTGTGTGTGTGTGTGTGTGTGATGCATTTGCATATGTGTGCACACATGCATGCCATACATGTATGTTCATGTGCATGTGTGCATGTGAGTATGGGGAGTGTACGGGGGGAAAGAACTTGAGTGAATCTAATGCCTAGAAGTAGTTGAAATAAATCTGCAATTTAATGTGTTTATATAAGAAGATTGTAACAAGACTTTTACCTCTTTAAGCTCCCCTTCTGTATTAAGAAATTCTGTAACTCCGCTGATAAGTTTGGAATTCATAAATAATGCTTCTCCATACCTACAAAGATAAAAGAAAATCATCTTAATGTCTATCTAGGTAGTAATTTAAGCAAACTGGCTAGAATAATTTTTGCAGTCTTTCCCAAATGTTGCATTTACCAAGACCATCAGTAATCACTAGCTCTCAGGGAAGTACTGGTTGCTCTTCTCAGGAGAGAGAGAGGCAAAGAAGGATTTATTGCCATGGGGTTAGACCAGGTCCACCTAGCCTGCTGCAGTGTTTCAGAGACCTCTGAGTGTCACTGAGTCTGCCAAAGTCCAGGCCTTTAGAATTGGATTCAGGCATTGTTGTTCTATTTACAAGCCAAGAAAGGAGAGAGAGGCATTTATAAATGACCTAGATCATTGTAGGTTAAAAAGTCTCCCAAGAAATGAATAAAAGCAAAACCTATTCAATCAGAACCAGTACGTCACAAGGATTCTGTGATCTGGCTAGTTATAAAAGATCTTGGAATTCTAATTAAATTTCAAAAGCTGAGGCAAAGTTTACAAAAAAAATACTTTCATAAAAGAGCATCAGTTACACTTATTATTAAATTTTCTAGTTACCCAAATATTTAGTTATTAAAATATCTAGTTATTTATTATATTCTGTAATTCTTGTACTATGAATATAATTTCTTGACTTATGATTCCTGTAAGATGTATATCTGTGAATGGGAAGTTCTCACTTTGTCATTTTGCCTCTACTTTGGTAAGGCCATCTATCACAGGTTTCATGCTCTTAGCACCAAAAATAACCAACAAGAAGACTGAGGTTTTGGAAGCAAAGACGCTGCCATTATTATGATTAGACGCTTTCTTTTGCTTCCCCAGCTTGCTGGCTCTTCAGTACTTGAGTTGCTGAAGGACTTAGTCTTATCATTTAAAGAGGGAATCAATTGGGAGGATTGCCATGATGAGAAAAGGACATCTTAGTCAAAGCAAATAGATGGAAACTGATATTATAAACTGCTGGGTGCCGTGGTACATTCCCCCAGTCTCAGCATTCGGGAGACAGAGGCAGGGAGAATGATGTAAGTGTAAGGATAGACTGGTCTACTTAGTGAGTTCCAGATGGCTAAGAGTACATGGCGACACTGTCTCAAAGAAGTAAGCTACCAGTCGCTTCAATACTAATACAAGTAATTATTGTGAAGGTCATATGGTCAGAAAAGTGGCTGACCATACAAGAAGAAAAGTCACTTCCTTCTAAGGGAGATTCAATCGTTTTCCTTTATACTCCCAGGTAAGGAAGAGTAGAAGAAAATCTCTATCTCATACTTTATATAGTTGAAGACCTAGACATGGAAAGAATTAATTCTCATTTAATGTAACTAGATATAGCATTGATGAAATGATACACAGATTTCAGAGACAGCCTATACCTCTTCATTGTAGCAAATGCATATAAATGAGTACAACGTTGTTCTGAGAATGAAATGCCAAGTGGAAGTGTGGCATAATCAAAGGCAAGCAAGTGTGAAACTGCATGGTAAGTGAAGACAGCTGAAATCAATGGGCATCAGAAGGGTCTAAGCTGTGAGACTCGGTCAGAGGTAAAATCTTGAGAGGTAAACGGAACACACACCATGAAGCTCCTATGCTTAGTGTGGCAGAGAATCATGGGTGATTTCAAAGAAGGGAGATAGCAACATATTTTAGAAGGTTCTGAGATAGATGATAGATAGATAGATAGATAGATAGATAGATAGATAGATAGATAGATAGATAGATAATAGATATACAGATGATAGATAGATGATAGATATACAGATTATAGATAGATGATAGATAGATAGATAGATAGATAGATGATAGATAGATAGATAGATAGATAGATAGATAGATAGATAGATGATAGATATACAGATGATAGATAGATAGATATACAGATGATAGATAGATAGATAGATAGATAGATAGATAGATAGATAGATAGATAGATAGATGGATGGATGATAGATACACAGATGATAGATAGATAGATAGATAGATAGATAGATAGATAGATAGATAGATAGATGATAGATGGAAAAGTGTGATCTAAGATTCAGAAAGATGGAAGGTTGCTTTAAGACTGCTGGTGGGGATAAAGAAAAACAAACAAGCATGTGGTAAAGAGGTAAAGAAGTAGTGTCAGAAATAGCAAGGAAGTCTTCAAGAAACATTTAGGATACTTAAGAGGACCTTGGATCTGTTATTATATATGGCAAGGAAGGAGGATGTCTCTATAGATTTCCAGTTGTGAATACTTATCTGATTTACCAAGAAGAGGAAGACAAGTGTGAAATTATAGGCTCCGACACTATAGGTTTGGTTTTCAAGTGCACTCCACAGGGGACCACAATGTGAATAGTTCTACTACATGGTAACGTTAGGTGAAAGGTCTGAGTTAACAGAAGTGATTCTGGGAGCAATAGAAGCAATGGGAGCACATGACACCTAAAACCAGAAGGAGCCTGTAAAGTAGAACACAGTATCCTAGACAACCCTTCTCGTGAGCTCCGATTTTCAAGAACTAATAGGAAAATCGGAACTGATAAAAAGCACTCCTGTGAAGAAAAACAGAACTATATATGTGGACTGAACTCTCAGTCTTTCTACCTTTTGAACGGTGGTCATGGTTCTCAGAGACAAAATAAGCATGATGAGAAACAGAGGAAAGAAATGGTAGATGTGCGGATAACACTGAGCTCTGGTCTATGCACCAATGAAAGGTTGGTGTGTGTGTGTGAAATCCTTTAGACTCATACCCATATGTATTAGTTTCACCTTCCTGCCTGCTACATGACACATTATATACACAGTGGCAATGCAAGCTCTAATCTTCCTATCATTCTACGATACAAACTGCAAACACAAAGATGTCACTGTGACTTATAGGTATACCAGCAGTTTCGGGACAATGAAGCAGCTGTAGACAGAAATGTGTGCAACTGAAAGGGCACATTCTGATGAACTTGTTATGCAAGGATAACGGGTAAAGGAATGAAAAAAACACACAATAGTTTTTACTTCAGCTTTCAAGAGACCAAATGTTAGGTCTGCTTACTATCTGGAAAAAAAAAAATTCATGTTGAGGAGTAACATGCAGCATTTACTTGCTCCATAATAGATTTAATTTTAAAATACCATAGAGATTATCAGAGGCATAAATTAACATTTATTATAATATATTTAAATGCGTAATGAAATATTTTCTAAAATTGAAGCTGAAGAATTCTCACCACGAAACAAGATATTCTGGGAATTAATTCTACTGCAGCTGGAATAATACAATGATCCAAATGATTAATGAGACTTCTCCGTATCACTGTTTTATTGAGGTGTTTTATGATATTTACATTTAAAGAGAATTTAAACCATTCTACAAGAGTAAAGTTCTTTGTTGGAATTGCATTTATATGTGATTTATGTTTTTTTCTATAATATATACAGAATATACAAGTTTTATGAAAGGATTTCAACTACATAGAATTTGATGAATTTCCAAGTCAAGTTGCTCTGCTAAATAATTCTTAGTCTCTCCATGCTTTCCCATTAATTAAGGTTATCAATCTTTATTAAATGAGAAATGTTAGAGACATGATAAAAAAATCATCGTGAATTTCAAGGAATAGCAACAACCATCTTTGCTGAATATTATAAAGTCCAATTTTATCATTTAGTTCACAGCTCTAACAAAAACCTTGGGTATCTATTCCTCAAACATAGGCTTTCATTTATTCATTCAGGCTTGAATAGATTATAATCTCTACCTGGTATTTAGTATTTTCCATTTGTCTCTGAAAAACTTCCAGGCAAGATCTCGACCATGTGGATTTCTGGCTACATGAATTATGACATCAATTGCATCTTGATCCAACACCACCTCAGAATTCAAAGACAGATTTAGAAGCCTATAACGATAAAAGTGTGGATAAAAAACTTTTAGTCTAAAAATGTAAACACTTTATAATCTTAAATTTAAAAATTTACAATTTAGTTAGAGTCTTCAAAAATACTTGAGTTAAAACTTTCCCAATGAATAATTACAGAACAATTTCTGTTTAGAAAACACCGATAAAATTCATAGCACTTTCATGAAATACACTAATTACACTCCAAGAATATCTATGGGATGGGAAAAATCAAAAAGCTTATTTGTTGACACAACTCCATTCTCAAATTTATCACATTAAATATTTTCTTTTACAGTGGAATATTTTCTCAAACAAACATAACACTTTATAAAATAATTAGTTATAATTCATGTCATCTTTCAAGTAAAGTTACTTTAGTCATTTCACCATGTAGGTTTTCTTCTCTCAAGAAAGATGTGTTCTATAACACCGACTTTTACAATACTGTATATTCAAGGAAATAAAATCAGCTCCAGAGCATTTTAGTTGTAGATGATAATGTTCATTACAAATACAACCTGAGAAATTTAATGGACTCGCCTATTTAATAAATTCCTGTCATCGCTGCAAGTTAGGGCCTCTAGTAGTATCTTCTTCTCTGAAACTGCAGTGGTGGAGTGGAATTTCATCCAGATGAACTCCCAGACATCCTCATCCAGCAACGACACCCCTGTGCAGTAAACGATGTCTCGAACATTCAGTGGTATTCTAAGGAAGTAACCCGTGGTAGTTTTCTGTTAATCAAAAGCTTCAAGGTTTTGAAAATAAAGACCAAAGTTGCTTTCCTACAACCAGCTATCTAAAAAATGATTTGCCAATTACATAGCTCCTAAAACAATGCAATACTACAGAGTAATAATATCTGAATATATTGGTGACTAGAAAATAAAATCAAGTCTTTTATTCTGCTGAAGTTTTGGATATAATTTTTATTCGCAGCCAAAACGTCATCATTTAAACAAACTAACAAAAACACCTTGTTAAAGAACCAAAAATGAAGTCCTTTATATTTTAAATGGCATTCATTGAATACCTATCTGAAATTTTTCTTTCATAATAGATACACTCAGAACTTTAGTTAAACACTAGTACGATTAAAGCAGTATGGGAAAGCAGATGAAAGTCGGAGTATCTACTAGTGAGGAGATAGGACTCCTACCCAGTGGTTCTAAAACACTTCTCAAAGGAGAAAACGCTTTCCCTCCACAGTGTTAGGAAAGCTTTTGTTCATCTGTTTTTTAAAAGGTAAACAAAAAGATGGCTAATTTATTGGAATAAAAGACAACCATTTAATTTTAAATTGTCATAAGATATCTATTAAAAACAGTGTGTATGTGTGAGGGTCTGAGTGTATATAACAGCATTAGACTTGTGCAAGAACCTGGAGAGATCAGAAGAGGACATCTGGTCCCTTGAAACTGAAATTACAGGTTGAGAGTAACCCGAGCTGATTTCCAAGAAGTGAACCCAAAGCAAGTCTTCAAAAAGAACAGAAAGTTCTTTAAACCATTGAATCGTTCATCCAGCACTAAGAAACTTTCGTGTGACTAGTAGAAGGGATAGAATCTATGACCTTGGTGTTATTAGCACCACACTCTAAACTGAGCTAACTGGATGCCCTTACATTTTTATATTATTATCTAGAAGTAATTTCCTCAAACATTATAAATGCAGAATCATAAATTGAATGATAAACAATAAGACATAACTAACAAATGCCTTTCCACTATGTTTATGTAGTTATTATAAAATGATAGTAAGCTATAACTTTGACTACAAAATAAAAAGTTAGAGTAAGAAAAATTAGCATGAATTTTGTTAGGCTTGGCAATTCATGAATTATAAACTTAGAAATCAGCTTGCTCACAGTGGTGTTCCATTATACACCACATTTCCTGGCTTTTTAAAATATTTCTCCTAAGAAATATTCAAAGACTTTTTAAAAGCTGAAAAGTGCGCATCTCTTTCTGTAATATTTATTAGTCTATTAGTTACACTTCCCATTAATAATTTGAATGTGACTACATGGATTGTCTTCTCCAAGTCACAAGAAGAAACAAGGTTTTTTTGTTGTTGTTTTTGTTTTTTGTTTTTTTTGATTCAGAACTTCTGTTAAACACTAGTAAGGTTAAAGCAGTATGGAAAAGCTGATGAACGTCTGAATGTCTCCTAATAACGGAATAGGACTTCTTCTCGGTGGTTCTGAAGGGCTTCTCACAGGAGAGAGCCCTTTCCCTCCACAGTATTAGCAGGCAAAGTTTTATTCATATGATTTTGTAAAAGGTGAAAAGGAGGAGGAGGATGCCTTCACGGCTTAATTTTGCTTTCTAGCTCAGTCTGGATCCCAAATAGAAACTGTCAACCAGAGCTTTCCGGTCATGAGTTGGTGACAAAAGATTCTTTCCTTTCTGTTTATGGTCAGCTTGCCACAATGTATACTTAAATTTATGAAGAAGAGCACTATTACTGCTTTTTTAGGGAAATCATTTATTATCTATCTATTTATTTATCTATCTATGTATGATTTTTTTTTTGAGACAGTGTTTGTCTGTGTGGCTTTGGTACCGTCCTGGAAGTAGCTCTTGTAGACCAGGCTGGCCTCAAACTCACTGAGATCCACCTGCCTCTGCCTCCCAAGTGCTGGGATTAAAGACATGCATCATCACTGCTCAGCAGAAGTAATTATTCTTAATAGGTATAATTTAAGATCAGCTGAATGTCTTCAATGAATGAGCTCTTATAAACCAGGATGGGTCTTCTTTCCAAATACAGAAGAAGTAGAAGCTAACATTGCATGACTGCATGACTTTGACCAAGACATTGGTACAGAACTTTGCAAGTAAAACCAAAAAAAATCTCTAGCATGTCTACTGAAACCACTAATCACCAATCAATATCAGATGTTAGAAACAGTTTATTTTCCGAGAGAAATTCATTAAGATTTTGACAGGTCAAAGATAAGATGAGAATAGAGCACAGTAAGTTAGAATTTCCATTGCTACAGAACTAGCATTCATATTAAGTATTCCCTAATTAAAACTACAAAAATTGGAGAAAAGAAAAAAAATTAAGCAGTAAATGTTTAACTATATTCCCTAGAAATTTCATGAATATTACAGTACAGCCACTAGCAAAGCCTGTTTCATTTATCTTCTAGAGGCGTCTACGGGCTAAGCCAGTTAAACTGTGTAAGACATAATCACACAAAGGGAACACATGCTTTGACTATGACAACATCTTACATACATTCTAAAGAGTCCTCAGATGCCAAAAATAACATTTTGTGGAATGCCATGTTCTGAGTTATTCTTTTTGTAGTCTGTGTCTGAATTATTTTTCTCAGCATCTAAGGTCTGCATTATGTCTGTGTCATCAACTACTTTTTATAGCAGAAAGGACTCTGGGCTGAGAAGGAATATTTTCTACCATAAAAGTATAGTTATTTTCCACTATTGCTAGAAGTCTTAGCTGGGATCATCTTTCTGAATTCCTGGGAGTTTCCTTGGCACCAGGTTTCTCCCTAACCCCAAAATGGACACCAGTCAAGATATCTTTTGCATTATTCTTTCTGTTCATCCCATCGCAATCCACCTCACCTGATCCCTCATGTTCCCAGACCATCACCTGCTGCCCACCTCCAGCTTACCCAGGAGACCTCTATGGGAGGCCTGCCCCTTTCTGAATGGAGACTACAGAGGAGGAGTGGATGGAGGGGGGTAGAAGGCATGTGGTTGGCATGTAAATTAAATGCAAACGTTTAATAAAAATAAATAAAATACAGGTACTTATAAACTTTGTACCTGTTCTACCTTAGAGATGAGTGATGCAATGGTTGTGACGTATCTGTGTTGTGTATAAATTCCTTGGGATTCATTGTATTCTGGGTCCTTAATCTCCTTGGACCTGCATGCTCATTTCCTCCTACCGACTAAGGAAAAATCAGCCACTGTATATTTCAGACAAAGTCCTGGTCTCTATTCTCTGTTTTGCCCTCTTGGACTAGAGCAGGGTTCATGTTGGTCTGCGTGATGGCATTTTTCATCTTTCTTCACACTTTCCCTTCCCTGTGAATCTTCTCAATGATAATTACTTCTCAGGATCTGCCTTTGGTTTGCTGATGCTTCTGATTGCCTCCATCTGCCGGTGACGCCTTCAAGTGAATTGCAGTTCAGCTGTTCGTTTCCCTGCCCTATTGGTGCTTTGAAGTATTTTAGTCTTTCTTGAAATTCTGGCTTTAATTTCAATTTCTCTTAGCTCGAGTGAGCAAGCGCATTTATGATGGTGATTTTTGCACTGACAAGTAAACAATCAGATCTGTTCCATTAAGGAGGATTTTTCTAGATGTCTCTGCTTATTTCTTCATTTTCTGGCTCCATGATTTATATGGGTTTTTCACACCTCACCCCTCATTGCACAAGTCCCTAGAGAAGCTTCATAAAGGAGAAGACGTATATAAACTTGCTGGAGATTCTGGAAGGTCTCTACCAGACAGATCCTTCTCAGGAAAGTAACAGGTCACTGTGGCTTTTGTCTGCTTACTCTATGCTGAACTAGGAGAGAAACTGATGTCTAACAGTCCAATCCACTGTCTCCATTTTCCCGTAGGTGTCTGGAGTCCATGTCTGGAAAGCCTGATGTTCTCTTTGGAGATAGAATCAGAGAATCTGAGGCACTGTGTGCACAGGTTAATGCTTCTCCCAGAGGGGAGTTAACAGTTGAAATCCCCACCTACTTTGGATCTCTATTGACCAGTGGGGAAGGTACTTGGCACTTTCGTTTTTATTGTTATTTTTATTACATTATACATTTTTTTCGCCCTCCTCCCTTTCTTCCCCTCCACCTCTACCATCGTCTGTAACCCCCATGTTCCAATTTATTCAGGTGATTTTGTCTTTTTCTCCTTCCTATGTAGATCCATGTATGTCTCTCTTAAGGTTCCCTTAGTTGTCTAGGTTATCTGTGGTTATGGACTAGAGGCTGGTTTTTCTTTGCTTTATATCTAGAAGTCACTTATGAGTGTGTACATATAATTTTTGACTTACTGGGTCTGAGTTACTCCCCTCAATATGTTTTTTTCTAGATCCATCATATCAAAACTTGATGGCAGCTTATTCTAGAAAGGATGTGGGGTAAAGAAAAGCTCCTCCATTGCTGATGGGAGTGTAAGCTTGTATAGCCGCTTTGGAAATCAATATGGCGATTTCTCAGAAAATTAGGGAACAATCTACCTCAAGACCCAGCAAAACTGCTGTTGGGTATATACCCAAAGGATGCTCAATCATACCATAAGGTCATGTGCTCAACTATGTTCATAGCAGCATGATTTGTAATAGCCAGAAGCTGGAAAAACCTAGATGCCCCTCATCCCAAGAATGGATAAAGAAAATGTGGTACATTTACACAATGGAGTATTACTCAGTGATAAAAAACAATGAAATTTTGGAATGTGCAGGTACTCGATGCATTCTAGTCCACAGCTGGCTCTGAACTCTGTTGATGGTTAACCTCTCTCAGATGTATCAGAACCCTTAAGACTGGTGAAACAGATCATGGAAGACCAGTGCATCTTTTCAGAGTGCACCATTGTGAATCCGTGAGCCTAATCAAAGAGAAATTTTTATGCCAGTATGACTAACATGGAATTCTCTGAGCATTTAGCTGGGCATGGATGTCATCTATAATGTCTTCTTAAATTTTGTTTTTAAGCAGTGTTCAGTATGTCATTTTTCAGAAATACTTAGTGTTGGCAAGACTGGGTTTCTATCAATAAAACTTGTGGTTATCAGCACTGTCATATCCTAGTACGCACAGTGTCTGAAGAGGAAACAATGTAGCAGTGATCTAAGGACCTACCACATTTAAAAAAAAATGGCATACATGGAACAATGAGAAGAAGTTTTGAGAAAAATCCAGCAATAAAAGTTCAGGTAAGATGATAGATACGCATTACTTAAGTTTCCTGGGAAGACCCTTTAAATAAAAGCTACATAGAATGAGAGAAGGTTCTATGTGGAAATCTGCAGCTGTAAATCAAGATAAATGCTCTACTTCTGGGTCTACTTTCAGTCCTGTAACAAGTTGTCTGTCTCTCTGCACATAGTACACATATCAAACTTGATGAAGAAGAAAATGAAACACATGTATGTTTGAATAGATAATCTAAAAGCATGAAAGACAATCATCAGTCTCAGGAACAAACACCCCAAGTCTCAGGAAGAAAATGGTTTAATTAGCAGATACCAGGAGGTATAATTGCATATATCTCCTCCAAGAGGAAAGACAGAGCTAATTAGCCCAAGAACGCTGATTTTTCTAGCAACTCTCCCCACCCCATCAGTTCCTCACTTCCTTAGCCATTCACCAGATTAAAAAAAAAAATCAAAGTATAGTTCACAAGATCAGTCTTACTCATTACTGAATAAAACAAGATTGGTAGGAACTGGTTATGCCAGGGGCCTTCAATTCCCGATGACTTCTATTCTTAATGAAACCCCCTTTTGTTTCTAAATTTGTAAAGATGTTCTAATAACATTTTCACAAAATGATTGCTCTGGGGACAGTTTAAGATCTCTTTGTATAAACCAAAGTCATTAGGAATAAATGAAAATGCTCATTTGTTTGTAAAGCATTATCTAAGAGACCACAGAACCCATAGTTATGAATGGTAGAAATGAGTCCTGGGAGACAGTGGATATCAAGATTACAGGGATCGAGGGGCCCTTCCTAGTGAACATGAAAATTGTTTATGAAGATGTGAATATCCCCATAGTCATTTCTTTTTAACTGCTGCATCAGAAGTAAATCTTTTAATGGGATTTTATCTGCTGGGAATAAAGCTGTGTTTGGTTTTCTTTCTTTCTTTCTTTCTTTCTTTCTTTCTTTCTTTCTTTCTTTCTTTCTTTCTTTCTTTCTTTAGGTATGGTATACAAGCATGGACAGTAAGCAAGTCTCACCTAGTTACCTGATGGAAGAAGAATGGGGTACGGCTTAGCCAAAATGAAAATGCTTTTAGCTTTCTTAGAGTAGAAACACTGCAGAAATGATCGCCTAATTAGTGTAACTGGTGCTCTGGTTTTTATTTCATTCTCATTTTAAATAGGATTATGTCAGAGTTCATTTGTGTGATAAAAGTTTTGAATGCCTGGATGTTCAGAATATCATTACGGGACCATTTATTTTCACATTTCAATGATATACTTAACAGCAAGTGCTTGAAATGCTTTGGAGGTAGATGTTAAAAATTAAGTAAGAGAGAGATAAAGATATTTCTTTCAGGTTAATTTTTTTAAACTAAGTTTAAAAATAATAATGGTAGTATGATTTTGATGGACCTGCTATAACAAAGTATTATAAACTAGGTTGCTTAGTAAAAAGAGATTTCTCTCTTATAACACTGAATACTTAAGTTTATGACCACCAACCATCAGGTTCAGGTGAGATCCTTCTTCAAGGACGTACAATGCTGCCTTCTCCTGTGATCTTGATCTGGAGAACGGGGGCTGGAGAGCTCTTTGAGCTTGTCTTTAAATAGATTACACCGTGGGGTCTCTTCATTATGTAATGAATTTTCAAAGGCCACACCTCCTAACATAGTCATTTTGGTAGTGAAGAGTTCAGTATATACGAAGATTCAGTCCATAATAATAATAATGAGATTAAGTCACAGTAATTTGATACTTTAATTAATTTATTAGAATTGAAATGCGCAAACAAATAAGAAAATTGCCAAAGGTTTACTAGCCAGAGAGACTCATAGGTCCTTTCCTCTCTTTGGCAAACATTGGTACTGATGGATACTGGGGAAATAGAAGTTATTGTTTTCAGTTGGGTTATTACAGGTGAGCCCACAAGACGCCAGCGAGCACTTACACATTCTTTCTCATGCACACTACCCTGATTAAACTCAGTGGTCATGAGCAGAACAGAGACATAAATATTGCACACAACCCTGGTTAAATTCAATGGTCATGAAGCAGAATAAAGACATAAACAATGAACGTGGGAAAAAGAGCTGTAGGGAGGATGGCAGGTTATAGGGGTAGGAAAGAGATCAAGTGTGGGATGAGAATAATCACAATGTGTTATGTATATGGAAGATATTGTCAAGGAAGAAATTTAATATAATATTTTAAATAATACAACATGTTTATGGGGGGAAATACTGAAGGGATACACGGAGAATATTAACAACATTCTTCTTCAAGGTCTAAGTATCATAGGCAGGTAGTATTTTTGATAATCATAATTTCAAGTCTGGTAATTAAATGATTTTGCTGCTATGTGGAAAATAAGCAAACATTTGACTACATTTTCAAAGATAAGTCTACTCTTATTATGAGAGTAAAATACATCTCATAAGGCTTCTATTGAATATTCAGACATAATACTTTAAATGCTAAAACTTAAACCATCTACCAAGAAACTTACATTGATTGAAGAAAAAAATACAACTTGAAAAAATATAACTTTTTATAATTAATAAAGATATTCATCTATTTTCACGTGGGTTTCCTAGAACTAATTTGGCCGGCCGTTTGTTTCCAATTGGGGTGAGTCAAGGTCAATGCTTTGGGCTTCGTTTTTCATCCTAATTGGACAGGGCTAAAGTCCAAGGGTTCTAAAGTCTCTTCTTGCTCTGTTAGAACAAGAATCTTTTCATTAGTGATCATATTAACATTGAAATGTGGATTTAATTATTTTCAAAGACAATGAGAAATATCGCTCAAGAGAGCCCATCTGAGAACACCACTGGCTCTCAGAGGAGGTTTACATGCCATCGATAAGGAGTGGGACCCAACATTTAATTAATTTTAATTAATGAGCATTGAATTCATTCTTTTGAAAGATTGTCTATGCGCTCTACAAAAGAACAGCTTTGGTTGAAGCCTCATTGTCAATGCTCCAAAATTTGTGCCTTAGAAAGTGTGTGTTCTTTTTTTGTTTTCCAGGACTGCCAGTTCATGACGTTAGAGCACCCTGCTGAGAAACTGCTTGCTTCTGTACAGGTTGACCTTTTGCATGGTGCCCTCTGATGCCTTCCTTCTCTGTCATAATTTTTCAGTCTCTTGTCTGCTACTGTGAACATCCACCCTGAATAAACTTACAGCTGCTCAGAAGGAATCTGTGAATTTGCACCTAAGTGTCAATGCACTTATCTGGGAAATGGGGATAAGGATCCCTGAGAGGGCTCTTATGTCGGGGAGTGAGATATTCTCCAGCCAGTACTTAGCACACTACCAGTGCATGGTATGATATTGGCGTGGATTTTATTTCTGTGGTGTGCATGGTGCAGTACTGAGAACAATAAAGAAACTCACAAAATAAGTGGACTCACTTCTTCCTCTTTATTTCTAATATTGGTGTGTGTGTGTGTGTGTGTCCCTGTGTCCACATACATGTGTAAGTCAGAGGACAATCTCAGATAGATTTTCATTCAATTTGCTTTTTGATGACTTGTTTGGGAGATAGCCGTCTTTTTGGCAAACCTTGTACTCACCAACTAGGTTAGGCTGTTTGGAATCTGCCTCATCCACCTCCCTAGCACTAGATGACAAGAAATGAACCACTATGCCAGGCTTTTTTTTTTTAACTATAAGTACTGAGGATCAAATTAGGGTTTTTGGTCATACATTGCAAGCATTTTACCTACTTATTTCTAAACATAGTCCCAATTTTTAGAATAAATAGTAACCAACAAATATGCTTATCTTTGCCAAGTGATTAATGGAACTTTTGAAAAGCAAGCATAAATATTTTTAAATGATTAAAGCAAAAGTTAATAGTTTATTTTTTAAAGTGTCAAGTTTAAGGCAGTCACATAAGATGCATTTCATAATGAGCTCTACCTTTCTGGACATTTGCTAATCAAATATGATGCCCCTGAGAGTTTGTATAAGAGCTCTGGCACCCAAGAGGGGTGCTGGACTTAAGTGTCTCTAAAATGGCCCCAACAAAGGGACAAAGTCCTGCCTAAAATGTTCAGTCAGTGACAGTGTAAAGGACATTAGGAAGCAAGACCATTAGTGAAGCACCTTCACATCAGACATAGGGAGACAAGCTCTAGAAAATTCTCTAGAATCATGTCTCTGTGTTCAGGACATGATTATTCCCAATGAAGCATGAGTATAACAAGAGGAATACAAAAAAAAATGGAACAAAGACAAATCAGTCCACAAACAGTCTGCAGTGCCCTTTTACCTAGAAGAACAATGGTGAGAAATCCTGGGGGTGAGGAGAACAAATATGTTTAAGAGATCTGAATGTGTACTCAACTGATGTTCAAGACTTCTTGAAATTTCAATTTTGCATGTCTCAAAGTGGTTTGGGCTGATCTTTCTAGATGAAAAGAGAAAAGAGTTGTGACTGGTGGCAAGGTTTTTTTGAATTCTTCACAGAGTAACCATGTTTTAATATAACCATACTCCTTCTGAAAGGACTTAAAAATTAAAGGAAAGCTTACTTTGAAAAGGACATTTACTTTAAGTTCAAATAAAACATACAAAAATATTTTAAATGTTTATGCTATATATAATGTGGGATTTTTTTCTCCTTCTCGCAGGGAGAAGGGTGATGAAAGCTAAGTATATGACCATTTTATAAAATGTAATGGCTAAACCACAGAGAGAGAGAGAGAGAGAGAGAGAGAGAGAGAGAGAGAGAGAGAGAAACAAGCCTAGGCAGAATAACATACACAAACACACATACACACAGAGGAACAGTTCTACTCAGAATAGCATGTGACACACATACATATACATGAGCCAAAAACATAGAAAGACAACATCATAATAATGTTAATGGCTTACATGGGGGCAAAAGTACTTACCAATGACAAAAAGACAAAAATGACAACAACCAATGAAAAGGCAACATAGTAAAGAGCAAGTAATTGGAGAATTTGATGTGGAAGTTCCCTCTGTGTGTTGCTTGTATTGGTTGAATAAAAAAAACTGCCTTGAATGAATAAAAAACCTGCCTTGGCCTGATAGGGCAGAACTTACGTAGGTGGAGAAGACAGAACTGAATTCTGGGAGGAAGAAAGCAGAGTCAGAGAGATGCCATGGATCCACCAGAGACAAATGCTTGGAATTTTACCTGGTAAGCCACTGCCATGTGGCAATACACAGATTAATAGAAATGGGTTAAATTAAGATGTAAGAATTAACCAATAAGAAACTAGAACTAATGGGTCAAGTAGTGATTTAATTAATACAGTTTCTGTGTGGATATTTTTGTGCTAAGCTAGTTTGGCAGCTGCTATGAACAAGTGGTTCCCCCATGCAAAAATTAGTGCCAACATGATGGACTAAATCCACTTTAAAAACTGAGAGAGCTTAATTATAAACACAAAAATAATCAGCTTTGTTGATTATTATTTGTACTAGATAGAGTGTTGGGGTGAAAACTGTGTTTGTTCAAAAAACTAAATTAAAGGGCGATAGTAATAGTGGGTAACAGAGTGAATACTCGTAAGCTATTATTTATGGATAATTTACATTGGATAGTTTTGTATATTGATACAAGTTCAAATTATATTTGTTACTTTTGTTTACATTTGTATACCTATGCAAAGATATTTTGTCAGATTGTATATATGCATATTTCTACCTTGGTTTAGGACATTTTATATATTGATACAACTTTTAGGATGTATTTTCATATTGCATTATATATTATTCCTACCTCTAATCAAGATACTTATAGATTGTTTACATTTTGAGGTCATTGTCCTCATTTGTTGCACATTATTTACAGATTATTTAATATTCTGACATAAAGTTTTAGTCTTTAAGTTATACAGGTATTATTATAGGTCAATAGTTGTTCATGTTTGTTGTACATACAGTCAGATCAATTTGATTCTTTAGAGATATAGAAATTGTATTATGTCTAGATAGGTAATCTTCAACCACTTCAAAGATCTATGGAGCATAGCATTTAAATAACTTAGGGTTCTGTTGACATGAGACATGATGGCTTCTGACAGCACCAATCTATTCCCAAGAGAATGTTGAGCACTGAAGGTACTCCACTTGGAGCTTGATTTCTTCTTGGCAAACCTGGCCTTTGGGCTAGGAACTGACAATGCCTCAACTACTGACAAGTTACATGATATTCAGAAATGGATAAGCAGGACTGTCAAATCTTGCCAAGACAAGGTAAAGTGGTTTGGAAAACTTTCCGGTCTCTAAATGTGATCTGTCAGTTATGCTAGGCCTTAGCCAAAGTTGGTTGCTTCAACATTGCAAAAAGAGACTTTGGATGATTGCTCAAGAAGCTAATTGTCTCTGTCATATATTGCTCCCTTTGGAAGCTACTTGATTATACTTCCTGCCTGCTCAAGTAATATTATCTCCCTTCTCTGGTCTTCGATGGGCTTGAAGATTAGATAGTCAAAGTTACTGTACTATTATGAACTAGTCAAGCCATTTCCTACACAAGACTTAGACTCCATAGGCTAGAATGTTTATTAAAACATTTAGCATATGTTCGTTGCTTAATATTGTTTATGATGGTTGTATTCTAATTATACTTGATACCTGCTCTTAGCGTATATAGTTTTATATTGGATTTGGAACTCTCTTATTTAAACAAAAGGGGGAGGTGCTGTGGGAACACATTCTGCTCCTTCATCCTATAGCCTTTAAGATACCAGCCCACTTGGGTGTTGTCTCTTACACTGTAAAAGCAGCGGTAACCATATGCCTACTTTTGCTTTTGGTTCCTGCTTCTGGCTGCTAGACTCTATTCCTGTTCATTCAGAGAACTGTTGTAAGTTTCCCCTTTAAATAAATAACCCTTTTATTATTCATAATTCTGAACTGGTGTGGGATTGTTTTATAACTTATGTCATCAAGGATTTAAAGATGTTCTGTTTCCCTTCTACTGGACTTAAACTCAGCCTACACCACTGGAAAGCTGAGAGCAATGAAGCTTAGCATGTCACATCTTAGAGCCCCCAGGCCCCTCTTGTCATACAATCAGAATCAGCTTTCTTCCATTTAAGATCACAAATGCCCCATAACAAAAGTAGAAAAATTAAGAGTTCTATGATGACTCACAAAACAGGGAGCATCAGGCTATTAATATAAATAGCTGTAAGAACACAGCATAATAACAGCATAATTTAAAACAATATGTATACAGTTGTAGCCGAAGTTGTGAAGGGGCTGATAAATCACCCTATTTATAGAATTTTGGGTTAAAAATGAGGCAAAAATATTTCCTGAGCATCACCTGCTTATTCTGCTCATCTGCATGTCCCAGTTAAGCATGTGAATTCTTTTGTCATCTGCCAAGTCACTATGATCTCTGTTCAATGACATGAAGTCTACATACATCAGCATTATTAGTGAGGTTGTCTGAATCACAATAATTAGGGATCAGTACTCTGGCTTAACTGTTAAGGTAGGAATTCAATGATAAGCCCACTTCCATTACAATAGCAGGTACATGAACAGTGCTGCTCAAATCATGACCCAGGTATGAGCATTTTGAAATTTCACAGCAATATATTCAGCTCCTCCTCACTGAATAGCATTTGTTACCTAGGAATAATTTAGAGCAATAGCCATCACCTTCTGCAGTCATACAAAGGCTGAGAAATTACACAGATTTATTATTGCCATCATAGTACACCTTCTATAAATGGGAGTGATCAGTGCAAATATCATTTCTCTTCATATTGTTAATGCATGCTAATGTCAGAGAGGTTAAGTAGCTAATTTTCCAGCCTGGGAAGAACTGACTGTCTTGAGTTAATTTCGTGGCATAACAACAAAGCTGCTCTGAGAAGAGGATGACTAATGCCTTTTTCTCACTTAAAATGTTCTCTTTACAAAATAGATCTGACTTTGGAAAAAAAATGAATAGGTTGAATATATAAGGCCAGGAGAATAGAGAGGAATAGTAAAACAACATATGGCTAACATAGCAATGAGTTTGTGGTGGTGCAATTTGTTAAAGCAATGGAATACTTGGATTCACATTCCTGTGATCTTAGAAACAAACCATAAATTAAGATATGTTTGTGAAAAAAATATCACAAGACATTATAAAGAACAGTTACTGACCATCCAGGTTGTACAAAACAGAGCACAACAGCTGCTAATATTTAAAAGCCCTACCAACAGCCCTACCTTTAAAATGGTTGACAAACATGTGTGGGTTTGTCTTGAACAATATTGTTCAATGACCTTTAACAATAAAGAAACTTCAGGCTTTAGAGCAGCTGGTACTGGAGCAACTTGATGCTCAGCATATTGAGGAATCGACCAGACCTCATAATTATTCTGTATTTGTTGTTAAAAAAAAAATGGAAAATGGAGAATGGTAACAGATCTAAGAACTCTTAATAGGGTGATTCAGCTAATGGGCTCTCTATTACCTAATGGGTGGCCTCTTAGAGTTATGGATTTAAAAGATTGTTTCTTCACTATACCTTTACAAGAAGAGGACAGAGAAAAATTTTCTTCACAGAACCTACTTGTAATAATAATTGATACATGCTAAGAGATATCAACAAAAGATTCTCTCACAGGGAGTTTTAAACAGCCTCACCCTGTGCCAATATTTTGCAAGTCAACCATTAGAAATGATGAGTCAGCAATTTCCAGAGGCTATAGTTTTCTGTTACATGGATAACATTTTGCAATGATTCAAATGTAGATATTTTAGAAAGAATGGTTGAAGAAGTAAAGAAAATTTTGTTTTGTTGGGTATGGCAAATTGTTCCTGAAAAATGCAAAGAGGAAATTCTATTAATTATTTAGAATATAAAATAGGTTTTCAAAAAATAAGACCTCAAAATGTGAAATTAAGAGAGACTGATTGTGGCCTATTAATGACTTCCAAAGATTGCTAGGAGATATTTCCCATCTACAGTGCACTATTGTGGTAGGTCCTGATAACCTGATTAATTTAAACAAAACCATAGATGGTGACAATGATTTAAATAGTCTAAGGGAATTATCAGCTGCAGCTGTCAGAGAATTGGCTTTGATTAAAGAGAAATTGCAGAAGGCACATATGTATCATGTGTATCTGAATCTTAACTGCATTCTAGTCATATTATGCTCCAAGCATTCCCCTGAAGGAATTTTAATGCAGAGGGAAGACATTATCTTACAATGGATCTTTTTTTACCAAATGAACCAGCAAAAAATTTAAAACTTATGTGGAAAATGTCTCTGAGTTAATTCTAAAAGGGAAATTGAGACTTTGTCTATTAGAAAGAATAGATCCACAGACATTATGATACATTTTAAAATGATAAAATTGACAAATTATGGGAGGAAAGTCAACACTAGAAAGGAGCTGCCACTAAATATGGGGCCAATATTAACAAAGCAAGAGACTTCAACTTATAAAGAGAACTAACTGGATTCTTCTCCACACTGTATGGGACACACCACTAACTGGAGCTCCTACATTCTATACTGATGCATATGAATCTGAAAAGGCAGGTTACAGATGAGAAATTTTAAGTAAAGTGGATCAAAGCTCTTATGACTGTCTAAAGTCAGAATTATATACTATTCTCATGGTACTGTGGGAAGGGGGAGTGGACTAGGGGGAGGAGAAGTGGAGTGGGGATAGGGGGAGGGAAGCGGGGGGAGGGGGCAATATGTGGGAGGAGGGGGAGGGAAATGGGAAACGGGGAGCAGTTGGAAATTTTAAGTAAAAAATAATAAAAAAAAATACAAAACGAGAAAAAAAAAAGAACTTCTCAACATAGTTACCAATTTGTAATATGTAGAAAGGATTATTTTGCATTTTGAAAATGCTGAATTTATACCAGAAGATACAGAATTGACTTTGTTATTTACTCAGGACAAGATACAATCAAGAATAGAAATCATCCCATATACAAAATACAAATCTGATCCAATCCCCTGGGTCTGCCAGGTCTTCTAGCATAAGATAATGCAGAAATTGATCAATTAGTGATTGGGAATGTTCCAAAAGCCTCAGAATTTCATAAAAAAGCATCATGTCAATAGCAAAGGTTTAAAAAGACTTTTCTATCATGTGGTAATAAACCAAAAAAATTATAAGGAAATGTCTTACTTGCTATTTATATAACAGACACTACTACCTGCAAAAAGTAACCTAAAGGGCACTCAAAGGAACAAAATCTGGCAAATGGATGTGATCCATTTTGTAGAATTTGGAAAACTAAAATATGTACATAACACCTATTATTCGTGCTACAAACAAATGCTAGTATTCTTGCATTGTGTGTGTTGTGTGAGGTGTGTGTTTTACCCTAATATAATTTTAAAATTTTACCTGATATGTGTAGTACACAAGAAAATTATATACATTTTGAAATTAGAAAATAATTATATATATAGCACATCTAAAATTATCAACTAAATCTTAAATTAAATTACATGTATATGCATATATATATGAAATAGTTTTGTTAAATCTCATATGTGTGTGTATTCAAGGGAATATAATTTATGTCATCATATCTGATAAAAAGGTACTCATTTAAAATAGTCATAAAGTCAGGTTCAAATTAAAGGATCCAAAATAACCAAAAACAAACAATCTGAATTCTTAGTTAAAAGGAGACCAGTATAAATGTATAAAAATACTGCATATTATGTTAAACAGTAAACTGTACTTTGGAATTCTATAACTGAGAGAAACATACAAGATCATTGTTTTGTGGAGTAACTAAAAAATAAATTTCTCCATGTACAAATGTCCTTGTCAGATGTCAGTTAGTGAGTATATTTTGTGGCTATGCTCCATATTTCAGGACAAAATAAAAAGGTGTTTGTATTTGAAACCTAAGTAGCACTAACCAATATTTTCCTACTTGGTTTTATATCTACACATACACATGTTGGAGAATTCTGAAAATGAATCTGTGGGAACATTACAATAATGTTATGGAAATTTCTACACATTATTCTATGCTCACTACTACAGCACTCCTGTGGTTTCTTTTAAATACAGACAATAAAACATGATCTTCTAGCTGGTGATTCCAAACAGTATGTATGGCTTCTGTGAGTGACACCGAGAGATGGCCTTTTCTATTTTATTCTGCATAGTCACAAAAAATGTAAGAAGAATAAAAATAAAGCTAAAACTTTGATTCACAATATCTCCTTTGTATATTACCAAAGGACAGGACACTACAGCACGCTGGATTTAAAGCATGTGATAATCACAAACTAGAAACCAAGCGTGTGTGTGCGTTAGTTTTCTGGGGTTTTCTCTATGACAATTTACAGGAAGCTTTGCACATTAGCTTCATGGTGGACTGAAAGAACAAGGTTGGGTCTCTCTGGAGATTTTTTTTTAATATTTATTTATTTATTATGTATACAATATTGTGTCTGTGTGTATGCCTGCAAGCCAGAAGAGGGCATGAGATCTCATTACAGATGGTTGTGAGCCACCATGTGGTTGCTGGGAATTGAACTCAGGACCTTTGGAAGAGCAGGCAATGCTCTTAACCTCTGAGCCATCTCTCCAGCCCTCTCTGGAGATTTTAAGGTTAAATCTGCCCTATGTTTCCCTCCTGCCTTGGTGATGCCCCAAAGCCCATATCCCTTCATTATAGAGTTACACTGGCATCTAACTCTAGTTTTGCACAACTCAACCCCTGTGTCCGATGCCTTCTTCTCTGTGTCTTTTAAGAATGCTCATCATTTCAAACATTTGGAGCTGGTGAGGACTCCAAACCCTGCATCTCTGCCAAGTCCAGCATCTTTGTGCCTGGAGGCTCTTTGTGCTGTTGGGTTAGGTGACGAGAATTAGCAATATACTTTTAAATGTGGGAAAACTAAATGACACTTTTAAAACAATGACCATTATCAGACAAAATGTATAATTTCTTAATTTGAGTAATAAAGTGTTTAAATGCAAAAAAAATAAAAAAGAATGCTCATCATTAAATAAAGGTTCTCTCTGATTCCAGGATTGTGCCATCTTTAGCTCTATTATCTCAGCAAAGACCTTATTTCGAATAAGATTATATGTATAAATAAGGTTTGGAATTTGGAAGACAATCTTTCTTTAGAAGTAATTTTTCAATTAATACATGGCTGTATGTGTGCATGCCTTTAATTCTTAGATTATTACAGGAATCAAGGAGCCATTAAAGTTCTTTTTTACTTTTCACACATTTTAAGATATGCTTAAAACAATTTTCAATATCTAATTTGGTCATAATTTTGATATTGCACAAATGCTATACTGTATTAAGAGGATAATGTGAATTACTTTCATTTATTTCTTTTGATGTACATTGAATATTATATCTTCAATCAGTTACAGGCTTTATTCAGAAGGTGAAAAATAGAGTGGTGTTACTGAAGAACTATCCCAGCGGATCATAGAATGCTGTGTTGTTTTGTAAAGTATGTATGAAACCTTGATTATGGTAGACAGTTATTGCAATGATCCTAATCAATGCACTTAACTGCACCTATAGGTATAACCTACTTCCTTGAGTCAGAATGCTTAGGAAACTACACAAATTTGCATTGGCTATTTAGGTTTGACTTGGTAAACAATAATGACTTCTATTATAAGGTCAATCAGGATACTTGCTTTATTGTTTGTACAGATCTATATTCATTTTGCATTTACTCTGTTATAAACAGGCTGCTTAAATAAGGCTATTCTGTAATTAATCAATAGGCAAATTTTTGATAAATGACATGAGAATTCAATAGTATTGTACCTGACATCGGTGTAATATTAGGCAAACAATACTAGCACAATAAGAAAATTACTATTGGCAGAAAGGTTGGAAAAACCAATTACAGTGTAAGGGAAAGATTAAATTAAATAGCCACCTTCAAAAAGCATACTTCTGTAAAAATTAAAATACCTTGAAGAAATAGTATTCAGTATTTGCCTTGATACATGGTTAGTAATATATTTTTTAAAGTGAAATGTCAAGAAAAAGCCCCAAGTGTTAGAAGAAAACATGTGCATAATTATTTCTACATTCAAAATAGAATATAAAACTAGTAATTAACACATCCAGAATAAATTTAACAGTGGCTATAAAAAGGAATAGAAATATGAACTTAATGTAGTTAGCAATAATTAATAAATTAATAATTAATAAATTTAATACATTCTCCATATTGGAAGCAAAAGTGGCATTTCATCGTGATCCCAGACACGGAAAGGGAGACTTACAAATCTCTCTTCCCAGTTTTATGAACTCTCATTGAATGAAGACCTATGTGTCTACAAATGCTATGTCTGATGGCGATTATTGCTACTGGCAAAGATTCCCAGCCCAACTAAAAGAGTTCATTGCAGCAGTCTTGCTACATTCTCTATATTATTTCTCTTCTACCTACATAGCTTCTGCAAAGTTCTTGTGTGGTAATATACTCTGATCTTAGAGCACGGTCCCCTAAAGCCTTGATGAAGGTGCATAATCAGCTTCCTAAGACTTCTGCACACTCAGCAAATAAAACCAAAACAAGCAGATTAAATGGGGAGAAAAAAAATATCTCGCAAAACTTTTAAAGGATGTTCTCAGGCCAGCTGATTCTGCTCAATCAGCTAAACTTTTAGAGATATCCAAGAATCCAATCTTGAGAAAGGATTCTTACTGAGAAAAACTTTTTTTAAAACTCTGTGGTTTACAATTAACTTTTTCTCCATGGGCTCACTAGCATGAATCTTTTCTGTGGATATGAATCACCTTCACTAGTACTTCCCCTTGTTCTTTTTTCTGAATCTTCCATTGAAAATCAGACATTATTTGTGTGATATGTGATTAACAAGTTGATCAGACCTTTGTATGATAAGGTTGGAATCATGGTACCCTCTGCACCTTTGATTCCTAGTGCCTCTTAAGCATGCTGCTTAGTAAATGGCAGAATCAGTGTTATATATGAATCAATAGCTACAATAATTTTAATTAACCCGGGTTAAATGGGTATACCCATAATATGGAAAATAAGCAAAAAATATTAGAAACACAAATGAAAACCTAACAATAAAGTATTAACCATATTCCCATTACGCAAATGAAGACCTGGGAACCTGGTGCTACGATACTGGTTCTCAACCTTCCTAATGCTGTAACTCTTAAATACAGTTCCTCATGTTGTGGTACCCCACTATCTGTAAAATTATTTTTGTTGCTACTTTATAACTGTAATTTTGGTACTATTATGAACCTTACTGTAAATATCTGTGTTTTCACAGATGACCTCTGTGAAAGGCTCGATCTGCCCCCAAAGGGGTCATGACCAACAGGTTGAGAGCCTCTGCTTTAAAATTTCACAGTTGTCACCAAGATGGATGAAGTATGATAATGATTGTGCTTCTTAGCCTTTAAAACGGTGGAAGGATCGATAATGAAGTATCAATAAAGAGCAGAATTCTGATGACTGTGACTGCTAAATGATTCCTAACACATCCTCCCTTACGGGAACAATGACCGAATTCTAAGACATCCTGTCTCCAGTTTGCAGGCACCCTTTCACAGCATGACCAGCCACTGCTATGGAGTGAGCAGATCCTATGCACAAAGGGTGAAGAACGAGGGAAGGGAAACCACTCTTTATTTTTTATTAATAATATAATTAAATGGAAAAACATATGTATACCAAAGGTTTCCTCTGGAAATGTGAATGGAAAGTGTTTTTAAGATTGCATCCCAAACAGGTCAGTGTGTTCTTCAACATATTTTCCATATTTCCTCGATTTGAATAAAGACATTTGCAAACAACCATGTTTCAAGTGTAATTTTCATTATCAGGGTAAGTCAGGAGACATGCATATAGCTCTCCATGAGATGTGACCCATAGTATACAAGCACAAAGCTCTCCATGAGATGTGACCCATAGTATATAAGCACACGTCTCTCTATGAGATGTGTCCCATAGTATACAAGCACACAGCTCTCCATGAGATGTGTACCATAGTATACAAGCATACAACTCTCTATGAGATAGATAAAAACAAAATTAAGAATCATATGGGGTTCTCATGGATATCAGTATGTGTAGCTATGGGTGATCAATTTTTAGACTATATGCTACTATATAAATATATATGATTATCTAGATACATGTTGGTATGTTAAATAAGTAGGTAGGCTTTAGATTTTTAGTGAAATGAAATCACTAAAAATCATGAAAAGTACACGAATACATGTAAAAAATAAAGCTAATTTAGAGAGCCCATTGAACATTGTTTTGATAACCATGTGCAAAGCACAGTCAAATCTAGCTAGTCAGTGTTATGATATACCAATCACTGCTCTTGATCAGCTCTTTGTAATCTGTGCTTTCTGTTCAGACAATTTTCCATTTCTCATTCCTTGAGTCTCTACTATACAACAATTCAGCAGTCTTCAAAGTGATAAACTCATACCTAAGGAATAAGGGAACCTGTGAATTATGTCACATGAACCGAGATCTAAAATACTATATTTTCCTTTCATAAAAGTGTTTCTATTTCTTCCACCATCTAAAGAAAAAATAATTCTCACCTATATTTTATCTTCCAAAGGTGCATGGCACTGCAATGGCAAAGAGAATCTTAAATATTGGTGATGGTATTTGTAAAATAAGATTTAGGATCTTAAATTATTTGTGTTCATAACATATAAAGGAATGCCCACATTATCAGATGATTAAATTGATAATTGATTATTAAGATATTTGGCATAACACTTGAGAATATAATAAAAATTCCTTTAGAGTGCTTCAAGAAAACACTATTTTCATATTTTTATTATTTAAAATGTTTTGTGTATGCAATTAAATATATGTGTTCATATATATATGTATAAACATATACACATACATTCAGGAAAGCATCATAGGGTAATTCATAGAGAGAACTTGACTAGTTAAGAGGCCAGTACATATCCAGCCTATCAGTCAAGCTGTTGGTCAGAGGCGTCCGGAAGACTCCCCAAACAATTCAGACCCTGGCCTTTGCTCTGTCAATACTTGACAGCAAGACCCTATTGCTGAAGACACCCCAAACTTTGGTCATGGTACATGGGGAGAGCAAGGGTGACCAGGAATCTTTCTCCCTGCTGGCCAGCTTTAATAGTATCTTTAGGAGTTATACAGGCTACTGTGGGGAAATGCCTTATCCATATATGAAAACTACAGTACTTACTGGACTGGGATATTCCCATGAGTGCCATGGTGACATAACTATTAAGGGGCAACCAGCACATCAAGCACTAGAGAAGGATGCGCTTATGTGGTACTATTAATCTGTACAAGAACCCATGAATTGGGAACTCTTAAGTCCCAGGACATTGTTTTGCTAAATAAATATTGTATAAAACTAGTCTCTAAATTTGTATCTCTGTGCCCATCGATTAATGCTTATCTCAAATCTCATAGAGAATTTTATTTGGACAGTGGACAATGGTTAACACAGAAACTCAGAACTAAGTGAAAGTGCAGAGATGACTCAGTCACAAATAAAGTATCTATTGCACACACATACACAAACACACACACACACAATGGGGGACAAAGAGAGACTGATTGGTTTATTAATTGATTGATTGATGACTCAGGGATAATCTTGAAAGATGCAGAAATATTTTTAAGATTCAGATATCTGAGAGAGAATGAAACAGTGTCACCTGAACATGACATGAATATTTTTGTCACGAACTCACAATATCTGTGGTTGCCTAAACAAGGGTGTCAACATTCTAGCAAGGAATGGGAAAAAGTACTTGACTCCCCATCACTAACTGATGGTCTATTGACAGTTGTTGATTTCTGAAGGAAAGAGAGTCAGTTTTATTTAGGGTTATGGCCCTTACTAGGTCTACTACCACAGAAAATATGGCCTCCCACCCATTAGTATATGAGAAGCACAATCTGGATCTAGAGTGCTGATTAGAAAGGAAACAAAGAGGACATGACGTAGGGGGAGACTGTAGAGGGGTGGGACGGATCTGGGAAGAATGCGATTCTTAGTATGATCAAAATACATTTCGTAAAATGCCCAAAAAATAAATATATTATGCCAAAATAAAGCAATCATATTGTAAAATGTTTAATATTAAGCACAACCACAATATGCTTTTTAGATTCTACTGGTTGCAGTTGGAGAGCCTGGATCATATTTTAAATGCCTGTTAACAGTATACTGTGAGTTTAATGCTTGAAATTATTTAAATGTTTCCTTGTTAGAAATTGGGAGACATATTTTAGAGGACATATGGGCACAGAGCTGGTGCTTATGGAATTATTTTAATGAAAGTGCCTGAATATTTCTTCTATTAAAAAATGCAACCATTAAATCCTGTCACCCTTCCTTCCTCAATAATGTTCAAAACTCTCCACCTCTTTTCATGTTCTACTACTGGCTTTCAGCACTTTTAAAAATTTGTTTTGAGCCGGGCGATGGTGGCACACACCTTTAATCCCAGCACTCGGGAGGCAGAGGCAGGCGGACCTCTGTGAGTTCAAGACCAGCCTGGTCTACAGAGCTAGCTCCAGGACAGGCTCCAAAGTCACAGAGAAACCCTGTCTCGAAAAACCAAAAAAAAAAAAAAAAAAAAAAAAAAGAAAAGAAAGCCATAAATAAAGGACATTGAGCATATAATTTGTGATCCTAGAGAAGCTAAATAAGAAAGTGAACCCAAAGAAAATCGTATAGTCAGCCGCCTGGAGAGGGGAAGTAGACAAGATTGCAGGGCAAAAACTGGGAACTTGCAGGTGAGGTGGCATGGGGCAAAGGGGAAATGGGATGAGAAACGTGAGAAGGGGAGGATGGGAGGAGCTTGGGGGATTGGGATGGTTGGGATATAGGAAGGGAGCAGCGAAGTATATATCCTAACTAAGGGAGCCATCTTAGGGTTGGCAAGAGACTTGACTCTAGAGGGGTTCGCAGGTGTCCAGGGAGATGTCCCCAGCTGGTACCTTGGGCAACTGAGGAGAGGGAACCTGAAATGACCCTATCCTATACTGATGAATATCTTACATATCACCTTAGAACCTTCATCTGGCGATGGATCGAGGTAGAGACAGAGACTCAATTTGGAGCAACGGTCTGAGCTCTTAAGGTCCAAATGAGGTGCAGAAGGAGGGAGAACATGAGCAAGGAAATCAGGACCACGAGGGGTGCACCCACCCACTGTGACAGTGGAACTGATTTATTGGGAGCCCACCAAGGCAAGCTGGTCTGGGACTGAATAAGCATGGGTTGAAACTGGACTCTCTGAGCATGGCGGACAATGAAGGCTGATGAGAAGCCAAGGACAATGGCACTAGGTTTTGATCCTAATACATGAACTGGCTTTGTGGGAGCTTAGCCTGTTTAGACGCTCACCTTCCTGGACGTAGATAGAAGACCTTCGTCTTCCCCAAGGGCAGGGAATTTGGACTGCTCTTCAGTATCGAGAGGGAGGGGGAATGGTGTGGGGGGAGGAGAAGAGGAGTGGGGATAGAGGAAGGGGAGTGGGGGGAGGGGGCAATATTTGGGAGGAGGGGAGGGAAATGGGAAACGGGGAGCAGGTGGAAATCTTAATTAAAAAAGAATAAAAATAAAAACTAAAAAAAAAAGAAAAAATTTGTTTTGATATAATCCATCCTTTGGACTGATTATATCTCTATACATTAATGTTTTGACTATCACAGATCATGTAACACTCATTGATATATGATCTTGCTTGAGTTTCTTCTTTTAGTTTTAGTAACTGTTTTTGAACTTTAGTCCTCACCTGTAGTGGTCTGAATGAGAAAGGCCCCCCATAGGCTCATGATTTGAAAACTTGGTTCCCAGTTGGTAGAAGTGTTTGGGAAGAATTAGGAGGCTTGGCCTTGTTGGAGGTGGCATGTCACTAGGGGTGGCCTTTGTGGTTTCAAACACCCATATCATTCCCATTTAGCTATCTCTGCCTTGTGCTTGTGGATCAAGATGTAAGTTCTCAGCGACTGCCCCCTACTGCCTTGCTCCCCACTGTGATGCTCATGCACTCCAACCCTCTAGAACAGTGAGCCCCGAATTGAACACTTTCTTTTGCAAGTTTCTTTAGTCATAGAGTTTGCTTATAACAACTGAAAAGTAAGTAAGACACCATTCTATTAGTCTTCATGGTTTATAATATAGAATGACATGCCAAGTGAGAGATTGTTTAGCATAGCATCAAACCAATGAAAACTGCTACATTCCAAGTCTTTAACACAGTACCCAGAAAATAGACGCTGCTTGATCTATATTTACTGATGTGCCAACATCTGCCCTTGCACTGAATGATCAAAAGAGTACCACAACCGGACTAGTGTAAGAAAAGTGTTTGGTTTATATTCACAGACACCAGGCATGAGAATTTGACGTGAGCACTAGAGGCTTTGGGTAAGCACACAGAAGCATAGTCCTGGTAGTCTATGATAAGCATAGATCCTGAGAAGTTCTCTAAAACTCACAGTTGTTTACTATAAAACCAGGATTAAAACGTAATTCCTTAATTCAATTCACTGGTTGTCTGGGCAGCCCTGTGCTGCTCATACCATATAAAAACTTCCTGCTCTGTTCACTCCTCTATGGACAGTAATGTTCTTAAGTTAACACTGAAAGGCAGTTCTGGCTACATATATACTTCAAGTCTATGAGTGCAAAGTTTGGTACAATATATGATAAATAGAATAGAAAAAAAATTTTAAAAGAAGAGGACCAGAATACCTAAGACGTGTGAACTGTATCTTAGAGTCTCTGTTTTAGAGGAAGATATTATAAACTTCTTTTAAAACAGATTCATTGAGACCTTGGTGCAGAGAGCCTTTTGTCCTTCCATATTATAGTCTAATAAAAAGCAAGAATCGATGAAAAAGGATGAAATGCAAGGATAAATGGCATAAATTCCCATGTCTACAGTATGAAATGAAGTAAGGTATAAACTACTGAAGGTCCATGTGCCATAAATGGGAACAGATAATCAAAAGCAATAAAGGAAAATAATATTTGATTGGAGTCCTAGGTGGACGGTATTTTTTAAAGAAGGGGAGAATAAATCTCCTCTAGTTCCTAATTTAGAATAGCTTTAATAATAGTGTCCTTTTCTCTATCACCTTTTGCAAACCCAAAACTTAGAGGATGTAAACTTAATGCGGAAGGCATTTAATACACGTTAACGTCACCATTTAAAATTCACATTAACCATCACACAGAGACACACTGGAATCAAGGCTGTGCTTTGCATTGGTTTGTTTTTTCATCTGAAGTTTGGGTATCTGAAAGCAGATAGACATTCTTTTATTTACCTTTCCTAACCGAAATGGTTAATCAGATAAATGATCACCACTTTTCTGACAAGAAAGCTAAGGAAGTTTGTCAAGGTTTTCTAGATGAATGGTCTCAGTTTGCTCATGAATGTCCTTTACTTTAGAGAGTTATCTCTCTTTCATCAGCAGTTCCCAAAGTGTGTCTCCCAGAGCACTGAGATCATGTTATAAATTCAAATTGTTAGACCCCACTCTACCAACTTAACCACAAAATTTAGATGTGGTGCCCAGTAAAGTGAAGTCCCTGCAAGTTGCCAATGCTTGTTGAAACTTCAGAGCCACTGTCTTATGCCCATTGAATACCACTTCTTCGGTTATTTATAACGTCTATTGAGAGTTCTTAATATACATTACACAGCTTTAATTTTCAATATTTAAAGCCATTCCTGAAAAGTTATATATGTCAATTTGATCTGCAATGAAACAGATTTGTGTGGGGTGGTTAAGCATCAGTCTGGAAGGAATAGGTGGCCCTATCCAACCACTGATTATCTTGGCAACTTACAGGACCTCTGCAAGACCTGCATTTTCCTTGGGCAAAATTAAAAGCAAAAATAGTAAGATAATACAGAAAACTAGCAGTCTTTGAAACTTAACAAATATCAAAAGTAAGGTAAGTATAGATTTATAACTGACATTAATGACATATTAGTGACTTTATGAATAATTACATGAGCAGGGAAGTTTGTGAGTTAAACTCATAAAACTAAAGAGAAGGTCTTCTATTTGATTTTTTGGTCCCCAAAGGAATTTCAAAATAATTAAAGTTCAATTGACCTTCACTAGGTAGATGGTTCTGTTTTGTTTCAGAGTATGTGTGTAAGAGTATGTTTGTACATGTATGTACGTATAAAAGAACATGTGTGAGTGTGTGTGTTTGGATGAAAATCACAGGATAATATGAGGTGTTGTTTTGTCAGGAATTTTCCACCTCATTTTTTTAAGACAGGGTTTTGTAGTAAGCCTGGAGCTCGCAAAGTAGGCTAGAGTGGTTGACTAGCAAGTGCTAATCAGTCACCTGCCTCCACCTCTCCAGAACTGGGATTATAGGAGCATGTCATTACATATAAAGGTTCTGTAAATGGAATTCATGTGCCTGGAAAGTCTTCTATCAACTGAGCTCCCTCCCCACATTTTAATAGTTTTTTTTCTGTTTCATTTTGCTTATAAGCAGAATGAAAATGTCAGTCTTTGCTTTATATGTTGGAAAAGGATACGGTTATCTATTAAGTAATATGTTAAATTAATCTGTGATGCCTCAGAAATCTCTACCTGAAAGGAAACATCACAAAGAATTTGTCTTACACACAGGTTTTACTAGTTTGGCTTACATTATATAGGCCATGTAGTCAGTCCCATAATATCAATGCTAACTATTATTACACTCATCATGTGCATACAGTTTCTGTTGTGTTCTCTAATGCTATTTGAAAAATACATTACTGTGGGAACACATTTAATTTCAGTTTAAATTTATTACTTAGAAAAAAATTATGATCTCTCTGTGACCAACTGTATATACTTCACTGTGTGCCACTACAGAGACTTGATTGTCAAATAGAAATTAATCTTTAGTAGCAGGGTATGGTCTATACTTGACTCAGTGAAACTTCTATTTCTTGTCTATCAGTAAATAAGAGAAACTACTTTCTGCCCCAGGTTATGTTTTTTATATATTAATATAAAACTGGTCTTTCCTATTTTTTTTTCTTTATTTTATTTTTAGGAGTGAGATTTCCTGGTCTCACAAGCTCTCTCCTAGTTCATATTTTCCAGATCTTTGTATCATTTGCATTGTTCTCTACTGAAGGCTGGGCAATTTGTCTCCTTTCTGAACTGTGGCACTCAGCTGAACTTAGCCTGCAAATTGCAACCTAACAAGATCTGACTGTAGCTCCATCCATTTTTATGCAAGACATCACCATTACAATTCAACACATTGTAGCATTTGAATATTTTAAAAGGGATCAGGATGTCGACTCATCCAATTTATCACCCGCTGTAACTCCTGCGTTTTTCTCTCTACTGCCATCATCTCCAGCTTTTTCTTTCCATTATCCCTCCTCGTGCACTGACGTTCGCATCTGTTCCATTTTCCTGATTCTAATGTATCTGATTTGCCCATCTGCCCAATGTGTCAAGACGCTGCACAGCGCTACAGCAGTCCCTAAGATCTGTGAACCCCACTACTTCTCGACTCATTGTTCTTCCTGTTTTTGGCATAAATATGCATCTTCCAACATGTTTCCCGTATTATTTATGTGGCTTCCAGTGCTTTGAGCTTAGATAATTTCTAGTAAATCACTCTTTTTAAGGTTTCAGGGAGAAAATCAAACAGAGGGAGGGGTGGGGGTAGAACAGAGGAAGCTGACTAAGCAAAGCAAGCTTGCTAGTTCTTTTATTGTTAATTTAAGAAAGTTCAATTTAGCACCAACTATCAACTCTCCTTTGTGGTATTGTTCTACTATTACAGTGTCATAAGAAAAACTGAGATGAAACCTCAGATTTTCACATAGCTCAGTGAGCATCATGAATCCTTGCTTCAGTAGACTACTGGTGTGCACACCAAGGAGTTGGTTAAGCAAATCTAAGCAAACAGAGTAGGTTCTACTTAGCAAAACTGCATGTCCCAATACAGCCTTAAGCAAAGCAGAGTCCATAAAAGCAAGGAAGAAAGCAACGAAAGAATCATAAAATGTTTGGCATGAATTTAATCACCTTATGCCCTTGAAATAAAGGCAGAACTATCAAAACCAAAATGAGCTGGCAAATTATGCATAAACTTTCATTTTTAAGGGAATTATGGGAGTAATAGATTATGAAATCTTGTGAGTGAAAAACACTATATTTACTAAACTAGTTAGCATCCTCCATGTGGGTGCCTCTTAGAATCCCATCCTCCTGTTGTTCCCCTAGTCCAGACCAGTCTACCACAGTCTTACTCATTCCCAGGGCTGGGCTCGGGGGAGCAGAGAACTTTTTCCAAACAGAAATCTCTTTCTTTGCCATGGACTCCCTGATTCTTCTGGTCACAATCTCATTAAACACAACGGTCACACTATATTGTTATTAGAACTAGGCATTATTAAGTTTGGGATCACCTCTTCTATTTGCTTTCCATCTACAAGCTGATACAAAACTTACCTAATAACAGTTTGTGAAGAAAATGAATTATTTTAAAATTAGAGCATTTTAATAATTATGCTTTTTAGATGTAGATGCTAAGTCTGTATGCTCTTTGGGAAATTATGAGTCAAATATTAATAAAATGGTAAGAAAATATGTTTACATGAATAAGTTCTTTGAATGATTAAAAACAATTAGCAGCTCTAAGAAAGGACATGTTTTTATAGTCAATAAATAAATGTATCAAAAGGAAACAATGCAAAATTAAAGGATAAGAGAGGAAAGATTATCCTTTATAAATATTACTATAGTTCATCTTTTTTCTCATATATATACAACTGTCGGTAGGCATCTTTGTGTTCTAATTGCAAGTGGTAAAATTGAGAGAGCTGGTTGATAGCAGCGAAGAGGACTTACAGTGTGTCCAGTTCTATAATATAGTTTTCATTTTCAGAACACTTAGCACAAAGGGCAATTTGCCCTAACAATAGTAAAATGCAAAAAAGACGACACGTTAGTCCTAGAAAACACAGATGACATTTAACCATTGACTTAACTACATGATGGATTAGTTGGCAGCTGACAGTGATAAAATACTTCCCTCCTTAACTCAGAACAGGACAGCAAGAATCCATTTAAAGGGCAAATGGGAAACTGTTATAAAAAGTGAGAAATACTAAAAAAAAAATTACTAAACATTACAGTGAAAATTTTTTGCCAGAGACCTTTCCTTCAGATAGATTTGCTATTCTTTGATTTGGACTCAGCAAGATATTAAATTTAAATGTGAAATGGTTACTGGGATGATTATCATTTTTCCCCTAAGCAAGTAATAGAGCCCATAGTTCTATATGTTTATCTGTGAGGTCAGCACCTATATCAGAGACAAGCCTCTAGTGACACACAAGACATCATTCTGTAAATGATGCAGTTACATTCTGTAAATGTAAAACATCATATGTAAACTGCCTTGTAGCTCCTTTTCCCTTCCCATTAGATTGTGGATAATCATGGAAGCCAGAAAGCAGAGAAAATTGAAACCAGCCAAAGTATATATACGTGTGTGTGTGTGTGTGTGTGTATAACAGAATAATTAAGACTCCTATAAATACAAAGAAGTGTCTTTACATCTGTAAGATGTGTGTGTAATCTATAAAAAATATGTAGATATATCTGTCCCTCTCATTAAAATATGGCATTTAGTAGAATGCTGTTTTTAAATGATTAAATATTTTAGTTATCCATTTTTATATTAAAATTATGCATCATAATATTCTAAGATAAGATAAAAGTGCAAGGTCACTGTCAAGAGGCACGCAAAGAGCAAAGGACTTGCTTATAACCTTTTTGTTTTCAGTTTTTCATTTGAAAATTGGTTCTGTGACTTTGTTGATAATATATGCTGGTTACTTTGAATAAATGTTTTAACCTTTATGAAAACCTTGAAGAGTTTAAATTTTATTTGTTTTTCTTATAAGAAAGTTACTAGACTTAATTCAAGGCGACACCTCACATATATGAGGAATGAGGACCTACACAAGGTAAGTTAGCCTTTACTGGGATGAGTGTTAGCTTCAAGGCTGCCACCTTGCACACAGGGAAGCTGAGACAAAGATTTAAGGGTACATTTCTCTTGTCTTGCTTTTCTCAAGTTGATGAGAGGAGCGTGCCCACCTAGCTCTGAGACCTCATTGAATGCTGCCACAAGTACAGGATGTGAATTAGATGCCACCGGAAGTACAGGATGCACTCTGACTCACCTGTTCCTATTGCTGGAAATCCAGTCGGAAATTAGTGTGGACGCCTGCTGGTGACAGTGTTTGTTCCCGAAGCTGCATGCCAGCATGATCACTTCTCTCCGTAGTTCCCTACACATTGTCGGAAGGGGGAAATATTAAAAGAAATATCAATCTGAAGAAAATCAGAGAAATTCATTTCAGGGTAGATGGACAGGTGATTAATGGTTGCAGACAAACAGGTGACAGAAACAAGAGAGAGATGGATAAACAGAGAGCTATCTTAGATATGATGGGTAGTCTCCACTGTCAACCTTACTGCATTTAGAATTACCATGGGGATATATCTGTGAATATATCTGCCACACCAGAGATACTTTGCTGAAGAAGCACGACCCCTTGTGACTATACATGGCACCATTCCATTGGCAGGATTCCAGTCCTTATTCAGGGAAAAGGAAGATGCCAGTAGAATTTATCTATCTCTCTTTGCTTCTGGATTGTGCACACAATAAGATCAGACACCTTTCTCTTCATCCGTCATATATTGTGTCACATGGAATGTATCCTAGTAAACTAAGGATCAAAATAAACTCTAGTTTTGAAGAGAACTAATACATGAACTCACAGGGGCTGTTACAATGTTTATAAGACCTGCACAGGTTCAACACATAGGCAACCACAGCACTGAGAAGGAAAAGTGAACACCAAATTTTACCCCAACTGTAGAGCTTTTATTATTGCTACCTCAAGGGAAGGAAAAATCAATTATCTACTGTCCAGTGTCACTGTGTATATACCCCATACTCCAGGATAGCCCCCATGCCCAGGTATAGTGGGCCATCACCAAACTGATTCCATGGGGTTTTTTTGTTGTTGTTGTTTTATGGCTTTTTGTTGTTGCTGTTGTTATTTTATTTGTGGCTTTTTACTTTCCTTTTTCTTTCTTTTTTTCTTTTTTTGTCTTATTGGCTTTTGTTTGCCTGTTTTTCATTTTGTTTTATTTCAGCTTTTTATAGACAGAAGAGAAAGAACTTGAAGTTGGGTGTGTAGTGAAGTGGGGGAGAATTAGGGAGGAATTGGAGGAAGAGAAAACATGATCAAAATATGTGAAAATAAACTTCATTTTCTTTATCAAGAATTTTGTTAAAGCACTGGGAAACGTAAATAAGATGGTAGATAAGTAAAATATAACACAAAATAGGTTTAGATACAGAAATCCTATATTGATGAGTAAAGAAAATAAATTAGACAGAACGGGAGTTGTGCAGACTTAAGTCTTTCCTGGAGATAGTCCTTTAGTCAAGGGCATGGGTTCTGATCCCAAGATCACAACACAGTCAGATCTTAAATTAAAACACAGTCATGAACTGCTTTGTTCTCAAGATCAGGCAGCAAAACCTCTGTTGCTCAGCTGCAATCCTCCAAGGAAAGGGAAATGCAGAATGCGGAAAGAGAGAAAGGCAGTCCCATACTGCTGCGGGCAGAGTGTTACACAGCTCTGGGGAAAGAGAACAAGAGAATAAAACAGTACTCGTGCTGGTAGGATGCTTGAACGAGAGATCCATTGAAGTTATTTTTTGGCCATCCAAGCTTGATATACGTTGTTGCAACTTGTTTTAAAACATATTCCTACATGGAGAGAGAAAACAAGATAATATTAGTTTCATCTTCCCAAATTTGGTAACTTGAAAATTAAATCTGGGTAACCCACAATAGTGTTCTCTTATGCGTTTATTCAGTTTCCTGTTTAAGACATAGAAGACTGTCCTCATTCCTTCCAATTGAATAATTTCCAGTGCTAAGTATTTCACATGACAAATTTTAATACAGTAAAGGATATTGGGATGGTTCAGGGTGAGATTCATGCATACAGATATGTAACCATATGCAGCTACACATTAATAAGATCTAATGCACTTTTTAAGGTTCTGCTTTCATCTGTGTATAGGTGTGTATGCCTGTGTGAGCAGATGTGTACAGGCACCTGGATGGGCCAGAAAAGGGTAACTGATCTGCTGTAGTTGGAGTTATAGTTGATTGTGAGCTGCCGAACACAGGAGCTGGTGATTGAACGGGGGTCCTCAGGAAGAACAGCAAGCATTTTTACCCTCTGAGCCATTTTCTTCAACTGAAATATCTAATATTTGGGCATTTTGCATCAATAGAGTATAGTCAATGAAAAGGTGTTATACTGGTTCAGCCAATAGGCTACTATCATGGAAGAGAAGATGTGCATAACACTTCCTCACTGTGATTTAGTATCACAACTTCAAATATGTATTCAGCTAACGATACATTTAAATATCAATACTGCTGTAAAATAAGCTTCCCCACTTTAACGTAATCTTAGATATTTGTCTAAGGAATGAAAGTGCTAAAATTACAACAAGGACGTCTCTTAACTTTCACCGTAAGAGTAATCTAACATGATATACTATTCAAAAGTATAAACATACACAAGAATGTATTTTGCCTTTTTAGGAGTTTTATAGTTCAGCATCTCTTTGTTAGTGAGAAAGGGAAATATAAGACTTTCTCTAGCAGACAAACATTATCCCCTAACTCAAATGACACATTTCCTTGCTTGTCTGTTGCTAAGGGCTTATGCAAAACTAACAACAATGGCTAGGCAAGCCATGATTATTCTCATTTTAAAAAAGTAAATTGACAGTCACTTTCAGGAAGCCTTGGGGTAAGGAAAAAGGAGACAACTGTGATGAACATCAGACAACCTAGATGGCTCTAAAAACATCAAACCACCAACAATCTATCCTTGAATAACTTCCATTGTGTATGTTAATTTGCAGAGTCATTATGTCATAAGGCACAGAATGATTTCATAAAAACATAGTGCAGGTTCTTAAAATAGCTAAAGAAAACCGTATCGTACACTCAAGCAACCAAGACAAGAAATTGAGGAATCAAAAGATCATTAGCTGTACTTAATCCTGGTATTATTCTAAATTATCATGGAATCCGATTAGATGCTGTTGGCAGTAAAATTTTGGTTTCTTGGGATTTGATCTTAAGAAATCTGGTCAGGTACCATTTTGGAATGAGTGTCATGCCTCCACATCTGCCTGGATTATCTGTTGTTTGCTGCTCCGCATCCCCTTGGACCCAATTATACATGGGCTTTGGCCTCAATGTTGCTCTTATCCTTGTTAATTAAGGAGGTGCACTGGATTCACCATGCCCTTCTGGATAAAAATAATGACTAAGATTCTTTACTGAAACTATCTATATTCTGTTAAGTTTTCTGGGATTCCTCTACTCAGGTTAAGTCCTTGGCGAACACAGAGGCTTTTAACTCTCAGGAAGTAAGTTTGAACTTTATGGATTTGCCACATACGTTCTTCCTTAAATTCTCGAGCACTTAAGCTTAATTGACACTTTTAGGCCAGAATAAAAGGTACCTTGTGTTAAATTTCTTTTTTTTCCAAATAACTGCCATCAGTATCGCATAGAAAATCAGGACAAAAATAACAGCCTAAACTTGCAGGAGGAAATGAAATAATTCAGACTCGGTTGCAAAGAGTGCTTAATGAAAAAATAGTTTATCGTCTGAAAACTAGAAAGAAAAAATTATATAATTTTTACGTTGAAGACATTGTAGTTCTCCATGCGGTCCAGTAATTTATCCAGAGGATAAAGAGCTCGGCTGGCAGCATGCCAAGGAAGAAAATCCTTTTCCTCAGACAGGTATCTGATAATCTCGAGGGGAATATTCTGAGGCAAATAGCCTGCCCTGCACAGTCAAAAGAAACGTAGTGTTAATTAGATGCAGAAGAGCTGCACAATGATGCAAAAAATGAAGATTTTATTTATGCAAATAAAAGACAGAAAGCAAGATTCATCACAGTCTGAAGAAAGGGCACGCGGTGATATGAAAATAAAATCACCCACTTTTAAAAACAGTGCTCATAAGGATGCCAGAGCCACTTAACATATACAGAGGCAGAGAGTTACAATTTTACAAGAATATGAACACATCAGAAAGTGTTTTTGTAAAGGAGAGAATCTCCAAGTTTGAACTGAGCCAATAGGTATTTCTTTGACAGAAACTCCAGGAATAACAAGTAATTGAAAGTAATTGAACACTGTCTTGTGGTTTTTGTAGTTCTGTGTAATGACTTTTAGCTCACATTTTTATCTAAAGGATGTCTAAATAAGCATCCATTCCTGTTTTAAATATGTGTGCTATATAACAATGTAAACATTTTTGATTGGATGCATTGTGTATGTGTGTGTCTTAGTTGGGGCTTCTATTGCGGCAATGAACTACCATGACCAAAATGCAATGGGGGGAAGAAAGGGTTTATTTGGCTTACACATCAACATTGCTGTTCCTCACTGAAGGAAGTCGGGACAGGAACTCAAACAGGGCAGGAACCCAGAGGCAGGAGCTGATGCATGTTTTGGAGGGGTGTTGCTTACTGGCTTGCTTCCCATGGTTTGCTCAGCCCACTTCTTATAGAACCCAGAACTACCAGCTCAGGAATGGCACGACCCACCCCCACCATGGACTAGGTGCTCCTCCATTGGTCACTAAATAAAAAAAAAAAATGCCTTACAACTGGATCTCATGGAGGCATTTCCTCAGCTGAGACTCCTTCCTCTGATGACCCCAGCTTGTGTCAAGTTGACACACAAAAGCAGGGAGTACGCTGTGTTTGTACATATTGGAATGTGGCATGTTACTGCAAGTATATGCATGCCACAGTGTACATGTGGGGGCCAGGGGACATCTTCGAGCCTCTGTCCTCATCTTCTTTGTTTGCAACCAGGTCTGTCTTGCTCATCTCTGCAAATGCCAGGCCAGGTGGCCCACGAGTTTGCAGCAAGCATGCCTCTGCCTCCTTTCCTCTCAGAGGTGCATTATGGGATAATAAACACGTGCTGCAGAATCAAGCTTTTTAGTTGAAAAGGGAGATGCTGGGGATCTGAACTCAAGTCTGTCAGTTTTATTCCAAACTCTTTACTCAATGTGCCATCTTGCCAGTCCAAATATAAAAATTGTTTTGTACATGCTGAAATGAAACATTAAGAAGTTGCCTGAGCACATTTTATCTATAATTTAAGGGGGTTCAATCGAAAAGAGGAACCAGGGAGATTTGTGTATGTTGACTCTCTCATAGATCACATACAAATGAGAAACTGAAGCAATGTCTATTATAGTACATTAGAAGATGATCTTGGCCTAGATGTCTCAACTATATTAGCAGCGCCATTCATTTGACTAGACATTTTTAAAAAACTTAATTATATTATGGTCTGATACTGATGTCTTCTCAAGTTCTTATATTAGAAACTAATATTTAATGTGTGGTCTCAGAGGTGGGGGTGTTTAAGTAAATTATAAGAGTATAACTCTCATGGATTACATGGATGAACTATATAAGAAGCTCAGATAAGCTTGCTTCCTTCTAACGCTGATGGCCACTGAGACAACAATTGTATACATACAGACTTTTAATATTAAAATATAATAAAATAAATGTAAGAAAAATCACATTCTATTCATTCTCTTATTTAAACTTCACAATTTTTTTAATTTTTTTAATTTTGCTACTTTGTGTTTGTATCTGTGTGTGTGTGTGTGTGTGTGTGTATTTTGTCTCCATGTATGTCTGTGCACCACTTGTGAGCTTTGTATTAACAGAGGAAAGAAGAGGAATTGAATTCCCTGGAATTGGAGTTACAGATGGTGTAAGCTACCATTTGGATGCTGGAGGTTAAACATGGATCCTGTGGAAGAGCAGTCAGTGCTTTTTGCCCCTGAGCCATCTTTGTAGCCCCCTCATTGTTCTGGTTTCTTGTTTTTTGTTTTGGTATTTGAATGCTTTCTGTTTGTTTTGTTGTTGTTGTAAAAAAAAATCTTTTTATTTGTGCATAATAAAAAGTGGTCATGGTGGTAACAAATTTATCATTTCTATTTATACATTTTTACATAATATTTAGTCCTAAATGAGATTTACCAAAATTAGGCTATAGGTAAATATAGGCGAATATTGTCATACTGCTGTGTTTATATTGTTGCTAACAAAAACTAATCCTGAATATTGCACTTCAATTTTTCTCAAAAGGCAGTAAAACACTGTGTGTCATTCTAAAGATTTTGATATGGCTACAATGCACAATCAGTCATACCTAATGTGACTATCCCTAATTTCCGGTTTTTTCTATTAGTAATGATGGTTTTGAACACATCCTAAATGACACTGTTCACATTTATATTTTCTTATATAAATGACATCAATTTACCTGGGATGGTGTCAATAAGCAACTTTATTATTTAGCTAGGATTCTCTTTCATAGAATAGTTAAATTTTGCTTTCCTGAGTTTGTTACCATTAAAGAAGAATGTTATTTTTAATAACATTGTATGATTGAAATTAAATATTGTCATAGCCAGAACCTGGAAACAACCTATATGCCCATTGACTGAAGAATGGATAAGGAATATGTGGTACATTTACATAGCAGAAAAAAATAATGACATCTTAAAACTTGCAGGCAAATGGATGGATCTAGAAAACATCATATTAAGTGAGGTAACCCAGACCCAGAAAGACAAATGTCATATGTACTCACTCATGAGTGGTTTTTATATAAAGCAAAGAAAGCTAGCCTATAATTCACAATCCCAGAGAAACTAGACAATAATGTGGACCCTGAGAGAGACATACAAGGATCTATTCTACATGGGAAGTGGAAAAAGATAAGCTCTCCTAAGTAAATTAGGAGCATGGGTACCACGGGAAAGGGAAGAAAGGGAGGGGAGAGGAAGGGAAGGGAGTGGAGAAAAATGTGGAGCTCAATAAAATCCATTTTTTAAAAAGAGAAGAGCGGTGGAAAACTTCCTATAAAAATAAATTAATTAATTAAATATCATTTTTAAGAGAAATTTCCCCTCTTGTTGTCAGACAGAGGACTATAGGCGTCTCCCCAAATAATACAGGATGTTATTATTGTCCTGGTTTTCTTAACTTGAAGGTAAGGTCTTCAGTGAAGACAACATACATTTCTGGTACAGGATTTAAAGGATTCAAGCTGGAGCTGACCAAGGACTTGACCTCACAGTATCAGAATTAGGTACACAAGTTTTCAATAGAGAGGGGTAGCCAGTGGGTCTACCCAGCTGCAAATTCTATGAAATAAAATAATGACTGAGCTGTCAAAAAATCCACAAAGGTGCAATAGACATACTTTTAGCTTGGAGGGTAACCAATATTTGCCTAATTGGACTGACATCCCACTCAGTAGGAGGTAACTCATGACTGGTAATGTTACACTGAGCCAACCTCCTGCATAGATGACACAGACATGACATGTCTTATTGAACAATATGATTCTTATAAAAATCATAACAAATGACATTATGGAAATAAACATGCAAGGGAGAAAGGGCTTACATATGATTCTACTATGAATGCTCCCTGTAAAAATTAAGTAAAGAATTCCCATATTTTTGTCTATAAAAAAGTTAAACCAAGAAACATTTTTGGCATGAGAATTTAATTCTAATCTATGTATCTACAATTTAAACTTCTAAAAACAATTGTAAGTTTGAAAACTTGAAAAAAAAAGGTTTTCAAAAAAGTTCACATATTTCATTCTTCAATTGCTAACATATGCAAGTCTAAGAAGCAAGACTCAGATCTAGGTATTTAAAAGACATCTGGCATTCTGAAACAGAGGAAGAAAAGTGAGGCTAGGGTGGTTTAAGTCCCACATAACACTAAGGCAAGGAAAGCAATCATTGCATACAGAAATAGAGCAAGCTCTGTTTCGAGGCCTGTGGAAGAAATTGCTAACGTACACCGAAGCCTGGGCTTTCTGTTTCTTCCTTAGACACATCACAAATCTAATTCCCCAAAGTTAGCATAGCCATGTGACTGAGATCTAACAACAGAATATGAATGTGAGTGGCTGCCAGTTAATGTGATTTTATATATACAAAATAATCCACCTGGAACCTGGAGAATGGCACGGCAAATCCTCTAGCCTATTCCACCCATTATGCCAGTAGAAAGTAACTGCCATTTTATTCAGTCCACAAACATGTCTGGATTTATTGTTTTAAACAGTTAACCTTCTCTAATGTAGTTTTCAAAGAGAATATACGAAACCGATTACGCTCAAATTACCCTCATTCTGCCTTACTACCAACATATGTGAGTAATTACCTCCTACATAATTCAATATACTTGCATTTAAGTCTACTAGACCAAAATATGGAGCTACCCTTAATTGGCCAAGGGGATGATCAGCTTCATTGCAAAATGACAGATAGTTAAGAGATAATGTTGGTTACCTAGTTTAGATGTGTTTGGGTAATGGGCCGGTAATGATGCTGGTGATTACTACTAGTGATAATAAAATCAATATGGGAAGAGTGTGGATTCCAGTGAGTGAAGCATCACGTCAGCCTGCGCAAGGGTCCTGATGCTGAAATGCACTTTTTTTAAAATCACATTGTCGGGACAAAAGTTGCTAGTAATATGGAAGAATCGCATGTTTTCAGAATATTTCACAAGCAATTGTGTTCACTAATGTCTTAAGAAAATGTCATAGCTGCTATCTAGCCCTCTACTACTGTGGTGAGGGTGGACATGAGAAATCAGAGGCAAGGCAATGGGGAACATTAACCAAAAACTTGTTCACAGGCACCATAGAGCTGCTTCTCCCATCCTCCATGGGTCCCACGTCTTTCCCCCCTTTCCCTCCTCCTTTTCCATTTTGCTAGTGCTTGAAATAAAATATTTCTTTAGGCATACAAGACAGCATTTTTATAAGAAGGAGATTAAAACCAGACTATATTAACTGATCTTAAAGTGCTCTGATCTTAACTAGTTATTTTCATTTAGGATACAGAACCTGATTTTACAAACCGTTCTGAATCCCTGGGATTGTTACCTCTTGGGTCTTCAATGATGGGGAGCTTTTATAAGAAAAAAAAAATACCTTATTTTTCATTGTGGATTTTCCTATAAAATAATTGATTCATTCATGCTTTGAATCTAGGTGTTGGAAGGCAATATCCTCAGAATATTCTGACAACACACACAGAGACGCTTATTGCTTAGTTGAAAATCATTTAAAACCAAGAAATAGCCTACTACATATTTAATAATATATGAAAAAGACAAAAGATACTGCTCATGTCCTTTAGGCACAGAATATTAAAGCATGGCTGAAATGCTTAATTGAAAATATTTAGTGGTTTTGATTTGCTATCCTTTATTATTCATTATTAAACGACTTATATATGCTCTTTGTAGGAAGATCCTATAGCTCAGATAGAATCCCCAATAGCACTCGGAGAAAAGAATAAAGGAGAAAAATCATGGGGGAAGTATTTCATTCAGCCAATTGCACAGTTTTTGAAAAGAAAGAATTATCAAATCTATGCTTTGCTGAGTTACTGTCCTCAGAGATAGAAAAGGAATTAACATGTGGAGCTTCCTTGAATTCTGAAGAAAAGCAGCACCGCAAACAGTTCTTCTGTTCCTCCTCCTAATCTTACTCCTCAAGATAGCTGATCCCAGGTCTCACTTAGGAACCTCTTTTCTGGGCTTCTGTAGCACTTACATCAATGTCTATTACAATAACCATAAATAATTAGGATAGACTATGTCATTGCTTTATCATATTCTTTTCATTTCCTGGGTGCAGGTCCTTAAGAAATGAAAGTGTGTTTTATGTGTCTTTTAGCCCATATCTTATTGCAAAAACTGGCACTAAGTGGGCACTCAATAAATACTCCCTAAATTATTCCAATAATATCATGTCATCAAAAAAAAGAGCCAAGTTATCTCAAACTTACACATTATCAAAATTTGCTCAAAAGTCAACATTTTCAAAGGTTAAATGGTTGAGCAAAATGGGGAGATTTTAGTAGAGTGCAGTATTATCTCCATCCCTTTTATTATTGACACATATAGATGGTGAGCTCATTAATATCTAGTCAATAGCTTTGAATGCAGAAGTCAAAACAGAACAAAATAGCTTCATAGGCAATGAGAGGACACAGCCATTAAGTGAACTCCTCCGCCATTGTTGATTTGCAAACTACTCTCCTGAAAACAAGGTTATGCCAGAAACTTAAATGCTTTGCTGAAGCATGGGGAGGCCTTTTCTTCATGGTCAGCAACTCAAAAAAGGCAGCTGACAATGTTCCACGCTTTCTTCTTTAGTAAACATTTAATAATTTAAAACAAATCAATTAGACCTATTTTAGCAACATGCACACTCTCATTTCCACCATAGCAACCGGAATTATATCTTCACCCAGACTTCTTTATTCCCAAGCATTATTTCATAAGTGATTAGCCATCATCTTAGTACAGTAGGTCCCATGGATGTCAAATGTTGTTAGAAATAGGGCTAGTGTTTGACCATTAAGTGGAAAGGCTAATAGATATGAACTATTTGTCCCCACAGAAAGAAAAACATCTGTTTTATGGAAAAACTAATTTGTAGAAGACTATATTTTTAAAAATTATGCTATTACACATTGATAACCCATTGTTTACCAGTTATGGGAAAACTGTCAATTTAAGAATAATGAAGTCACTGTTCAACTTCACTGCAGTTTTGCACACTTACCACATAAAGTGGCAGTTTACAAGAAAATATCATTGTGCCCATCTTACCTGGTTGAACACATTAGTTGGAAATCACTGTCAGAGCTCTTAATAAAAGCATTGTCAGGTGACTCCACATGAAACTACCCCTCAATATTCCATTTTAATTAAGTTTAACTCCTTCCTCCCCCTTCCTTCCACACTTATTAACATTTGCCTTGTTTGATTTAGTATAAAAATGTGACATAGAATATGAGCTGTTATAGAAAAGAAGGTAGAGGAGGCTTGTGTTAGGGGCTTCAGTCCAAACTGCCCCAACTTGCGCATGTGTTTGAATTCTTGGTTATCAGTTGGTGGCACTGCTTGAGAGGTCATGCCATCCTTCCATAGAATTTCCAGAATGGGAGTGGTGGGGCACGGATGGTGGGCCTTTTAATGTTCTCTACATGTTTCTTGAGACAGCCTCTGTTTTCTATCTCCTGGTCTGAGCCATGTGAATAGGCAATCACAAGTTCCTGTCCCATCAATTGAGATGCTGATGCTATGACCATGACTCCCCTATCATGACGGAGATACAACCTCTGAAACCAGAAGTCAAAGTGAATCCTTCCCCCTTAAGTCATTTACGATGGGTATTTCTGCCACAGAGACAAGACTAACACTTGTAATCAGACTCTATTTATCACTGAATATGTAGGAAATATGTGAGGATTCATGACAGAGAAAAGCTTCTACAGCTCGGCTTGACAATCATAAACGGGGGAAAGAAGTCAATTTCTTCTCCTTTTGTCTTATTAGCATTGCAAGTTAATACTGTTTAAATGGAAAGACCTTTCAAAGTGAAGGTTCACCAAATGAGAAAACTGGCTGGCGGAAAAAGATGTTTGTGTTCAGCAGAAGTTGAATTGAGAATACAGAAAAGTAGAAAAGACTTCCCTTTCTTAAGTGTTCATTAAAATCACATCATCCTGTTGAAGCCTCTCCCCAGTGTTTTCCTTCAGTTGTTTTATCTGTAAGTATTTTATTATCCTACCAGGAGAACTAGACCCAGGTCTGCAATTAATATGGCAAGAGTTCAGCTTATACAGGTGGTTTTCATCTGGCCTTTGTAAGCACCTTCTACTTCACCTGAGAGCCAGAATATACCGGAAAGGCCAAAGCAGAGCAGCTGTGGTTTACTGCATGTCTGTTAGTACTGTCCTATAGTGCCAGGGTGAAATCCATCCTTCCTGAACTTGTGTCTGCTTCTTCAGTAGCCTTCAGCTATGGCTCAGTGGGCTTTGGCATGAAGCAAGATGCCTAGGGCAAACTCTCCAGAACTCCAGGCCCACCAGAGTGCACACTGTCATGCGTGTGTCTACACTTGCACTACACAGCAAGATCTGGGATGTTTCTCATTATAATGAAAGGCTCTGTAACTTTCTGAGCTGAAAAATGGTATACTCTGACTTACGCTTTGAAAGCCTGACTCTGGCATCTGTGGAGGACAAACTCAAATGTGTCATAAGATCTTTCCAGAAAAGAAAGAAGCCAATTATGATTCCCTAGTTGATCCTCTCACTCTATGAATACTTGGAAATTTTATATTTAGCAAGTGAAATGAATGGAGTGAAGACAGAACCACTGACTTTCTGGGTTTTGCTAAGCAAAAGTTTGCTTTTCAAGGTATGAGAAACAAAGCTTCCTCAATCTTCTCCAAGCATAGTTTAGTTGTATAAACAGCTCTAAAAATGGAGGGGACACCAAGAAAGCGTCCTTTAGTCAACAAGTGGGTATGCTTTAAAATAAAATATCCTTTATATCCAAAATACTATATATTTATATCTGGGTTAATCAATGAAATTAATAGCAAATTTAAATGTAGAAAATAAATTGATTGAATACAGAAAATCATCAAGATAGTTTATGATTTCCAGGGAAAATTGAATTCCTACAACGATATTTTAGCTCTGTGTATTCAGTTGTGAAGTTTTCTAATGATCTCAGGAGACACTTGGGAATATAATAATAATAGTAATAAAGCAGGATTTATTCCACAAGGAAGGTTTACTTCCACAAGGATATCAAATCATTTACCTAAATGACCATACATCAAGGAGTTTGCTAACTTCCTATATGACTGCTTTGAGAGTAGTGTGTGAATAAGAGAAAACAAGAAAAGAAAGCAAACATCCCTCAACCCTAATAACTTCAGAATAACCATACATAGCTCCTTCATCCTAAAAACTGTCAAAAGTTTTTAATATATGTTTGTGTGTGCATATGTCTGTGTATCATATACATATATATATATTATAGTGCACATGAAAATTTACATAAATTAAATTTAAATTCTATATTTTTCCTGCCATCATAATTTTTAAGAAGGTCCAAGGATTTGTTCTAATACTATTTATTATGTCAATAAAATAAGTTTAATTCACTATTGTAGTGTATTTTGGGTAACTGCATCTTTTAAATCCTGAATAAAAAGGTCATGAATGCTCTGTGCATAATGCTTTGCATGTTCTGGATAAAAATATTGCCTAAATTCATATTAGAAAGGTAGATGCTAACATATAGCCAATATCAAGTACCCACTGTAAATCTATGAGTATAAATTTAAACCTTCGTCAAATCACAACTTGTTCCAAACAAAGGAAAAAGTAACCCCAGATACATGAACACACACACACACACACACACACACACACCAGAACATCAGTGATTACCAACGTGGATACACCATTTTGTGTGTATCCATTTACTAAGTAGTTCTGTACATGAATTAGGTAATTAAAAGCTAAAACATTATACCTATATCCAATGTACCATTGAAAAAAGTCTCTGAAAGATTTCCTTATGCCCTGGGGTCATATTTTAAATTAATGTAGTGTTAGTATTTACCAGATATTCTTTTCCTAAGACCATGATATCCTTAACACTACTTTAAGAAGGCTCAGATCTTGGAGAGATACCAAGGATAGCCCCCATCTCACCAAAAACTCTCAGAAGAGATACCAAGCATGGCCAATCTTACATAAAACTCTCAGAAGAGATACCAAGGATAGCCAATCCCACCTAAAACTCTCAGAAAAAATACCAAGGATAGCCCATCTCACCTAAAACTCTCAGAAGAGATGTCAAGGATAGCCCATCTCACATAAAACTCAGAAGAGGTGCCAAGGATAGCCCATCTCACCTAAAACTCTCAGAAGAAAATCTTAAAGCCAAGTCCACTAGTAGTACATCTATAGAAGTATCAGTATTGATGCATTTGAACTCTAACTTCCAGAATCATCTGAAAGCCAAAGACAAGAAATTCGGGAGTGTTTTGTAAACTGCGAAGAGCTGCACAAATGTGGACAGCTTTAAGAACTGAAATCGAGAGCTGGAATTCAGCAGCCATGTCAGACATCTGTATTCTGACCTTGATTTGTTCCTTACATCCAGCAACTAAACCCTTGTACAGACCCCAGCTCATCCATTTTCCCTGTAGAGACAAAGCACCAAATGATAGTGTAATTGCCAGGGGAAAATTATTACGCTATTCTGAATTATTTCCTTCATAAATCCCAGGCCAGTCAAACAGGCTCTGTCAGAAAAACGACAGGGTTGCTGTACAGCCGTAGGAATCCTACACACAAATGTTCCATAAATCCCTGAGCATCACAACCCTCCAAAGTCATTTTGAGTCATGTGTTTAAATCAGGAGCAGGAAGTCAGGCTGGCAATGTGTTGGTCAACACTAAGGGAGCAAAGAAAATGAGATGTACTTGGTTATCAGTAAGCAAAAAATTCTGAAATGTTTCATCATCTGTCTCATGTACATTGCATGCCACATAGGAAGCACTATTTTATGTTTGGTCTTGAACATTTTAGTTTATCACGTGCATGAAAAATGAAGCAGCTTTTTATTTAATAACAACTAAGGCCTATTATCCTCAATTCTTTTAAACTAGATAGTTGCCATTAGGTATAGTAAAGCAATGTCCAAGAAACAGTTTCAAGCAAGAGAAAAGGATGAAAAAAGGACAAAAGAGGATCCATCTCCTGTGTGTGCCATGCATTTTTCTCCTTCTTAATCGTAGTAAAATATTCTGTACTTACAGAGAAATGAAATAGCTAATCTAACTCTTTATGACTTAAAGTGATATTTTCCCACCTCTCAGAATATTATGCTCTATTCCAAATTAGAGGTAAAAGCTACCCAGAGCCATTACAGATGAAATGTAGAAAGTAAGAAAATACTGTTTGATTACCAGTGAAACCGAAATGGGACTTCGATTTATAATTCACTATATAGGAAATGATATGTCTAGGAACAAAATGCATGCACCCACTTGAGATAAGCAGATATTGCAGTTATGTTTTGAGTCCTATGTCCTTATAACAGCACAATCGACAACCTGAAGGAATAAAGGACATAACCACATCAATAGAGCCACAAGTATTGTAGGGTAAATGTTAGCATCAAAATGATGATAACTTACGTAAGTATTGCTACATACATAGAGTTTGAGATGGACTCGAGACGTTCCAGTTCATAGAATTAAAATACTGTGAAATTATTTGGAATCTGCAGCTGGCTTATACATATTATAATAATCGATATTCTTATTCTCTACACTTCAAAATATTTTGCTTGAAACTTTACTAAGCAGGGGTTATGTGGAAAGTCAGTGCTCAACTTTCTGTTTCAACAGCAACTCCCAGGGCTAGCAATCCAACATACAGTAGTTGTGTAGAAATATTTAATTAATCCTGGACTCTGAGCCTCGAAATAGGAGACCTTAACTTTTCCTTGATTTTCTTTAATGTCGACAATGTTCACATAAAACTTAGGAAAAATAATGATAATGATGTCCTAACTGCTTAATGATGATTAATAATTGGGGACATTAACAGTATAGATTTACCGTGCTCCAAAAGTGACACTCATTAATTTTAATAACAGACCCATAGTTGAGCCTATTTTGCCGCCTGAATGTTTACCCCTCATTACCACTTAAAGAAGTAATTTTCTAAAGTTGAAGCAATCATGAAAATACAAGTCAACAAAAAATTGTGCAGGCATCTTTAGAAAAAGTATATATTCATATTATTCCAAAATAGGGCTCCAAACACACATGTTCATCTGTTTTATAAAAATTGTATTAGCTTAAGAATTGTATCATGTTAAGATTATCATACGTAAGTTCAATAATATTTTAATATGGATATAAACCATATACTTCTCTCCAGTAAAAGATCAATAGTTATATGCCAATTCAAGAACCTCAATAAAGCCATTGTTACTATTCAGTGTGTAATAATAGTAGAGCAGCCATTTCCAGGAAATAACGTTTCATACTGGGCAGCAGAAATTTAGAATAAAATATACCAAAATAAGAAAGTATGTTTAATGTTATTTTTGATGGCTTCATATTTGTAGATGATTTGTTAAATCGTACAGCTTTTCCACTCTGTAACTCTCTCTCATCTCCTCCTCCTGGATTTCCTTCAGTCATTTCACCTTCTAATTTTACAACTTTCAAAAAATATTTTGTTTTGTTTTGTTTTTTTTTTAATTCCGCTGAATTCAATTAGGGTTTCTTTCAGGACCCTAGATGTGGATCATTTACTGAAGCCTGGGAAACTAACCAGTGCTACACCACTGAAGAAAATGACTTTCTATCATCTTTAACCACAACGGACATGGGGGTTCCTCAATCCCAGCACATTGGTGTTCTCAGCCTTTTTACACTGTCAGTGCAAAAACTAACCATGTGACAAAGTACAGAGAAGAAGAGAAAATCGAGTTCTCAACTCTAAACGGTCACTGACATCGTGTGGGAGTAATGGCGGAGAGGAGGCAGAAGGCATGCTAAGGCTGGAGGATGGGAGACGTGCTGTGAAACACCGTCTTCCGGACACACAAAGCCCTTTCTTCAACTCATAGCAGCTGCAGCAACTTACGTCAGACCTGTGCAAGCTTGGGCCCTTCGAAACTCCATCATGGAAATGTAGCTTTAAGATGGACAGTGTTGATAAAAGAAGCTAAAGAATATGGGTGTACTCCACATGGCTTTAAATGGGCTTGAAGAACGTATACCTTAATCCTTCATCAAAAGAAAGGTCAATTACATCAGCGTGTCCTTAGACTGTTTCCTAAGGATCCCTCTATTCCTAGTTCTTCTGCATGCTCTCTCCAAACTGGTCCTTCATAGGAGACACATTTCTTTATTTTAAATCCTTGACATGTAAATTGCCCTGATGGGTAAATTTTTAATTTTTTTGGATTGTGTAAAACTCTGCTACAATTGTGACTCCTAACTCCTTTTCTTACTTCTGGCAGTTTTTTTTTTTTTTTTTTTTTTGAGGCTTTCCTTCCTGGTTGGTTGCTTTACCATTCATATCTGAAACGGGGGGTGCTGTACGCCACGGCTCGAGAACAGTTATGGCGAGTAGATTAGAGCAGGAGCAGTTTCCATTTCGGGTTGTCATTTCAGACGTGGCTCTGATCACATCAGTGGTTCCATCTGGTTAGGGCCATATTTCGTCTCCATACTCCCATTTCAGCCAGGCAACGGAGTGGTGTGATTCACAGTTGAACCCTGTGTACTGCAGGTTCTCATCACGGTGATTTCACATTTCATTGTCTTCCAGCTGCCTCAATCTATGGCTGCCAAGCCAATTGCCACATATGTATCCTCCAGCCCACCACTCGTGCCCTCTGCATCCCACAAAAAAGAAGAAGAAGAAAGAAGAAGAAGGAGGAGGAGGAGGGGGGGAGGAGGAATAGGAGGAGGAGGAGGAGGAGGGGGAGGGGGAGGGGGAGGGGGAGGAGGAGGAGGAGGAGGTTTACAAGTCTTCAGTAACAGGTTTAAATTTGTTTCTTGATGTTCCATGTGGAGAAAGATTCAGCAGTGTTACCCAGCATACCTCCCGATGTCAATATTCTAAGTGAGGCAGTCCCGTTGGTGGTGTGGCTTAAAATATTGTAGGGTACTATGCCCCACAGAAGATCTGCAATTGCTTTCGTCTCTACTCTCAGAATATGCCTGTGCTTTGATTCATAACTGACTGGATTTACCATTGTGTGATTTTTGTGACTTGGCACCGTGTCTATCTTTAGATTGCATTTACACACATACCGAGTTGTTAGTTTTTACTCTCTTTTGTCTTCTTTTTTACGGAGCTGGGAGAGTGTCGCTGCTATTCACAGTTGACATTGGGGAATTAGAGGAAAATAAATATGTATGCTTCGCTTTATTCAAATAAATATCTGTAAAGGAACAAAGCAAAAATAATTGGTCCTGCTAACATGATTTTGAGAGGGCTGTTGGCATTGGCACCCTCTTGCATAACATCGCTCAGGGCACATTCGGTTGTTAGCCGTAGATTATCCTGCTTAGGCTTCAGCACGTCGATGTCTTCTGTCTCTGTGTGTCCTTGAAATTGGGCACCGCTGTTGTCGGTGATGTACATCTTAGGAAAGTAGGCTGATATGAAGCAAATCTTTTTCAGACTGGCATATTAAAATTGCATGTAAGTTTTTTTATACCTTAACTCCATCTTTCTGTAACTGAAACAATTCCAGTTTGTCCAAAGGGCTACATATTCAGAATAATAGTCCGGAGTCAGGCACAAAGACACACATCTGTGATCTCACCATGCAAGAAGCTGAGACAGGAGGTTGCTAGTTTAAGGCTAGTCTGGGCTACACAATGAGACCCTGTCTTAAGAAAACCTTTTTAAAGTCATAGGTAATTTTGGACATATTTAGACACACGTGTGTGTGTGTGTGTGTGTGTGTGCGGTGTGTGTGCATGAAGAAAAGCATTGTTAATAATTATATATACAGCATTAGACAAGATATTTATTTTTGTCTTCCTTTTCTTGCTATGATGCTAGATATGATAAATAACTGTGAAAGAGTGTTTAAGGTTAGTTAATCTTATTTGGTTAAATACCTATTTAATAACTGTCTGAGCTAAATAGTATTCTTAAGAACACTGTATCTTAAGGGGAAAAGAGGAGAGATTACAAGGTTCCTTTCCTTTTCCCTCCCCCGTTATGGCATTATATAAGGAAAAATATCCTGGAACATATGTGGCTTTGAAGAAGCCCCACATAAAATTTCTATTTTAGACATTTTAAAAAGTCTCATGTTATTTCTATTTTGGAATATAAATGTAGACATATAATGTATAACTTTATCTTAACATTTCCTAAGCAAAATACAAGTTGCATTTGACTAACAATGTAATGCAAAAAATCCATAAAATTGCTAATGGTTGTTCACAAGGAAAAAGAAAATGCTACAATATTCTAAGCTTGGCTCCAACACTGAAAGACTCCAAGGACTTGCAGGTAAAGGGGTCTTAATGGAAGGATGTCTGCATGTCCACATTGCTTGTGAGCTCTTCACAAAGCAGGTCGCAGTCTTCAGGGGAAAGAGCTTTTCTTTCCTATGGCAGGGTTTTCAGAGGGACTGCTCATTTCTTTCTTACGGCGCAGTCTCATTAGTGGCATAATTCAGAGAGAAATGTTTTAAAGGAAGATCATAGAAAGGTGAAGTTGGTTGGAAAAGAGAACTTTTGAAAATGGCCTTTCTATTTTGGTGACTCTGAAGCTGGAGTCTGTACATTTTCCCTCTATCTAGACCAGCGGGGTCTAGACCCCGTGTGGGGTCTCAACCCCTTTGGGGGTTTCACATATTATATGACCTGCGTATCAGACATTTGTATTATGATTTTTAATAGTAGCAAAATCACAGTTATGAAGTAACATGGAAATAATTTTATGGTTGGGGTCGGCACAACCCGAGGAACTGTACTAAGGCATCGCAGCATTAGGAAGGTTGAGGACCACTGCTCTAGATATTTAAAATCAGAGCATCTATGTATCTTAGTTTAAATTTCATAACAAATAGATATAATTTCTGATAATGTAAATTTAACAATTTCTCATGTTGATTTTTTGGAATTTCATCTTTGCTATGCTTCTCTATCATAGCTACATTATCTTTGAAATATTTGAAAATTATTCCCTCAATACTAAGGTCTCCTAAGCTGTTTTTAGCAACTATTGGTATGACCCAACACTGGGTATGAATGGTACCACAACATATACAAGGTATTATTTTTTTCCTTCAACCATTTTTTTCCAAACATCTTAAAGACTGATTTGCTATCTTCTCTTCCATAGTCATCAGGGAATCTGTCAATATTCTATTAAAAATGCATGCTCCTTCCTTACTAATATTTGGGTTTTTTTTTCATTTTGTTGCTCTCTCCTCTCTCTCTCTCTCTCTCTCTCTCTCTCTCTCTCTCTCTCTCTCTCTCTCTCTCTCTCTCTGTGTGTGTGTGTGTGTGTGTAGTATATTCAAACATGCAAGCCACAACTCAAAAGTTGAGCTCAAAAGAACAAAATCAGAAACGAGGTTATCTCCTATCATGTTGGTTCCAGGGATCAAACTCAGGTCATGAGGCTTTGAAGCAAGCAACTTTATCAACTGAGCCATTTCACCAGCCCACACATTTGGTTTTGAACCATCTAAGATTCATATTTGTCTCTTCCAGTTAAGATTTAAAAAAAATCCATGAAGGTAAAAGCTTGATTTGAAGGTAGGATAGACTGTTCTCCAATCACAATAATGCCTTTCCTCAAATATGTGCGCCTCTGTCAGCCTCTTGCCAGGAGGTGTAAACACAAAGTTAGTACATAACTTTTATATGTTTAAGATTTCATGATATATTTTAAAGCACTAGTAGGTTATGATGACATTTCCAATCAAAGGAGAGCTAAAGAGAGCTTATTATAGAGAAATAAGAATAAAGTTTAAAACTGGGAGTCAACTAGGACATGAAAATGAACTCACATTAAAGTTTGATTATGTACTTCCAATAAAATCCGTACTCAGTCATTTGCTTAAAAATGACGTGAGGTTAATGTAAAGAGAGAATTCTCTTATTCTGTGTTTTCCAGGCTTGAGTTCAGTATTCTATATCACTTTAATAAATACCATGACTAAGACTATGGTCTCTGATGACTGTCACATGATAACAGGAAATATAAGGAAAGCCTTGGTCCTGGGGCCATCCTGAGGATTTTAATTTCCTTATTTTGTTCCTATTCAAAGTAAGTTTTTTTTTTTTTTTTTTTTTTTTTTTTTTGGTTTTTCGAGACAGGGTTTCTCTGTGGCTTTGGAGCCTGTCCTGGAACTAGCTCTTGTAGACCAGGCTGGTCTCGAACTCACAGAGATTCGCCTGCCTCTGCCTCCCGAGTGCTGGGATTAAAGGCGTGCGCCACCATCGCCCTGCAGTAAGTATCTTTTTGCAAATGCTATTTTATTATTCTTCGTAAATGTTAAGGGTAAAGATAAGAGATATTATTAATTTGTTTCAGGTCATTTTTTGTAGTTAAACATTTGTATCTAATTTCAGACTGAGTGACCTGAACCATTATATTTTTTCAAACTAAAAAATATAATTAAAACAATAATTAATTAAATAAAATATAAATATACACTTCTTAAAGTTCTTTTTATCTGAGGTCTAAAATAACACAAAAGTGAAATGAGTAGCTTCAGTTCTAAAAACTCATTCTAGAAACCACATATTTTCACTGATAAATTTACTTATCTTTGTGATCAACTTCACAATTTGCTTCAAAAGCTGGAAATATATTTATAAGTACAGTGATCAAAATTCTAGTATATATCTTAGTAAACAATTAATAAAACTGAGCGTAGAAATGTTTTTATCCATATTCATAAATATTTCCAAATTTGTAAAGTGATAAAATTATATCATGATGCCCATCAATTATAAAATATGAGCTGAATTTAAACCAGTCCCTAGCTAAGTAACTCCAAAGATCATATTTCTTTGTGCTTGCTCCTACACCTGTAATCTGAGAAGTTTAATTGCACCAATAATGATAATAATGATCTTTACTCTGATAATGACAATAATATCTTAAAAAGGGGATAACGCTGCACTTTCAGATTGGAGCTAATTGCACTTTCTTCATCCTGATAACTGGTATGGTAACAGAGATGTACATGTGGGTAATCCTGCAGCTTTTCTCTGCTGGAAATCAAACCCCAAGCTTCGATACCATATGCACAGAAGAGTAAGGTGAACACAAAAGGGAGAGAGAGAAGGAGCATCCCTTTTGTGAAGTGTATCTTCTATGACTGATCCCTCTCTATAACACTTATGTGGTGAATTAAGGTAGTAATAAGATTTTAAGTAATAATTAATATGGCAGAAATAAGAAAGTAAACTCAAAGGAAAATAACATCAATAGAATGACAAAGCATTAACAAAAATTGTAGAACTAAATTTATCTGAAGCAAGAATTACACTAAATATTAATAGGCTAAATAATAATTAAAAGGCAGACACTATTCAGAATAAATATATGAAGTTTATATATCACAAAATGAGGAAATTGTAGTATATTGATAGTGAAATATTCATAGATGATATAATTAGATGAAGTGTCACGAATAGGGAAAGAATAAGAAGAATGGAGTGGCTGTATTAATGTTCAATAAAATAAAGTTCACAGCATAGTACTATCAGTGATAAAGATGGATGACTTATAATAATAATAAAGTATTAATTAGGGAGAAATATCAAGTAAACATTTTATTTGCTTCCAAATTAAAATGGCTAAAGGCAAAATTGGTATAATCAAATGAATAGTTTTATAACAATTATAACCATTGTCTCATGAGATTAAAACACTAATCCAAAATCAGGAAAGATAAACAGGACAAAGAAATGATACAACTACCTCTCCCAGGGCTTGACAAATAACCAAAATGCAAATAGACTAGATATTGTTTATATACTTATGGCCTATATATAGTATATAATTATTGTACTTATTGTGTAAAATTTTTCTTATATTAGTTATAGCCTTCTTTTTTATTTTAGACAAAAAAGGGAAATATAGTGGTATTTTATTTATGTTTTAATAAATAAAGCTTGCCTAAAGAGAAGGGCAAAGCTGAGTCAGTAGTTGTCAGGTAGTGGTGGTGCACACCTTTAATCTAAAGATTTGGGAGACAGAAATAGATGGCTTTCCATGAATTCAAGGCAAAACTGGGCTCCACAAGATCAAAGCTAAAACAAATCCAGGTGGTGGTGGCTCACACCTTTAATCCTAGTACTAGAAAGTCATGCCTTTAATCCTAGCACTAGACCAAATATAAAATGGGAGGTGAGCGAAACTTAGTCCTCTTAGTCTAATTATTCTGTGGTTGTCCACACTTGGTAGATGAAGATTTCTCTACTGGTTTGACTCCCTTGCTTTTCTGGTTTTCAAGTTGAATCCCAATTTCTGTCTCTGGGTTTTTATTAGTTGTGCCACATTTAAACTTCCTCAACTTAATGCATCTAACAAGAATAGAACACACATTCTCAAATGAACAGATTCTGGCTGGATTTGAGGAAAAAAGTAGGTGAAGATTTGGGCTTAGAAAGATATAAAGTGCATTCTCTATCCAAAATGCAATTTAGAAGTGTGACTTCCCAGGAAGGTATAAAATAAATAGAATATAGATAGATGATAGAGAGATAGATAGATAGATAGATAGATAGATAGATAGATAGATAGATACATACATACATACATACATACATACATAATAGATAGATAGATAGATACATACATACATACATACATGCATACATACATACATACATAGATGATGATGATGATGAAAATAGATAGATAGATAGATAGATAGATAGATAGATAGATAGATAGATAGAAAGAATTATGAGCATTGCTATAACATAGACCTCAAATGACTACCTAAAGTCCTTATGTAAAGGATAATAATGGATTATCACATACAACCATTTTTGCAATGCCTTTGGGGTCATACAAATACACATGAAGTCAGGTTCCATACCCATCTGTATATGATTAGTACAAAACAAACTCAGTAGTAACTTATTGTGACATTTTGGCCTCATTTTCCTTTGTATGGGAATTTTTTACCTTAATTATTTTGCATTTTTATTTTGATTTCTGATATTTTTTTCAGTGCTGTGTGTGAGTATATGTTTTTCTCATTATTCTTTTCTAATTGTTATTGCTATTATCCTTATCATTATTCCTTTGTTTTCTAAAAACAGAGAAAGAAATTGTGGGATTGAATGGGAGGGTTGGAGAGAATATAGGAGGAGATGAGGGAAATGAAATTTTGATCAAAATATAATGTATAAAAATTATTTTGAATAAAATTAACAAACAGATTGAATAACTTACCAGAAAAAAAGACCTAAAAAGAAACACTAAATATAAACGGCTTCATGTATATGACCAAAATGCAATTACTTCACAAAATGATTACCATCTAGCACATTTTAATTTCAAAGGAGTTTACTGTTAAATCTATCAAATGCATAGGGAAGATATGACACCAGTTATACAAATTCATTTGTAAACTCAAGAGAAAGCACTTGTCATTTAATCTTAAGAAGTTTCATTTTAACATCAACAAAATATATAAAGAAATACAAAATAAAAGACAGTATTCTTTAATACTCTACTGGAAATTAAAATATATTAACAAATAAAATTCAACTGCATTTATTACTTTATTCTTATTTATTTTGCATTTTTTTAAAGTTTTACTTTATAGCTTTCTGTTCTACTGCCTCTAAGTTTCAAATACTAGAATTGTAAGCATATACCACACTCTTCTAATTTAGTATGTCATTATAATGGAAATTCAATGTTGACTTAATGCACAAAGATCAGTAAATATAATTTCCCAGGTTAATTATATCATTATTTTAACAGATACATAAAAATAACTTAATAATCCTCAGCATCTCTTTGTGGTTATAACATTTCACCAAATTGAAAACAGGAAGTAATTTCCCTAATATGGTAGAGTGTTCAAATAAATTTAATGTCATTCTCAATTGTTGGAAGCTCAGTATTTTCTATTCAGGATCTCAGTTATGGCTAAATGTCAGTAATTCCTACTTCCCAAATTTTACCTTAAAGATTCTATTCAGTTGAGTAGAAAAGAAAATGAAATAAAATGTCTGTTGTTAGAAAGCAATAAATAAAATTATGGTTACTTCAGACAATATTAGGAAGTTAAAAGAACACTCTAAAACTATAAAATAAGAAGTTAGTGAACTGGGAAAAGTGACTAAAGATCATGAATTTCTATATAATAGGTGGAAGCCTATATTACACTAACAGGACATTGACTATTTCAGGTCTACAGAAAAAAGGATCCTATTGTAACCACTTCCTACTCTGCTGCATAAATGTCATCAGAACCAATATAGATATTAATGACCATGTTTTTTTTCCCAAAATCAACTTTATAAAAATTGATAGACCTTGTTTTCAATCCCACATTTTAGTCACGAATTACACAAATTAGGTGTTTATTTTGAAATGAATACTGAGTCAATTTATATGTATTTGTAATCCCAGAACTCTGGAGACAAGCGGAGGACCATAATTTCAAGACTAGTCTAGGCTAAACTGTAAAGCGTTTCAAAAGCAAAGTGAAGCAAAGGAAAAGGAAGGGTTGAGATGCATCTCAATGACAGTATATTTGTTCACATACTAGATCTGTAAAGCTCTGGTTTCAATCCTCAATGCTACACAAGTAATTTAAATGGCGCCACATTCATAAGAAGTTATTTCATTTTATTAATGGTACAAAATTAGGAGAGGTTGGCAAGACATTATGATAAAAATATAAGCACAGTAACTGGAAAAGTAAGTCGAAACACTTAAGCAAGTAATGAGATGTTTTCCACAATCATGGAAGTTACTAAAATGACAATATTTTTTCAAATTGATTTACAGTTGCAAAGCAATCTCAACCAAAATCCTAAAAGACTTTAAGATACTGTGATATTGGCATAATGATATATGCACACAACACAGCAGTTTATAGAGTCAAAAATAGATTCACAATTTATATAATCCATTGATTTTTACAAAGTTGCTATGGAAAGTCAATGGAAAAAGAAAGTTTTATTCCAGAAAATTACACGGAGAAAATTTACATGGAAAAGAATAGCCCTAACTTTTACTCTATAACCTAGAAAAAATTAACTAAATAAGCATCATAGTCTTACACAGGAGCAGCAATAAAATCAAGCTCCTGGAAGAGAAGCAGATGAGAAACTTTCAATCTTGGGTTTGAGTACGACTTAACAAACACAAACCATAAAGCAAAAACACAAATGTGGCATCATCAACATTAAACACAATCGAGATTGAGAAAGAAGAAAACAAAAAGAACACATTTTCAAACTAAGAAACAATTTTTCAAAGAATATATCTCACAACTGGTCATGTTTCCATGAATTTAAAGGGATCTTAGGCTTGAAAAGTATCACAATATTGCCAAAGATTAAAGCAGATAAATTTTCTCTACAAAAGAAGATGGATAACAAATTATGAGAGTCTCAACATCATGATCATCAGAAAATGCTAATTTAATCAGTAATGAGATATATTCGATACTCAATAAAATAATGCCTATTGAAAAGATTGACAATTAGAAGTGTTGGCAAAGACAGAAAACAACCAGAATTGCTGAGCTTGAACGTTGGAATGCAAAAGGTTCAATCATTTATAAAGCATCATGATCACATATTTACTATAAAATTCAGTAATATATAATCCCCTAGGTGGTTACAAAAAAGAAATATGCATCCACATCAAAATGTATGTGTAAATTTTCATAGCACCGTTATTTGCAATACTACAGAACTGAAGCAAACTGGTGTGCACCAGATAGTGAAAAATTAAAACCATGATATACTCATGAGATAATAAAAGTAATCCTTTCAAAAAACAAACTGTCCATAATGCAGCAATTTGGATAAATTTCACAAATATGATAGTGAATAGAAGTAAAACATCAGTTTATTTATTATAAGCACTATGAATCTAGCAAGAAAAAATCAATAATAGCAATTAAATTAATTATTGTCTAAGGTTAGAATGAAGAAAAGATATTGGAGAGTGGGAATAAACAGAAACTATGTTAGGGTAAAGGAAGTATTTTATACTTAAATTTTGGAGACAGTTATGCATATATCTATTGCATATATATAATATATATATATGCAATGTATAGCTTATATACAATTGTTATGTATATATACATTACTACATATATATGCAATAATTATATATATTGATTTAATTATATATAATGAAAAATTAAAGTTTTAAAGTTAAATTTCGATTTATTTTTATGAGTGTTTTGCCTGCATATATATCTGTGCAGCATATGCAGGCCTAGTACCTATTAAGATTAAAAGAGGACATCAGATCTCTGGAACTGGAGTTATGAATGGTTGTGTGCTGGGAATCAAATCCATGTCCTCTGCAAGAGCAATAAGCACCCTTCTCCATCATTCCAGACTCTAAAGGTTGCTTTTGAAGTAACAACAAATAAAGAAAAATAGATATGAATATGAAAGAGAGAACAAGAGGAGAACATGAGGTGGAGTTGAGGAAAGAAAAAATGAGAAGTGATATAATTAAATTATAATCATTTTGTAAAGAGTACAACAATGTTGGCATTTTAATGTAATGATTCTTGGGTTTCCAGAACAGCATTATCTCTGCCTAATGTTGTTCAGGCAAGCCATACAGAGACTCTTCAAACAATACAGGCTCTTGTTCTGCTTCTTCTTTCTTTGCCCACCAAACCTTTATGAAAAGAACCTATTATTGAAGCAGCAACATCTAATTTGCACGAGACAAGAAAAGCAAGCTGGGAACTAAGTTGGATGCTCTGTCCCTGATGACTAGCTATCATAGAAGAAAGGCAATTCTGGATAAGTAGAAGCATCTGTAAATGTTATTAACTGCAAGATCTGCTTGTCAGGCAAGATGTGGCCCCTGGTTCAAGAGCAGCAGGACAGTTATGGGAGTCCCAAGCTACTTTCCAATTAGATTTGAGAGTTCTCCCAAGGAAAGGAACACAGGAAAAAAAAAAAAAAAACAGCCAAAAAGGTCTTAAACTCTAAGTTGTAATTTACAATTGTTGGCTAGATAAGCAGAAATGACCCCAAATTGACTTCTAATATTTATGTTTATATCCCTAAATAGATGCTACACTCACCCTAAATTAGAGAAACTTCTATTTTCAGGGAATGGCAGTGATTACAGAGAGTCATGGCTGTTGAGAATAAGTGATGGCTGAGTGTTCCTCAGGACATACACATTTATACCACCCTGGCCAAGACTCGAGAAATATGGTAGAAGACGGAAAAGAAGGAATGTAAGAGTCAGAAGATAGGACAAAGGGTTGTGAAACGGTGTTTTCTGGGCAAGACTTAAGTCATTGTAAGCATGATATCACAGCAGAGAAGGTGCCCTTCTCTGCTACAAGACCAAGCGTGTGATTATTGAGTCACAGACTAAGGAAGGGTTCTTGGAGCCTAACCCTTCCCTAATGAACCATGAGTATATTCTGAGGAGAAGGTCACCAATGTCTTCTATTATGTACCCACTGAGAGGGTCACTGAGGTACAAGGGACAGTTCCATACCTATTATCATCAATCCTAGTTAAACTCAGAAGTCTGCAAAACGGTGTGAACTTGTAGGGAAGTAACTGAGGTTGACAGCATTGGTAGAAAGTACCAGGGAATGGGAAGTTGCAGTAACCAGAATCCACTTCGCATGTGTGTTAAATTCCCAATTAAATTTTAAAAAATAATTACTAAAATGATGACATTCTGAAAACAAAAAAGTAAAAATAAAATGATTATATAAATACCTATCACATGGGCCAAGAAGACACAATAACAAGGGGATGGCAGGACATATAATTGCTTTGAAAAGGATTTCAGTGTCCAAAATTTTGTCTTGCTACTGCTATGAAGCATCCACCAGAAAGTGAAAGATCCTTTAACTGTCATATTTGCAATAAGCTACGGTTCTGTATGTAGTATTTATTTTTCTGGCTTTATGATTTTTCTCTACAAATGGCACCATTTGACCTGTACTTATTTGCTTGATAAATTTACTTAACCACTCTCCCAACTAAACTGTGAGATATTGGCTGTTGTAACTTATTGCTACTTATCCTAGTGATCACACCAGCACATGGTACAAAGTCAATGTCTTTCTGATTAAATGTCCTTGTGACTAGGTCATTTGAGACGAAGATTTCTGTACTTTATAACTTTATATTTGAATGCCTATGCATTCAATAGGTGTCCCAAGCTGTCATGTGTCAAAAAGCTGATGTCTGCTAATTTTGCATTACAGAATTTGCCATTTCTGAATTATCCTTACTAATGAGTACCAAAGTTTAAAAAAGCCCCCAGCCCATTTAAGACACCAGGGTGTATTCCTCATGCATCTTACTGCTTACCACTTAACCAGGGCCCATTTGTTAAAGATGCTCTCAAATCACTTAGCTGTAGAGGATAAGGAGAGAGCCATTTGTTTTACTATCATGCACATACTTTAAAAACCAATTAGCTTATCAAAGGTGAAAAATGCTTGCCACATGATGATAGCATTTACAAACCAAGTGAATAAATATTGAGAGATTGTCTCACCAGGATCTGTATTTTGTTACAGTGATAAAAATTCAAGCCAACGAAGAAGAAATATGCACTTCCCTCTTTCTCACTTGAAACTTGACATATTGTTGAAATAAGTGAATGGTTGAGAATGCTTATAGCACTTGAATTGTATATTGTTACATGTGATTTATATAATTCAAGGGTATAATTCTTGCCTCTCAGTATCTTCCTTGTAGGAAGAAAATCGAATTTATTTCAATGAAATATCAAGTTATGATCCTCCGTATTTTAAAAATGACAAAACAATCTTTATAAGGCCACATATAGTGATTTAATCTTAACATTAAATGAATATGATAGCTCTATGTCCTCCACCCACTTACCTTCAGACACATGTATGCATCATCTGTCCATCATCTAGCGATACCATCTACCTGCCAACCAACTTATTAGTGTTCATAAGATTCATTGAAATGCCCTATATATCATTTTCATATGCAATGAAATATAATATTTATACAGATTTCACAATCTCCCACACATCCATGATAATCCATCAATACCAATACTCAACAGAGTACAATTTATAAAGGAATGGAAATAGGGAAAGTAAAAAAGAACTCTAAAAAGGCAGAACATTAAAAGTTCAGTAAACCAAGTAACTAAGAACATAATTATTCTGCGTTATAATTATATTTTATACTAATTTTAGTTGCATTGTCTGTTGAGAGACCGTAAAGGATAGTTTTGGCGGTGAGCTGGAGATAGCATTCACGGCTTCACCTTAACTTGCACATCTGATGCCTCATATGCTTCAGCACCGAGAATATACAACCAAGCAATCTTCATCTTGAATTCTACTTTGTGATTTGTGTCGCATCCCAATGAACTTTGCCCTAATTGGAAGTGCGCTCATTAAGATCTGATGATGAACTCTCTGACAATCAACTGTAGCTCTCTTTGGGCCTTTGTCAAATGTCGATTTCTAGACTAGAATTTTCATTCTTACTTTACATTCTTTTTTTCCCCTTTCTTGTTAACTCTACTACCTGTTGACTTGAGGATTTGAGACTGAACTTCTGTTTAATTCTGACTCTAATGAAGCAAAGAGCTGCCCAGTCTGAAGCTTCTAGCTCTCATCCTGAGAGACATGAACTGATGGGGATCAAGCATTATAAGATGTGCAGGGAGACTGCAGTCTGTGACTCCCTAGTGTTCTGATTCCACACAGCTCAGCACAAGTTCTTAAATTTTGGATTGGCTGATCTTATAGTCTTAAAGTATACTAAATATCTCTGGCATACCTGATTTAGGTTTGACTAATCTAATGTTTTCTGACATCCAAATCCACAAGGGCTTCTTCACTAGTACTTTACTTCACGTAAGGACATCCAAAACATTTCATACAGAAGAGCTTAAATCACACGCAATTAATAATACCATCATGGATTGCAAAACATCCTCCAGGGATTTGAAAATTGGCCCATATGCAAAGGTGTGTGCCTATGTTTTTCACGCCACAAAACCTTGAAACTGTTTTTTTTTTTTCCTTTTCATTTTCTTCCATTATCACCTTCTCATAAAAAAATACAATGTGAAACATTTATTTGTAATTATCTCTATTATGGAAGCCTTTCTGCATTATGATAAAAATCCAGCTGATGGTAATTTGGCATGATGAGTTATAGAGAAATACTATAAACAGTTTTGATGTTATTTTTTGCAGTTTGGCATGCTTCCTAAGAAAGATAATTATACAAAAGATCTCTATACACATCTAGATATAGTATACAACACAATTCAGAGCAGTGCTGGTTACCTTAATTTTAAATTCACATTAACCATTTGTAAAATTGATGGAGAAAATAACTCATTTCAAGATATGCATGAGCTAAGGGAATCCATGACCATCAAGCTGGCACTACAGAAAAAAGATCGAGAAACACTGTGGACAGAAAAGTAAGAAGAAAGAGAGTCTAAATCATGAGACCACAGGAGTAAAGAAATTTCATTGAAAACACACACACACAAAAAAAACCAAAAACAAATGAGAGATAGGCAGGGATCCAGCAAGTCCACCAGACTAAAACTGGGTCTCTAATACTAATAGGGGAGAAGAAAAGAAAAAGAACCAACAATATTTCAATCAAGCAGAAAAATCAGGTATCAAATGTCTCAACTTAAAATGCCAGGCTTTGTTGACTCCCCTTGGGAGACCTCACCCTTTCTGAGGAGGGATGAGGGGGTAGGTTGGGGGTAAGGTTGGGTTTGGAGGGTAGTTGAAGTTGGAGGAGAGGGGTTAGGGGAACTGTATTAGGTATGTAAAATGATTTTAAAAATTTAAATTAAAAAAAAACTCAACTACAAATGTAGCCTCGAGTAATGATTTGAAAGAGATAGACTATCTGATTGGGTAAAAACCTAGATCTGTTGTCTCTAGAAAACAAACTTCACTGGCAAAGACTCATCCACAGAGGGAGTAGCTATCAGAAGAGAGGTCAATACACCAGACAAATGAATCACTCTAATCACTTGATGTGGGTATTTTGCTATCTGATTAAGTAAGCCAAATGAAATCGTTCCAAGTAAGGAAGATAATTATGTGTTAATAAGGGGAAGAACTGACTGAGAAAATATAACCTTTGTAAATATTTATGTACCTTTTGGCCCACTCTCTTGAGCTCTGCCACCCTGTGACACTTTTTAAGTTCCTTAGATTCTGCAGTTATTCCATGTTACATATCCATATGTAAAGATTCAGAGGTAGGATCCATAAATAAGAGAGGACATGTTACATTGGTCTCTCTGAGTCTGCTTTATCTACTCTGTCCTATATTTCCTATTTCTAGCACTTATATGCAAATTCCATGATGTCATTGTTTTACAGATGAATGGTATCTCATAATGTATATGTAGTACATTTCCATTATCCATTCATCAAATGAAGGATGTTTAAGTTGTTTCTATTTCCTAGTTATTATGAATAGCAAAGCAATGAGCAAGGCTGAGCAAGCATCTCTAGTGTGGTGGCACTTATATCTGTGGTTATTAATATTCTGCAGGTTGAATTTAAGTACCACACAATGGGAAGGATTATATGTCTGGTACTGTAATCCACCCATGGCTCACGTTGTCTTGGTTTTTAAAGGAAACCTTACTACTGCTATTTTGCTAAATCAGTATATAGTTGTTAGCTTTATTGTTGGGAGAGAGAGAGAGAGAGAGAGAGAGAGAGAGAGAGAGAGGAAGTAGAGGAGAGAGAGAGAGAGAGAGAGAGGAAGTAGAGGAAGTAGAGAGAGAGAGAGAGAGAGAGAGAGAGAGAGAGAGAGAATAAAATTCTATGGTCAGGGAGATCGATTTTTAGGGAGGAAAAATATGTGATCAAATATATTCTATAGAAATTCACTTTTAGGCCGGGCGGTGGTGGCGCACGCCTTTAATCCCAGCACTCGGGAGGCAGAGGCAGGCGGATCTCTGTGAGTTCGAGACCAGCCTGGTCTACAGAGCTAGTTCCAGGACAGGCTCCAAAACCACAGAGAAACCCTGTCTCGAAAACCCAAAAAAAAAAAAAAAAGAAATTCACTTTTTAATTAAAAAACAGTAAGGAAGTAAAAATTTACATTGCTAGGTCAAATGTCAAAAAAATAAGTTTAAACTGGGTGGTGATTGCATACACCTTTTTTTTTTTTATTGAAAAAAAAAATTTTTCCGCCTCCTCCCCGCCTCCCATTTCCCTCCCCCTCCTCCCGCCCCTCTCCCCCTCCCCCCACTCCTCTTCTCCTCCCTCTCCAGTCCCAGGAGCAGTCAGGGTTCCCTGCCCTGTGGAAAGTCCAAGGTCCTCCACCCTCCATCCAGATCTAGGAAGTTGAACATCCAAACTGTCTAATCTCCCACAAAGCCAGAACCTGAAGTAGGATCAACACCCCGTGCCATTGTCTTTGGCCTCTTGTCAGCTCTCATTGTCCGCCATGTTCAGAGAGTCCGGTTGTATCCCATGCATCCCAGCATTTGGGAGGCAGAGGTAGGAAGTTCTTTGCGAGCTCGAGACTAGCAAGGTCTACAAAGCAAGTTCCAGGACAGCTGGGACTGTAACAGAGAAACCCTGTCACGATCCCCACCCAAAATAAAGAGTGAGCTTAGCTTTTGAATAGATGAGGTCCACCAAAATATTTTCACTTTCTACTCTGAGAAACCAGAGTCATGTTTTGAATGGATTCCTATTTAACTTCTCACTTTTTTTCCTGAATGTACACAGGTTCCACGATCTTCGGCCAAAGGAGAAACAACTATCCTTCACCTGTTCTATTTCCTTTCAGAGTCAATGGCAGGATGAATCTATGGTGTTTGGGATATTCTGGGGAAAATGAACTTAAATAATTAAATCAATGGATATGCGAAAAACAAGACGAACCGCAGCAAAGAAAGACGAGGTACATTCTTATTCTGGAATGCTGTGTGCACCCGAAATGTAGAAGGGCACAGAACAGAAATAGCCTTTCTGAGGTATGCTAATTAGTTATGCTAGGCCACTACATATGTGATCTACTTTAATCCTCATAAAAACTCCTAATCAAACTGTCAGTGATTCATAGAGTAAGAATTCCAATTTCGTCTATCTTGATAGCCAAGGTTCTTACTAATTAGGAAGAGAAATCAAATTAAAAGACAAGGCTGAGTATTCAAAATATATGACAAATTAAAAAAACGACAAGCAGCAGTGAATTTCTAGAATGCATAGACTGAGAAATCTGTGTTTATTTTTTTATATGAAAAGAATAGAAAGTAACCTTTAAACACTGTAATCTTAACCAAATAAACAGTCACAAGCAATAATTGAGACCCTAAAGCCCAGGATGCTTACTGGCTATGTCCATGCTTGTGCAGATGACTGTAGCTGGTTGGAAAGCAGGCACCATGCTGAGGCACGGGTTTCCTAAGGAGATGTTGTATAACAGTTTCCCCCCAAGACTGAAGCATTCCATCTAGCAGTAAAACTCCTTATGTTCAGGAAGCCCCTGAAACTGACCAGATTCACTAGGCTCCTCCCTCTTAGAGCAATGTAACAAAAGTTGAGAGTGCTTTCCAGAGAAGTGAAGCAATGCTTCAACGAAGATTCTCAGACAACCCAAGCTGCAAAATAAGACAGGGAGATTATCTGCATAAAATTCCTACATTGCTTGTAGCTCATTGTATAAAGAACTAAACATACATAGTATAAACAAAATTTTCCCCTCTGGGCTGACAATATCATAGAGCATCTACCAGAATCTCCAGCATCAGACATGAAAATCCCCCTTTTGAGTTGTGTTTTCCAAACTTCCAAAACTTTCTATGTTGTTGCTATTGCCCTTGGTTGTACCCCAAAGGTATAGGTAAGTCCCTATTCCTGAAGGCAGCATGTACTTTGACCCAGGGCCCAAAGGCCCCTGAGCTGGAACTGAACTGCAAATCTCCTCCCTGCAGACTACATGGCATAGAACTATAAAACTTCCATTCAGTCTTCCAAAGGAGGTAAACTATCAGCAGCCTTACTATGATAGCTATGAACGAAAATAATTAGCAGTGTGGCACAATAATCGTAACCATGCAATAGTGGCACAGATGCCTTGGCAATAACAAGTAGTTGTTTAATTGAACTCAACAAGGAAAAAGATAATTCCTGCTATTGGAAGTACCCAGGGCTAATGAAGTCATAGATCTCCCATGAAGTCATGGAAAGAGAACCTACAACCACCACTTTACTAAAAAACCAGCACAATTTCTAACTACATTCCAAATATTTGCCTCTACACCCACAGATAAGTGTAGTCGTCACCTCCCATGAATCAACTTCCTTTTGCACCAGGCAGAGGCCATTACTAAAAACCACAACCAACAAAAATGCAGAGTTGTGAAGTCTAGTCCCAAGTGATACATCTACCACACAATTCCTGCACCTAAGGCTCAGGGATGATTAAAGAAGAGGGTGCAAAAAGAAAATAGAAACCAGAGGAACAGGGAGTTTTTGTCACATATGTCGAGGGAGTACAACTACACTGGGAATATACAACAGAAAGCATGTGATATAAAATTATAAGATAGCTTTTAATTCATGAGCTACTGAAGAACACAAATACACAAACTTATTCAAATATAATTGCACTACAGTTTGGTAACCTAAACTACTGATTATCACAAAAAGACTGCTTAAATGAAAAAAAAAATCATGTAACCTACAGACATCCACCCAAGTTCATAACTAAAGAGAACAAGATGTTTGCAATGAAAATGGATCAAACCTATGAAGTGATGTCAAAATTTCTCTTTTCTGCTTTCCACTCAGCACTTGCAGACATTAGACATTAATATTAAAACCTTCCCCCTTACAGAGCTGAAATACAAATTTTGGCATGGGAAGGTTACAAATTTGCTTCTGATTTAATGCAGCGTGATTTAAAAATCTCTAAGGAAGTTGCCATTCTCAAGAGCCACAGGGCCAACCTTAATACCTCAGGAGATGGCTATGTCTCAGAAGTAGAGGGTACAAAGCCTCACTTAAATCCCTTTCCCAAGGACAACATCTGTGACTCCACCCTCAACAGGTTTCTAAAGACAGCTCAAAGGAATATGTTAACCCATTGTCTAACCTTGAGCAAACCAACATTTGCCTGGAGGAATAGAACAGCCATAGCTAGAGAAATCCAGAAATAAAGTCTGAGTTTTTACCAGGTTATAAAAGAAAGAAAACTCAAGACTCCCAGCTCATTACAGTAAAATGTCCTGAAAATGCTCTCAGACTATTTTTAACATGTATCTGTGGCAATGCATTGTAAAAACTAAGCCCAATTTAGAGACCCTTTGGATATGGATTTTTAAATAATTGCATGCAGAAAGGTCTGAACCAAAGCAGGCTTCAAGGTGACTCTCTTGTGTGTCTCAAGATGTGCATTTGCAGCGGATGACAAATAGATAATTAGAGCCCACAGTCTAGGGATGTGAGAGGTGTGCTCTTTGGGGGATGGACATGAATCTCATGAAAAGATTCACTCTGAGTTACAGACACATAGGATGGAAACGCCTCCACTGGGAACAAAGGTTGGGAGGATACTGGGGAAACCATTATAATGACTTTTATTCAGGGAAGAGGACTGGAAGCATAGAGCCAACAATAAATCTCATTTTGTAATAAACAATTTTATCACTTTTAGGATTTAATTTAATTCTTTTGCACATGCAAACCAGTGGCTTAATCAAAAATAAGTAAAAAGCATAAACATACATGAATACTTCCGTCAAGGGAGTCTAATGAAATAGCTAGGGAATCACACTTCTCTCTGTGTCCAGTTAGTACAAGAAACTGCATGTAGGAACCAGTGTTCTGTTATTATTAATAACCCCAGCTGGGCATGGTAGCATATGCCCTTGGTTTCAGCCCTTGGGAGGTAGAGGCAGGTGGATCTTGGTGAGCTTGAGGCTAACCTTGTCTACAAAAGAAGTTCCAGGACAGCGAGGGCTTTTACACAGAGAAACCCTAACTCCAAAAACCAAAATAAATGAAAAAATAGATGATAGATAGATAAATAAATTTAAAATTAATAAAATAATCCTAACCACCACATATTAACTTTTTTTTTTTTTTTGGTTTTTCAAGACAGGGTTTTGCTGTAGCTATCAATCCTATTCTCAATTAGTTCTTAACATAAAGGCGTTTATGGCAAAACAAACAACTCTTTCAAAATAGATAGGACTGGGCTGGAAGAAAGAATTCTAAGTTTAAATACCCTCATGCAATCAAAATCCACAAAGCAGTAGATAGCATCGAGGGAATCAGGACCCTTGATCAGTCTTTTCAAACCCCCTGGAATCCTCTCATCTCCAAATCTGAGTGAAAAGGCCATGACAAAAGGCCTATCAGGCAAGGTATTTCCAGCTGATTCTATGCCCATTGCCTTAGGAAAGGGCAGAATGTTGTATCTAAACAACCATCTATGAAAGTAGGAAAGCCATTCCCATCCTGCGGATTCTTAGAGCAGTTATGCTTTCTCCAATCATGCTACTATTTTCTGCATTAAATGAAGAAATGTCTAACACCTGTGCTATAAGAGAACCCTTAAACAAGGAACAAATGAGTCATGCAGAAGACGTAAATGCGGTAACAAAAAAACATGTTGCAAAAAGTTCCATTAAATAGAAAGAAATGAAACAAAGATGTTTGGGTACAGAAATGGTGTCATTGCTTGCAGCAGCATGTATCTTTAATACAAAAAAAAAAGGCAACCTATGTTTCTCAAAGCATAGTACTTCACCAACAGACCCGAACAAATAGCAATTAATAATACACTGCCAATAGAAAAATAACATAATGTAATGATTATCTACTCACTTATAGCCCAATGTATATCTCTTGCAGGACTCCATGATTTATATAAAATGTAAAAGTTGAATAAGAAAAGATATTTTATCCCATACAATAATTATAAATCTAAAATGACAAAGAAGCTGTGTCACCAATAAATAAAAAAGCATAGTGACAATGTAACAAAAATCAAACTAATTCACTAACATGATCTTTTATAAGATAAAGATATTTCAAACATAAAAAAGAAAGTATCTTTAAGCAAATACAAATGAAATAATTAGTAACAAATTAAACAATCTTTAAAAAAATGAATCCTTTTTCATACAATGCATACAAATTGATTAAGGAAAGAGAACCGGAAAGATGAATAGAAAACAAAATAAAATTTATAGAAAACCAGAATATTTTGCTTGATGTAGGATGAAATACCATGAAGTATGAAAGTTCAGTGTAATGACAGAGAAAATATTGAAGACAGATGTTACTAAATGGAATAATAACTCCAAAAAAAAGAAAGCACAGAAGCAAAAAGATTTCTGTTTGCTTTCAATTAAGTTTGTAGTTTCTGTGTTTAACTAAGTGATGTTTTACAGAAAGAAAGATACAGATAGCAAACATGCAAGATAAAACACAACTTCTTTTGACTGGGAATTGATGACTTATAAGCAATAGTTTGACTTAGTAAAATATAAAATTTTAAATAATTATACTTTTGCTATAATGGAGAATTTGAGGGAATTGGACCTTCCATGTGATTGACAGGGTAAACTGACCAAGAAAGACCCCAAAATGCACTTCCTTGACTGTTTTCAAAGATATTATGCTTTTCCATCCTCAGATGCCACAGCAGAAAACTAGTCCAGGGTACTTGCCGTAGACTGCATCATAAGAAGACTTTCACAAGTGATGGAAAAGCTTCCAAGGTTTATTTTTACAAATGAGTCAGAGGAGAGAATAAATCTCTTTTCATGATTTTAAAATTTAACAGCATAAAGGTTTGGAGGGGGAAAATGTCTGGTATAATATATACTAAATTTTCCAAATTTTACCTCTGAGGAAGATAAAGCAGTGGTAGGTGGTAGAAATAGTGAAATTAAGTCTTGGCACTGTCTCGTTGTTGCTCTAAACCATTTATTACTAGAGGGTACAAGTAAATCTCTTTTGCTTTGTTTTTGCTCATCTTATTTTGGGGGACATAGTTACTCTGAATCACAGGTTTGTCTGGAACTCACTGAGTATCCCAGGCAGATACCACACTCAGAGCAATCCTCCTACCTCAATCTTTCAAGTTCTGGGATTGCAGCTATACACAACAACACTGGCTCTGTATTTAAACAGCTAAAAACTAGCAAAACTTAATGATAGATTTTAGCTAATTTCATCAAAATAGTGACATGAAAGTTTCTAGCTTGCTAAATTTATAATTACATAAATAGCATAATTCTGTACCAGACGTTAAATGAAGTGACAGTAACCACAAAGATGACACACAGCACTCTCCTTTGATTCATGCAAGAACTACCAGGAAGCCAGAAGCATACTGTGCAATAAAGAGACATCTTTAGTTTCCATGGAAGGAGATACAAGCTTATACTCAAGGGCAGAAACTAAATATTTCCACTTGTTTGTTTTCTGTTTGAGTGAATAATAATTCAAAGAGATAAAGAGGATCTTATAGATGAGAATTCCAACCTCACATGGCTTTGAACTGATGAACTCTGCTGTGGTATTGTTGGGTAACCAGCACCCACCTTCCCAATACGCATGCACTCAGAATCTGTACAACCACAGCTATGTGACTTAATCCCTCTTAACCCCAAGTCCCTACTATGAAATAGCCATGGCAAGCAGAGTGCTTGGATGCATTTGCTAAGATCCAAAGAGGTCAACTAACCCAAAGCCTCAGCTTTGTTTGTAACTTGCTTGTGTCTTTTTCCCCTTGTTATTTTCAGAGGCCAAGGAATACCTGACTTACCCTTGTGCTTGAAAGAGATTGATATAAACAGGATTTTTAAACAATGGAATATGTATTTGAGTACATAAAATATAAGTAATACTTAAGTCCAAGTAGATAGACTGTATTTGCAGAAATATGTTATTTTCTATTTATTTACTTTCATTCTCATAATGAAACAATTCATGGACAGTAGAACAGAGTGTAAATATAAAGTCAATGATACTTAAGGGTTTTTTCATCTTTTGCATAATTAATAACAAGATTATATGTATATCAAAGCTTTAGGGTCTTCATACATATTCTTTCTGGTCATTATTTCCTACACAACAGTTTATATAGTATTTGTATTATACTAGGGAGTAAGTAAAAATGTAGGGAACATTTAATGATGTGCACAGGTTATAAGTAAGTAGTATGTCATTTTATAAAAGACTGCGGACACCCACAGATTCTGGTGTCTGGGGAGAGTCCTGAAATTACTCTGACATTAAAAGGAGAGATGCCTATACTTTATGAAAACAGGGAGATTTCTGCACAGATTGTATAATTAATAATTAGTTGCTCCTAGTAGGGTTTTTATTGTTGTTTTTGCTACTAATCCTTCATTCTTTTTGTTCAACACGTTCCTCTTTTTCTGCTTCTATCTCAATGAAGTATTACTGTAATCATAAGCATACTCTCATGATTTACTGAACCTATGATTTACTGAACTCTCTAAACCTGTGTAAAAATAATTTTTGTAGACCTCATATTTTCTTCGAGGTTTTCTGCAGAGCAAACTATATACCTTAACCATTATCTTCATATATCACTCTCTTGACAGGCCTTTGTTCATCTCTACTGTTCTGTGTTTTTCCATACTAAAATGGTGTAGCAGCATGGACGGGCTGTTACTCATCTTTGCTTAACTAATGGCTCAGGTTATTCAGTATGTTTTTGAATTTCTATTCATTATTGTTATGTGTGTGTGTGTGTGATATGCAGTGTATGGTGAGTTCAGGTGGACACAGATCATGGCACCCATGTGTGGAGGTCAGAGGACAATTTGACTATCCAGTTTTCTTCTATTGTAGGTTTTGAGAATCAAACTCAGGTAACCAGGCTTCCATGGTAAGCTTTTATTTATTTATTTTTTCCCAATGAGCCTTAATGATCTTTATAGAAACTTCCCTGTAGACAATCATTTTGGGGTATTCTCAGTGAAGGACAGACAAGATTGTGTCCGCAGCAGAGTTTGGCCCCTCATGGCATGCCAAAAAGGGGGGGGGGGGAATTAGTGGTGGTTCTATGATTCTTCAAGATAATAATGAAAGCAAATTTCAGAGTTGGTTTGTTTTTGTACTCTGTTTGTATAGAACAGTACCTTGTACATGTCCTGTAAAAACTTCCTTTTGGACATTGCTTGTTTACACACACACCACCAACAACAACAATAACAGCAGCAGCAGCAACAATCTAGTTAAGCTGGTTGTGGACCTTCAATTTTATAATTATCAAATGCTCTACTTGAAAGCTCATCAGTTCTGATGGATTAGAATGCCACAAAGAATGGATTATTTTTAACATATGCAAGAGAACTGAAATTTGATCGAGCACATAAACTATAAAAGCAGTTTCATAGATCTCATGAATGAATAAATATCTATTACTAAGTCAAGTCTTGTGTTCACATATGCACAAACAGAAGTAACTAGATTCATACATTTAGGGAAAATGTAGCAAACTATGATAAATTAAAATAACGACATATCACCACATTTTGATCTGAATCTTTCAAAAAAAAGATTATTAACTTAAAAAAACTTACTAAATATGACAAAGCATTAGAGGATAGGGTCTATTTTATCATGCTGTATCCAAATTTTGTAAATATCGCAATGACCATTCTTTCATTTGATGACTAGGCAGGGAAATGACTCATTTTTTAAGATTATAAATATAATTATGAAAGTCACTAAATATTATTATAATTAAATCAATAAAAACCTTTGGAAAATGGTAGGTATGTTGTAAAATACTTGTTTCTCTCTTGCAGCATAGACTTTTCATAGTGAATAATATTCAAATGTAGTTTTAAAATTAAAAATACCCTAGCATTTGTGAGGAATAACGTTGCTAATGCTTAAAGGTGTTTTCTAGCAAAAGTTAGACTGGCACAATGGTCACAGTGTCGAGTTCATTAATGAAGAGATTACAAAAACCTGCAGAGTGTTTAACTGAACTAGCCGTGCGATTGATAAAGCTTCTGTATAGGAAATACCCTATGGCTATTATTGATTTATGGCACTGAGTATAGTTCAGACACAAACAAAAATATCATAAAAAAGGAATCATTTATAAATACAAATATACAATATATAATTTAAATTAATGTGAAAAATCTTACCAACATGTATTTTTATTATGGAGATCCAGAGTAAAACCTACCTGGCCAGGCTGAAGGAATCATCGATTAAGCCCGCACGGTTACTGACGGAAAGCACCTATGAGGCCAGTTAGGAAAAAAGAGAGGATGGGGGTAGTAATTCTGATCATTATAATGACAGGTATTCACACTTCAAAACAGATCACGGATATGTAGATCACGGATGTACCTCATGGTTCCTGATTAATTGATCAATCAGTAATCTCCAGTTCCTTAGGTCATAGTTAACTCTAAAGTAGCCCGTTTGATTGATGTTTCCGAGGATCCAGCTTCCTTTGTCCAGGTATGCTATTCTGTGATGTTCTGAAAGCAGCATTCGAGAGTAAGTCGATTTTTAAATTTTTAGAGTAAAAATGGAACAAAATAAGTCTCTTAAATACCCGAAACAGTGCTACCAATAATTTAAAGAAAATGTCTCGCTAAAATGTAATTGAAATCTCAACTTTAATTAATTCCTTCCATCTAAAATAGAAATGAAAGTTTTCATTTTGTTACTCATTATTACATCAATTAATTATTTTTATAATTAACACTTTTGTTCTTGACAGAGCAGTTTTTTTTTCATGTTTTCCTAAGAGTGCAAATAAATAAGACTTTCCAAAACCACCCATAATGATAGAACAAGGGAACCTCATTTGTTCAAGACTCTAAAGGATCCACACAGAATTAGAAACAATGAAAACACATACTTTCTAAAGGAATTACTTAGGTAAAATTAAAATGTGTGTTCATCAAGTGATTCAATTAACAAAGGCCAAGAAAAATGTTGTAACTTCTTCCATATTTAGCTCTTTCAAATATGGCAGAGTTACTTTCACTTGTGCTGACTTAGCCGTCATAGAAGTCACAAAGCAAAAATCATGCACAATTGTAATAACTTTTCTGTCGAGCTGCTGGGTCATTCTTCATGGAATTTTCACAGGGAATATGAATTAAAATTTGCATGGACACACGGACACAATGTGACCTCAGATGGAAAACAACCAACAGAAAATAAAACAAACAGGTGTGCTATAACTTCTAAGACTCAAAAGCATAGAATTTTCATCAACCTTTTTCAAATCAGAATCACTTAAAATAAACAAAACACACTCGTCATCCTTTGAGAGAAGGAACATAGACATACTCTCAAGTAAAGAATGAATAAGAAAATGTTGTATGAGGTAGACTAAGGCAATGCAAATAACAGGATAGCAAATTTCAAAAAATCAGCCATAAAATGATATGTAATAGGTGTCAAATTTATACTTTATAATGGACTTACACTCTAAATCTGCTGTGGTCCCAGGACCTAAGGAGAACCTCCTGATTTCTGGCTAACAAATGTGCTGTCAAAAAGCCCCCTAAATACTCATTCTTTTTTTTTTTTTTTTTTACTTATTTATTTTTATTCTTTTTTAATTAAAATTTCCACCTGCTCCCCATTTCCCATTTCCCTCCCCTCCTCCCAAATATTGCCCTCCCCCCACTTCCCTCCCCCTATCCGCACTCCTCTCTCCTCCCCCCACTCCATTCCCCCTCCCTCTCGATACTGAAGAGCAGTCCAAATTCCCAGGAATTTTTCTGATCTCACCTTTCTTCAGAAAGTTTATTTTAATAGAGAATATTGACAAGCAGAAGTAATTTGATAAAGATAATTCTTAAATAATTGTGTCTGAATTGGGAAAAGATTAGATCTTAAGTGATGGAGACAGAAGTTTTCCTAAGTAATCCTGATTGCCTTCAAACACACGTGCAAAGGTATGTTCACATTATTACAGGTACATCTAAACACCAGAAGACATTAGATTCCATGAATGTGGAGTTATGGGATGTTGTGAGCCACCCAAGATGGGTTCTGAGAATCAAACTTATTAGATCTTCTGTACTTTTAACCCCCAAGACATTTTCAGACCCATTTATTTAGATAATTTCATTAGTGATTTTTCTGGTTAAGCTGTAGAATCGATCTTAATATATGAGCAAATGACATACAGTTTACAAACACCGGATATTAATGTAATCTTACAATAGTAAATTCATTTTTAAAGTTGTTCCTTATTTACAAATTGGATACCAAAGCATAAATCCCAAGTAATCCAATTTGTTATTATTTTTATTTATTTTATTAAAAACCTTATAGGTAGATTATAGTCCAGTGAGTGTGCATATTGAAACATGAAAATAATCTCTATATCTTCTCCATTGCCTGATTAAAATAAGAAAGACGGGCATCAATTGTTTTAAAGCTTTCTATTATTAAACTTATAACCAAAACCCAAAGTTATTACTATTCATAAATGTTTGTATGGCTTTATTACAAATGAGATCTTTGGAAAACAATTCTCAGAAAGAATTTGTAATAGATTTTAAAATGTCTTTACAGTACTGGTTAATCATATTCTCAAAATGTTCCGCAAATTAACTAATAGCAGGCAATGAATTTTAAAAAGTTCTCTTCTGATGGCCTAATGAGGTATGATGTTTGATGAGTTCTGTAGCAAAAAGTATGGAAGTTATAATTCAAATGTTCATAATAATAATTGAAAACCTTATGTATATCCAAAATGGCACAAGACTCAGGCTATATCAAGGCACAGAGGAGTTGGTATTTTATAACATATTTTATTTTATAGTAACTATGGGAATGACAGTGGAAATGATAGTTAAGCATTTCTAGCCAAATATGCTACTTGTAGAAAATGATAATTAAAAATAATATAAGTAGGAAACCCAGCTAGAATAGCATGTGAAATTATACAGAAATTATAGCATATATTGATCTTTTTCACTAGATGCTTATGAAAATTCAATGACATAATATCTGGTGAACCCCATAAATACCAATATACAAGTTTCCAAAACACTGTTGAGAAACTGACAGAGCTGCAAGCCAACTTATTAAAAATATAAGTGTGTGTGTGCGTGTGTGTGTGTGTGTATTCAGGTGCTGAAAAAACAAAAGGAAGCTCTTAAAAGGAGCTTTTAACTTGGCTAAACATTTGGGACATTGGGCAAACATTCATGAAGACTTGATATTCACATTTGTAAAATGTGGATAAAAAAGATAATACTGATTTTCAAGGTTTGTAGGTTGCAAGTCAATCACTTTATAGCAAAGCTATAAATAATACCATGTTTAATATTGGGGACCAAATTATTTCAGAATTGTATCTTTTCTTCTTTGATGTTTGGCATAAAATTTATCTCTTTCCTTTCATAATCAAGGTATTATATTCATAAATGTTTGAATTATTTGCGTTTCCATAGTAAAAATTGAAAAGAACATAAAAACATAAAAATTGGTATAAATACTATTTTTATACTATAATGATCTGTACTTTATCTGTCAGTCGATTATCCAGCTAATGTGTCTTTAAAATGAACTATAAATAACACATGAATAATTTGATCAGATTGATAGATATTACGTACTAGTGACTTACCTTAATATTATAAGATGAAATATACAGTACTGATAATAAAATTATAAAACATTGACTGGCCAAAAAAAATGAAATTATAATTTATTTTAACTTACAGTGATAAGAAAAAAACATTATTTTTAATGTTTTATAATGATTGCCTTTGTTATTACTTATTTATATTTTGAGTTAAATGAGACAAAATAGCATGTAAAAGAAAGGATATAAAATGCAGTCTTTCACCCTGAACTCTATTTTATTTTACTTTAGTCATCAGAATGAAAGACTTCAAAACAAAGTAGAACACATTCAGAATGGGACTGAAGAGGGAGCACAAAAAAATTGATCTTTATATATAACCCTCTTTCTTTCCTGTTTCTGCATTATAGGGTTTCAACTCATACTTATTTCATACAGCATCTCTAGCAAGCCTCAACAGCTTAACTTGACCACACATACATCAAACACAACTCATTATGGCTTAATGGGAAATGACATACACTGTCCTACATAGGTTGCAAAGGTTCCATGGTCTGTGCATATAGTACAAATTGCACATCTACATATAACAATCATGAATTCAACATCATCAATATTTTAGGTCAACACTTGGCTTAAGCAGAATGGTTAATTTTAATAAAAAAAATCAATGCACAGATATTTAAAAAACAATCATCAGACATACCCATCAATGAGTCAAGCAGAGTTTTGAACTATTTTTCATACTCATATGTTAAGGGAATATTATAACAAGAGCTGATAGAAATGGACGAATGAAATGTGTACTATGGGAATTTGTCCATCACTACACCCGACCATAGTTTAAATTGATGTATTTTTCTGATTTTTCTATTCCCATACCACCATCCAAAGATACTTTGTTTTGTATCTGAGAATTATTCTGTCATATATAACGCCAACAATCACATTACCACGACAACTCAGTGTTCTTGCTCATTTTGTAACAAAGTATATGAATAAATAAAACAGCTCCATGAGTGGAAAAGGCATTTATAAAGATATATAAGTGTTGAATCAGAACCATGGTATAAATGTTAATTCTGAGGAATTGAATTGAGAAAGTATAAGTATTTTATTTCAAATGAAAAACATCAGAATGTGTTAAAGTAAAATTTTTAATAACACATATGTATATATGTTATAAGAATACATTAAAAATTTGTGTGTGTGTGTGTGTATATATATATATATATATATATATATATATATATATATATATAGCAATACCTACAGGAAAATCAGTGCTTGCGTATTTTGACCTGGTTTTACTAAAAAGATATGTGACATTAAAATGCTTTCTACAAATTAGTAAAACATTATCAATTACTAGCTCCTGAGAAAGGAGTAAGAAAGTAAAATATGAGCACACTTGACCATCTAGATTTAAGTGAAATGTTACATAAAAGATAACGAGTGGTTTCTGTTTTACTACTGATAATGTCTAAAACAAATTGTGTCCATTTCTATATTATAAAAATGAGTCTGGCTGGTTTTTTTTGTTTTGTTTTGTTTTAACAATTCTTTGATTCCTTGGCAAAATGACAGCATGCCCCCAGGAATTAAAACAAAAGTAACCATAAAAAAAAAAAAAAAGATAATTGTCTTTTTCTGCAAATCAATGAAACACAGAAATAGAAAGAACCTGTTTCACACTCTGGCATGAAGGATATAGATTTGATTGAAGAAATAGTTTTCTTTCTGACAGTGAATTGAAATAGTTCACTATCTTATTTGAAAATATTTAGAAAGAAAATGGAATCTTATCTCTTTTAGCTCCCTGAGGCTTGATTTTTCCTACAAGGATGTTTGATGACTTGCCTAAGTACCCCCCAACTGGCTTTTCAATTACTTAATATCATGAGAAATATGTGTTTCTCTCACCCAAAGGGACAGCCTGATAGAGAAAAGGTAGCCACAGAATGAGGTTAAAAAGGAGGCCTCTGCCCAAGAGCAATATAGGTAAGTCTTGTCATAGACTGGTTCCCAGTTTTCGGAAAAACTGCCACACTGACTTCCAAAATGGCTGTACAAGTTTGCACTCCCACCAGCAATGGAGGACTGGTCCCCTTGCTCCAGATCCTCTTCATTATGTTCTGTCCCTTGTGTTTTTTATCTTAGCCATTCTGACAAGTGTAAGATGGAATCTCAGTGTCGTTTTGACTTTCATTTCCCTAGTGGCTAAGGTTGTTGAACATTAAGTGTTTCTTGGCCATTTGAGATTCTTCCGTTGAGAATTCTCTCTTTAAATCTGCACCCCGTTTTAAATTGGAATATTTGGTTTGTTGGTGTCCACTTTCTTCTTTTTCTTGGAAGATGTTTTAATCATATTCCTCAATTTTCTTCTGTTCCACATAATCAATTTAGTATTTGATAATCAGAAGATAGTGTTCTATCCAAAAAAAAGGCATTAAAAGTTTTAAGAAAGTAAGAAACAATCTGAAGATAATCTATTCTAGCTTCTTACCCCCTGAGCAGGCAGGCTTCATCCTAATTTTACAAATGAGATGCATACAGAGTACATGGTTCATCTGCCCACAATGACTGGGACCAGTTCAATTTATTTAGTAATGAGTGCTCCTCTTTGCTTTTAGACTTTTCTCTTTGATTTGTGGTGTCTAGTTTCTTAAGTTCTTTATATATTTTGGAAATCATCCCTCTCGGATGTGGGGTTGGTGAAGTTCTTTTCCCATTCCGTAGGCTGCTGTTTTGTCCTATTGATGATGTTCCTTGCCTTACAGAAGTTTCAATTTAATAATGTCCCACTCATTAATTCTCAGTCTTGGTGCCTATGCTATTAGTGGTGTTTTCACGAAGCTGTCTTTTGTGCCAATGCATTGGAGATTATTTCCAACTTTTTTTTCTATCAGGTTAAGTGCATCTGTGTTTATGTTGGACTCAATATTTGTGCAAGGTAATATATATGGACCTATTTGCATTCTTCCTCATGCCAACATCCAGATAGACCAGCACCACTTGTTGAAGATGCTTTATTTATTCCATGTATGACTTTGGCTTCCTTATCAAAAATCTGGTGTCCATAGATGTGTGGATTTATATCTGGGTCTTAAGTTCTATTTCATTAATCCACCTGTTTCCTTTATGCCAACACCATGTGGTTTTTATTAATATAGTTCTGTAGTAGAGACACTAAGATTGAAATCAAGAATGGTGATACCATCAGAGGTTAATTTATTGTGTCGTATTGTTTTAATTATATTAGATTTTGTTTGTCAGTTTTTCCATACAAAGCTGAGTATTGTTCTTTAAAGGTCTATAAAGAACTATGCTTTGATTTTTAATGGGGATTGCAATCCCTCCAAGGATTGCTTTTGGCAAGATGGCCAGATTTACTATGTTAATCTTCCTTATCCATGAGCATGGAAGATCTTTCCGTCTTCTGATATATAACTTTAAAGACTTCAAGTTCTTGTCATACAGGTCTTTCACTTGCTTGTAAACCAAAATATTTTGTGTTATTTGATACTATTGTAAAGGGTGTTGATTCTCTGATTTCTTTCTCAGTCCATTTATCCTTTGTACATAGGAGAGTTACTGATATATATATATATATATTTTTTTTTTTTTTTTTTTTTTTGGTTTTTCGAGACAGGGTTTCTCTGTGGTTTTGGAGCCTGTCCTGGAACTAGCTCTTGTAGACCAGGCTGGTCTCGAACTCACAGAGATCCGCCTGCCTCCTGATATTTTTTAATTAATCTTGTATCCAGTCACTTGATGAAAGGTGTTTATCAGCTGTAAGAGTTCCCCCAGTAGCTTTAGGAAACTATGTATACTATCATAACATCTTTGACTTTTTCCTTTCCAATTTGTATCCCTTTAATTTCTCTTATTTGTTTTATTATTGTAGCTAGAATTTCAAGTACTATATTGAATAGGTATGTAGACAGTGGACAATCTTGTCTTGTTCCTGATTTTAGTGAAATTGGTTTGAATTTTTTTCCATTTAATTTGATGTAGGCAATTGGCTTGCTTTATACTGATTTTATTTATTATATTTATGTATCTCCTTTGTAACCCTCATCTCTTTAAAACTTTTACCATAAAATAGTGTTGGATTTTGTCAAAGGCCTTTTAAGCATCCAAGAAGATGATCATGTGGTTTTTCCTTTTTCAGTTTGCTTATATGATGGATTACATTGAGAGATTTTCATATGTTGAGCCATACCTTTATCTCTGGAATGAGCCTGCATGGTCATGGTGGATGATCTTGATGTGTTCTTGAATTATTTTAGGAGGCTCGAACATTACACAAGGACATTTACTTAACTGTGTTCATAGCAGCTTCATTTGTAATAGCCAGAAATGAAAAAAAAAAAACTAGATGTCCCTCAACTGTGGAATGTATAAATAAAATGTGGCATTTATACAACGCAGCATTAGTCAGCTGTTTTAAAAAAGCACACTAGGAAAATTAAGGAAAATGGATGGGATTAGAAAAAATTATCCTGAGTAAGGGAACCCAGACAGAGAAAGACAAACATGGTATGTTCTTCCCCATAAGTGAATATTAGCTGTAAAATAAAAAAGGACAGCTATGCTACAATCCACACATCCAGATTTGACTACTAGCAATAGTGAGTAAGTAGCCTGAACTGACCATCTCTGTCATTGTTGCCTAGATCAATTGTCATCAGAGAGGCATCATCCAGCAACTGATGGAGGCAGATGCAGAGACCCACAGCCAAACATTAGATGGAGTTTGAGAATCCTATCAAAGAGGTATAGAAAAGAGTGTAGGAGCTGGAGGGATCAACAACACCACAGGTAGGATCACACAATCAACTATCCAAGGCTCAAAGAGGCTTAAAGAGACTGAAAGGACAATCAGGCGTCTGCATGGAACTATCCTAAGCACTCTGCATATATGTAGTGGATATGTAGCTTGGTCCCACTCCTAACAGTGAGAGCAAAGGCTAGTTTTAACTCTTTTACTGGCTCTTGAGACCCTCTTTCTCATATTGTGTCACTTTGCCTAGCCTTATTACATGGGGAGGTGCTTAGTCTTACTGCAGCTTGATATGCCATGTTTTATTGATACTAATGGGAGACCTGTCCTTTCCTGGATGGAAACAGAAGAGGAGGAGATTGGGGGTGGGAGAAGGAGTAGCAAGGGAGGATGAGAAGAGGCTGGGTACAGGATGCAAAATAAACAGAAGAATAAAATAGATAGGATAGATAGATAGATGGATGGATGGATGGATGGATGGATGGATGGATGGATGGATGTATGGAATTATGGATAAAGAGATAGATGATAGAGAGAGAGAGAGAGAGAGAGAGAGAGAGAGAGAGAGAGAGAAGAAATAACCCACTTGACTCATTAGCAAAGTCCTAGGTGTACTCTAGCATTCAACAAATGTTATTTCTCAGTTTTCTATGCATACAAAAATGCTTATAATAAAAAGGCTGAAAGAAGGGTTCTCTGGTAATTCTTTTATTTTTGGTAGAATTATGATAAACTTACAGGAGGAATTCTTTTCTGCATATCTTGTACTTCCCTACAACTTTGAAAGGACCATTTTTTAAAAAGTGTAAAAATAAAATCAAGGAAGTCTAAAAAATAAAAAAGAGGTCTCTGTTTCAGGATCCTTCATATTCTGTGACTAATTATGAGCATACTTCAATTATGTTTTGGATTATAAATTCATACAGCTCTAAGAAGATTGATACTGTACTTACTTAATTACTTTCTCTTGACTCTGAAAGAAATAAATAAACTTAATATTTCCATATCAGTCTAAAATTAGGCTATTTAGAAACTATATTGTGCCTAATTTTGCAGACGTGATTATCGCTACTGTGTTTTCTCATGATAATTTATCTTCATTCACATTTTGAAGCAGCTGAAAAGAGAAGTTAAGATCTAAACAATTATCTGAGCACAACAGTTCCCCTGGAGAGAATTTATATTTTACCTGATTTGTTAGACACCCAAATAATTGCTTCTGAAGACACATGGCTTCTATTTCCTACCACAATGGTTAATGGAATCTGCCACAGGTAACTGGAAAATAAGAAAGCTTTAACAATAAAACAGTTACATCAAAGCAAAAGCAAGCATTGCCTATGTTCCATCTGTGCAAATTTCATTACATTTTTGGAAAAAAATAATCAAGTTATCAATGAAGGAATCAATCAATGAATTACCAAAGAAGTCCCAGGCCTAAAGAATGTATGTAGAAGGCAAACACACCTTCCCAATGACACTAAAGATATACTTGGTATCTAATAGTTTTAACTTCAATGCAAAAGAACTTCTATAAAACAATTTATTTTGCAAAAATAGATTTGTACTTTAGAAATAAATGCAACCAAAATCCATAAATCTGAGCTGCACTGTTTATTGATTAAAGTCTAAAAATAATTCTCTTCTACTTTTTTCTGGATTAAACTAATAGACAATTCTGTCGTTTCCTGCATTTCCATATCAACACTGTCCTTATTTATTGCCTAGCAAGTGTGAGGGACACTAACCACATATTTTACAGAGAGATTAATAGAGAACACCAAAGTAACTCAGCAAATAATAAAGTAAGAACAAAAATAATCAGTTTTCATTAAAATTCAGATCTATATAAAGAATAACGTGGGCACACTTCGAGCTCTGTTTTCTGAGAAGAATTTCTAAGTGGATGTTACAATGAAACCACAAACATGAGGGGTCAGTCATGAACCTCGGCTATTAAAAAGAAGCATTTTGCTTCATTTACCTCTTCGGAGGATAAAAATTGAGGTCTAGACTCATAGATGAAATTATGTCCGTGTAATCTCAAATGAGTAAGTAGCCAGACATATGTGGAATGCTTTTTACAATAAATCCATCAACTCTAGTCTACACCCTTTTATTTTTTATTTTTTTTTTTTTTAGTCTACACCCTTTTAGACAAACTATTTTAACCTTGCACTGTGACTCTAGAAAAAGTAATAGCCAACAATTACATTGTAGAAAGATAAATACCTGAAATCCTCGGGAAATTTTGTGCACACTCTATCACTGTGTGAGTTAAAAGTGTACTGAAAAGTTTCAGCGGAGAATGCCTGAGGTAAAAAAGTGTGTAATAAGCATGCCCAGTCCTCTGCAACTGCTTGTTTCCATCAATGGTTTCATTTTCCAGCAAATCAACATTAAATTCTAATTATTAGAGAAAGGCAGAAAACATGTGTGCATGTTTGAGTTGGGACGAGAGAACTCAGAAGAAATAGTATCAATGCTAAAGAGAGATCAGTATAAACTTCTGGTGCCAACCAGAAGAGAAGGAAAGCCTTACTGGGTTGGTGCATATGATTCTGTGTAGATGAGACCTTCAAGAACAACTAAGACTATGAGGAGACTTTATGCAACACTGCAAAGCAGTGATTTCATTTACTTAAAAATGCCACAAAAATGTCCAACTTTCTAAGTAACAAGATTCTGGCACAAATGTCACAATATATCACACATCAGCTAACTTCAGGAAATTTTAGTTATATAAGGATCTTTCTATGCTATAATAAAAGGGCTATGCATGAAAAATATAACTACTAGATCCATTAAAATGTTTTGGGCTATTGTGGTAGTATTCCTATGTACTTGGAAGAAAATATAAACAAAAAATTAACTCAGCTTAGAAAATACGTACAACTTACTAGAAATTTTGGCATAGGTGAGCAAGTTCTATTACATCAATGGGACACATTGTGTATTAGAGTTAGGAAGGATCTCTGCAAAGACCAAATAGAATTGGTATTGAGTCTTTGACCAGAATGTCACAGGGAATTAGATGATGAATAATATAAAATTAGAGTGCTACATTTCAAGTATAGATTTTATTATTTTAAAATAAGAAAGTCATTCCTGGGACCAATGTGAAGCTTTGCATCAGCATCACATCCCTTTATATAGTGTGTGGCAAGTGTTTAGGGTTGGGATCCTCCACATGCTTCTGTAGTTCTAGCAGCTCGAGTTGCATAAGTTCTCACAACCCAGACGACACATTTTCTTTTAAAAGACCAGGTCCACAGCTAGTATAACAATGTATGTGATAGACTGACAAAGTATTCTTGTGCAAATTTGTCCTGTAACCCTTTATGTGTCCTTGATAATTTTACTACATCAGTGACACTGTGTCAGAATAGCAGTGCTCCAAGATCTGACCTGATTTCTCTCTAACTTTGCCAAAGCAAAGTGCTTTCTGGTAAAGCCAAGTTTGATAATGTTGATCCTGGATTCAGATAGGGAGGAAATAACAGGAAGCAGTTGGTGCAGCAGGGACCAGAAATGGTAGAGAAGGACTGACACTCTCCCTGATCACAGTGTGATTGTGGCAGAGTGATGTGCACTGCAGGAGCTCAAAGAGTTGGCTGAGATAGATGCAAAGGTCAATGTATATGGGGAGTAAGGGACGTAGGGCTCCGTTTTATAGCTGGAGGAAAATATCAGTAGGTAACAGGTTTCCTGAACAGAAGAAGACTTGAGTTCAAATACCCAGCACCCACATAAAGTTGCAGTACACACTTATATCATCTCAGTGTTCCTATGGAATATGAGAGGCAAAGCCGGGCCCACAGAATCCAGAAATCCAGCCTGGCATGCACAATGATGAATAAGAGATCCTGTCTCAAACAAGATGAAAGGTGAGGATTGGTACCTGAGGCAGTTTTTTAACCTCCACGCGTGCAATTTGGCAAACACAAACATGCACATGAGCACATACAGATATACATACAGGGGCTAAAAATAGTGAACCCGCTTTCCTAAATCAAATGCCAAATGCATTCATCGGAGAGCACCAGTGAATTTCTCAACCATGGCTCTGTACCTCTATGCCTGGACCAAATTGACTTGGCAATGGTTTCCAGATCTCTTAGATGACAATAAAATGTGTCAGCCAGATCTCATGGATATCCATAGTTGATAAAGAAAGACACCTAGTTTTCCAAAGTAACAAGAGAAAGCATGAGTAACCCAACCAAAAACTAATTTTCTTCACTAATATCACCCCCTCTGTCCCTCACTCTGCTCCTCCTTCACCCCACCCCTACAATTCACTCTTAATAGAGCTTCTTGTAAGAAATGAACTGACGGAAAAGAGTTTGATCTTCCTTTGTCTCAGTCTTTAAACAAGGAACAGAATAGAAAACATGTAATACAATAAATAAGAATTTCAAAAAAAGTTAAAATAATAAATCAAGATTTCAGGAAAATGAAATGGCTGGGGAAATAAGATCTCTGTGAGTCATAGACCAGCCCATGATGCATAGTGAACCTGAGATGAAGTGGGTCATAAAGTGAGATCCAGTTTTGAAAAAACTCAACCAAACAAGGAACAATTCTCTATGTGTTGTATCTAGTCAATGAGCTCAAGCACTGTAATTGAGAGGAAAAGAACATATGTTGATCCGACATGGCCCCACTAAAGCTTGGATTATTTTAAGATCTATATTATGTTCCTTTAGCTCAGACATTATTAAGTACAGAACTTTGGTTTAATGAGTTTTTCTGGATTGTTAGTTTCGGTTCTCATTTGTCTTGTAAAGCACATTTGGCTCAATTCTACTTAATTCAGAGCAACATGTTTTAACTATTGAATTTAATTCAAGAACTAGTCATAAAAAACGGAAGATGCAAATTGTATCTTTGAAAGTCGTCATGCTAATTCAAAAGTTCTGCCTTCTGAAATAAATGCTGATATGGTAAAAGTTCAAATTTTGAGGGAGGGCTAGATAGGAAGTTCAATGGTTAATATCACTGGGTGTTCTTCCAGAGAATCCTGGTTTCACTTCCAGTACCCACAGGACATCTAACAGCTGTCTATAATTCCAGTTCCAGAGGATCCAATGACCTTCTGGCCTACCTGGACACCAGGCACTGACATGGTGCACAGACAAACATACAGGAGAAACACCATATTCATTAAATATATTAAAAAAGAGTTTTTAAAATCTTGAGGAAAGAAGAGCAAAGCAGAACCACAATGAAATAGCAAATAAATAGATTAAAACTATATTCCACTTATACTTCAGAATTTTCTCAACAGTAAATTAAACATCTTTCAAAATGTTTAATTGTAAAACATTCCTCAACAATTTAAAATGTTAAGATGTAAAGGGAATGATTAAAAATCACAATCTCCTAAGAGAATAAAAGTATCATACCTGTTATTTTGAAGTTGGAGTGCTTTGGTTTTAGCACTGATGTCATAAATGAAATGTTGTTGGGTGATAATTATTCTATTTTCCGCTGTCATGTTTCCCAGGATGGTGATAACAGGGTATCCCATCTGGAGTGTCCACTGGTCCATTACTTCTTGTATGTTCACGTATTTTCCATTCCTTTTTAAAGCCTTTGCAACCAAAATTGTACAAATTAATCTATTAACACTTCTTGCAAGCATAATTAACATTAATCTGTCCTTATTTTTACCATTGCAATTTACCCCAAAATGAAAACATTTAAAATCAGCAAAACTAGCATTATATGCTAGTAAAATTAATCTTCTTGCCTTGAATTTCTTATATTATTTTGTTCCATATATATATAAGTATATATATATAGCTGAGTTTTATTGATATTAAAATTTTTACATAGCAGAATATAAGATGTAAGTTATGATTACAAGTATTTTTACATTATTTTGCATTCCTGATAGGTTCTACTATTATATAGTAAATGTTTTTTTAAGTTCAATATCTCTCCTTTGAACATGAACCTATAATACCACAATAAAACATCATTCAAAAGTATTTAAGAGCTGTGCAAGATCATGCCAGCCAATGTAGCCAATGTAGATGGCAGAGGGAGATCACAAAGCCCCACCCTTAGCTGAGGCACCATTGGCAACTGGTGACTAGTGAGAGGAGAGTCAAATATTTTTAAAGTACGTGGCCCCCAGGGTGCTATGCAGCCTGTCTACATAACAGAGATGATCCACACCAGGTCACATACTGACTGCAGTAAGTGGACTCTGAAATTTTAAAATGAACCCTTGAACTTGAGATGGAATCATGACGGGAAAAACAGGGAAGGCATTTGAGGAGAAAATAGATGTAGATTTGCTGATCCAACTAGAATATAGACATTTGTGAAATTATCAATTCATTAAAAACAGTGTCATTTTTCAAAACAGACAAGGTATTTTTTCCTTAATTAATTTATTTATTTATTAAAAATTTCCACCTTTTCCCCTCCTCCCATTTCCTTCCCACTCCCCCAACTCCCACTCCCCCTCCCTCTCCAGTCCTAAGAGCAGTCAGGGTTTCCTGCCCTGTGGAAAGTCCTGTTCTCCCCCCTCCATCCAGGTCTAGGAAGGTGAGCATCCAAATAGACTAATCTCCCACAAAGCCAGTCCATCCTGCATATCACCAAGGACAATGGCACAGACAAGGTATTTTAACCAATATTTTTAAGTCAAATAATTTTAAATCTCTTCTTCTTTATATTATATAAAAATGAAGCACCAAAGCAATACGAAAAAAGAGGAATTATAGAAAGCAAATATAAAATGTCCATGTCCATAAAAGTTGATGTCTTATAAATGAAATTCAGTTGCTCAAGCAGACACTTTGATATTTCTGCTTCCTCTACTTTACCTCTGATAATGTATTCCAGAGATCATTTCTGGCTGCATTGCCATACTTGTGAATAGTTAAATAATCCTATAAGAATATAAAATTGTAATTACCACTCAAAGGTTAAGCAATTACCAGTAAACACATTTATTTCTCAATTCAATTAACCATTTCAACATGTGGAATTGCATTAAGGAAAAGAAGAAGACAAGCAAAATGATTGAGAATAGCATTTTAAAATATTCCCAAGATGTTTAACTGGAGCATAAATCCTAAATCGCCCAACAATCCTAATTTCTTAACAATGATTTCACAGTTATAATCACAGCTTATGGATTCTCGAGGTCAAGGATGTACTCTGACTCCTACTGATTTGGTCAACATCAGCTCATGAGGGCAAAATGATCTCTGCAATGAAATATGCAGAACAAAATCACCCCACTCAATTATTCAAGGAGAAACACTCTTTCAAAAAAATATTCTTTAGGTGACATATGCTGATACTGAGAGTGAACTACCCACTCTTCAATCTCTCTCTAGTTGCTCTATGCAAAGGAAATACTGACAATTGCAAAGGGATACTTATTTCTGTAGTTGGAAGCACACATTGCTAATAATAATAATAATAATGTCCTCCTAAGTTTGTTTCTCAACTTCAGGCTTAGGGTCTTCCATTTCTCATTATGTTCCTTTAGTGATTAAATCTACACACTTTGATTCACACCTTACTCCTTTCAAAGAAGTGTGGTCTGTCTCATTATCAAGGTGACAGCTATCAAGATAATTAGCATCTGATTTTTTTCTGATTTCAAACTACAAAACTGTAGAAAAAGGACTGATATATATTTTAAAAATGAAGAAATCCTTACATTTAAAATTATATTTTCTTAACAATATGTAGGAAAGAAGACACAATTTCTAATTTTTTTATCAAAGTTCTTGAAATGAAAAAAAGTTTCAATAATGTATGAAGAATTTGGCACTTTGAAGATAATTAACATCAGAGAAAGAAATGGAAATATAAATGGAAGACCCAGTGACAGATTCAGATTTTTTTGGCAATTCACAGCAGAACGAAATGACAGTTCTCACTTAATCATAAGCCCAGAGAGGTGATGTCCAACCCCCAATTGAGCAACCACAAGTTCAACTTCATCATTAGGTGTTATGAATAATATTATTAAACATAGTACAGGCATACAATTAATCATAACCAATATGAATGCCAATTTAAATTTAACCAAGCTTCAGGAATTGGTTCTACATATACGCAGGAGATAGATTTGTTTGCTTTTGAGTGGTCAGGGGAGGTAGAGGTGTGTGGAGATAGGTTTTAAACAATGAGTTCAGCTTTCAATTTCTTCCTTTTCTTTATTTCTTTCAGCATTTAAATGAAAGAACTTGGGAAGAATGCAGAATTAATTAACTACACCACCAGATGAAGAGATACAGGCATCATGTCTGACAAGTTATCCAATCCCAGGTGGTCAACATTAGATCCACATGTATATGAGCAACATTAAATGGCTCTCGGGGATATACAGATCATGGTATATAATAGCACTTACTATTGATCTACAAAAATAAGTCATGAATTCCAGAGGGAGTAGGCAAGAGCTTGAGGGGAATAGTGGAGATAATATACATATAATGAACTCACGCATGAAACTCTCAAAAGAAAGCCGGGTGGTGGTGGCACATGCCTTTAATCCCAGCACTCGGGAGGCAGAGGCAGGTGGATCTCTGTGAGTTCGAGACCAGCCTGGTCTACAAGAGCTAGTTCCAGGACAGGACAGGCTCCAACACCAGAGAAACCCTGTCTCGAAAAACCAAAAAAAAAAAAAAAAAAAGAAACCCTCAAAAGAACTAAAAAAAAGTATCTCATATAATTTTTAAGATCTTCCTGAACATATTAAGCTAAAATCACTCAGATTTGGTTCTGATTGTGGACCGTGCTTCTAGAACACTTACAAGGAGAAGCAAAGAATACTATGTGATCCAACAATTAATTTTTCATCTCATAGGGCACTAAAGCCCTCTGATTTATACTGTAAGTTGGACGTGTTCTACTGATCAACAGATGGATACTTAGTTATCCTCCAGTTCATAATAAAACTCCACTTCAAGTGGGTTGAAATATCACTTTTCAAAGTTCAGTGGCAGCCTCAGCATTGGTGTTTCAGTGGTCAGTGATGGTACCATTCTTCTTGGGGCTACTTCAATCACAGTACTCAGATGTAATGGAAGTCTACATATGTTCAAATACTTTTTTTTTCCCAGAAAACGACTTCTTTGTTATTTTTCTCTTGCACAACACAATTATTTCTTCTATGAACAAAATGACATTGCCTAGCAAAATTACAAAGAAAATCAAAGGATAGTGAGTGTTGGTCTAAAAATTAAGCATCCGTTCATTCAGTAAAATGTATAAAGCCCTAGACATGCCAAGAGGCTTTGTAGGTGCTGAGAAGAGGTTGGCAAGAGAAAGTTTACTAAGAATATTCACAAAACCTAGATGTAATTTGTGTTTGTGTAGGACTTACTTCTATGAATGACCCTGAAGATGTCATGGCACAACTATCATTTTGCAAGATATGTTCAAATATATGTATGTAATTAATAAAACTTTAATTTTATTTCATAATGTTAAGGCAATGTATATAGAGATCTCAGACATATGAATCCAAATCAAAATCTTTGTTTTTCTTCAGGTCTATGTAAGACAATCATTTGGCATTATTATATAACATTGAATGTTTTAGTGTTAACATCTAAAAATTTAAGGATACTGCACACTAGTTATTTCAGAAATAGAGTTATTGGAAACAACAAGCAATGGCATATAATGTGGATGGATTAAAATCTAAAATGTAGTCAATAAGCATAAGTTTTGATAGATCTACTGAGGAAGAGAGACATCGTGGTACAGGAGTTTAGAGTAAAATGGAAACCTGACAAGTCTGGAAGCAAATCTAAGGTCCAACACTCACTATTTATATAAAATATAAGTTATGAACAAGCCACCTTATTTAAGTTCTTTTTTTGTCTGTTTTCACATCTATAAGATAAAGATAATGAAAAGCGCACCACATGTAGTTATAAAATAATGTTAGAGTACTGAAGAATTCTGTATGTATTATCACTTATAACCTTTTTAATTGATTTTATTTAGCTGTACATTTTTCTATAATTTTTTAAATATCTTCAGGCTATATATAGGTTGGAAAACTGGACAAAATAAGGAAAAGTATGGTAGTAATAAGGAAGGGTAAAACACATGTAAAATAAGTTTACCAAGATTTTGGCACAGTATGAGTTCTTTATATTTTATCTTATTTGATTAACCACACATCATCATATAACAAATCAAAGGCTGAACATCAGTGACTGTAGCCCATACCCAAATCACAAACAAGCTATGTAAACAACTGCCTACAGACAGACAGCAATCACCGTGTGTCTGGGAGCTTTTCGTCATTCAACAGCAGCTTTTCTGGGTAACCTTTTCCAATGACAATTTTCCATCCCCTCAACTAGAAAGTCAGATTGGTGTCCCTCTTTCCCCTACATCCATATGGTGGTTTGTGGTAGAAGCATCCCCCCAAGACTCTCCCATTCCACTTCACTTCTTTGACAATCGTTCTCCTGATTGTTGCTTAGAAGAATTCCACTAACAAGGTCTCTTTTCTATCACCTTGAGTTATAATCTCTACCAAGAACCACTAATATGCTCTAAATACTATCCAAACTCCTTTATGTAGCTTAAAAATCTACCCCTTCAATCCCATCTGTTTTCCTGTAGTTCTAGTGCCTCATCTGAGACACTTTGATGTTTTAGAATATGCCGAATGCATCTTTTTTTCTCTGTTCATGCAGTTTTTCTATATATTAGCTTCTCTTTTGGCTGCTTAAATTCAGTTTATACTCCATAACTAACTTTTGATAAATACTTCCCAGGAATCTTTCCCTGCCCACTTCAATGCCTTTCTTGATTTTGAGCTATCTTTCTTTGATTGATATTCATCGTGGTACATAAGATCATTTTCCATAGCATGTTGCATTGTTTACTGTTGGCTGCCCACATTATCTATGCAAATTGCAAGGATTTAAGGAACTTGTCAAAGCCATTTTATTACTGTTTAAGCAGTATACCTGTTCTTAGCCTGGTACACACATCAACGTATGCCTATGATACAGCACTCAATGTGCAGCATGGCCCTCTGTTAATACTGTTAATGCAGCTATTAATTTGTATCTATTAGGCTTACCCAAGAAATCCTCTTAAGACAGTGATATGGGGCATGCCCCATTATTTCAGGGAATACTTCTCAAATATATGTCATAAACTTAACTTCATCAAAATATTGAATTACTATATCTGAAATAACTTTCTACTTTCTTTTTTAACATGTGACATGATTCATGGCATGCCATATATGAAAGACAATTAGACAAAAATGACAAGAGTTAAAGGAAGGAGACTGAGCTCAGGAAGTAAAACACAAGTACTCTTTTGTTATCATCTAAGACGTGAAAATAATTACAGAAAACTTGTTCTCCTCTTAGTAAATCCCTTCACAAAATGGGATGGAGAAATAGCAATTTAAGTGACTTATTCCTGTAGACATAGATAATGGTTCAATAAAATCTTTGTGGTTGTTTTCTCTGGTTTGAGCTTTAACTAGCAAACTGTCCAGAGCACGATGACTTTTAAAAAATAGGGAAACTTCTTCCTTCGTATTTCGGATACAGCAGATCTGAGGCTTCTTGTTTTTATACATGTTTTGGCCTCATCCTCAGTTATGTAGCTGGATGGCAATAACACTCTGAAGCATCTCCTTCAGACAGAATTTGTACAAAGGAGAAAGGCAGCATCCCATAATGGGACTTTTTCCAAAACTCATAAAGTTTCCCCCTCAAACCCTGCAGCAAACTCATTTCCAACATTAATCATTTAACCAAATCATGCTGTGCGTTTTGGCAAAATATTGGTTTTGCAGCTTAAGGTAGCATCATTTGGTTTCATGCCCAGGGAAATCATGGTCTTCTAAAGCAAATGGCTCGCAATGGGGATGAGAACTTAAAGCAGGATGTTGATCATAAGGAAACATGGTGGGCTATCTCTGGATAGAGCAGGCACATTTGTGTACATTTCTATCATGAGGAGAGCCACTCAAGTTTAGACCTGGGTGACAGCAAGGGGCAGAATATTCTCTAGAACGTCAGGCAATCTCGAGCCCTGGTTTTTCTGAAGACTTGCTTGACAAGGATGCTGAAGCAAAAGTTTTGGATAATGTTACTTTCTATCAGGAATAATTACACCACTAAAAAAAAAGTTCACAAGCACTTGCCACATTTTAGCTTTTCAGCATTTGAACTCATTTGAACTCCACAGGGGCAATAACTCAATGTGGAAAGTGGGCGGAAGGCAAGAACTCCCTCTCGGTGTTGAAATGGAAAGGACAAAATGCTAAATATTCCCTCTCACTTCCCCTGGCACCTAAAGTTTAAGCATGTGTCCTGGCCTCCAACAAGTGGAGGCTTCCGCACAGAACTGTGAATCCTAAAGAAGCGATGTGAAATGCCTGAGAAGCAGAAAGATCATACCCTGTGTTGAGAAGTCGGCACTGAGCACAGAGTGACCACCATGCTCATGACACAACTAGAGATATCATGATTTCTAAGTTGGTGAGTTTTGTTTGTCCATCCTTCTCATAATGTGATGAATCACTTTTGGTCCTTTTAATAAATTTGTGTCACCTTAAATCTGTCAGAGTTTATTATACTGTTTGAAACCTAAAATCATGTCTAATATATCAACAAATATAGATGATTTCAAAAAGCAAATGCAGATTTTCAATGATCATTTTGGGGATCACTAAACAGTAAATAAATACTCTATTTTACAATTTATTCAAAGTGCAAGAAGACTATTTTGTAAATGTGGTAGGTTTTCACTGTGTTTTGGGTAGACAATATGGGGAATGAGAAGTGCACTTAAAAAAATTGGCAGACAAGTAGTCTAAAGATAAACAAATGAATAGAAGAAAAGGCAGAAAGTTTCACAAAAGGCGTGTACACAAATTGACAACAAAAACATTTTTAAAGCTTTTGACTTAAATTAAGCATCTAGAGTGGAGGTTTTTAAATTGGAAACAACTGTCCTATGAACTTAGCTACTTTAAGCAGATAGCATAAGGTGATTTTCAAGTGATCTTGAACAACAAAGGTGATCAAATGTTCCCATCATAGCAATGATACCAAGAGCTGGACAGTCTTATTTGAGTCTGGTTCATGTATTTCAGAACATATATTCAAAACGTTGACCTTGAGAAAAACAGAACCGGTTAGAACTATCATAGACAGTCAAACGAAAGAGAGAAAGCTGCACTATAGACTGAGGTATTAATTTTGGTTAATATTTGCAGACTTTGCTGGATATTATGAGACAAAATGAGCAGAAGTAGCAGAAAACTGAGGGAGAAAGTCTTATGCAAAAACAAAAGGAATGTCTGTAGTTTAATTCTTATGGACAAGAGCCAAGGATGGAAAGGAATAAGTCATTATTCAAATTTTCTCCGTTGCTGAATTCTAGAATGAGAGAAACCAAATCCATTAATGATCGTGTCCCATATAAGAATTTCAAGCATCCACATAAAGCTTAAAATATAGGGGAAAAAGTTAGGTGTTTAGAAAATAAAGCTATTTGAGGAAATATAAGAATAATAGTTGAGTATAATTATTTGCATGCCATTCTGAGTCAGAAATTTAAATGTGTGTTTACCCTAAATTTACTTTCAGAAGCAGCTTGCCTAGACACGTATTCAGCTATATTTTTCAGGAACCAAAAATGTGTTTTACATATTTTAAAAATCCATCACCTTGCTTAATGAATGCAAATTTTGGAAAAATTAGTATTTTTTAAAATAGGTTGTCAAATATAGCATGCCACAGAATATTTTAAATCAAAACAACCTGCCAGCATTTGAAAAGGGTTTGTTTCGTCACTTTAAATTATAGACAATAGCTATACCCACACCACTTTAGTTTCCAAATATCTCTTCTGTAGCAAGTATGGATCACAGCACCAGTGCCTAAAAAAGAAGTCTTATGAGTTACAATATTGTGAACGCTACATATGTACTCCATTGCAGAACAACTTGAAGGGATTCTATGCCTGTCAGCAAACATAGTGTAAATATAATAGTCTACAGGGGTGTTTGCAGGTACTAAAATATACCCACTTCTTACTGTTGCTGCTAGCTTGAAATATTACCAAGACATAAAATGAATCTGTTGGCACAACTCAAGCTTGTGAAATGCTTTTTATATAAATGCCCAGATAAAGGGCTCGGACCATCAGTAGTTCGCAAAATAAATAAATAAATAAATAAAGTATATCCTGGCAGATTAAAAAAGTGCACTGCCTTCTGTAAATCAAGATGCCCACAGTTTACAGGAATAGGCAATGTGACTTCCTGAGATGCCTAGTGTTTTCAGGCATGAGCATAGTGTGTCGTCACTCTCCAACTCTTTCGTCACACATCCATGGCACTTGCAAGCAGCCAACGGAGAAGAATATGTAATTCAATCAACTAGGAAAAACATTGTTTATACACTGAACAATCTAGTTAAGAATCCATGCTGATCCTTACCCGTCATGTGGCTTTTAGAAATTACCTAAAGAGTTATCTATTTTCTCTAAACATTGATTTCTTCAGCCGAAAACCATACATAATAAACTACCTAATAAATGTCCATAAAGAATGTTAACTTCAGTGTACCATCTCGACTCTGATGGCTAACTTTCAGTTTGTCTAAAAATCCACATGCAAGGGAGGAAATATGTCTATACATAAACCCATGATTCTAAAATAAAAATCTCAAATACACATACTTACATATAACACTTCACGGGAACATGTCATTAAGGGTGTTGTTGCTACTAATAATCACCATGGCTTTGTGCCTGTCATTACCCTCAGGCTATCATAATTTTATGAGCACGAACCAATAATAATGAATTTCCTTTTTGTTTTTTCTCCACACCTCATTGCTTACATTGATTTGCATAAGCAATTTTCAACCTGATAATTGGAGCTAAACATGTTGTAGGTTACCTTATGGAAGAGAGCAGTTAAATACTAATTAAGAGAAATCTTTCTCTATTCAAACATATTTTAGAAGTTATTGACTTATTCTCACTGGCTGAGCCAGAAGGTGACTCACTCTGAGAGGGATTTTAGGGTTTGAGTTTGCATCAGACATAACAATGATCTTTCGTGTGTGTGTGTGTGTGTATTTAATATATATATATATATATATATATATATATATATATATATATTTAATTACCTGATGTCAATTCATAATAACATGAAGGATGATACTTTCAGACTCAGATCCTTAGGATACAATTATTTTGTTTTAAAAGAAAAAGTGATAGTTGATGTGGGATTCCCCTCTGTATGGTTCAATAAAGAAACTGGCTTGGCCTGATAGGGCAGAACAGAGCTAGGTGTGGGAACTTAACATCTTCAACATCTATTATTTGTAACTGAAAGACATAATCTGACAACAGAAAAGTTTGTATTGGATTTTCTCCATGATCCATTTTCAATATGAACATTAAAACTGAAGCTGGTTTATCTGTGATAAGTGCTAGCCCTTTAAGAAATGGATCTACCTCTTTAAAGAAAGCTATCGACAAGGGTTTGCCTATCTGTTAGATTTTTAAAGGAGGCAGCATTGATAAGGGATAGCAGCATGATAGCAATACATGTGTTCATTGTGTTTGTGTGAGTACAGAAAGGAAGCCAAAAGACAAGCAGGATTAGAACACAGGCTTCAAAGCTCTAAATCCCCAGAGTTCTGCCTAGCGTTAAAAACAACTCCCCTAGTTGAGAAGATAAATCCCTCCCTTGTCTGAATTCCCTATAGTAACACTCAACAAGGCAAATGCTAATTCTCCTCAAAGACTACCTCCAGGACACTGTAAATAGAGTCAGTTCCACAGTTAAGGGGAACAACTAGAAATTCTGACATATCATACGCTATAGAAATCATCAAGTTTCAAAAAGCCCTTAGCAAATATCATGGACGACAACCATAGATTAACACAAAAAAATACTAAATATCTAGAGCAAAGCAGGAAGGTAAATAAGTGGTTTAAACCCCAAGACAACATAGGTTGATTTTCATACCAGAAAAATAAAATGCATTAATAGCAAAAGCTGCAAAAAGAGCAGCAGATACCCATCTAGTTTGGTACAGCTGCATTACTGTACACACTTATGGCCGCACCGCACAACATTCAGCAGAGCCCAGGATACTCAAGAACAGAGAGCCAATTTTGTACATACAGTTAATGGTATGCTTCCATCAGATTAAAAAAGCTGTCCCAAATTAAGAAATATAAAATAAAATTGCCTAACTGAATAACCGTTCTAAACATATCCTATATTTAGGAACCATGAAAGATGGAAAAGGTCTGGAAAATTCGGTTTCGCAATAAGGCGGGAGGCCAAGAGAGATGTCATGACTTGGAGGAGGTTGAATATTAATTAAGAGAAATGAGAATTATTTCTCAGCACTTATTCTATTGCCTCAAGCTTCCCACAAACTGCCTGCTATCATTTTGTGTAATGGATTATATTTAACAGTAGATATGTAGAGTTTGCAAAAATATAATCATTTCTGTGTCTTGAAATAGATTATTTATGAATGGGACATATAATCAAAAACAAAACAGTTTAAATTAGGTTCATTTGGCATGTTCCACTTTCAATTCAAACATAATTAGCAAAATTATCAACTAATTTAAACTTATGAATACAATTTGTTTACTAAAGAAGAGATTTGAGAAAATTTCTTGTTAAAAATCATGAAGAACTAAACAATTTAAACATTTAAGTAAACTCAAAAGAAATAAGATGTCCAAAAACATCAAGACTTTCCTTGCAATTGGACATTTTTACTCAGTTAATTTTTCTCCTTGCTGTCTGATAGCTTATTTATAGGTTATATAATGAGTAAAAACAAAAAGTTTTCTGTCCTTTTTCTGTCGGCTTAGCAACTGCTCCTGAATCTACTGATACATAAAGACCCGCTGTGGCCTGCAAGCATTTCACCAGCCATCACAACAGCTTGGCTGTAGATGCCAACTATAGGCTTAAACTCTATTATTCTATTTGTCAATAAGGAGTCAGCAGACAGAGGAGGGTGTGAAAACCTCCTAGATCAGAACAGCCAAGAAGCAGCCAGATGACCTTCCTTTTTGACTGGAGACTCAGAAAGAGAGCATCTCTTCTTTCCATCCCATGCCAAAAATGCTCAGGAATCTCTAAGTTCCTCTCTTCTTCTCCCTGTGAGTCTCTCTATCTGTATTCCTAGCTCCTCCATCTTCTCTAGACCTAATTCCTGTCAACTACTCACTAGCTCCACCCCCTGATCCAAAGTTCATTTTATTAACTCAGTCTCAAGTTTCACAGTGCAATCAAATATCCCACAACAGATTTTTTTTCTCCAAAAGTTTCAGAATCTCTGCCTGCTGTGATATATCATCAGTTTGAAATTTAAAATACATATTTCTACACAAAGTACTTTGCGATATGTAAAATATTGTTGAAACTCTATTCAAATATTATCTAAGAAAATATGAATATATAAACTGACCTAGAAATCTACTAGATAAATTACACATAGCATATTTGTATATATTTTTTTGTCTTAGAATAACCCATACAGACATTAAAAAAACAGATTTTGTTAGATAATAAAGAGAAGCTGATATCATAGCTTGTTATCTTATCATAGTTAAGGGAATCACTTGAGTACATGGTAAAAAAATTTAATGCAAAAAGAATGAAAGAGAAAGAAAGGAAAGAAGGAATAACAGCATATGAAAATGCACCTCATTTGCAGTTTGGGGTTACCTGAGCCATAATCTATTGGAAAACAATAAACTTTCATTTGTCAGCATAGAAACAGCCATGGTTAATGTAAAAACAATGAATAGATTTTCCTCAGAGGTAAATGCTGACATCCCAGAACAGCCCTTTCAACAACTTGTAAAGTAAAACTCTCCAGAGCCTTGTGAATGTCAGGCTTATTAATATGAACTCTCCCAACACTCAGCACCATGTCATGAAGTGTCTGTTCAGGGGGTCATCTCCAAAATGTACCCCATACATCTTCATGCACAAGAGATGATAATTTATCACCCAGACAGAAGGATCTAGTGTCAACTAATCCAAACTGCTGATGATACACTAAATCAGTTTGAGTGATAAGTATAAATAAATGAAGCTGCAGACCAAGCACTGAAGGATACGGATCCACCTGATCAATGAGATGTCACGAGGCAAATGAAATGCAGTGTTGACAAACATAGACTCCCTTACTTGAAAATTAACAAAATCAAGTGTTGAAGCACAAAATTGTGCATTATCATTAGCTTCAAATAAAAGTTTATTTCAATTTTTTGGCAATTTCAGTTAAAACTGAAGAGGCAGAGTCAGCAGAAGAGATTTTAAGGTATACTCAAAATAATATGTTTTGTATACCATAGAAAACATGACAGGATACGGGAAAAGGCTGCAAAAACACTCTGCCCAAATAACTTCCTAAAGTCACTCAATCGGGTGATCTTATACATGTACATAGTTGAAGAGAAATAATAACAATTGTATGCAGAAAAATGATTTCATATCAGTTTGCCAACAGGACTCCAAATTCAATTTATATTGACCTCATGAAAACTTAGATATTTTTTGAAACTGTCTTGTTACAAATTCGGTGGGGAAAACAAAGCATTGGGATAAGGAAAACCATTTCTCCAGATGGTTTATATTCATGGAGGGCATTCTTTGAGGTGAAGCAACAAGAAAAGAAAGGGAAGAAAAGAAAAGGTTTTCTCGACTATGTGATCAGAATGGAGTCTTCATCCCTCAGCAAATAAAACCTACATCCCTGAGCAAATACATTCAGTGGCCTCAGGTATTCTGAGGGTGTCTGTAATAAAAAGGGCTGATTAAAATAAATTTTGAAGCCTGCTAAAACTAATCTGCAAAAGTAGTTTATAAGGAAAATTGTTCTCCAATAAATGTATGTGCTCCTTTCATTTGTTGCATTAAATTTAGAGTTTTTGTGTCAAATTTTACTCTTGCCTTTGAATTTTATCTTTCAGTTTATTTCTGATAAAGATAAAATTCTACTACAAAAATATGACCCAATCCCAGTTGCAGTTTATTTAAATTTCAAAATGAAAAGCTTACTAAGAACAGATAAGATTGATTGCTCTCTCTGTCTTAGCATAATTGTATTTCAGGTGAACATCAATTTACTTTAAAGGACACTTCTAAGTAGCAGAATGCATCATAAATAATTCATCAATCACAGTGACTAAGAGAGTGATTTACTCTAGCAGATTCAATGGAATCAATTTTTTAATTTTTTATTGTTTTATCTGCTCTACATTTTTAATAATTTTGTTTAGTACAAATCCATTCTTACATTTTCATACTCATTACCCTAAATGCAGTTATATGCAACTGTTCTTTCTCTCTTTTTTTCCTCTTTGATTGAAAACACATTTTTTCTCATACAATATATCCTGATTAGAGTTCCCCCTCCCTCTACTCCTCCTAGTTCCTTTCCACTTCCCCTTCTTTTCCTATCCACTTCATTTCTTGCTCACATTAGAAAAGAACGGGCTTCTAAGAGATAACAACAAAATGAAAAACACATGATTGTCTCCTTTCTTTTCAAATGATTCACATCTCTTTCAAATAAAAGTATTTTATTTTCACTGAGACAAACAGCAACTCTGTACACCAATAATAAAACAAAGCAGACCTACATAACTGAGAAGCAGGCACAAAGTTTTCTCAATTATGTAATTTTAGTAAAGCCAACAATTTGTTTTCATATTATGTAAGCACCTCAATGACAGTAAGTAATAGCAGGATTTCTGAAGTTCGGTAAAACGTAGTTCAGTTCATAAATGCCGATTAAACGCCTCTAAATTATCTACCTGTTTGAGAATGAACAGAACTTACACTTTGTGTCCTGTGACGGCTGTTTTCCTTTCATACTAAAGGACTGAGCCTGCCTAGCATTTCTTAAATTTCCTATCAAAGAAGCAATTTGATATTAGTAATTTCCCAAAGTGTGGCATAACTTGAAAATACATACAATGACAAGAAAACAATGGTCGGAGGAAATAGAAAGCAGGTTACTTACTTGCAAACCCCTCTGAAAAACCGAATGGCCCATAAAATTAGCCAGCATTCTAATTAAAGCAGCGCCCTGGGGAAAAGGTATTGAAAAGGAAAGAATTTCAGCAAATGTGATTCTCACAGTGTCATGTATCAATCAACAATAGCTCACTTCGTTCAGTCTCTTCTTCTTGGAAAACATTCAAGGAGAAAAACATGAAATCATATCTCACTTAACGGTTGAAAATTCCATGTTTTATACATCTACATGTTTTCTGGATTAAAACCTACTACTTTAAGGTGAAAATCCCTCAGAAAGAACAGAACAGTATGTAATTAGGAGTAATAAATTCTTGTGTGAACACGGTACACGACAAACTTAAGAAAGCACGGTGCTTACACTCAAAAACCCATGATCTGGTAACATAAGGACACCCATGCTAAGAAATATTCAAATGAAAATAGAATCTACAGGTACCATAGGTGTTTGCTGAACTAAATCAAGTGAGAATGCTCCACAGCCGAAGTGAAGAAGGAAGTGGTAAGTCATCAAGTTTTCTGGGTTCAAATTTTATCTCTGTTACATTTTTTAACACTTTTACCAGAACAACGGATTAGACCTCTCATTTCTTATTTTCTTCTCTTGCAACATAGAGTTAACAACAATTCCATTCAGTTTTGAGACAGTTTTGAGACTTAAATAATTAGTGTGTACATATGTATGTTTATATGTATATGAAGTACATACATTAAAAATTATTATATGTGTGTATTACATATATTAAAAGTGTGTGTGTATGTATGTAGAACAGTTCAAAACTGGATCTGAAAGGCATTGTGAGCCATCAAAGTTGTTTTAGTTTGGCTCAATATTCATTTCTGAGAAAGGCCAGATGTAGTTTTATGTACTTATACATAAGAAAGGATATGTGCTTAATATTTTTGAGTAATAAAATATTAAATTAGAAAACCTCAGAACTACCATTATAATATATATAGAATGCAATCACTGAAAAATGTGCCTGAAGTAACCAACCTGAAGCAATCCAAGTAATGAGCAGTAAGCCAGGATGATCGCAAACCTGTATGCAAACTTTAAGTTAGCTTCTAGAAGTCACCAGTTCACTCTGAGCTGCTCCAGGGTTCGCAAGCAGAGACTGGTTAAGTATAAATGATAGTCTAGCTTTAGTGGTAACTCCTTTGCATCTACATAACCTCCGCCACTCTTACAAATGCACATACTGGTATATGCTGATGAGATTCACTGTGATGTCTCAAAGCACGCACGGGGGTATCCTCTTCAAGAAGAGAACCCTACAGCACTCATCCAACTTGCACCATCCTGCAGCAGTCAGTCCAGCAACTCATCCGTGATTTTCCACTTTTTAACACTAAAACTATTCCCTTTAATTTTGGAACCTTGATGCAATCTAATATTCTCACTCCATTAGTCAATCATCCTTAAAGCCCTGTCTTAAAAAAATAAAATGTCAATTCCCCGAAGAACTTGTTCCTCAAATGAGAATGTTATTATCATCTCAACAAATGAGCTGGTAAACCATGAAGTTTTATGCCCCTCCGGATATCTCTCCCTCTCACATCTTCCACTCCTTTCTCTTCCTATGTATATTGTTTTGCTTCTTGCTCTTTGTCTTCCGCACACTTGTACAAGTCCATAAAATATAAGCATTCCTGATTCAATCCAGGGAGCAGGTGAGAATCCCCTTTAGAACACATCAGCTTTGCTCCCTGAATTTTCTTGACAAACTCTCCTCCTATGTATTTTCCAATCTAGTCTACCCACCCTGAGGGAAACATCTGTCATTTCTTCAACAACACTAACCCTTGCCACCTGGGGAGAGAGAGACTGTGAGACAGTCGGCTCCAGGTTCCCTTTGGAGCAGAAGAGCCATCTTCAAATGATTTAAGTGATTCCCTCCAGGTAATGATGACTTGGTCCCTTGTCAGGCTGTAAAAACTATCAGCTGGCATGAACTAGTGATAAAAGAGTATTCTGTAATCATAAAGAATGGGCCTGTTTTCCTGTCTTACGGAGGCTGGGGCAGGGGCCTCAGAAATAAGATGTAGAAATATAACCAATATGCAAAAGACATAATAACCCAACTCTTCATTATTGTTATATCCTATAACTCAATTACATTTCAGAAAATTTATTGCCTGGATATTTTGATGTTGCCTGGAGCAGTCTACAGTCTTCTATATTTAACTGACCTATTTCTGGTGATTGCTAATTTTTTTAAACACCTCTTTTAATGAAGTTTGCAAAGAGGTGTCAGGTGGGTTGACCAAGTTCTTTAGTCAGTGTTCAGGACACTTACTACGCATGGCTGCAACAAAGGCCACACTAAAAGTAACCACACATACTTCACATTTAAAGGAAGTGCTGAATCACATTTCTCTGAATCTGAAAATATTTACTTATCAAGCTAATCTCATTTATATTGTGGCAACCTAGAATCACTTGTGGTTGAAAATTCCAGCCGCAAGAAAGCGAATGTGACTCTTAAGTACCTTGAAGAGATTTATGGAAAGGAATTGTACTACTTATGAAAAGTCATCATAACTTTCTAAAACCAGGTCCATGAGAGACCCTATAGAAACTGACTGATTTGCTTAGAATATCATAAACGATATGTCACAGTAACAGGTTGGAAAACTCAATCATCATTTAGTAGTTTTTCTTCTGTCCTTTATTTATTTATTTTGGTTTACCTTGTTAATAATCCAAGTACCTAATGATTTCAGAGGCACTATGTACAGAGAAAAAGACCTCCTCCTTGCCTCAGACTTGGCACATCTCTCTCCTGCAGGTAGCTAAGATAAGCTCCCTTAATTCAATAATAGTTGACAAAGAGAGAAATTGCCTGCACACATGACAGTTACGTTGTGTTCTTAAGCACCAGCTATCCATCAAGGAGATAGTCTTTATTGTTTCACTGGTATGTTTTCACAATGTGTAATCACTTTTTAAGAGAAGGTAATCTTCCAAACTCAATTATTTCCTTAGCATATGTTTAGTGAGTTGGTAGTTTCCTCTATAATATCCCACAGAATACAAATAGGAACCATGTAAGTACAGCTCATCCCTATGGGGCTAAAGGATCTAAAGAGTGACATCTGGGTTTGCCTTAAAGGTGGATCATATTCAGCCCCCATCTACATGCTGTAACAAGAATCATATTTACAAAGTGGGACAGGTGAGGAGGGGAGAAACCTAAAGGAGAGAAGGTCATACAGATAGGAAGGCATGAAGCCACATATTGGAGGATTGAGCGGGAAGTAAGAATAAAGCAAAATTTAGAAGTTTGGATTGCAGAGTTAAAGTATTTGGAAAGGGGAGAGCTTAAGGATGATACCCCGGATAACCAGATAAAAGACACCCAGAAACAAGCAAGATGAATGAGTGGTAGCCAGGTGGTTTAACAAATGTGACAGAGGTAAATCTGAATTTTAGTCTAAGATAGGAGAAGATGACATTAGAAGCTATGCATAAAAACATACTTTAGAAAAAGTTAACTAAACTACAGAAATCACTTGGAAAATGTAAAGTTTTAAAAATAGGTCAAGAAGCACAGGACTTGAGAGGAAATGAAACAAAGCAATGAGCTACGGGAGGTGACATAGCTGGAGACACAAACATGGTTAGGAGTAGGTAAGTAAGAATGCCAGAGAAATGTGCTCTTGTTTCAGAGAAGGCAACAGAAAATGGAACCCATAGGGCTTTCTGAAGATCACATAGTCTTCTCTGTAGTGCTCAGGATAAACACTCAGGAATTTAAATTAAAAGCAAAGGTAGACACCAGAGTATAACAAACAGCTAAAAGCAACATGGGTAAGAGTAGAGTCATGGAAGACATGGTTGGGAGGTGTGCTTCCAGTTTCGAGGAAAATAATATTTAGCAGAGGAATGTAGTCAGTAACAATTAGGAAAGAACTATTTTACTATCCCTTGGGTGTGAATGAAGCTAAAAGCACGTGAACAGGAGGCATTCGTGTTATGCTTATTTTTGGTTTTTTGAGACAGGGTTTCTCTGTGTAGCTCTAGCTGTTTTGGAACTCACTCTGTAGACCAAGCTGTACAACCGGTCTTTCTCTTTTCCACAATGCAAAGGCAGTCTTCAGATTATATCATCCTGAGAGTAGAACTAGATTTAAAGTAACTATGTTGGGTAGGAAAGAGTGAAACACGGGGAACTGTAGAAAAGTCCCGTGAGTGAGCAGAAATCACTCGAAATGTAGCAATCACTAAAGCCTCATGGTGTGATACAGTCACGATGTAACAAAGAAGGTATCATTATTTTGTCCAATCAGAAGTATGAGGCTTAAAAGGTTGTATACCTTGCTGACATTGACCCAAATTAAGTAAAAGAAATATGATTAGAGACCCACTTATATCCAGCTCCAAATCATCCCCTTTAACTGATGTAGGTTACTGTCTTGGGATTTGCAATCAAGACGGAACCTAGACACTCTTTAAAATCACTGGAGAAATGAGAACCTAGAGAGAAAAACGTTCTGGGCTATTGTCTTAGGTAGGCTAAGATGTGTTATATTTGTTTATGCTACAGAATATTACTTTAACTGTGTAAAGGTGTGTTCCTTTTCTTTATGCTGCATCTGTTTAACGATGTAAGGATAAATGTCTAATTATGGAAAGATTTGTTGCATTTGTTTCACATTTTTTTCCAGCAGCACCTCATTGCTGAACAGCCAATAGCTGGGCAGAAAAAAGGACAGATGGAGCTGCCAGGCAGAGAGAATAAATAGGAGGGGAAATGTAAGTTAAGGAAGAATGAGGAGAAGAGAAACTAGAAAGGGAAGGAAGAAGAGCACAGGCCAAGCTGTTAGTCAGTCAGACACAAAAAGCAGTGAAAGTAAGAAACACAAGAAGAAAGAAAAGAAAAAAGCCCAGAGGCAGAAAGGTAGATAAGGAGAAATGGGTTAATTTAAGTTAAAAGAGCTAGCCAGAAATGAGCTTAACCTAAACCAAGCATTCAAAACTAATATGTGTCTGTGTGATGATTTGGGAGCTGGTTGGTGGTTCAAAAGAAAATGCTTGCTACAGAAAGAAAAGGAAAAGAAAAAGGAAATTGTTCTAATTGTTCAGTTTAGAACCAGTGGCACTCTGACAGCGGAGGACGAAAGGAAATTAATAAGATTGAAATGGCTTTCCCGTACTCTCGGGCTAGAAATGAATTGAAATATTTGGAGGACTTGGAAGGGTGGGGGTGTGCTTATGGTGCTAAGAAACACCAGGCTGCCTTAGCACAAGTTCAGTGCAAACCAAACGCGACAGAAGTTGAAAGTGTGTGAAAACACACTGCTCCAATTGCCAGCTGCTTCTGTAGTCTCCCCCATAAAAGCCGCAGCCCTCAGCTTACTCCAAGTCAAGGACTGAGTAGGAAAAACCACACAACACCTATTCCAGTAAAACAGGAAGCCCCTCCAGTGGGGATATGATTCGAGGACATCTCTGGTTTGGGAGATATTTCTGTAACAAGCTACCCACCTGGAGTTCTCCCATCCAAGGGCTTCCAACACCCTCCACTAGCTTGGGTTGTCCTCTAGTGCATCATCCAAACTGATCCGGTTCCCTTGCCCAGTAATGCTCTCTGTATCATGGTGTCTATGCTTTAGAAGATCAGAATTACTTCGATAGGGCAGTTTGCAGTATGGAGATCCCCACAAGTACGATCTACTTTTGGCTTGTCACAGACATTAGCTGGTGATCATTCTACTATAGTCACAAGACTATCAACAAAACTGGAAGTTTCTTTTCAAGTCTCTAACTACTACACCTTCTACGCTGTGTGCATGTTCTTCGTAGTTCACTCCATTATTGGGCTGGGAGGAGGGGAGTAACCCGATATCACTGCCTCCACTTTACAGAAGGGGAGACTGAAGTAAAGGTTCATTTGCTCGATATCCACCAGCATGGTCAGACCTGGAACACGTCCCTGAATTGGCTTCCATCCACTCCGTTGTTTTTAATTATAGTTCTTTAAAAAACAGAGAAACCTATGCAGTGAGACATCCCTGCTATAGTTGTGTTGTTGAAAGGGTTAGCATATTGACTTCAAAATCAAAGTGCTTTTCAGATGCAACTTTCAGAAACATGTCTGTTCACTAAGCATAGATGAGAGAGAGAGAGAGAGAGAGAGAGAGAGAGAGAGAGAGAGAGAGAGAGAGAGGAGAACAACATTCTGCCATAATCTGTTAATATAGAAAGTCTTTGGTCTGAAGGAAAAGAATTTATTAAATACTCCCAAGGATTTTGTAATGGGGGGAGATGCTTTCTTCTTTTAAAGATAATATGTGCTATTTTAGCATTTGAAAAACAGGGTGAGGGAGAAAAATACCTAATCTTGAATGTTCTTGACTCTCAAACTGATCAAACTTCCCACCAAGCTCCCCTCCTCCCTTCCTTGTTGTCTTTGAAATTCATAGCCTGTTTTATCCATTAGTTGTTGTTACATAGATATATCTGTGTATAAATCAATACATAAATATAAGCTGCTCAGTATATTTTATTCACACACACACACATATGTTTTCGTAGCTGATCCTTTAGTATTGGATAATCATTGGTATGATCTTCCCTGGAAAAAAACTTTCTCCTGTTCTCAACATTCTTTAGTTGGCTGTAATTATATCATAAGCTAAAAAAAAAGAAAGAAAAAAATTAGAGGAGACAGAGGATGAAAATGGAAATAAAATTAATTCTAATCATGAAAGCAAAATTAATGCCCAATTGCTCCATCACCCAGGTTTAGAACCTTGGAGTCCTCTTTGATTTATTACTTCCTGAGGCCAGGTCTCTACCGCTGTGCAACTGAATTATTTCACAACCTCTTAATGACAGCCCCAGATTCATTCCCACCCTCCAAAATCCATCCTGTGGGCCACATCAAACTAATTTTAATAATTACTACAGATACTTAATGTCTGTTAAGCGCTCTAGTTCTGCTGTCAGCTCCAAGCTCATTAGATCATTTCAATATCTACTATTAGACTTAAGAGATAGTAGTAATGACAGCGACAACTGTATTGTTTTAATTAAGAACAAGAAGAAAGTCCACCTGTATTTTTCTGACAATTCATTACAATTACAAAAAGCTTCTGTAAAGCAAAGGACACGGTCAGCAAGACAAAACGACAGTCTACAGAATGGGAAAATATCCTCACTAACCCCACATCAGACAGAGGTCTGATCTCCAAAATAGACAAAGAACTCAAAAAATTGGACACAAAAAGAACACATAATCCAATAAAAAAAAAAATGGAGTACAGACCTAAACAGAGAACTCTCACCAGAGGAATCTAAAATGGTTGAAAGACACTTAAGGAAATGTTCAACATTTTTAGCCATTAGAGAAATGCAAATCAAAACAACTCTGAGATTCCATCTTAGACCTGTAAGAATGACCAGGTTGTGGGGTAAAGGGAACACTCCTGCATTGCTGGTGGGAATGCAAGCTAGTAAAACCCCTTTGGATGTCAGTGTGGCGATTTCTCAGAAAATTAGGAAACAACCTTCCTCAAGACCCAGTAATACCACTTTTGAGTATTTATCCAAAGGATGCTGAATCGTGCCACAAGGGCCTGTGCTCAACTATGTCATAGCAGCTTTGTTTGTCATAGCCAAAACCTGGAAACAACCTAAATACCCCTCTACTGAAGAATGGATAAGGAAAATGTGGTACATTTACACAAGGGAGTACTACACAGCAGAAAAAAAAATAACGACATCTTGAATTTTGCAGGAAAATGAGTGGAGCTAGAAAACATTATTTTGGGTGATGTAACACAGACACAGAAAGACAATTATCACATGTACTCACTCATAGGTGGTTTTTAAACATAAAGCAAAGAAAGCCAACCTACAAACCACAATCCCAGAGAACTTAGACAACAATGAGGACACTAAGAGAGACTTACATAGATCTAATCTACATGGGAAGTAGAAAGTGGAAAAAGACAAGATATCCTGAGTAAACTGGGAGCATGGGGACCTTGGGGGAGTGTTGGGGGAGGGAAGAGACAGGGAGGAGTTCAGAGAAAAATATAGAGCTCAATAAATATCAATAAAAAATCAATTAGAAATAAAAAAAATTACCCACAAAATAGTTGGAATAGTGTTTGCCATATAACAAACTTCAATACAGTTATATAGAATTGTGATCATCTAACTTCCATGTCTCCCAAAAGTTTTACTTCTAACTACCATCCTTAGGTCATAATCAAGGCCATGGTAAGAATATTTAATATTCCTTAACTTCCCATATAAGCAAATAGTCAGCCTCCCTTCTAGCTAAACTCATTTTTCCATGTGGCCATGTCTTCCACACTCACATTTTTGCCATAATAATGCAATAAAAGCTCCATAGTCTTTTTATAAATTTTAAAGTTTTTTATGTATATTTAGAGGCATGGTTGGACCACAGTGTGGATGTGGAGGTTGCAGGAAAATTTGGTAGGTAACAACCTAAAAAGTGTGTCTATGGAGAATATTCAAAATCTCCTTCAGACAATGAACTGAGATGAAGACTAATGAAATTTTTCAATGTGACATTAATCTTTGACTTGATGGAAGAGATTTGGCCAACTGACCAGAATAAAAGCTCACAGCAATTTTAAAGAAAGAATGGTGAAGTTATGTTGTTGTTCCCCCCAAAAGAGCATAATATTGAGTAAATATAAGTCAAAAAGCTTTCTTAATGAGATAAAGAATTATAATAGTTTATACAGACCAGAGTAATTGAGAAGAGAATGAGAAATGGATGATTGAGTGACTCAGACTCAGAAAGACAAACACGGCATGTACTTTAAATGTAAAGCAAAGGATAATCAGACTACAATCCACAGCTCCAGAGAAGCTAGGTAACAAGGAAAACCCTAAGAGGGACACATGACTTGCCTGGGGAAGGGGAATTAGATGAGATCTTCTAGGTTAACTAGGGTCAGGGGAGGCACTAAATGGGAGGGAAAGGGAGATGAAAACATGAGGGAACAAGATGATCGAGAGGGATGGGAAGGACGGGGTGGGAGAGCAATGAAGGAGAAGACACTATGGAGTTAGGGAGAAACCTGGTACTAGGGAAATGCCTAAGAATTCACAACGTGACTCCAGCTAAAACTCATAGCAATAGTGGAGAGGGTGCCTGAACTGACCTTCCCCTGGAATCAGATTGGTGAATACCCTAACTATTATTATAGTGTCTTCATCCAGTAGCTGATGAAACCAGATGCAGAGATCCACAACCAAGCACCTGGCCAACCTCTGAGAATCCAATCAAAGAGAGGGAGGAGGGAATATATGAGCAAGGGAGGTCAAGATCATGATGGAGAAATCTACAGAGACAGCTGAATCAAACTCTTGGAAACTCAGGAACTCTAGACCTGCAGCTGTGGAGCCTCCATGGGGCCGAATTAGGCTCTCCATATGTAGGAGACATTGGTGAAACTTGGAACACCTGAAGGTCCCCTGGAAGTAGGACATATAAGCTAGCTTGTTGGAGCCCATATCCTCAGGTGGGATGCCATGCTCAGCTTCAATGCAAGGGGGAGGGTCTTGATCCTGTCCCAACAAATTGTGCCAGACATTGATGACTCCCCATGGGAGTCCTTACACAGTGGGAGGAGTGGATGGGGGTTGGGCTGGAGGAGAGGAGATAGGGGAGGTTGTGAGGGATAACTTGGGTTTAAAAAAAGGAAGCAAATTATTTAGAGAAAAAAGTGGATGAATCATAAGAAAAGAGGCAGTGCTTCAAGAACAACCTTGAGTAGACAGAAGGACACGTTCACCATGCAGGGGTGAGGGGTGTTCACATCGTACTAAAGACATTCATCCACTTCAATGAAGAGCCAAAGAAATAACGACAGGGTTTGACAGGCAAAATGTATGGCTTGGATTGTATTGATTCTATTATTTCGGGAGGAAAAATAAAACAGAGTCATCATATGAAAACAAATAAGAATAAAGAGTGGAGATAATGAGGAAAGAAAAACAGATATCCACTTCCTATCACACTGAAAAATTACCCTGGGAGATGCTACACCTTACCACCATCTATTCATGACGAGCCCACATAAACATAAGGATGTTAATAATTGCATGTGTACCAATGCGTTCAGTTTACTTAGTTCCATGAAGATGAAGACAAATCTACAAACTGCTTTTATTCCTGTTTTATGGAAGCTATGGATATATGAACATACGGATGAAATAATATTCTTTTTGTCATTGGATTTATGGTACTGTAACAAGTAACCTAATAGCATTAACTTGCAAAAGAAGAAGGTTCATTTCAGCCCACAGTTATGGAGTCTGTGATCCATGGCTGACAGGTAGTGTGGCTGTGGGGCTTGTAATGAGACACACATAACGCAGGGAGCTCAAGGCAGAGCAAAATCACTTGCCTCATGGCTGAAAGGGAAAGTAGAAATAGAAAGAAAGAGATGGATTTCTACTATCCGTAAGAGGTAGGGGCTTCTAGGAGGTCATTGTTCCTACCTTCAGTTGCTGTCACCTTCCACATGCATCTGTGACTGGGCCCTTGACATATGACCCTAGAGGTCATTTTAACCTATAGCAGCTTAGCTTAGCAGCTTAGCTGCTATCTCTAGGAAAAGAAACCAGGGTGTGGGTTAAGAAAGGGATGGATGAGGGCTTCTAACTCTATTGCTTTACTTATTTGACAGAACATTAGTAACTATGTCCAACAAAATAGTGACATTCTACTGTTTGTGAGGTAATGAATATATGACATAATTTTCTGTATGCCTTAAACTTTTCTTAAGGTTTTTATTTTAAAATGACAAATATACTTATTTGGGAAAACTGTCAACTTATACACCTTACAATCTTATTATCAATTCCATGTTATATAAATATCTTATCACCCTGAAATTCTATGAGGTATTCATAGCTGTTCTAGCAGTGTTATCGTTAGACAGTTTGCTTCTTATTTAAAGTTAATTTATCTGTGGAGAAAAATGTGGAATAGAAATAGCCATAGACTTAGTATAAACCTTCCAACAATTATGATTATATGAGTAATAATTTATTTGAAATATTAATGTAAGAGCCTCATCAGAGATGCTTATTCTTGTATTATGTGGCAATCAATACAGAAATCTAGAATTGCTCAGCTTGGAGAGAAAAAGAGATATCAAAATCCTCAGTCCAAAATGTGATGTCCATATCACACACCTCTCCTCAAGGCTCAAGGATCTTTCCAGAAGAGGAGGTGAATGCCTTCAAGGAAACAGTATTGCCCTTACACCACAGGGTAGATGCTCATATGAAGTCACAGTGCTTGTTGCAGAGCACTCAAGTAGTTCAAGTTGGGCAAATCCCAGCATAGAGCAGGGAAGGTTTGCATGCAGTCACATGCCTAGCTGAGGAGCTTCAGTAATTGATTACTGCTGAGATAGAGATATCAGTCAGTGGACTGACACATGCTAATAACTACACTTCAGAGAAGAATCAACATCCAGGAGTAGCTGGTCAACACAGCTGGACATGAGGAGTGGACAGAGGAAGGAATAAAATTAGGTGGGTGGGGAAGTAAGGGGAGAGGGCTGGATGTGATCAAAATATATTGTATGAAATTCTTAAAGAATTAACAAAAACATTACAAAAATCAACTTAGTAGTTAATCTATGGTAACTTATGCAAAAATATGAAGGGATTAACTACAGAATACTGATAAAATATTTATTTTCATTTTTTTAAATCCTAAAATGCCACAAACCAGTGTTATTGGATAAGAGATTTAATTTTGTTTTTAGAAGTTAAGGCAACATAATTTGCTAAAACGTGGTACTCACTCATAAGTGGATATTAGCTGTAAATAATGGAAAAACTATGTGCAAGTCACAAAACCAGAGAGACTAAGTAACAAAGGGTTCAAGAGGGACACAGGGATCTCCCTGGGAAGAGGAAATAGAGGATATTCCTAAGTGGACTGAGGGCAGGTGGGGATGGATATATAAGTGATCAGCTTGTGGGGGTAGAGGGAGAGAGTACTAAAAGAGGCAACCGGAAAAGCAAGGGTACATTTGTGGGTCAAGTAGAAATCTGCCACAAGGGAATCTCCCAGGATTCTCCAAGGATGAACCCAGCTAGGGCTCCTAGCTACAACTCCTAGCAATAGTGAAGAGGGTTCTGAACTGGTCATCTTCTGTGACCAGGCTAGACTTCCAGTGGAGGGTTTTTGACAACAACTCAGCCACATAGCCTTGACCTACAGGCTGCCCTGCCTATGGGATGTGCTAGGGTAAGCATGGCCTAGAGATTGAGGGATGACTGACCCAACCAAAGACTGATTTAGCTTAATACGGATGCTATGAGAGTAAGCCCACTCCTGAAACTACCTGGAGTGCCAGGACCCACGGGCTGGATACCTAGGAGAGAGCCAAACACGACTGGAGAAAAAAAAGTCAATATAATGATGCCTAACAATAATCTGCTATACTCATAAATTAGTGCCTAGCCCAATTGTTATCAAAGAGACTTCAGCAAGCAACTGATGAAAACTGACACAGACACCCACAACCAAACATTAGGCTGACCTCAGGTAATCCCACTGAAGAGAGAGAGGGAGGATTGTAGGAGTCAGAGGGTCAAGGATATCACAAGAAAGCTCACAGAATCAACTAGCCTGGGCTAACGGGCGCACAGAGTCTGAATTGACAACTAACGAACCTGCATAGAACTGGCATAGGCCCTCTACATATGTTCTATATAACTTGATCTTCTTGTGGGACTCCTACCAGTGGGAGGAGGTGCTGTCTCTGCCTCTTTTGCAAGCTTTTAGGACTCTTTTCCTGGTAGCATATTGCCTTGTCCGCCTTAATACAAAGGGAGGACTTAATCTTACTGCAACTTGATTTGCGATGTTTGTTGATATCCATGGTAACCTGTCATTTTCTGAACAGAAATGGAGGAGGAGTGGATTGGGAGTGGTCAGAGAGGGAATGGGGAAAGAACTTGGTGAAGAGGAGGGGAGAGAAACTGCGTAGCTGTGCTGCAATTTGCAATAGTGTTTGGCCAACAGCTTAAGCGTATTTCTGGCTAATTTTTTAAAATTGATTTTTATATTGTTTCTTGGCCTCTTGGCTAAGATTAAGATCAGGTAGAGGCATGCACTGTAGCTCTGATGGGATTGATCTTTAAATTACCCCCTCATTGCTGTTCTAAAACTTGTCTTTTTAGCAGGTCATACGATGGCCAATTATTAACTTTCACTACTTATTAGTAGAATATGTAGAAAATTTACTTCAAGTTTCAATATTCCTTTTGGTTGATCACTAAGGATAGAATTTATGTTGTGTTGTTGGGGATATCTAATATTTAAAATTACTCATTTAGAAATACAATCACAAAGACATTCCTCAAAAACTTTAAAATAAGCTCATATGACTTTCAAGCAATTTTCTTTGACTGTGTGAGTTTTCCATCGATGTGTCTCTGCTCTGCTGTGGTTCACTTTTCTCCAGTGCCATTTTGAGTGGCATTACACTTGGCTGTGTTCTAGCTTGAGCACCCAGGGAGCAATGTTTGTGGCATCTGAGTTTTTGGATGCATGTCATTTTACGACTTTTATTTAAACAAGAAAGAGATTTCACAAAGGCAGAATAAGGATCCTAAGTATGGAATAGTGGAGCACAGGTAATATGCAGGGGTGAAGGGAAATTGGGAGATCTAAGTAGGGTAGAGGATGGGAGAGGAGGAAAGACGATAAAGTGGGAAAAGGAATGATAGCAGTAAGGATGTTTGAAAAAGCCAAATGGAAATCTACTATTTTATGAACTTCCTCTATAAAAGATTTTAAATGGTGTAACCCTATAAAGGGAATGTTAGTTCTTCCAGAGGACATGGATTGAAAATAAAATGTATGCTATGGACATAGGACATTCAGAAATCAAGCCGGTACTGATCAGAGAGTTTCTTACTTTCTGGCTATCTTTTATATTGCTAGAAGGTGCTATGTAGGTTGCTGACCAAGAAAATTCATCAGCAGTATTTCCCATCATAATCTCTGCATGCTATGATAGCATTCTGGAAGAATGCCCATGGGTGCATACGTATAGAAAAACGACATCTAAAGTGGGGAAGCATTATACACTGTATTTATATGCTTTGTGGAAACATTCGTGGCTTATTAGTCCAATTAAGAAATTTTAGGATCAAATATGCTTCACTATAGGTTTCGGCTTTGGTGGATAAATACATCATTGTCCAGCAATTTTAAAATAAGGCTCAAGTCAAGAAGACTTGAGACTTGGAGGTCAGTGCTCTATAACCATGGGTATATGTTCCACATGAATGAGGTTTACTAGACAGAAGCATAAATAACCCTGTCCTTCATGTAGACTTGAGGCTGTCATTTGTGGGAATTTTTTTTCCTGTGAAAATGGAGATGTGCGAGCCACTTACTCATTCGGACAAAATGTCTCAGACTAGCCCCATGCAGTGAAGCTTCACCTAGCTGTTGCTCTGGTTCTCTCATAGTTCTGGTACTACTGACAAGGACAAAAGTGTAGTATATTTTTTCATTAAGCACCTATATGAGGATTTCTTCAAGGATGGACTCACACAAAAGGCTGATGAGCTTATTTACACAGAAAAGACCACCATTGAGTTCAAGAACAATATTGGATAAAGCCATGCTTCTTAACTCCACTATGCTATAAAACTGAATTTACCATCCTACTCAATCCATAATAAATAAAACATGCCTTATAAGAGAATACCAGCAAGCTGATGTTTCGATCATTGCAATTAATCCAGACAGGACATAAACCAATTGGGTCAGCACTTCATTTTATCACCCATGAATGTATGTAAAAGGACAAAGAAGAAACATGATTCCTTTATGGCAAGGACAAGAAAACTGGATGACATTTTTGAATCTTTGTTGTTGTATTTAATACATGCTATGACTGATCTTCCAAAAAGTAAAAAAATAAGAAAAATAATTCCTTGAGTAAGGTTTTCTTTATCTTTTCCTCTGCTATTCTATCTTGAGGGCAAGTTTACAAAAGGGACGAAATGCCAAGATTAAAGTTTGATCAAACCTCTTTCAGTTGTTTTCAAGAAAATAAATTATCCCCTTCATGTATTTCATTGATAAATGGATTATCTCTTCCTTTGCTTTTCCTCTAGAAAAAGACAGTCATAAGTTCAGTTCAGGTGCTTTTATGCTGCAGAGGACAATAGCAAGTGGGTTAGATCAAATCTAGAAGGCAGTCAATGAGGAAAATCCCACAGCCACCCCTGCTTGTAAAACAGAAGGACGGCTTTTGCCTCCAGCTTCTGGGTTTTGTTTTGAGTGTGGCAAAGCACAGATGTATCCTGTCCCTAGAGACATTCAAAACTCAAAAACGTATCATCCAGGAGAACAAAGCAGGCAGCCATTTGTCACAAGGTAAATTCTCCTGGCAGAGGTGGTTCAGGAACAAAAAAGAAAAAGCTGGAGGTTTTATTTCAAGACAATCTTACCGGAATAAATTCAGCAATTGTATATGAGAAATTCACTGTTTAGTCTTTGCATTTAACACTTACTGCTGTCAAATTAATTCACTGAAACCCGAAGCTTCAGTGTCAGAGTTAAAGGGGAGAAAATCACTCCTAGGAATGATTGTAGTTGTGCTTCGTGCAAGTTAAGCACTCGTGCGGTAGAGGTAGAAGGATCGCCTGGGCTACCACAGTGATGCTCTGTCTCAAAAACCAAACACACATCTTATAAATAGCATGCACAAATCAGTTTGAGAACAACAGCTCTGTGAAACAAACACCCCCACATTCGTAAAAATATGCTGTGGTCTTTGCCCCTTGAGACCCACAAGGAATTATTAACACTCTCCTTGCAAGCATGCACGTCACGGCTCCATTTATCACTGCTCTAAACCTTGGTTTCTTGAATATATCTGTCTTTCCCCATCTTTATTTCAAGCTGCCAATAGAAGAAACCTTGGTTGTAGTTATTCTAGATGCCTAAAATAATCAAATAATCAACCATCCCCTTGTTTTGAAACACTAAACGGCAAAATTACCTTGTTGTGATATAATACATATAAAGGGGAAAGAAACAGGTAACTCTTTGTGTTTATTTCTTATAGAAATTAAAAATTAAGTATTATATTTCACTCATACAAAATTTTCCACTCTATCCACATCATGGCTGCAGCCTTCAACAGGATCACACACACACACACACACACACAAAAAAAAAAAAAAAAAACCACTGAAATAAGATAGAGAGAAAAAACACTGGATCTCAATCTCAATGTTATAAGAATATTTTCTCTGGAAGCTTACAAAATGGGAACCAGATGAAGGTTCTATGGTGAAATGCAAGATATTCATCAGTGTGGCTATGGGATAAGGCCAATTCAGGCACCCTCTCTCTGCTGCCCAATGAACAAGCTGGGGACATCTCCTTGGACACCTGGCAACCCTTCTAGAGTCAAGTCTCTTGGCAACCCTAATATGGCTCCCTTAATTAAGATATATACTTCCCTGATCCCATATCCACCCTTCCTCCATCTCAACCATCTCATTCCCTCAAGCTCTCCCCAATCCTCCCCTTCTCCCTTCTCTCTCACCATCTCTCCTTACCTCCATCCCACCCCCACCCCCGTGCTCCCAACTTTTGCCTGGCAATCTTGTCTACTTCCAATATCCAGGAGGATAACTATATGTTTTTCTTTGGGTTCACCTTCTTATTTAGCTTCTCTAGGATCATGAATTATAGGCTCAATGTCCTTTATTTATATGATCAAACCAGACTCTCTGAATGTGGCTAACAATGAGGGCTGACTGAGAAGCCAAGGACAATGGCACTGGGTTTTAATTCTACCGCATGGACTGGTTTTATGGGAGCCTAGTCTGTTTGGATGCTCACCTTCCTAGACCTGGATGGAGGGGGGAGGACCTTGTACTTCCCACAGGGCAGGGAACCCTGACTGCTCTGCGGATTGGAGAGGGAGAGGGAGGGGAGAGGGGGAGGAAAATGAGAGCAGGGGAGGAGATGGAAACTTTTAATTTAAGAAAAGTAAATAATCCAATTAAAAAATGGGAAAACAGTATGGCGGTTTCTCAGGAATTTCGGGATCCACCTACCCCTGGACCCAGCAATACCACTCTTGGGAATATACCCAAGAAAAGCCCTATCATACAACAAAAGTATATGCTCAACTATGTTCATAGCAGCATTGTTTGTAATAGCCAGAACCTGGAAACAACCTAGATGCCCTTCAATGGAAGAATGGATGAAGAAAGTATGGAATATATACATATTAGAGTATTACTCAGCAGTAAAAAACAATGACTTCCTGAATTTTGCAGGCAAATGGACGGAAATAGAAAATACTATCCTGAGTGAGGTGAGCCAGACCCAAAAAGAGGAACATGGGATGTACTCACTCATATTTGGTTTCTAGCCATGAATAGGGGACGTTGAGCCTATTATGTGTGATCCTAGAGAAGCTAATTAAGAAGGTGAACCCAAAGAAAAACATTTAGGCAATGAAAGGAGACAGAGACAAAGACCCACATTGGAGCACCGGACTGAAATCTCAAGGTCCAAATCATGAGCAGGAGACAGAGCACGAGCAAGGAACTCAGGACCGCGAGGGGTGCACCCACACACTGAGACAATGGAGATGTTCTATCAGGAACTCACCAAGGCCAGCTGGTCTGGGTCTGAAAAAGCATGGGATAAAACCGGACTTGCTGAACATAATAGACAATGAGGTCTACTGAGAACTCAAGAACAATGGCACTGGGTTTTGATCCTACTGCACGTACTGGCTTTGTGGGAGCCTAGGCAGTTTGGATGCTCACCTTACTAGACCTGGATGGAGCTGGGTGGTCCTTGGACTTCCCATAGGGCAGGGAACCCGGATTACTCTTAGGGATGATGAGGGAGGGGGACTTGATGGGGGAGGGGGAGGGAAATGGGAGGTGGTGGCGGGGAGAAGGCAGAAATCTTTAATAAATAAATAAATAAATAAAAATTAAAAAATGGGGTACAGTCCTAAACAAGAATTATAAACAAAGAAATATCAAATGGCAGAGAAACACAACCCAAGGAGTCCAACAATGTCCACAATAACTCAGACATCTAGAGACCCTTCACCAGCACAACTCAAAGAAGGGAAACACACAAACTCTACTCCCAATAAAAATGACCGGAGTTAACAACTACTGGTCATTAATATCACTTAATATCAATGAACTCAACTCACCTATAAAAAGGCACAGGCTAAGAGATTGGATACAAAAACAGGATGCAACATTCTGCTGTTTACAAGAAATACACCTCAACCACAAAGATAGGCATCTACTCAGAGTAAAGGGCTGGGAAAAGGCTTATCAAGTAAATGGACCTAAGAAACAAGCAGGTGTGGACATACTAATTTCTAACAAAGTTGACTTCAAACTAAAATCAATCAGAAGAGATGGAGAGGGTCATTTTATACTCATAACAGGAATAATTCATCAGAATGAAATCTCAATCCTGAATATCTATGCCCCTAATATAAAAGCACCCGTTTATGTAAAAGAAACATTACTAAAATTCAAGGCAGTCATCAAGCCACACACACTAATAGTATGAGACTTCACCATTCCTCTCTCACCAATGGACAGGTCAATTAGATAGAAACCTAACAGAGAATTACTGGAGGTGATGAATCAAATGGACTTAACAGACATCTATAGAACATTCCACCCAAATAGGAATAGCTTCTCTGCAGCTCATGAAACCTTCTCGAAAATTGACCACATACTCGGTAAAAAAGCAAACTTCCACAGTTACAAAAAAATATTGGTAACCACCTGTGTCTTATCGGATCACCATGGATCAAAGTTAGAATTCAACAACAATGTTACCCGAAGAAAGCCTACAAACTCATGGAAACTGAACAGTCAACTACTGAACCACACCTGGATCAAGGAAGAAATAAAGAAAGAAATTAAAGTCTTCATTGAATTCAATGAAAATAAAGACACAACATACTCAAACCTATGGGACACTATGAAAGCAGTCCTAAGAGGAAAGTTCATAGCACTAAGTGCCCACTTAAAGAAAACGGAGAAAGCACACATTGGAGACTTAACGGCCCACCTGAAAGCTCTAGAAAAAAAGAAGCAGACTCACCTAGGAGGAGTAAAAGAGTGGAAATAATCAAACTGAGGGCTGAAATCAACAAAATAGAAACACAGAAAACAATCCAAAGAATCAATGAAACAAAAAGCTGGTTCTTGGAGAAAATCAAGAAGATTGATAAACCCCTATCCAAACTAATCAAACGGCAGAGAAAGAATACACAAATTAATAAGATCAGAAATGAAAAGGGAGACATAACCACAGACACAGAGGAAATTCAGAGAATCATTAGATCTTACTACAAAAGCCTGTATGCCACAAAATTGGAAAATGTAAAAGAAATGGACACTTTTTTAGATAAGTACCATATACCAAAGTTAAACCAGGACCAGGTGAACAATCTAAATAGACCTGTTAGTCGTGAAGAATTAGAAGCTGTTATCAAAAACCTCCCTACCAAAAAAAGCCCAGGACCAGATGGTTTCAATGTAGAATTCTACCAGAACTTCCAAGAAGACCTAATACCTATACTCCTTAATGTATTTCACAATATAGAAACAGAAGAGTCATTGCCAAATTCCTTTTATGAAGCTACAGTTACCCTGATACCAAAACCACTCAAAGACTCAACCAAGAAAGAGAATTACAGGCCTATATCACTCATGAACATTGACGCAAAAATCCTCAATAAAATACTGGCAAACCTAATCCAAGAACACATTAGAAAAATTATCCATTATGATCAAGTAGGCTTCATCCCAGAGATGCAGGGCTGGTTCAACATATGAAAATCTATCAATGTAATCCATCATATAAATAAACCGGAAGGATGTCAAAAATAATTTCAACCACTCTAAATCAATCCTGTTTTCTACTGTGTTATATGACCTTCCAGAAGGAAAATTTTGTATCAATAAATGTTCACACATTATTCTTAAAATAGCCGGGCGGTGGTGGCGCACGCCTTTAATCCCAGCACTTGGGAGGCAGAGGCAGGTGAATCTCTGTGAGTTCGAGACCAGCCTGGTCTACAAGAGCTAGTTCCAGGACAGGCTCCAAAGCCACAGAGAAATCCTGTCTCGAAAAACCAAAAAAAAAAAAAAAAAAAAAAAAAATTATTCTTAAAATAAAGGGGTTGAAAAACAATTTGGAGAATACATATTTGGCTATTATTTGGCTTAGGTTTATTGTTCTGAACACAGGGAGACATGCCAAAAATTCTTAACCTCAGGCCAGCCATATAAAATAAAATACAGAGGCCATCACAACTGAACTGCAAGGCAGGCTTGCATTTGGACCTTTTCCCTTCTGCAGAAGGCTGCACGGCTTCTCACATCCAGATGCAGGTAGTCTAGGGCAATGATTGTCTCTACTCAGGGTATCTGGGTTTGAGAACTCATGGCATAGAATCCCTCTAAGCATCCTCAGGCTCCCATTTCAAGCGTAGAAAAGGCAAACCAGCTGTCTTATTTAGGATTTCTATTGCTATGAAGAGACATCATGACTATTGCAACTCTTAAAAAGGAAAACATTTAATTGGGGCTGGCTTACAGCTTCAAAGGTTTAGTGCATGATCATCATGGCAGGAAGCTTGATGCTAGAGAACTGAGTGTTCTACAAATAGGAGGCAGGCGACAGGAAGAAAAACCTGTCAGCCACTGGCCTGGCTTCCAAGCCACTCCTACTCTGAGGTGTGGCTTTCAAGTTCACACTTCCTAATAGTGGCACTCCCATTGAGCCTATGGAGTCCATTTCCATTCAAGGGACCATAGAGGATAAAGCTGCAAGAGGTAACATAGAGATGATGAGAGGGGACAAACAACACCCTAAAATATCTCTCTGATCAAGACAGAGTCTTCTGGAACAACCAATGAAGACTCGTTTTAAGCAAGAAAGAAGTGCCCCACAGGGCAGGGAATCCTGATTGCTCTTAGGGCTGACGAGGGAGGGGAACTTGATTGGGGGAGGGAGAGGGAAATGGGAGGCGGTGGTGGGGAGGAGGCCGAAATCTTTAATAAATAAATAAATTAATTAAAAAAGTGCCCAAGATTCATTAAAATAAAATCAAGAAGAAATAAATGGTTGAATGAAGAGAAAAAACTTTTGGAATAAATGATTATTCTCCATGGCAAAACGCCAGTAATATTTGACTGTGCTCCCAGTAATCACACACACAGTAGAACATGGATCATGCAGGACAGGGTTAAATCTTGCTTGGACTGCTTATCAAGCTATATGAATGTGACAAAAAATATATTTCAGGCTTAGCTTGTTGTAATTCTTCAAAAGGATTGTGTGAGGTAGAGTACCAGGGACCAGTAACCCCAATAAATAATATCTAATAACATGAAAAAATGCAGCCTTGGAAGTTACTATCACAGTTTTTATCTTACTCAACCTTTGAAAATGAAACAAAAAAGAATAAAAGTGATAAAGCAGGTTCTGCTGTGATGGCTCAGCAGGTGAAGGCAATGGTTTGTGAGCCAAAACTTCCTGAAAATGCTATTCTGACTACAACATGTGCTTGCTTGCTCTCTCTCTCTCTCTCTCTCTCTCTCTCTCATGCACACTCACACGTACACACAAGCAAAAACACATTTTAAACTGGTATAACAGGTATTTGTTTATGGGTAAAATTCTTTGCTCTAAGATGAATTCTTAAGAGTTCAAACTCAAAGTTCAGTTTCTAATGATGCCACAATTTTGTGTAGAAAACCATTCATCTCTGGGGCTCAGAAAGAACAATTTAACAAAAAAGAAAAGATGGAAAAATTAAGTAAAATTCAGTTTTGAGTTTACATATTTCCCTGTCCCACCCAGTCTTCTGTACGTATATCTGTATATGAATGGATCTCATCTTTACCTCCATGTAATACACTCATGTAATGTATGGTACTCTCTCCCTTAGTTTATAATTATATCTCTAGCTTTTCTGTGTCAATTAAAGATGCTTTTGACAATTTTGACACATTTGGCAATTCATACATGTATACAAATCATGTCTAGAATACAGCATTTGAATCTATGGCAGATCCACTAATTATATATTCATTTTACAGCATGTACTACACTTCATTTCTAGGAATCCTAGTCAGTTTGTAAATCTTCTCACACATTGCTCATTTTCTCAGCTCATTAATGCTCTATCTCTACTGTCTACACAGCATATGCACTGTCTTACATATGTATGATTTATTCTGTTGTCAATCATTTCTAGAGAATGATTTAGGGATATGTTTCTTTGTACAATGGGTGGGGTTTTTTTAATGATAAACTCTTTTTTTTTTTATCGCGGTTTAGTATTGGAAACCTGAGATGTCATAGGAAGTATGAAGGTAAATTTTTCTGGAAAGGACCTATATTAGTTCGGAATGGTAGATAGGGGCATCTTGAGACATAACAAGCATTTTAAATTAAATCTTGGCCTGGGGTTTGCAATGCACGAAGGCAGGCTACATTTGCGCTCCAACACCAGATGAAACTTGCTTATAGAGTTGAAATTTTCCAGAAGTATTTTTTCTTCCCTTCCTTACCTGCTTTCAAAGTTTACAACAGAGTTTCTTTGTGGTCTCTTAAGAATGAAGGTTTATTTCTGGGTCATCTTGTGCTAAGGTTCAGGTCTTTAAGGCCCTGGCTTTGCAGGAGTTCCTCCCGTTAAACTTCTCACATTGGGCTTCATCTTCTTTTTCTGCCTATGTGAAACACTGAAAGCTTTTCTCAAATTCTCCTGCTTGAGAAAAATGACCTTAAGACAAAAGTCAGATTCGGTGACTTAAAAAACAATCTATCTCTTCCTTAAATTCAAAAATGTAATGGATAAAAGTCACAGTCAAGCCTTCTAGTTCTTCTGTGAAGAATTATGGGGGAAAAGAAAGATATTCTGTGTTTTAGAAGCAGAAAAAAGGCAAGTTGGTTTCTGCGCCACCAGGAACTAAGTAGAGTCATAACAGTACAGGATAGAGAACGTGTAGACCCGAAGTAACATTCTCAGTGGGTTTTCAGTCTCTCTTGAAAAAAAATCCTGAAAAAGAATCTGCAAAAGTGTGTCCACGATTCGTTTGGAACATTTTAAGGGAGATTGTGTATTTCCATTAACAACAACAAAAAAGTACTTGGTAAAAAGATGCTGATGTTGCTGCATGACTAGAATTTTATTATACCAGGATACATGGTACCTGTTTGAAGCAGAACCTCTGAGTCTTATGTCTTTATTTATAGAGGGTTTGGGGGGGGTCCTTTGTATACAATCATTAAGAACAGAAGTAGATAAACTTTAAATTCACATTTTGACAGATTCCAAGAAAAGATACCCCAGGTAATAAGACAGGAGTGTCTAGCCTTTTTGAATTTTAAATGTAACATATAAACTTGGTATGGTACTTTGAATGAAAATGCTTGCCATAAGACATTTTGGGGTTAGGGAGAAACCTAGTGCCATGGAAACTCCCAGGAGCCCCCAAGGAAGACCACAGCTAAAACTTCCAGCAATAGTGCAGAGGGTGTCTGAACTGGCTATCTCCTGTATTTAGATTAGTGACTACCCTAATTGTCATCAGAGAGCCTTTTTCCAGTAACTAATGGAAGCAGATGAAGAAATCTACAGCCAAGCACCGGCCCAAGCTCCTGGGGTCCTGTTAAAGAGTTGGAGGATGGGTACCAGTCAGGGGGCTTAAATAATGGAGGGGTCAATTTCTTGATTGAAGAACCCACAGGGATAGTTGAACTGAGTTTGTGGGAGCTCGAAGACTTTGGTCCAATAGCTAGGGAGCCTGTAAGGAACCAACCTCTGCATGTGGGTGACAGTTGTATAGCTTGGTGTCTTTGTTGGGCTCCTAGCAAGGAGCTCAGTATCTGTCTCTGGTACTTGAGCTGGTTTGGGGCATCTATTCCTCATACTGGGTTACCTGGCCCAGTCTTGATGCAAGGGAGAAGCTTAGTACTGCCTCGAATTGATTTGTCATGCTTTGTCAACGCCCATGAGAGTAGACAGTGGATAAGGAGGGGGATAGTTTGGAAAGGTTAGGGGGAGGAGAGGAAGGAGGACAAACTGTGGTTGATATTTAAAATGAACAAAAATGTAATTAATAAAAAAAGAAAAGAAAATGGCTCCCATGTACCCATATAAAGTAGTACTATTATGAGATATGGCCTAATTGAAGTAGATATGGCCTTGTTGGAGGAAGTGTGTCACTAGGGGCAGACTTTGAGGTTTCAGCAGCTCAAGCAAGGACCAATCTCATTTTCTCCATGCTGCCTGCCTATCCAGATGTAGAACTCTTGTCTCCTTCTTCAGCACCATGCCTGCCTGCATATGCCATGCTTAGCACCATGATGATAAGATACTGAATCTTTAAAACTGTAAGACAGCTTCAATTAAATGCTCTCCTTATTAAGAATTTCTGTGGTTATGGTGTCTTTTTGCAGCAATAGAAACCCTAAAAAAGATATTTGCTAACCTGGGGCTTTAAAGACCACCTACAGGATAATAGCAGTAAGTCATGTGTGGTTGATTAAAATCAGACACGTAGCTTTGCGGAATAAAATCCTCTATCTGGCATGTACACAGTATACTTACATACATGCAGGCAAAGTACTCCATACCCCTAAAATAAAATGAATAAATCTAAATTTCTAAAAGAAAAATTCTATCTGATTTGAATGTGGTATTATAAGTCTATAATCCCAGGACTCCAAAGGCAGAGGCTTGGGGAATCTCAAATTCAAGGCCATTTTAGGCTTAATAGGCAGTTAATAATAATTAACTTAATAAGTTAATAAGTTAATAATAATTAACTTAATAAGTCCAGTCTGAGACCCCCACCTCAAAGAAATCTACCAATACAAAGACATACTTCACAAATATTCCACAGGAAAATAGGGTCAACCTCATTCTCTTCATATGTGTTCCCTTGTTGTAAGCCCACAAACTGCTAGCAGGGTGAAGGTCTTTATTCTGAATTCCCTGCAAATCCTCTTTTGTAATGCGGGGTCTTTATCCAGCCTTGTTTTTCTCTTTCTTTCTTTTTGTTCTTTTGGATAGCAGAAAAACTTATAAGTCCATAGACCAAGATTCTTTACCCATTAAACTTTGTTTCTCTCCTTAAAACTATACTAGAATCTCATCATCCTGAAAAACAAATCTAGACACAAGAATACCTTTTCTGTTCTAACTCTAGTCTAGAGAAACACACACTGTTTTCTTCTTGTTTATTTTTAGTATTCATCATTTGGAATTTCTTTCTCAATATTCTCTATGAGACAACTTGAGATTCACAAAGAACCTGACTGAATAACCTTGGGCTTTTACCTGGAGCCCCATTGCTTACTGAGATGTTCTGTAGCCACCACCTTGCTTAATGGGATTATAGCCCACATATGGTTGCAGGGTGAGCACATTACAGAAAGGAAATACTCTTTTATAGCTCCATTTATACTAATTGAAATGTTTGCTACCCTTAATTATAAGTGCTAGTAGAAGCTAGCATCGATGAGCCATTGCAAGAGTAATTCAAACTGGGCTTTTCTCAGAAGCAGCACACTGAAGAACTGTAGTTGACACCAAAATCAGCAGACCTAGCTCACTCAGTGACTATCTGCCAAGACTCACCCTGCTCGGACCCTAAGCTTCTTAACCTATGCTTGGCACTCTTTCACAGAGACGAAGGCACAAGCCAACAGTGCCCCTTCCAAATCATTTCAGCAGGGTGAAGAAGTGGTGCAGCAGGTGGATTCAACAGCAGCAACAGAAATCCTAAGCAACAACAAAGCCAAGCGACACGAGAAGGTAAGGAGTGAGAGTCCTCTGAGGGGCATTAATCTGACGATGGTACCACTGCATAACCTGCTGCCTGCTTTCATCAAGTTCTTACTTTTTCTTTCAGTTTCATCATTCAAATGACATAATGGAAAGGAACATCTAACAGGCAGAATTTTAAGTGAAATACAAAAATAATATGTCCTAAGTATTTGGGTATTTTTATGAGCAAAAAAAGAGAGAAAAATTAATGCATTCAAGCAGTGATAAATCAGTCAAACACATGTGTGAAGGAAACTTCTCTTCCATCAGCCAAATGCATGAATTAATTATTTACCAGGGAGTGATAAGGGCATTTTATCACCAAAAAGTCAATAAAAGTATTCCTTCATATTATGCACAATTTTTTTCCAAAGTCATCAAAGAAAGATGTGTTTAAACCATCCCTGGCCGAGCACAAAGGCAAAGATGGGGCCCTGAGAGAATCAAGTGTCTTCTGTGGAGAAATTCTTTTGATGACTTGTCGCAGATGAGCGGCAGACCCTTCAGAGATAGATGGCAATTGGCTTTAGATTTTCTAGCCTTACCTAAGAAGCAGGCATTCTGCTTTCTTGGCCATTCATGATTCTATGTTTAAGGGAAGAGTGAGAAACGATTTTTCCCACATGAATGTGTGAATGCAAAATGAATTTTCAAAAACTACAGAATTTTATCCCATCGCCTATTATGCACTATGAAGTAAGATCAGAGGGAATTTTCTGAGTAGTTCTCCAATTTAGTTAGCTAATTTGAGAGCAGATTTTCTATTTTATCCTTAAATACTATCAAAGGATGACGTTTATTTCCTATGACTCATATTGAAATACTTAATTCCCTTTAATGTCAAGAAGTTCTTTCTGATATTAACTGAGATGGCTTCCTGTAATTTGAGGCCATTTGTCTTACTTTGACCTTGATGTGGGCAGAGAAGTGGTGGCCAGGCTAACTATAATGGCCATTTATATGTTAGAGCCAATTACACAGTCATCATCTAACCCCTTAGCCCCCAGGGGATTCATATGTACGCTCTGTAGCCTGTGCTGACAGATTCTATCTTCAAATGCTTCTAACTCAATCTATCCCTGCCTCTTTCCCTCTCTCTCACTCTCCCCCCGCCCACTTCGCTTAATTTTCATCATCCCTTGAACTTTTTCACTTTTTTAAAGAGATCCTAAACCACTGACCATTGTTTCTCAGATTTTATAACCTCATTTTATTTGTATGTAAAAAAAGAAATATGTTGCTTTTGTTAAAATATTAGTGTTTGATTCACAGACGATCTCTTACCTGCTTTGCAGTGTCTGAAAAGATTGAGCAGTTGCGTTTCCTAACGAAGCAATATCACAATAGAAAAGGGCCCTATTAGAACAAAAAGAGCCTGAACTGGAATTGAAATGTGAATTTCCACCCTGACACACCACTGAACCCACCACTGAATTCTCTAGGCTTACGCTTACACTTCTGTGAGCTAAAGGTAATACCATTTCCCTTCAGGAGTGAGAGATCAAGGAAGATAGTGGGTGGTTCCTGTCAGTCCCTGAAAGAAGAGCTGATGGCACCGTTAGCTGTTAGTGAACTCTGTGTAACAAAAGGTCCAACTCTTTTCCCCAAATGATCACAGGAGCTGCAGTCAGTCAGCTACTTACAGCATGCATGAGTGTGCCAAAGATGTCAACATAGTGGTTTATTTGATAAATTCACATGCAGTAATATTAGTTGACTAAGAATAAGGAAAATAAAGTTAGGAGGGAGAATCTATTTGGAAAAGTGAGAAGCGGAAGGATATGTTCAACAGGAGGGTGACTGTGTCTAAGGCAGGAAAATGAGGAGAAGGAAGAGGAGCCAAGCTGGCAGAGGGGTCTCAAGAGCCATAGTCCAGTCAGACCAGGTAAGACAGAACCCACGAGAGAACAGAACGGCTGGCCAGCACAACCTGCCCTCCCCCTCTGAAATCCATATGCTATTATGCTTGAAATTCTCTGAGATTTCCATCTTCTCAATTCCAATAAAAAGATAGCTTTGCCTTTGAAATACCATAATATTTTTACAATTTCGTTTTGTTCTTAAGAAAAGGCCTCACTGCCTAACTTTAACTGGCCTGAAACTTGCCACTTAGACCATGGAGGGTCCAGTGTTCCTCCTATCTCCACTTCCCCTAGGGCTGAGATTGCAGACATGGTTCACTGTGACTTCTCTGACAATTTTTTTTTTAATTTAGCTCACCAGATACTTATCCAGTGCCTACTATGTAAAAACAGTATACTAATTAGTAAAAATCTGTTAGGGGAATATTCAGACATAGATATCTCACTTTGTAAGGTTAATGTTCAAATGGGTGAGACAAACACATAATCCTGGACAAGTGTATAATATGTTGGAAAATAACCAACATTATGGAGCAAATCAAGTGAATTACAATAAAGAGATGGAAGGAAACCAAGAACGAGGGCGGCATTTTGAGGAGATCTCTTTTAGAAAGTGAAATGTAAGCAACGCTTCCCAGGAGAGCAATGTGGACACTATTAGGAAGAACAATATTATCTACAGAAGGAATTAGCAGCTCAGAGGCTCACTGTGGGGAAGATTGGTAGCCCAGGGACATAACCAATGTAGGGATAGAAATGAACATTCAGAGGCAAAAGAAAAGAGTTCTGTGGGGCTCAAAGAGTGTAGAGTGAGTAGGGACAGGAAGGACCTCATGCACCATTATAAGGACATTGTCTTTTGTTCTTATTTTTGTTGAGTCTTTGCAGGATTTCCAGCAATGAAGCGGCTGAAACTGACTTGGTTCTAGAAAGATCTCTCTGTGAGTGCCATCAAAAGACATGTCTGCCCAAATGTGACAATGATTCAGACAAGTGTGTCAGAGATGATGCTAGGAAGTCAGATTTTTGAAGAGAGTTGACATTGGAAGTGAGACTTCAGATAATCAGAATAAGAGGGTGGAGAATGACCTGAGAAACTTAAGTTGTCATCATGTGGAAATTGTTCACCTCACAGCTCTTATGGAGATGTAGTTGTTTGTAGAGCATCTTGTAGATAAGAGCCCAGAATTGGACCTAACAGGTATTTCAAATATTGTCTCACCCACTTCCTAGAAGCTTAATCCTTGGTGATCATTTAACTATGTTCAGCGTTCAACATGAGTAAAGGTACATGCGTTCCAAGATTTTCATTGGATATAAATGATGTGGCACATGGGAAGCAGTTCACAAAAGTTTTGTGGATGGAAAAGCTCATTAAAGGGCATGTATGACTTCCCACTAAAATTATGCTTATTACTACCATTAGCTTAGTTTCCTGTACTCTGTATCTATTAGGTTACAGTTTTAAAAGAAGGGATAGATTTCCTCTTACAGAACTGGTCCTGGCTACATTCTTTTTCTGTGTATTCATCATGGCTTGACTAAGATGGCACAGGGGGTGAGGTTCTTAGCTATCAAAAGACGATGCATAAAAAATGGATGGTTGGTCTTTTATAAATCAGAGGTGACCAGAACCATAAAAAATATTTTGCCAAATTCTAGCTGTAGAATATACTAGCAAAATCTCACAAGTTGAATTTCTATTACAAATCCTTTTACAAAAATTGGGGTCATCATGACTGTTGCGGATTTTTCTCTGTTGGACAAATCCTTTTCTTTTTATTCTATGCCGTATATGTTTAATCTTTAAAATAAACCAGTTTATATGAGTTTCTGAAAAATGTTCCTGCTTTTAAAGCATCCTATTTAAAATGCTGAGGTCATCGCCCAATTTGTTCTTCTCTTGAAGCTTGCGGCAGTCCCCTCCACCTTGGTATCATATGTAAATTTAATGAGCATTCACTCACTTTCATCATCCAGGTCACTGGGTCATTGATTCTTATTTCCCTGTGTGCTTTGGGAGCAAAGATGCTGTTTCAGTGCATCCTTATAGCCTTTCTTGTCTGTGCACAGCATCACGCAATGTTTCATTACATTTTTCAATGAAAGAATCTTTATTTTCCATTATAAACTAACTTTTTATTTCATTAGATCTTCATCTTTATGATACGGTAGCTATCAGACTTTTTCTGTCCTAAAACTGTAATTTTTAGGAAGTCTTTTTGTTTGTTTAAATACTAATCTTGGGACTACCCATAGCCAACTTCTCTACGTATGTCTTTGAAGGTTTTTGGTTTTCAAACCCAACTCCATAAAAGTCTGTATGTGACCCACTATTTATTCCCCTTATGTCTCTACAACTTTCTTTTCTTCTGTTATGTACTTCTCTACAAGTTATTTAAAGTGCAATGACATTATAATTCAAGAAGAATAAGAGTAGAGGTAGAAATAATTAAGATATTGTTAAAGGAATAATTACATAGCATGATAAATAAGGCAAGGAAACAGAAATGCAATGGGAGCTGTTGTCCAAGGTCAGTGTTAACTTGTAACAGAGTTACTCAAGGAGGGAACTACAGAAAGAGCAAGTAACTTTTAAAAACTAAATGGTACATATAATAACTCCAAAATGTCTACTGTTCACAATTTCTGGCAGTATTCTAAATTGTCCAGAGCAAGCACATCCATCCCATCTCTACTATATCTATAGGGTTGAGTCTTTTCTAGGATAGTATTTAAACTGTTATGCATCCTCTTTGGATCTCTTGGCCTGCTGTAGTCAGTAGAAGCTCCTCATGACAGAAGAACTTTTTGGGTCCTGACCCAGCTTGCCCAACTTGAAGGTCTACTGCTTCAAACCATTGCCCTTTCTGTGACCACATGTGATTCCCTCTTGCTTTCCATAAATTCTATGGTGTTCCATTTCTAAGCCTTCTCTACAGAATGAGTTTCCTGCCAACTCCACCATAGCAGAAGACAAGCTATTTGCTTAGACTGGCCTTTCAGAATATTACATCTCTGTAGACATACGGGATGAACAATTAATTCTATCTCCTAATTGAAATACATCTGAGTTCTTTGGAGAGACAAATAGAAATTCTGTGTGGAAATAAGGAATTCTTCTTGAAGTATATTAAGATCAAAATATTGATGACCTGACTAGACTAACCTAGTCTGATACCACCTATAAAAAACATCAAGTAAATAAGTGGTAGAGCTAAGAAACTAAAGAAAGATTGATTTCTGATGACATTGTTCAAATACCTCAATGACTCAAGTTATTACTACAGCTCAGATTTTTCAGTTAATTTAGTTCTCAATTTTTTTCCAACTGTTTGTTGTTTTGCATAGTTTTCTTGACCTAAACTGTAAACATTTACATGTTACTATCCTCAATTATTTCTATGACCTTTCTCCCTTCTGTCTTATTAGCACTATACCCACAGCACTCTGTGGTAAGTACCTACCCCATAAGCAAAGGCTTGTCCAATTATATTGTCAAAAAAATTTGGATTTATCTGAAGCAGCCAAGCTTTTTAATCAAATACAATAATGAAGAATGAGAGCTCTGAAACTTGATTTCCTTGGAATCACACCACTGAATTGACTGTCATTTTCTTCTTATCTTTAAGATGAAATCAAAATAATAAAAACCTCATGTGGTGACTATAATAATTAAAAGGCTGTTAAATGTTGGCACATTGCATAGCACGGATTCAAAAACATTACCTATTATTATTTGTTTGTTTGAAATCATCTCTCTAAATTCTCAGATATCCTAGAATAAAAAGATTTACCTGTTTTATCTACAGGTTAACTGGATCATTGTGAATTACATCACAAAAAGAAGAAAAGACTGCTCATCACGAAAGCACAATGACCAAGGAGACAGAAAATCAGTAAGAATATAAAGACTTCACAGTTCCGTCCTCAAACTCAGCCTAATTGCCATTAATAGAACACTTGACCAACACCAGCATCCTCACACTGCACCAAGTAATATCAATTTCTAGGCCATAAAACAAGGCTTATCAATCTAAGAAGAGTCAAGTCGTACAGTGTGTATTATTCTAACGGCTACAGCAGAAGTCAGATTAACAGCAGCCATCTTTCTGGCAAACTTTGAGTACTCATAAACTAAGAACCTACTATAAATAACTGATAGTGTAGTTTAAAAAAATGAAACAGAAAATTACATAGTACAAGTGAATGAGATGGAGGCCATAATATAAGTATCAAACTTTTAAAGAATTTCGGGGAATACATCTAGAGGGAAAGTATCATTGAATAAACACTTAAAGCTAAAATAGATAATTGGAGTTTCGAGTTAAACTCAGCTTGTATCTTAAGAAATTATGAAAAAAGAAAAGAAGGATAAGAAAATAAAAAATAACACAGAAAAGGGGAATAATAATGAGAGAAGTAATATATAAAAGAAGCAACAAGAGAAAAATGTATATTATCAAGAGCTGTTCTTTGAGAAAATGAATAACATTTATAAGTTTCAAAGTTTTACAAACCAGGCACAAAGGGGTAATATACAAGTGACTAATATGTGGGTTCAGCTTACATCATTTGAGATTCTGTAGCAATTAAATAAATAAAGGAAGGTGTCTAAAAATTTATATCAATAAGGTAAACATCTTAGTAAAATGGAGCCAACACTTGAAAGAGAAACAAGTTATTGAAACTCAATCAAGCTTAAATTAAAAACTCAGAAAATGCATGCTATTTTAAGGAATGTAAATTCTCGATTTCTTGTGCTTTTCGTGAAAAAAATTTTAGGTCTATCTATACTCCTATTTTAGAAAAGCTATTAAACATTTCTTTAATTTTTAAAAAATTTACACATATTGTAATAACATTGAGAAAGTCCCCATTTTATGATGTGCTCAATAAAGTGATAAAAAAGAGACAGCACCAAGAGAGGAGATTACCAATAGCAAAGAGTATCAATATCACTGGTGAACAGCGGCACAAAATATCTAGATTTGTCTTTAGCAAGTTGTTTGAACAAAGGATTACAGGAAGAATATGGAATGGATATTGTCTGCCAGCAGTACAAAGAAAGATGAAAATTTGAAAGTCAATCAAAAAAACTTTAGACATGAACAAACTAAAAAGATTTTTTAAAAAGTATGGAGAGAGATATCTTAATGCACAAAAGGGATTTGATGGAATCTACATCCCACTCTGGGAGGAGAGTATACCATGATAAAGGGTATCGATAAACACCCAGAGATACCCAGTACCAGGCACAAGTGGCCTCCTTGTGATCAGACCTCCCTACTGATCAGAGAGAACTGCTGAAAATCAAACCTAAAGTTAATGTTCGGCCATGGAAGGAAAAGCAGTATCCACTCCTTTAATGTCATCCTCGGACTCAGGGAATGTTGTAAAAGAGGGGCAGAAAGAATGTAAGAGCCAGAGGATGGGGAAGGGAGCCATGAAACGCTATCTAATAAACATTACATGCTGTCATACAGATGAACTCACAGTGAACTGTACATCCCTGAGCAAGGTGCACAAGGTCAAGTCAATAAAAGTCTCCAACATGGATTGGGATAGGGATCCCAAGGCTCTCCTAGCTGAGACGCCCTTGGCAGCCGATGGCTAACAGGGAAGGGAAACTCACTTTCTTTTAGGAGTGTGGTCCCTGGGAAGTTTTCCATACAGCAAGGGATGACACCATGCCTTAGCACAAATGAGAAAACAAATTGAACTCACTGAATTTACAAATACATACATAAATAAATAAACAAATAGGGCAAGCATGATCTTAGAAGAAAGATATCACGGGGATTCCTTATAAAATTTGGAGGGAGCAGGTAATAAATGGAAATGATCAAGATACATTGTATCGATATATGAAAATTTCAGAGACTAGAGAAATATAATTTTATAAAATCCATGATTCATTCATTCATAGCATTCACAGACAAAAACTTATAGCTATTTTACTGTAGAAGCTCAAAAAACATATTTAATTCTAACTTTAATTTTTTTAAAATATGAAAGTGTTTTTGATGCATGTATGTCTGTAAGCCAGATGCATGAAATGCCTGTAGTGGCCAGAAGAGAGAGTAAGATGACCTGGAAATAGAGTTTTAAAAAATTATGAGCCCCAATGTGGGTGCTAGGAATCCAAATCTAGTTTCCGGAAAAGCAGCCAATGCTCTTAACGCCTTCAGTTGCACAAAGTTCTATTTATATAGATAACAAAAAAACTGCAAACTAGAAACACAAATTTAAAATACCACGTCTAATAGCTCACAATGTGAAATATCCAGGAATAAACCTGTAAGATGGTATGAAAGATCATTATAAACTCCATAGCTAAGAGACCAGGACAGGGACCTGACAGAATTGAGTGTCCTGACAGAACTGAATCAGAGTACACTTTGTCTGTTAAAGAGGTATTGTTAAAATGTCAATTTCCCAGATGGTTTTACCAATACAACACAATCCTAACAACTCCAGTGTAAATTGTATAGAAATTAGCAAACTCCTTTCTGTAAAATGCAAAACACCGTGAAGGACTGAAGAACGTTAAAATACAGCAAGGTGGAGGGCTGATGTGGTTTTATTTCATGATTCAGTTAGGAAGAAACAACAGTTCTGGAGCCAAATAAGTACATATACTAGAGCAACAGACAAAGCGGTCCAGAAACCAATCCTAATGTGTATGATTCAGGGTTTTTCAGCTAGCTCTGTGCAAAAGCAACTCCAGGAAGAAAAGACTGAGTTTGCTGACTAGGTGTTTCATCTTAACTGAAACATTCTCTCTAGTAGGGTGGAGAAAGGCAAATGCAATTTATATGGTTGGGGAAACTCACACAACTTAGCAAAGGCTCGAACTAGAAAAGTTCCAAGACTCACAAAGACCCACCCTGAGTTACATAAGCGGCAAATAGGTGGGACATGGCGACTCTGCGGCTAGCAAAGATGCCTGAGGTTGTGCCAAAGTCACGGGCAGTAATATTTTCAATAGCCAAGCCCAGAAATAAACAAATTGTTTGCATACCTATAAATTGTCAATATGTATGTACCTCGAGGTAAGTATAATGAATGAAAGAAAGAAAAAGCATGTGTGTATGTGTGTGTGTGTAGTGTTTCTATAAGTCTATCAAAAATGCAAACTAAGTCACAGGAAAGATGATCAGCATGGAGAAGGCAGGATTTAAAATGGACTTCAAAAGTTCTTACAGTGATGTATGTATTCTTCATTTGATTTCTATGGTATTTGCACTGCCTTTACTTGTTAGCACCTATCAGACTGTACCTTCTAAATATGTACAGCCCTCTAAATATTAGAGCAAAGGCTACATTATTACTGGTGATTGAAGCATAATTATATATACAGCTGGTAAAACGTTCATCAGAAACTGTCTCCATGGTGGTCCTGAGAACCTCAACATAGGTGGCTGATTTTTCATCTCGGTAAACTAGCATGCTTCTTTGCCAAAATATAAAGTGAACATAATGAAAATGGCCATATATTCAGACTTACAACTGTTTCTATTCTTAGTCCACTTTAATCATCTTGACACTCTGCAATTCTATAGAATACAGATTGGGTGTTCCCTCTAAAGGGACATTGATATTACACCTGATCAAAACCATATTGGCATGATTTTAATCATGTTAATGTAAAACTAGTGTTTACAAACAGCTTTTTAGAATCAAGAGTGGGGAAAATAATTAGATACATTACTGTCGGTCTGGAAGGTCTTAATAAAGTACTTTATAGATTATATCAAAAATATTACTATCATTAAATAAATTAAATACATAGCAACTAAACATAGCCCAAACTCGTCACATACAAAGTAATAAAGCATGATAAATATATGATGAACCTAAATGATATTAGTCCTAAAAATATGAAAAGATCTCTACTTGATCAAATGCAAAGACATTTTCTACTAACAAAGCATCTTTAAAAACTATTGCCTACATTCCTAATTAGTAATCATTTAGAGACACAATACTTAGCACAAAATCAAGTATCAACATTCGCATAGTCAGCATACCTAGAAGTTCTGATGAATTATTTTCATTTCTAGTTATCATAAATAAATATATTGTAGACAAGGTAAACTTAGTAAATTTTTAAAGCTTATGACATTATGAGACAACTGAATGAAAACTACATAGAAATTCCAATAAGGGTAGTTCGTTATATTCTAAAAATGAGGTGAGTCTTCGCCTACATATTAAATGTCTACTATGTGTCAAGGCTAAGACATACATCCTCACGTAAAAATTAAATCAAGTGGTAGAGCTATAAGGATAAATTATAATCCTTGAAACAGTGAAAAAACTGAAATGTGCCCTAAAGTTAGGACTTGTCACTGATTCAAAGTTTTTCTCACTCGTTCAAAAGCTTCTAATTTCTGTTTACTTTGCCATATCATCCAGGAAACATACCCAGTTCCCCAAAACTTCTTTAAAAAGTTACTTATAACATGCATGTGTTCTTTCACTACATAGACCCATTTGTATCAGTCAGTCAAGTATTTAAGGGACACTAGCAGAAGGAATTTGTCACTAGTTAGGTCAACATTCTTCATACTAAAAACTGACATTTGCCTACACCATTTGTACAGCAATTTCAAACGAAGTTCCCAAACATTTATTCATTTATACTTTGAATATTTTCATATAGTGTTTGGCAAACATTCATTTCCATTTTACTCATTTATAAAGCCAAGTCCTATTCATGTGATGATGTGAACCTAATAACCCATTTCCTACTTACAATTAATTTTCATTTGCGAGAAAGAATAGAAAAATATAAGACATCTAGCATGAAATAGGCTAGCTATCCCAATAGTGAAATAGCTTGTTGGCATGTGGTTCTCTTCTATCCCACCTTTTTGTACGCGATCCAGTCAAACACTCTGTCGATATCTGTTGCCCGTAGCACTTCCTGTGACACTGGATGGGAACTGGCCAAACCGTCAAGAAGCATCACTTCATGCAGAACATCTGTCAGAAATCTCTGCTTTTCCTGTAATACAGTAGATGGGATAATATTACAGGTGATTCATGGTTATGGCAAACTGCCAGATAACATGAACAGCGTGTGTGTCACTTAACTGATGGTGCTCATCAGTCTTACAGAGTGAGACTCAGATTTAAAGGAAACTCAGTAAATAAAATAGCCCCTTAGGATGGTATCAAATAAAGACAGTTGATTTAAGCATAACATGAAACAAAATCAATAGGCTACTATAAGCCCTAAGTAATAAGAACAGCCAGCTGTTTTATCAGTGCATGAAGCAAGTCTGAAGAGTGAACACATATGACAATGGTAAGATTCAGGGTTGTTTGTGTCTTCTACAGGATGCAGACCACAATTCCAGTCTCAAATAACATTTTCATGTCATGTCAATGCAAGAATCCTATCTATTTAAGTCACTATACCTGGTCTTGTTAGAACAAGTTAACCTCAGTATAACCCACTCCTCCATCCCACCACACACATACTTTTCCAAAAAAGAAAGAAAATAGAAAAGAAAATGACACAACACATACTAAAATCATTGCTTTCATCCAGCTATAGTGCATATAGTTATATACACAAATTTAGAATAAAGGCCATAATGCAGAGATCACCCAGTCTTAATAATCCACCATCATGAATTACTATCAACAATCAGAATCACGAAGCTTCTATTTATTATATGTAGTATTTCTCTAATAAAAGCAAACCTGTTGTTTTTAAAATGAACTGTAAAGAACAATACTTTTTGTTCTTTTTTTCTTTTAAGAAAGTCTGTTTTAAAGAAAGAGCTTGGATTCTGTTAACAACAACAAAAAATGCTGCCAACTATTAGTCCTCCCAGCCACCTGCCTTAGTTGATGGAGAAAGGGAAGGAAAAATAAGTCACAAAAGATAACAAGCCAAAATAACCCCCTAGATTGCTAAGAACTGAGGAGTATCATTACTGAGATTAAAGACTCCAATGCTTAAATTGCTCTGCTTAATTCTGAACTTGGTCCTACAGTCTGTTCATTTTGAGAAATCAGATAAACACAGTGTCATTTTTGGATTGAGTTGTAATTTCCAGCAGAGAGTACAGCAATCCTCAGATTAAGGAAATGGAAAGAAAGAAGGAATATACCTTAGGAAGAAAAGTTAACTGGAGATATATATATAGATATATATATATATAGATAGATAGATAGATAGATAGATAGATATATATGTTGTTCATTAATTTCTATTTTTTTAAAAAAATGGTTATGTTCATCTCCACTTAATCAGTGATTTAGTCCATTGAATCAGTAGTTCAATTAATTAGCTATATTTATAAGGCAATTTTTAATGGTGTTTAAACTGTCTATAGTTCATATATCTAGTGTGTTTAGTTATCTTGTATTTTAAGACTTTCACAATGATTGCCTATTACCCATCAAAAAACATTACACAGTAAAGACTAGAGCAACATTGTTCTTAGTCCCAGAAGGCCGATCCTGGCCCCGTAAGACCACAGGTAGATATATCAAACTCCCCCATGAACTAAGTGATGAATGTGACATAAATCAATTGCCTATTTTCTTTCAAATTAACTTCCACTTCACAACATAGACATCATTGAACCTGTTGATTTTATTGTTGGAGCAGAAGATAGTCCATTAAAATTAATAATGACACACTAAAGAAATGACCAAGACAAAGAAACTCATAACTCACTTGGCAGTTTCAAAATAAAACTATTAATTTTGTGATTAAGATTTAGATTTAAGTCATTCATATTTAAAATACATGTTACTGATCAAAGACTTCAATATAAAGCCAGGCACACTGAACCTCATAGAAAAAAAAGTGGAAAGTTTACTTGAATGCATTGGCACAGGAGACCACTTCCTAAAAATAACCCCAGTGGTACAGACACTGAGAGAAACAATTAATAAATATGACCTCCTGAAACTGAAAAGCTTCTGAAAAGCAAAGAAAACGGTCGACAAAACAAAATGACAGCGTACAGAATGGGAAAAGATCTTCACCAATCCAACATCAGACAGAAGTCTAATCTCCAAAATAGTCAAAGAACTCAAGAAATTGGTGATCAAAAGAACAAATAATCCAATAAAAAAGTGGAATAAAGACCTAAACAGAGGAATATAAAATGACTGAAAGACACTGAAGAAAATGTTCAACATCCTTAGTCATCAGAGAAATGCAAATCAAAACAACTCTAAGATTTCATCTTACACCTGTAAGAATGGCCAAGATCAAAAACACTGATGGCAACTTATGCTAGAGAGGTTGTGAGGTAAAGGGAACACTCCTGCATTGCTGGTGGGAGTGCAAGCTGGTACTGCTCATTTGGATATCAGTATGGCAATTTCTCAGAAAATTAGGAAAAAAATCTTCCTCAAGACCTAGCAATACCACTTTTGGGCATATATCCAAAGGATGCTCAATCATGCCACAAGGACATGTGCTCAACTATGTTCGTAGCAGCATTGTTTGTCATACCCAGAACCTGGAAACAACCTAAATGCCCCTCAAATGAAGAATGAATAAGGAAAATGTGGTATATTTATACAATGGAGTACTACACAGCAGAAAAAAATGACATCTTGAAATTTACAGGCAAACAGATGGATCTAGAAAACATCATTTTGAGTGAGGTAACCCAGACCCAAAAAGGCAATTATCATATGTACTCACTCATAAGTGGTTTTTAAACATAAAGCAAAGAAAACCAGCCTACAAATCACAATCCCAGAGAAACTAGACCACATTGAGGACCCTAAGAGAGACATACATGGATCTAATCTACACAGGAAGTAGAAAAAGACAAGCTCACCTGAATGAATTGGGAGCATGGGGACCATGGGAGAAGGTTGAAGGGAATGGGAGAGGCATGGAGGGGAGCAGAGAAAAACATAGAGATCAATAAAATAAAATAAAATACATGCTACAATATCTGTTACTAGACTATAAGTAAAAATTATAAAATGTATATTGCTATTGCAACTTGACCAATGAATGCTTTGATTTTTCAAAAAGTTTTAATCAAAGATGTGATGTCATTCAGAAGACAAAGTAACATTAAATTCTTCAAAGACTGTGAAAGACATCTAAAATGAATTTTAAGTGATGCTTATCTGAATGATAATTTTAATCTTTAACAACAATAAATGTACATTGATCAACATTAAAATTGAATGAATAGTCCTTGTTTGATAGAGGTATGAGGGTTAAATGTTATAAACAGATTTTAAGACTGAAATCTAAACTCAATTGCAAAGAACTATTAACGTTAAAGGAAGTACGTACCAATTATACATAAACATTACTTCATGCTTCCAGAGGAAAGCAAAACTAAATCTTTGTCACTTAAAGTAATTTCAATTACCATTATTTAACTTCTGTATGGGTAAGTCATTGGTCAATGATTTATCTTCTACCCTGTTGAAACAAAATGATATTAAATAACAGAAAAAAAGACTTGAGCCCCAAAATACTTTGGGGCCTGTGTTCCTGGTAGGGGAGCACATATTAAGCAAAGAAGACAGCATATGTGAAACTAATGAGGGAAAAAAAAGAAAATTTAGCCAGAAGCAAATTCAATTTGACAGTACTACAGATAACTCACAGGAGAAAGGGAACTGTACCTTTTTAAAATACCAGCATCACTACAAAGTAAGAAACTACCTGGCTAAGGCCTATATTATTAAAACCAATAGCCCCTATAGTAACAACAGCCATCTTAGCCAAAGTTAGTTAATTTCAAATCATTTATCTGGAGCAATGAATTTTAAAAACTGAAGTAAAAGTATCCATTTTTACAATATTCAATAAGAGATAAAATAAAGTAGTTGGCCGTAGGGAATGAAATAATAGTTTTATTATATAGATTAACACTGCCAATCTGATTTTTAGGAAAGCTATACAATAATTGACTTATCTTTAGCGACCTTCTTTAAAGAGTATGAAAATAAAACCTTTAGAATATTTAATTTAGAATGTGTGTGTATGTGTGTGTTCTGGGGTGTCTGTATCGTATACTCAGTGAATGTGTAGTACCTCGTTTTTATTTTATTCCCATATTTAAGGCCGGTATCATTTGTAATCTACCACTTTTTAAAGGCAGCACATAAAAGGAGATGGGGCACTTTAAAATCTTTTTAAAAGAAGTTTGGTATTAACATTAACCACGAATTCCACAGCTTTAACGTAGATATTAGTCAGAATTGAATCATGCATGTCTTTATTGCAACAGGTACAGTAATATAAAAATGTCATTTTTCCCACTATTAGATTGTGTGTGTGCGTGTGTGTGTGATATGAACTTGAGAAATTTATAAAGACATTTCAGAAAAATAAAGAATGGGTAACTGTAGAATTGTTCATGAAAACCCACAGCCATTATTTCACTTGTCCATTGATTTCTTCAATAAATATCTATTGAATTCCCACTCTATGCCAGATATAATACTGCATTTGTGGAATGAATGAAGAACTAAATCCTGAACTTCCTACTCTTGAACTCAACAAGAGAAAAGAACTACAATCGACAGATGCACAGCAAAACAATTATAACAGAATGGGTGCTAGAAAACTCAGGGGATAAAATGCTGAATTAGTTCAGGAAGGTTTAACAGAAGAAACAGCATCCAAGTAGGTGCTTGAGAGATGGAAGGGGAAGCAGCTAAAGAGGGACAAATCCATGCCAGAGTAAACATGCAATAAAAAAAAAACATTCACAGCACTCGAATCCTCAATTATCAGGTTGAGGAGTTTGATGTTAATATATGGACAGTAATAGGTATCATGACATAATAAAAATAGTACTGTAGCTGTGGTATATGAGTTGGCTAATAGAGCCCAGAGACAGGAAGTAATCACTAGTCTATGGGTAGAAGCAGGAACAATGGATTAGGGCAGTTAGCTGCTGAAGCAGAGGTATATTTGAGAGATATCTTAAGTATTTTCCATGCTTTGAAATTACTATATGGCTTTTAGCATCAACAGGACTTAAAAAGAAAAGTTGAAGACAATTGACAGAAAGGTTGGAAATATGTGGTTTGGAGAATATGCTTTAAAAAATCAGTTTTACACATGTCTACTCAGAGTTCTGAAGGGAAGAATCAGAATGGATGGGAGAGAGGCAGCAGTGGACAAGCGATTGCTACAACGGAAAAGGCGATCCAGGAAGGACTACAGACTCCAAACAAGACAGATAAGAAGTGGCTATCTGATGTGGGATTCCCCTCTGTATGCTGTGAATACCATTGGTTAATAAAGAAAGAAACTGGCTTGGCATGATAGGGCAGAGTAGAGCTGGGGGGGAGGGGGGTGGACTAAACTGAATGATGCGAGAAAGGAGGCGGAGTCAGAAAGAAGGCAAGTAGCTGGGCAGGAACTTTACCCAATAAGCCACAGCCTCATGGTGATACACAGATTAATGAAGATGGGTTAGTTAAGATATGAGTTAGCCAGAAATATGCTTAAGCTATTGGCCGAACAGTCTTGCAAATAATAATAATAATAAAATAAAATAAAAAATCAGTTTTACACATGCCTATGAGCACACAAGAGAGTCTCATAAACAACTGCAGGTAAGGACCTGGGTCCAAGAGAAAGGGGAAAATTATCTTTTGACAACACATAGTAGTTGCTAAAGAATATGAACAGAGTCCAAAATTCACTTCTAAAATCAATTTTAATCACATCAGCAGCTCGTAGATTGGTTTTTGGCTCTGTGTATGTGAAGAAAGTTAAGTATTCTTAACACATCATTAAATATCTAGGAAATTATAGTCCTCAGTGTTCCAAAGTGGCCTCTGACTGGACATGTCAAGTCTAAGGGGCTAGATGAGGAAACGGCTGCTCCAAACACAGTTGCTGGATGTGAACTGTCAAACAAGAAGCAAAGTTAAAGCTATCAGCAACTTCCTACAGGATGTCTAAGGAAGAGTAGTGAGGTGAAATATTAGTCACATGCTCTGAATCTGTCACCAGAAGAAAACAGATAAAGGGGGAAAAAAACATAAGAGAAATCTCTGAGATCAGAGAATCAAACCAAAGACAAGGAAGGCAAGGACAAGTCTGACACAAATCAAGTAGTGGTGAAATATTCATAGGCATAAAAAAGAGCAAAAAAAAAAAATCTCAAGGCAGACATGAGTGGCGTCCAATCAGTCACAAAGACTCAACTAGAAGTTGGATCTGAACATTTTTGATTCTTTTGATATACTTAGGAGAAAAGGCTGGCCAATGAGTGTGTAAAGTTGACACAAGAGTCCCAGAGTGAAAGTGAACATCTGCCTTTCACTGACCATACAACCTTGGGAGCCCGCACAAACTTTTGAGCCCTTAGCGTTCACATGTGCAGCTGCGAAGATTAAATAAGTGAATTAGCTCGACATAGATTCGTTAAGCACCTGCCGGATCCCAGATGGCAGGCTTGGTTCTAAGGACTGAAAGAGCAATGGATTCTGTATTCAAAGACTTCACAGTAGTAGAAAGAGAGGCAAAGATGAAAACAGATATTAAAACACAACCTGTTCTATGCGAATATGGAAGTGGGCTCAGGACACAGAAAAACAGTCGTGAGAAGGGTGTGACTTGTTATGCCTGAGGGAAGCAGGAGAAGCTTCTAAGCAAGAGTTTAAACTGAATTTTATTTAAGTATTCAAGGAATAAGTGACAGTAAAGGACATGTGGGGAAAAAGGCAATTAGCAAAAAGCCAAGGAATGGTTTTATTATTGGAGGGTCCTACACAGAGAGGTTTTCGTGGTGCAGGTTACAGAGCAAATCTCAAGTGATGACAGAGAGACACACAAGGTCATAATTTCCAAGGACTCTTATAAGCTGCAGTTATGTGACTCTATGGGACCTGCCTTCTGAAAAGTCTGGAGAGTAGCGAGTTGCTAGACTAGAGTCATGAGCACGAGAACGAGAAGCAGTAAAGCACTGCACAACTGAGGAGAAACTCCGCACAGTATGGACTTTGTCTTTTTAATCACAAAATAGTATTGTCAGTCATTTCCATAAAATTTAGCCTCATTACCTGGCAAGCAACAATGTTCAAATAAAATATTTATTTTGAAAACCCATATATGAATTAGCTGTAGACATAAACAAAACTATGGGTACAGGTGTATATATAAAATAAAAATATCTAAGTGAGTTTAAATATTTCACTTTATGCTAATTTATGCATTTATATAAAGAGTTCCTTTTCCCAGTTTTTAACGTTCACAATCCTCATCTTCATAGAGATAAGTACAGTTATCTAACCTTTGAGTTCAACTCAGTGAGAATCTCTGTTCATTTGATTAAAGCAGAACAGTGAAATTCCATATATTTACTGTCTGCCATATGTAAGGTTCCGGGCTATGCCCTGGGGAAATACAACAGACACAATTCCCACCTACCAGCTATGCAGTGTACAGCACAGAAAACAGAAATGAGTATAAATGATACAGTGTTCATGGGATAGAGTGCTATAAGAATAGAGAACAGAATGAAAGGGATAAGTAAAACTACTTTTAATATCTTTAACCATGCTGACTAAACTCTAACTACCGTGAAGAGAAGAAATACGATAAATCATTTTTTTACAAGTATGGAGTCTGAGCTTCCACATAATAAAGACTTCGAACATTTCACAGATTAAACAAAATCCCACAAGTCAACATTAACCTGATGCCATTACTTTATAAAAATATTTAATGAGGACTACTTTCATACCTAGCATTACAGAGTTAGACATTTTACTCTCGGTTTTTATGCCCTCCTCAAATCATGACAAGAAGTTAAAAGCAGAGGAAGAAGATCAGTAATTCCAATGATAAAAGTAAATATGCTGGAGGAAAATATCATTTTATGCACATAAAATGGCTAACATTGTAGGTGTCATATTTTGCAAATTTATAACACAAAGTACTCATTGTGAAAATTAGAAATTACTTGTATTTGAGATCTTATAACATTGAAATAACTTCATATTTTCATATTGTTATTCTGTTTTGCATAGATCTAAGAGTATTCTAAGCTTTCTATTGGAAAGACCTAGATTAGACTTATTTGTAAAAAGTATCTCACATTTAAGTATTGAGTAGTTAATATTTACCCACAGCCAAATCATCTGATAGGCAGAATGGAAATAAAGAACTACTGGAAACAAATGTTGCTCTCCTGCAGTAATGTGCTTCAAAATTAACATTTCAAAGGCTGCTGTTTAAAACACACACCCAAGATGTTAATAATCATTTCCATGGGCAGCTTGTTAAAGTAGCTCATTTGTATCAGAGTCAAACTTGTACAAATACACACATATGTAGCAGGTATTGATGAATAATTTAAAAACTAATCACCATCAATGCCTACAATGATACACACACTCAGCAAAAATGTTTGGTTCCACAATTGTTTACATAGCCTTCTGTGGAAAGCACTGCATGCATACTAGGATCCAGGTAGTTCTCTATTGATGTAATATTATTCTGTGATTTCCCATAAACCTTTCAACAAATAATTGAAATTATATGTTCAGTGTATTTTTGACTATCAACCACATTTTCTCCATTGCGAAACCACACACTCCCTAAGAAATCTTAACTGATGAATATACTAAAAGTGAAGTTATTTTTCCATAAAAATATCTTTGAAGATTTTATAAACCTCTCAAAATCCTAGATAAATGTTAGCACATGTCTTTATGAGCTATGATACTCTCAAACATCACTAACTCAGAGGAAGTGAGTTAAATTGTTACTCTCCAGAGATCACATCCTCAACTGCCTGATATCTTGTTTTAACATCCAGGCTGAATGTGTCATGTTTTATATTATCCAAGGCTTGATATGGCAAAGGGAAAAAGGCAAGATGTAACACAAAATGTGCTGAATTGTATATAACCAAACCGTGAATCATCTGCAGAGGTGCCCATGAACTATTAAGATATAGCAATATTGCAGAGAACATTCAGAAATCCAGGCACTTGGGAAGTACTGTCAGACTGCTCAAGATTTTAAGGCTACATAGTGAGTTGAAAACTACAGATTAACAGTTAGTAGGATCAGAGAACATGATCTTTTCTTCTTCAATTTGAAACACAAATTTTTTTATTAAAACATAAACCATAACCTTCCATTTCTTTTTCATCCCCTACATCTCATGTTGATAGTTAATTCACAATACAAACACTATAACATCGAGTCCCTGTCTATACTTTTCATACTTTATAAGTCTAAGTTGTTTTTAAAAATCCAATGCCCTACTATAAGTCAGAGTAACTCAAGTTTCTTCCAAAAAATTAAAAAAAAAAATAAGTTACCTACATTCTTATTTCAAAAGTGAAAAAATGTCACCATCACAATCAGACCAACCAAACCAAAATAGAATCATATAAATAACATACAGTCTAACATCTGAAATTCAGGATCATCTGGTCTCCAAATGCTCTAGTCAGCTCCATTTCTCCTGCTTTGCTGTCCAAAACACACACATTTTATCTCTAAGCCCAGTCAGCTCCATCAAATGCCTGTTTCTGTCCTTGGGGATCTTCTCATGAGAGTCATTACTCTGATATGCTGACTTCCCCACTGCAACTGAGGCTAAACCTTCACCAATGGCCTCCCCTTGCCCTCTCTTCTGTGTTCCATTCCCCACCACGCAAGAAGAGTCTTGAGGAACCGTTCATGACTAAAACAGGTGCAGAGATCCGCAGCTAAGCATTTTTCAAAGCTCTTAAAATCCTGTTGAAGAGGGGGGAAGGGTTGTAAGAATCAGCGGGGTCAAGAACATGATCATCTCATTAGATGCTGAAAAAGCCTTTAACAAAATCCAACACCCCTTCATAATAACGGTTTTGGAGAGAAAAGGAATACAAGGAATATACCTAAACATAATAAAGGCAATATACAGCAAGCAGACAGCCAGTATCACATTAAACAGAGAGACACTCAAAGTCATCCCACTACAATCAGCAACAAGACAAAAATGTGCACTCTTTCCATATCTATTCAATATAGTATTTGAAGTTCTAGCTAGAGCAATAAGACAACTAAGGGGGATCAAGAGGATGTAAATTGGAAAGAAAAAATTCAAACTTTTGCTTTTGCAGATGATATGATGATATACATAAGTAACCCCAAGAATTCTACCAGGGAACTCCAATGCTTTGGTAATGTGGTCACATAAAATATTAACTCAAAAAACTCAGGAATCCTCCTATATACAAATGATAAATGGGATGAGAAAGAAATAAGAGAAACAACACTCTTTACAATAGCCACAAATAATATAAAATATCTTGGGTTAATTCTGAGCAAAAAAAGTGAAAGACTTATATGACAAGAATTTTCAGTCGCTGAAGAAAGAGATTAGGAAAGAGATCAGAAAATGGAAAGATCTCCCATGCTCATGGATTAGTAGGATTAACATAGTAAAAATGGCAATCTTACCAAAAGCAATCTACAGATTCAATGCAATTTCCATCAAAATCCCAACACAATTCTTCACATACATCAAAAGAACAATACTCAACTTCATATGGAAAAACAAAAAACCCAAGATAGCTAAAACATTCCTGTTCAATAAAAAACTTCCTGAGGCATCACCATCTCTGATTTCATGCTATACTATAGAGCTACAGTAATGAAAACAGCTTGGTATTGGCACAAAACACAGGGGGATGAATCGAATCAAATTAAAGACCATGATACAAGTCTACACACCTATAAACACCTGATATTTGACAACAAAGCCAAAACTATACAATGGAAAAAAGAAAGTATCTTCAACAAATGGTGCTGGCACAATTGGATTTGGACATGTAGAAGAATGCAAATAAATTCTATCTATCACCATGCACAAAACTCAAGTTAAAATGGATCAAAGACTTCAACATAAATCCAGTTATACTGAAGCTGATAGAAGAGAAAATGGAAAGTAGCCTGGAAAGCATTGGCTCAGGAGACCACTTCCTGAATGTAACACCAGTAGCATAGACACTGAGATTGGCAATCAATAAGTGGTAATTCCTGAAACTGAAAAGTTTTTGTAAGTCAACAGACATGGTTAATATGACAAAATGGCACCCTCCAGAATGGGAAAAGATCTACACCAGTCCCACAACTGACAGAGGGTTGATCTTCAAAATATATAAAGAACTCAAGAAACTAGACATCAAAATACCAAATAATCCAATTTTTAAAATGGGGTACAGATCTAAACAGAAAATTCTCAACAGAAGAATCTCAAATGGCCAAAAGACACTTAAGGAATTGCTCAACATCCTTAGTTATCAGAGAAATATAAATCAAAACAGTTCTGAGATACCCTCTTACACAAATCAGAAGGGCTAAGATCGAAAACACTGATGACAACTAATGCTGGAGAGGATGTGGAGTAAGGAGAACACTCTTCCATTGTTTGTAGGAGTGCAAACTTTTTATTGACTTTTATTGAGCACTACATTTTTCTCTGCTCTCCTCCCTACCTATCCCCTCCCCTTCAACCCTCCTCCAAGGTTCCCATGCTCCTAATTTACTCAGGAATGCAAACTTTTACAGTCTCTTTGGAAATCAACATGGCAGTTTCTCAGAAAATTGGTAATCAATCTACCTCAAGATCCAGTGATAACACTCTTGAGCATATACCCAAATGATGCACAACTATATTAAAAGAACATTTGCTTTTTCTCATACTGTGTCACCTTGTCCAGTCTTAATGAGGAAAGCACCTAGTCTTAGTACAGTTTAATATGCCATGTTTGGTTGATATCCATGGAATGCCTGCACTTTCTTGAATAGAGATGTAGAGGTGGAAGGTGGTGGGGACACAAAGAGGAGGTGGGAGAGGGATTAGAAGAGAGAAGGGAGGGGAAACTGTGGTCAAGATGTAAAAACTTAATAATAACAATAATAATAAAAGGTTGAAGAGGAAAAGAGGAAGAGGAGGAGGAAGAAGAAGAAGGAGAAGAAGGAGAAGGAGAAAAGAAGAAGAAGAAGAAGAAGAAGAAGAAGAAGAAGAAGAAGAAGAAGAAGAAGAAGAAGAAGAAGAAGAAGAAGAAGAAGAAGAAAAGGAGGAGGAGGAAGAAGGAGGAGACCACCATTATTGAGTCCACCTCTGAGAAGTGTTTACTCAGAGCCAGCACACAATTAGCTGTATCTGAGGAGGACCCAACTCTGAACATCTTGTATAGGCAGCTGATTCTGATAATGTGCCAGAGTCAAGCATGTATTGTTTGTGTTGAAGAGGCCATAATCTTGAAGGACTATCTTGGAGGGCTTAGAATGAGAAAACAGAAAGGGGGAAAGTAGTGATATTATAATCTCAAAACTAAAGATTTTATTAAAAATTTAATAAAGTTACTGTATTTGAAAAGTTAAAAAATACATATTATATAAAAACCTTTTCTAATTCACCCAATATATGTTATCATCACTAATATTTTCATTAATTATTGTAATCCAAAGTCTTACAGATAATTTCTAAGGATGTTTCCAGTGTCGATCATGGTAACAAATTATGAACATGTAGTCTATTATTTTTATCCTAACAGTCTGTCTGATTCATTGTAAACAGTCTCCATGTGCCTTATGATATAAACTAACCCTCTCTAAACATGAATGCTGACATCGTTCCCTGTATTCTGTCAGACAGGAAGGCAGTGTTCTCATTCAAAATTAATCTATTTCTAATTTCAGCATCATCTCATAGCTCAATAAATGAACTCACAATACAATGAGAGAAGCTGTTACAGTATTTCATTAATTCTCTGTGGACTTTTAGTTTACAGTTGCCTGTTAAGTTTGGGGCAGGCTTTATTATTGAACACCTCATGCATGTGACACTTAGAGTTAAATGCTGAAAATGACAACAAAATAAGATCTCTACCCTGAAGAAGCATACCGTCTAGTAAGGGAGATTTACTTCCTGTCCTTCGCGAGTTGGCATCAACTCATTCCTTGTCTTTTAGAGTGTCACATCCTTTGGAACGCTTCACATAAATTACACATCTCTGAAAGGTAATATTTCTAGCATGTTTTAACAATCCTGTCTGTACTTTGGCCGTAAAAAATATTTTCCTTTATGCTTAATTTTTGACCAACTGAAAAGACACGTCAATAAAATAAAATTTGTCAATTAAATTTAAAAAAGAATAGCTGTTACTCAGATTGGTTATGAAGATTCACCAACATCTTTAAATGTAAATAGCAGGTGCATTGAGATGTTTTAATATTTTATTGACAAAATGTAATATAGGTGTTTTAGTACACACACATATATGGTACCTATTTTCTTTTACATTTCTGTTTGAATTCTAATGGAAAGTTTCTAGTCTGGAGTAACTTTAAAGAAGAACTAATCAACTCCCAGACATTATTAGCATGATTACCAAGTGACTAATTTGTTTTATTATTTTAATTTGTGAAATAAATAATGATCCAAATCATCCTAAGTCTGTAATAAATTTCTTACTGATTTGTAAATATATTTTAAACAGAACTCTTTTGTCTTTGGGTCCAATATTTAGGGATATACATGGTCAGTCCATTGAGTAACTTAACCTCAGAAATACTACACTATTCTGACAAGAAGGGAAATTTTTTTCCAGTGAAGATAAAAAGTTTACTAAACTTAAAAGCTTAATAAGGAGTATCAAACAATTTCAGAAAACAAGGTTCTGGAAGCCGATATACTTAGTCAAATCAGATAAATTACTGAGTCTGAGACTACTGCAAGCAATTCACATTAAACCCATTTTGTAGTTGGCAAAGTTTCCTTCTTCAAAAGGGAAACCTAGATTTGAAATACATTTTAAATGAGCAAAAATACTGAAGTATTTGTGTCCCAAAGTCAATCAGAAATGGAATGTATATATTCACATGCATATGAAGTGATCTCCTACTTTTGCTAATATTTTGATATGTGATTGACAACAGATTACATCAGAAAGCCAGTTCTGGATGCTAAAAATAATGTCATTCTACTTAAGTGTCTAGTATGAAGAGAAAAACAGGTAAAATGAATGACAGCATAAATCATAATTCTTTGATTCTTCATACTATCTTCACACACTTAAGCATGGATTTCATGGGTGATTTGAAAATGAAGAAATATGATCACACAAAATATAAGTGGCAAAGAAATGGGAATGGGTAGGAAAATCACTCAATCTCATTCTTAAAAACTGTAAGTATAACATTACTATGGTAAACAATAATAATAATCTGCCTTAGTTATTGGAAGAGTTTTATAACGCCAGGAGGGGACATCATTATTTAATCCTCACTTGAACACTCCCTCACCCTAGCAAAGAAATGAGCAAAAATATGATCCAATAAAGCTTTAGTGTAGTGAAAGGCGATCAAGGCATTCTAGGCTAATTCTTGGACATCTTTCATCTTTTGGTAAACAGAAGGTAGGCTTAATAATTGGCAAGAAAACAAAATGTATTATCTTATGTGAAGTCCAATTATTTTCAGTCATGATAACTAATTTGGTCTGTCAGCTCACAAAAGAAATCAGAAGTTTACATGAAAATTCCTTATTGTTTTGAAGAGAGGACAATAAACTTGACATGGAAAGAGTTTTGATTTTCAATTAATCATTATCTGAAGTACATCACATCCCAAGCACTTAAAACTGGATGAGTAGAGAGTATGCGTGGGAACATTGTGCTAGAAGGGATAACACATCTAATTTGGATTTAATCCAAAATTGAAAGAATATATAATATTTAAATATATAAATTGAAAAAATATATAATATTTAAATCAACATCTATCACCTTCAAAACTACCACACAACAAAACGAAAACAAAAGCAATTGTTTGCTTTTGAAGAGTTATTTATTTTAAAACATACACCATTCTTCTAGGCAAAGTTGACATCTTTAGAGAATCTCAAGATGCAGAAGTAGAATCTATCAGAGCAGACAGCAATTCAGCATCTCAATGAAGCAGTCAACCATTGAAGAAGACACATCAGACATTAAAAATAAGAACAATTATGAATCATTAAATGTCCTCTGTGATTTGGTTAAATCTTAGCGGCATTTGCAGCATATTTTTATTTTCAGAACATATATATGAATTTGAGTACTCTGAAAAATACTATGACTCTGTAGTGTGAGCTACTCTACAAACAAAAGCACTGCTAACAGGTATGTTGTCAGTCAGACAGAGGGGAAATTATGCATACCGAAACTGTCATACAGAGGATAAATACAGTGAAGATGTATGCAAAACACTGTTACATTGCAGTTCTAAACTAGCATTCACATGAGGTTTACTCCATAGAATTTCCCCAGTAGATGGCTCCATTTAGGTTGCTAAATAAGACTTGTTAAATCTTAAACTGAAATAAACAGAATTAATGAAATGCTTGACTGGATAGGAAGGGAAGAAGTGGTATCAATACAACCAACCATTTCATGTGAAATTGGCTAGTTTACGTTAGCAGTCCTGAAGAAGTCATTGAACTATAAATAAAATGTGCAGAGAAGAAAATAAAATGATCAAAGGAATTAATTGGACACAGGTGTTCTTGAAGCAAAAGGAGGAGACGCATGCCTTAGGATCTTCAGGTTCTAAATGCAATTATGACACAAACTGACCAAAATAGACATCTAATTGGTAGAATTTTCTATCATTATTCCTCGGAAGAGATAAAAAGGTAAGGACATACAATTTTTCCAAAGGGGACTACTTAAATTTATGCATGGTAGAAACAGGGAAGGTACTCAGAATGGTGTTCTACCAATTTTTTTTTTTTGATATTCCCACTTAGCAGAGCCCTCTGCCCACCAGAAGAGTGATGGTGTCGGTCTAATATAAAGGAGAAGATGGACACTCTCAGTCTCGCACAATGTCTTACTCTAGCTCATAGACCATTAAATATCTTTGGTACATACAGTACTTGTTATAATCATATATTTCAACCATGAGAATTGCAAGGTGGACAGTATATTAACTAATATCAAATTACTCAATATTTTTTCTTTCAAAAATATCCTTCAATACATCTTTTTTTTTTAATTTGATTACTTGCACGTGCTACTTTGTTGTTTCTGAAATCCTTGTCTAGCCACAGCTGGACCCTATTTAAAGTATCTTTGAAGAAAGATGGGAGAAGCCTCAAACTTGTGAGGAGTCGGTCCAGTCTCTCCTTGTTCCAAAATGAGCTGTGTTGTGTTTCTTCTTTAGCTGTTCACTGAGGCCTCAGCTTTACTTGTGTTCAGGCTAAAAGCTGTGACAAGCAAATGCTTTTTAACTAGAAAATTATGAATACCAACACATCTTATGTCATTTTAATGCTATTGAAAGTTAACAAATTTTTGCCAGAAGCAAGGAAACTGACAGTGAAAATAGCGGTATACACTGCTCTACTGTTACGGTCAATGACATGCATTTCAGAATACCAATATTGAAAGGGTATTTCACCATATGTTTTTGCATTATGCTTTCATTGCTGTTTCTCTAAGCAAGCTGGAATAGTCTGCTTACAGCTGAATCTTCTTTTAAAGACGAGTAACTCTGCAATGCTGCCAGAGTTCAGACAAAGTTGGTGGTTTCGTCCTACACCATGTCTAACCCTGTACAATTTTTATTGGTTTTGAAACTCCTAAGGAAATGTTCAAAGCCCTCGGCACCATGCAAATCTGAACAACTTCTTCAGAAGCCACGCGTTATTCCCCAGGTAATGCTCATTCATCTTTGATCTCGAGGTTTAAATTATAAAAACCTGAAACAATTTCTTTCTGAGGGGAAAAAGATGCCTTCGCTTTTTACAAAAAATCATCCATTAAGAACTGTATGAAATTCTTCATTTGCAGCTTTGTCTTAAATTTTATCATCCATGTAGGAAAACACGAGGCGGCTCTTGAAAGACTTTTCTAATAAATACACTCTAACAGTCAGGCTTATATGTGAGTGTGTGTGTGTGTGTATGTGTGTATGTGGCCTTACTGGCAAACTGAGCTTCTTTATGCTCTCTTTCTACAACTGTGTTAAAGCTGTAAGCTAAACACCTCCCACACACACGAACACACACACACACACACACACACAAACCTTGGTAACCCTGAAGTTTCTCTAAATCCTCAATCACCCAAACAAAATCAAAGTTTTGATTTTGTTTTTTTTTTTGTTGTTGTTGTTGTTGTTGTTTTTTCTTTTTTCTTTTTTTTGGATTTTTTGTGACAGGGTTTCTCCGTAGCTCTTTGTTGGTTCCTGTCCTGGAACTAGCTCAACTGAAATAACTGAAAACAAAAATAAAAAACTATCAACTAGTCTTGAGTTACAGTTTCAAGCTGAAAAACGAGTTAAAGCCGTAAAGCTAAAGCTGTTAGCGTACTTCAAGCATTCACAGATGAGCGTTCTTCCTGACCCTTGTAAGAAATGTCAAGGAGGTCTACTAACAGATGTCCCTATTAAAAGAAAGAGGTAGACCTACAACGGGCATATGAGCACATCTTCTTATTATAGTAGTCACAATGAGCACTATTTCAAAGGGTTAAAGTGATGAGCACAGTTGCTATTTTAATCGGTACTCAATAGAAATTCTTAATTTCGCTGTATCCACTGTGGGTTAGACTCCATGTGGCAGATTTGCTCTTAACACTGGCACTGTTCCTGGAGCATCCTCATTTGAGCCTTGTTTAGAATCTAGTCTGTGGGAGAGCAGGCGTGTCGGTGCACTTTAGGATCGCTCTTGCACTAATGCTGATTCTGATATAACACCTGCAAGATCCTAGTGCACGAGGTGCTATTGCCACAGCCTCTCTCAACTCCTCTTGGCAACAAGCCCATTAGCCACAAATGGCGAACATTGCTAGCACAAATGCTGGGGGGGGGAAGTAAAACTGACTCTCTCAGAATAGGGATGCATGGTTCCCAGGTCTTACAATATAGGGGCTTGAGGAGATATTGTTCTATTTTTTAAAGGCTTCTGCTTTTAGTTGGGAAACACATTTACAGATAGGTGAGGGGAGGGTAACGGAGATACACAAAAGAGGTCTATTTTCAAGATCAAGACCCCAAGACCCTCAAGCAGACAGTCCTGCTCTCCTCTAGGCTTTCAATGCAAATGTCCTGTCACTGAACAGGGCCAAAAAGACACACAGCCATTCCCAAAGGAAACATTAGTTTTCTCCACTGGAGTCTCACTGGAGATACAAACCACACTTAGGATTTAATGACCACTCACAGAATCACAACCTATAGTTCCGCTGAGCAACTGTTAGCTAAGCAGGGATATCAGCCCCAATCAGAACAAGAGCTCCTGAACCATATATACCATATAATTCTGGGCTTCGTTAGTGTTGTTTCATGCAAGGTATATTGTTATAGTAATATTCCCATCAAATCAGAACTCTATTTCAGTGTTTGGGTCCTGGTGTCTAAAAATGATTATTTTCCCAAAAAAGCACTTTTTGTTGGGATTAGCCAACAAAGGTCAACTTTCTGAATGTCTTTACTCCTGGCATGAGTCTGGCTTCTGGTTTTTCTCTTATGAGCTCAGCTCCAGTGCAGCCCAAGATACTCACAGAGGAGCTTCTGCGCACACCACAGGAGTGAGCCGCTGCTGATGCAGCCATCAGTCTTGTTTCCCCGAGTATTTCTCTCACTCTTCTGCTGATACCATTATGAAAAATAACGTTGGCACAGCCAAACAGCCGCTTGACATCCTTTCTTATTTATGTGGCTAACTTATTCTTGAAATTTCATTTTCAAGGAAGATATTAATGTTTCATGGAGGGGCAATCTATACACAGAGTTTCTCATGGTGGGGTTTGTGAATTTAGTATACTGAAGTACTTCATTAATTTAAAAATACAATTCCCACAAAACAAAAGCCTACCAAAGATCAGAAAGTATTTGCACATTTTAAAACTGAAAATGAAGAACATTTGCTTCTACTCACAATTACTTGGCAAATTAATGTTAATGGAGCTTTCTTTCATTTCTTAATTTGATAAGGTAAACTTTCTAAGTCACTATAATTATGTCATTATCAATTTTCAAGTAATTATTATGTTTTGACTCATAATAAATAAAGTCTTATATCTTAATACCTCAAGGTTTTTGTGCTTCCAATACATATTCTATAAAAACATAGATAGAAGACCTTCGTCTTCCCGCAGGGCAGAGAATTTGGACTGCTCTTCAGTATCGAGAAGGAGGGGGAATGGGGTGGGGGGAGGAGAAGAGGAGTGGGGATAGGGGGAGAGGAGTGGGGGGAGGGGGCAATATTTGGGAGGAGGGGAGGGAAATGGGGAACGGGGAGCAGGTGGAAATTTTAATTAAAAAAGAATAAAAAAATACAAAGATATGCCACTTACACTTTAAGTTCAATTTCAACACCTCTTCTCCATAATATCTTCTCCATAAGACTTAGTCTTATAACTTAGCTAATGAAATACACGAAACATTTCAAGACAAAATGTAAGGGCACTGAAACCAAGGCTATCCAGCCATTCTTAAAATCATCAAAACCTATCCATTTTCACCCCACGTACTATTCTGCTGATTACTTTTTAATCTAAGATGTACATTTCATAATGATGAATAGAGAGGATTTTATTACATGCAGTTGAATGAGCTTTAAAAAAAGCCTTACCTATGCGGGTGACATGTCTTTTGTAATAAGAACATAGTTTAATATTGAGATGTAATGAAATTAGAAATTGGCAATAATCCACAGAATAATGAAAATGTTAAAGCTGGTTCAAAGTCCTCTAAAAACCAAAAGATACTTTTTGAGATGTTTTGATAATCTTAAACATTTAAGTATTAAAACTTCACATGTGCTAATGAATACTTCCAATAATATAGTAGAGTAGACGTAGCTTTAATTCAAATTTTTGTAAGAACATTTTTTTCTTTATTTACTCTTTATTTTTAGTTGTGGAGATCAAACAGAAGGTCTTGCTACCTCTGAGCTACCTGTTAAATAAACTCCAAATCACAGCATTGTTCACATTGAATGTATAAAGATATCGGAAAGGCAATCAGTGATTTTAGATAGATAAATAGGCAAATAAACAGACATACAGACATACAGATAGATTATAAGCGAAAATTGTGCCTCTGAAATTTAAATGTTGGTATACTGAATTTTTTTACTCATAGTATTAAAATCAATTAAAATAAATTTCAATTTTATCTTAATTTTGAGCTCTAAAACAGTGTAAGTTGTTGATTCTATTCAATACTAATATAGTCAAGTATAGGCAAATGGAAGTTTATACAAAATGAAAAACTTGTTTAAAAAGACATAGAAAGAACATTGTACACTTTTAATTTCAGAGAGACTTAAAGCATCACAGCTGTGGCCGATAGTGCCCTGCTCAGAGCTCATAGTTGAGGACAACACTAGAGCATGCCCCTGATGTGCACAATGCCATAAACAAAGTTACTGACATGTTATAAAGTCACCCAGTCCTCAAATATTCCTATTGGTAAAAACAGCACATCATAATACGTTATCTATTCAGTATGCTTCATCTCTTGTAAGTAATACTGTATTCTCATTTTTCTGTTTTGAAATACTTCATATACCTAAAATATCACTTATTAATTATAGTAAACCTCTCTATTTCAAAGGATATTTCCTTATTATTATGATAATTCATATTATAAAACTCTTCAATCTAAAATGTTTCCATTTAGACAAATTGTGACATGTTGAAGGCAATATATAACAAGTCTGGTTATATTTAACTTCTTGAGAAAAAGATAAATGGTAAGTTCTGGAATTGTAAAATTTGAATTCTGGCTAGTTGTCAGAGTCCTTTCAAGCAGTGGTTGGTGTTTTCAAATATATCTAACGGTGGCATAAGCTCAGTGTACACAGCTCAACCTTCCCCTGGGAATACCATATTATTAGAGAAGAGGGGCACTTACCATGTTCCAACCAGGATAAAGGTAATCCGTGCCCACAAATTCAAAGTAGTGGGCAAAGCCTTCCTTCAACCAGACATCTTCCCACCACACAGGAGTCACGAGGTCGCCGAACCACTGCAAGAACAGAGTGAATGAGCATACAAAAACAAAAAACAAAAAATAGCATCCGTCTCAGAAGGATTTTATCTAAAATCAGATGGGCTAATCTGTGATGATCATAACTGGAAATCACTCTGAAGTTGATGTTGTGATCTTAAAATGTATTGTGGCAAGACTGTCGTGATTAATACTACTAGTATTTTATGAATATGCTCAGTGAAGAACAAAAATCAGAATCATGAATCCCAATAGGAATATACTTAAGTTGACGAAGAAAGGAGCCATGAATCAAAGCTGGTGAGAACTGTCTTCAGAGATTGGAAGACCCATTGTATAGAAGAAAATATTTAGTTATTTGACACTACAGGACAGACTGCGATGAATGAATGGAAATTAGAAGCAGTGTCTGCTGAAGTTTGCAGAGGACTCTGAACGGTGGCCCAGAAGTGCCACTAGAGTGGTAGTGAGCAGTCATTGTGGTCATGAAGCATCTCCCTCTGAAACAGAAGGAAATCACAGCCCACATTGACTAATGAATCCCACCAAAGGCTCAGAAGATCCTCCAACTAGATTCTCCTGAGAATGAGCAATTGAGCCAATGAAATCTGATATGACTCATGAAAAAGTTTTAACTGATATTTTGACTAAATAACATTAGAAAATGACAATACACTACTCTGAAACCTTTACTTTTTCTAAATTTGTTAACAAAAATATACCACAAGTCACAAACATTCAAAAAAGATGTAAAACTCAGTGAAGAAAACCTTGATACTGTCTATTCCCACACAGGTGACAATTACGGATGGTACATAATTAAAAACAATTGTAACAAGCAGCATAAATTCGAATCTTCACAAAGTAACAGAGGAATGGGCATGGAACCACTTGTGACAACACAGACACAGACACAAACACAATCCTTCTCTGAGCAGATGAAACTTGGGCTGAAACTTTTACGGTAAGGAGCCAGCCATGGGACAGTCTTGGACAAGAGGATTCCAGGCAGACAACAGGCATGAGTAACCCACAGTTAAAGAGTCACTGTGAAAATAAGTTCTTTGAGGAGCAGAAGATAGGGAAAGCTGGGTTCTGGCAGACCAGGTAAAAGGAAGGCTGAAACATTCTCGACAATTAAAGACATACCATATCATGCACAACTTCTAGAGGCATCATAGGCATAGCTCAGGGACCCAACCACGTGTTCCAATGTTAATAATAAAGTATCATTTCCCTTAAGGAATCTCTTATTGAAATATAAGAAAATATAGTTCCAAACAGGATAATGTCTGTGAAGCCTTTATTTTGCATCTTTTACTATATCCAAAATAGTCTTTCCAATTGACAACCTGTCTTCAGAATTGTGAGAGCAGGCAGGTGAGGAGGATAATAGAGAAATCAAATGTGAAAACCAGAATGAAATCATCGCAGGTGTTTCCCTTAGCCTGTCTCCTTTCTCTGTGGTAAGCGGCCTACTACCACTGAGCTACCACAGGAGACTGACTCACAACAGGAAAGGTGGGACAGGCAGAGCCCTGACCAATGACAGTCCTTCCGCTGTGCCCCGTCTCAACAGACACACAGATCTCTTTCGTCTTACAAGAATATCCCCCCCGCAAAGAAAAAAAAAATTAAATTTGCCTCAGGACTGTAAGTCAAGGCACTGAAAGACCCCAGGCACACCCACAGTGGCTCCTCTGTAACCTGAGGACAGAAACATGCGGTCTCAGTAGGCACAAGGGTATCACTCTCTTAATGTCTCACTGCAAGAGGCAGAAAATAGCCAGGCAAATAGGCACCCAGCATAGACCTCATCAAAAAGTTCATTCATAAGCATTTAACTGCTCATCTTTCTTGACTATCAGCATTTTCTCTTTTTTTCCGTTTTCTACATTTTAAAGGGCTTTGTAGTTCGTAGTATATAAAGTCATACAGCACCACCCTGAGATTTCCGGTTTTTGAAGCATGAATGACATCCATAGTTCCTAGCCAATACGGTCAGCATTGCTATCTGTTAACAACATCGGTTTTTCGTGAGTTTTTTTTCCAAAAAAAAAAAAAAAAATCGTAATCAACAGGTGTTGTAAAGTATCAATCAACAAGCTTCCACTATTAAGAAAGTTTATAAAATCAAAAAAATTAATTTTATCTTAGTTTTACGATGAAGTTGTCCAATTTACAAAAAAGAAATCACTCTTTTGAGAACAATGTGTCTATTGCTGAGTTAGTGAGACTTCCTGTGTGTCTGCATGACAGGGAAAGAATAACAATCTGATTTTGGCAAAAGCAGATTTTGACACATACGCAAAACTCAGCGGCATATCTCCACAAGGAAATAAATCAGTTTCTCACTGCACTTACCATATGTACACACAAATAATCAAAGAAATAGAGGCATGGCTGATCAGGGGCTCGGAAGGGGCAGCCACTCCATCACGCATTTTGGCTAAGCACGGTGACAGTTGCTTACCCGATACCATCAGTTAATGTGTATGTGCTTACCTTATTGTCTGAGAAAAATGGCATGCCATGCTGAGGAACTGCACAGTGGTTTGTATAAAACACAGCTCAGAGAACACAAACCAAGCTCCTCATCTGGATGGGCGAAGCCACCCCCCATGCCAGACGGTTTCCCATTATACTTACACCTGGTCCTTTTCTCGTACCTGGTGACATATTTCGTGAACAATGACCATGGTGACATCCAGCAAATATGAAATAGATGAAACGCTGGGGTCCAGCAGTATCCTTTGTTCCACAAAAATACTTAGTCCCCAGTTCTCCATGGCAGCGTACGGATGCTTAGGCACGGCTAAAAGATCTAGAAACAGAATAAAACAGTTCCAAAGGTTTCAGCAGTAACACCAGATTCTAAATTTCTTAAGCTAACAAGTTCAAAAGTCCTAATAAGAAGGAACACTTGCTCTTTATTACTTTTTTAATTAAACGCTCAACCATGTCTACATGACACTAGAAATATAGGCTGTCACCATCGATGCTCGTCATATTCATTCATCACGGTTCATTTTCGGGCTCAGCACTCCAGGTGGCTGGAAGTATCCGCAACATTATTGATGGGCCCATCCTAATAAGTTTCAGAAAGTCGAGGAAGCCAAATGCACCAGGAAGCCAGAGTCAAAGGCTTTGTGCCTTCTAATGAAAATCTACTCAGCTCAGTGTGGGGCTGAGTATATTAGCACTTTTATCTCAAATCTATTTCGGAGAAAACACTTCATATTAGTTTTTAAATGTGCTGTTATTTTTTTTCTAATTTCTTAAATTCTAGTACATTCTTTTGGTCCCGTTGAAAATAAAATGATACATTTATTCTTAGCTTATAGAGAAAACTATGACAGTGGTGGCAGTGGCAGAGGGAAAATAGAGTGGACCCATGGGCTTCGGTCTGGGCTTGCCACCATCAACTACAGATGTGACATCACTAAATCACTTAGTTTCTCAGAACCACAATTCCCTCACCTATAAAGTAAGGTTACTGGCTTTTTCTTTAAAATGCCTTCCAGCTCAAAAAACCCGTGATTAGATGAGTCTAAGAATGTGTGCTTATTTTAAAAGGTGGTGCAGCTATTATCAACTTTTGATTATAGTAAGCGAAAGAAATACATGTTTCATTTACTCTCCCTGCTCCAGACTCATAGCAATGGTAAATAAAATATTTAGAAAGAGGACTAATCCCCGGGCTCTGAAAGTAAATAAACCTCTCAGTGGAACTGAAATAGAACCCAAATGCAAAGTAGTTTTTGTGTGAAGCTACGGACCTGCTGGTCTCTGGCTCCAAAAGCAGGCAGGAGCAGCTGGGAATTGGCTCTGGCAGGACACACTAGAGCCAAAAATACCATTGCCAGGTTGACTGTTTGATGCCAAGGGCTGAGGTAAGGCATGCCCACTCAGGAGAAAAGCAGAAAAAATAGCTGATGCCCACTGCTTCCTGGAAGTGCTAGTAAGGGCCAATTAGTGTTTGAACCCTGGTTCCTATGCATTTGTTCCTCATCATAATGAACACCCTCATTCCAAAATGGAAATCGGTCTCAGTATAATCCTTGGAGTAATGTACTCCAAGTCTATCAAGAAACTGTATGAGAATGTTCATTGTAATATTGTTTCTAAGAGGGAAAAGGGGAAATTAAATGCCTTTCCGCCAAGATAATACACAAAGAAGCGAAGAAAGCATTCCATAAAGGAATAGCACATAGCAATTAAAATAAATGATCTCACCACTGGGTTCTGCCACTAAAGGCACCAGCATAGACAATCTGAGAAACACAATAATGAAGAAAGAAGTTATGAAATGACCCCTGTACTCATCAGAAATAATTAAAACAGTCCTACATAGTGTAAATGTGTTTCACACATGCAGGTCACGCAGAGAGTAATGGAAAATATCCATGCAAAGAAACGCAGTAAGCAATGGTAAAGACACTAACTCTAACTTCAGAATCACAATTGCTATCGAAAAGGAAAAAACAAACAGAATGGAGGACAGCCACATGAGGAATTAATGTCTTCATATCAATGTTTTAAAGCTGGTGGTGAACACATCGATATTAGCATAATAGTATTCGTCCTTTTATGTGTGCTTTAAATATTTCACAACAAATAATTGAATAGAATAGTCAACAGTCTTAGCACACTATTGGTTTTTATTTATTTCCGTCTTTTCAGTATGGACGCTGCTCTGAAATCTGAAATATGTCTTAAAGGAAGCCAAATATATGCCCTAATTCTTCTCCATCTTAAACTCACAATAAAGGCATGACAACTATAACACAGACAAACAGAATATTTAAAATTCTATGAGAGAAGATAAAATTATCCGTTTGGAAGATTCTTGGAAAATGTGTTATTTATCAGGCTTCAAACTGTGACTTGGATTTCAGGAGGCATGGAGGATAGCCTGTCCATCACTAGGATTTTAGTTAACAAAAATAAGTCACTTGTGCACCTCTGTATACAGCAAAACCTTACTGATCATCGCCTTTATTATTGATTTATTATTGAATGTATTGCTTTATTATTATTGCTTATATCTTATTATTATTTATTATATTATTGTCCTCGTAAGCCCCTTACTACCTGCAGAGCGATGTTTATGCATGGAGAACTTCAGCTAGTGACTAATAACTGAAAGAAAGAAATGTAGTAATTAAGAAGTGCTAGGATTCCAGGCTGTCGTGGTGCACGCCTTTAATCCCAGCACTCAGGAGGCAGAGGCAGGTGGATCTCTGTGAGTTCGAGGCCAGCCTGGTCTACAAGTGCTAGTTCCAAGACAGGTTTCAAAGCTACAGAGAAACCCTGTCAAAAAAAAAGTAAGGAAATACATTCTCGTCTGAATGTTACAGGGTGAATAAGTATGGGAGACATGGGCAAAGCAGGTCTCTGTGCTATAATCACCTTTGCTTGGCATGTGAGCAATATTAGAAGCTAGCTTATTTGAAGACCTGTACAAGTGTATCCTTAAGGAAGATAGAAAGCACAGCAGCGTTCATGTGGGGAAGTGCCAAATACTTTGGACAAACAGAAAGAAGGTTTTTGTGTCTGCACCATCTAAAAGTGGTGCTATAGAGCACAGGACTAGTACATAGGGAAAGTATCTAACAGGCGAACTCACTCACTTTACTTAATTGAGAACATTCCCTAAGTATGAATAAAGTCAATATAAGGCTCACAATGTGTCAACTTTGCCTGTCATTGGGACATGGCGACAGTAGTAGCTGGCCAAGCATCATTTACTTGTAGAAAGAGATGGACCTATGTGAAATTTTCCCAGACAAATCCTGTTGCAGTGAAGAACCAAATCTGAATTCTGCAGACCCTCATGAGCAATGAGGAGGAGGAGGCCAGTCCTCACAGCTGAATGAGCGGATCACACTGATCTGGATGGGCCGAACAACATGGAGAGAAAACTGCAAACATATGATCTAAGTATGCCACCTCGAAGTCTGTGATCAAAGGGAAAATGCAGTTCATAGTTTGCAAATTACTAATAAGCAGTATAAACACAGATCCAGCTGGGCAAAGCACGTGTCACGCAAACACAAGGACATGCACTCCATTCCTGCCCCTTACGGTGGTGTGTGCTTTTAACCTAGCACTGGTAGGCAGAGATAAGTGAGTTCCTGATGCCTGTTGGCCAGCCAGCCCAACCCAGTAAGTGACTGCCAGATTACCACCGAGAAACTACCTCCAAAAACAAGCTGAATGATTTCTGAGAAGTGATGCCCAAAGTAGTAAACCTCTGACCTCCACATGCCCTGGCATATACTACCATGTGTGTTCTTTTATACACACACACACATAAACATACACAAATAAATAAATAAGTATATGAATAGGAGGTATGATGAGGGGGCACTTGCTGGCTGGTACCAAAGATTTTAGACACTGATGAAACCATACAGTTTCAACAGAAGTATGGAGGCACTGAAATCTGAACAGTGTCATGGGTAACCGAGCATGGACTCTTAATGAATAGAGCAAATTCAAATAAAGTGACTGATGGACAGGATTTAACATGGTGGGGTTAGCAATAATGGGCAGCTTCTTAAGTATAGACATAGGAAAACATTACCTATGGGAAAATACATTTATGGATAACAGGGGAGGTAAAAGAAACAGAAAGTCAAAGTGGTCAGATTTGGAACTGACCACACATACAATAAGCTTTGTTTCAACATGTTGGAGAATTGGTCAAACAACTTTGGAAAGGACGGTTGTTATAACCATTCAGAAATTGAGGAATCTCAGAACATAGTCCTATATTTGAAGAATATCTGCATCAGTGAATTGCTAGGAACTAATATGGAGCTGCTTCAGCCTAGCACTAGGAAACATGGTGGAGTCAGAATGGTCATTATGGTGATGGCATGTATACATTAAAGCATCAGTTGTACACAAAATATACCCTGTGTTATACCTCAGTGAAGCTCCTTTGTAAAGAGTGAGAGTAACTGAAGCAGTATTCTGCTTCTTTGAGGCATATAATGCCTACCCATTGAGTTAAGTTCTTTTAATTTTGCAAAATAATGTGATGATATCCATTAAAATATGCATCCATAACTTTTTAATGTACCTTGAAAACAAGAAAACTCACATTTCAGAATATAATTGACTTAAAAATTTAAAGAAAGCCCTAGATAAAATTACACATTTTGTTCTTCAAAGTCATAACTATCATCCAGAAAACAATAGCTAGACAAAAGGGGAAAAAATCACATAATACTAATGAATGTGATGACCTACATTAACACAAAAGTCTATCTCTGCTCATTCCACTCCTGACTCTGGTAAATTACAGTGCTTCTACCATCCCTGCACAAGGGTGAAATGGCTCAGACAGAAGCTGCAAAATCTTAGACATGCTCCCCAACTTTTGTTTTATTCTGGCATTTCTGAGAACTGCATGATTGGTCTGTAGATAATAACAGGGAGTCCAAATTTTCCTCTCAATCCTCAGATTGACTTTTTGTTGTCACTTTGCTTTGGGTTTTTTGTTTGTTTGTGTACAGTGGTATGGGACAATTATCTCTATTCTGTCCATTATATTTTAAATAAACACGGATTGGCCAGTAGCCAGGCAGGAAGTATAGGCGGGACAACCAGATAGGAAGTAGAGGTGGGTCAATGAGAACAGGAGAATTCTGGGAAGAGGAAGTCTAGTCTGCAGTTGTGACCTGACCACAGAAGAAGGAAGATGTGCCCTGCTGTATAAGCTACTAAGCCATATGGCTAACACAGATAAGAATAATGGGCTAATAATGGGCTATATAAGTTATAAGAGTTAATAAGAAACCTGAGCTAATGAAGCAATCAGTTTATAGTGAATGTAGACCTTTGTGTGATTTCTTTGGGACTTAACAACTGTGGGAACTGGGCAGGACAGAAACCCTGACAACACTTTCTTGTCATTGTGGTTTTGGAAAAACAAAGTTCTTAGAATCTCCACTTGTTGTTTCCTATGCAAGATGTTTGTGTGGTTGAATTTCACTCAAACCTGCTCATTTTAAATTTCATTATACCTCATCCAAAATTCATCAGTGACTAGGCAAGTTTTCTAATAATGGGGGTGAGACACTAAACTAGCCACAAAACTTCAACCTATAACCCATCTTGCCTGCAAGATGTGCCAGGGCAATGGTGGTATAGAACTTATGAGAACTGCCAGCCAGTGACTGATGTAACTTGAGGTCCAGGCCACAGGGACATAGCCCATGCCTGAAACTACTTTGATGGCCAGAAACAAGAAGCTGTATAGATCAGAGACTTAGGATAGAACCAAACACAACTGGCAAAAGAAAAGTCAATGATGTGATTACTAATGATACTCTTCTATAGATTGGTGCCTAGCCCAATCATTATCAGAGAGACTTCCTCTCACAGCTAATAGAAGCAATATAGAGACTCACAGTCAAAGATTACGTGGAACTCGAGGACCCCAGGAGAGAAGTGGAGGAAGGATTAAAGGAGCTAGTGGGGAGAAAGACATAGGAGAAAACGGCCCACATAGTCAACAAATGAGGGCTCACAGGGACTCACAGAGACTGAAGAGACAATCACCAGGCCTGCCTGAGTCTGAGTTACATCTTCTGCATATGTTGCTTCTATTTAGGATTGTTTAGCTTGGAGTGCTTGTGGGACTCCTAACCGTGGGGGTGGGGTATCTTTGATTCTTTTAACTGCTCTTGGGATTCTTTTCCTCCTAATGGGTTGACTAGTCCAGCCTTGATACAGTGTTTGTTCATGGTTTAATGCATTTTGTTATTCTCTGTCCAGTTGATATACCTGGGAGACCTGCTCTTTTCTTGTTGTAGGAGGAGCAGGCCATATCCGGCAACCCAGCTAGCTTTTACCCAAAATAACCACATAGAAATTGTGTTAATTAAATTATTGCCTATCCCATTAGCTCTAGCCTCTCATTTGCTAACTTTCACATCTTGGTTAACCCATTTCTATTAAATCTGTGTGTCACCACGTGACTGTGGCTTACCGGCAAGATTCTAATCTATGTCTGTCTCAGGCCAGACATTCATGGTGTCTGCCTGACTCTGCTCTTCTTCCCAGCATTCTGTTCTGTCTTTGCTGTCTACCTAAGACCCGCCCTATCAACTAGGCCAAGGCAGTTTCTTTAATAACCAATGAAAGCAACACAAATACAGAAGGACCTCCTACACCATTTTCTGAATTGAGAGAAGCAGATCTGGATGAGAGGGCAGGTTTAATGGAATTTAGAGGACTAGAGGGAGAGGAAACTGCCATTAGGATGTATTATGTGAGAGAAGAATAAATAAAAGGAAATCTTTCCTGTCATGGTATTGGGAACAGAGTAATTTAAAAGTGATTAACTCAGGAAGACTACCCTCATGAATAAATTAGTCACAAGTGTGTCCATGTTGTTTGACATTGCAGCACACAGCATTGCCATCTACAAAGTTCATGCTCCAGACCAATTTAAAACAGGAAATTGAAAAAGAACATTCATGTTTTAAATATGACTTTGTCTTAGACTATATCCATAGCCATCCTAGCGTGCCTACATCCCGTGAGCCAGAGCCTGGAGACCTGGCTCTTCCTTTTAAGGAGCTTGAGTGGTTAAGTGTTCCTTTTTCTATGCCTTTTGTTCTGCGATGACACTTTGCCTGCTCTGGAAGATTGCTGAATCAAGGCATTGTCTTAGAATCAGAGCACAGCCCTCATCAAACACAGCAGGACCTTAACTTGTGTATTCTAGCCTCTAGAACTGTGAGAGACGGGAATTATGCTACAGCAACAGAGAGGAGGACACTTCTTTTATTTGACTCTTCTCACCCATTCTAACATCACCTGTTACCACTCACATGTGCAAACAACTGTTCTGATGTCTAGATGAAAATGTCTAAGTGTTCTAAATGGTCTGTTACTTGTTAGGTCCAAAGCACACCTATGGTTTTTTTTAAATGGTCTCACTCCCCTTTTAAACTCTTGTTAAAACTTTAAGAAAGCTTAGATATTTCTTTTACACTCCTGGAAAAGTCAGTGACCATGAAACATTGTTCTCTCAGTCTGAGAAGACCACCTAGGTGGGAGTCTGCAACCACACAGAACTAGAAAATAAAGTCTGCCAATGAACATAAATAGCAAATCAGTCTCCAGCATTAGTGGCAGCATTATTGAGTACCTTTCTAGTACATTACTATGTTAGTTAGAAATAGACTCTAGTACGCTCTATGTTATTAAGTAACCAATAGCAAAAGGAAATGTTTGCATCATCAGGTCCCACTCTACTCCCACAACCACACTCTGAACTGTCACCATCGATAGAGAGTAGAGAATAAGATGTCTAGACTTGGGCTCCTCAAGTCCTCACTCCAGTAAAAGAGCCTATGTCCCAGCATTTCAGAAAATCTGTTGTGTTTTTAGGTGCTCACTCCCCAATCTGTCTAAGAGTAATAGATGCTGACTGACACATGACTTCAGATATGTTTCAATTATTCTTCTCTTTCACGACAGGTTCCCTTTGGTCTAAGCAATAGTCTCTAAAGCCTTGACATTCACAGTCATTATTTCTTTGTCTACCAATGTCCTGCTTCTAGTCAGACATACCCAAAATCACCAATTCATTGCGATTTTGCATCAAAATTTTATGCAGATTTAAGAGAGTAAGATAATCCCTAACAAATTTAGTTTTCCACTGTTTCAGATGTCAACTTTTAAGATGAAAAGGAGAGAGGGGCAGGAGAAATGGCTCAGCAATTGAGAACATGTACCAAGGACCCAAGTTCAGTTCCAAGAACACATGTGATGTGATTTACAACCACTTGTTATCCTAACTACAAGGAAGCTAAGATGGTTCTAGCCTCCTTGGACATCTGCCCTCATGTATGTGCACATACATATGCATATGCGTGCATAAATACACATAAATAAAAGCAGTAAGTCTTGCTTTTTAAAAAAAAGTATATGAAGTCCTTAGAAGATAGAAGGTTTAATTTCAAAGAAAAAATATTGAGACCTGAAAGGCATCTCAGTAGGTAAAGACATGTGCCACCATGCCTGATGACTTTAGTTCCACTCCTTAGGACCCACATAATAAAGGAAGAGACTCACAAAAGTTGTTACTGACCTCAGATGTGCTACTATACACTTGCACCTAAACCAAATGAATAAAACGAGAGAGAAAAAAAGAGAATGAGAGCAAGAGAGAAAGAGAGAAGGAAGGAAGGAAGGAAGGAAAGAAAGAAAGAAAGAAAGAAAGAAAGAAAGAAAGAAAGAAAGAAAGAAAGAGGGGAAGAAAAGGTGAATGAATGAATGAAAGGATGGAAGGAAAGAAGAAAAGGAAGGGAGGGAGAGAGAGAGAGAGAGAGAGAGAGAGAGAGAGAGAGAGAGAGAGAGAGAGAATTTACCCATGACTGGTGTTCACAAAAATAACTTTCAAACAAAAAAATGGCTTTTCTTTGGATGACAAGTCATGTTCAGTTTTGATACCTACAGGCTCAGTCTGTATTCCCAAGATGCACAGATATATAACAATTAATAAAATCATTTGAGAAAGGGACTTTACTTTTCCAGGCCCAACCGTCACTTCCATGGAAGGACTTTGCCACAGGAAGGGCTCTGCTGCCCTTATGCCCTTAGTGATTTCTTTATTCCTAGTCAAATTTCCACTTAGCTGTATTCTCTTCAGCTAAGAAGAGAATACAGAAAGAGTCTGAACTCTTCGCCTTGGTCCTTCCAACTCAAATCTCTGTTATTCTCAAACCTTTATTATTCCAATTCTTACTCTATTTTTTCACCTCACTTTATCATTAAACCTTATCTTCAGTACTTTCTTCCACACTGCATCCTAGCAGCATCTTACCCTCAAGGCAAGCATTTATTTTTCCAGCTATCCTACCTAGGCCTTAGTGATGAAGGATGGTTTACACAATGGTACCAGGTTCAAGTTTCAGATCTCATGGTGCCTGAGATACAAACCCAGACCTATCATTTATGAGCTATGGAACCTTGAACAAACTGCTCAATCTCTTTTAGCTTTCATTTTGTCATTGATTAATGGGAGGTAAGTGTACCTGAATTTCAAGTTGTGAAGATTAATTGGTAGATCGTGTAAAGAGTTCGTTCTAGGTAAAAAGCATGCTAAATCAACAATTCACTATTTTTGAGTTTTTCAAATTTTTTTTCCAGCTTGGGGAATCATTTGCAACACAGACATTAGCTGGACGATAAAGAAGAATCTAAAGAAAAGTTTCTGGTCAGTCTGTCACATTGGAGATTTTGATTCCTGAATTAAACTTAGAAATTTTAAAACGGTATGGGGCACATCTAAAAGTACAATAGGATATGACATTATCATTTAGGGGCACAGAGGAAAACCTGAGAGCACATCAGGTCAAAAACCAAGGAGTTGGATTTTGTCTATGTCATGACTGGAACTTGTAAAAGACAACATGTATGCATGCAAGACTCAAAATATGTGTCTTTATCCATGAATATAGAATTCCTTGTTTGGAAGGTTAGCATTCACAAAGATAGAAATTGAATTTTAAATAGTAATATTAATGAAATAAAACTTATAAGAGCTATCCACTTGCTGTTTATAACATAAGACCAGACATGCTTTTGATTTCTCTTAAGTACATATTTTGAAGAAGTTTCTTACAAACAGGCTAACTTTCCATGGGTGCTGTTTGAGTTTGGCATATAAAGGGGATTCTGCAGTTAACTATTCCATGATACAGTCTCCAAAATCTACAAGTGAATCAGGCCTTTGGAGTTTCAAAGCAAAATCCACTTTTCTCCTGAAGGACCTTCTATTTGCATATCCTTCATCCACAACAGACCAATCTCGGCTCCATATTGTGACCTGGGACAGAATTTTCATCAGCACCACTTGTGCTCGCATGCTTTGCTTTTCACTTTCCAAGTGTGAGCAGTCTCCTGAATTAACATTAGCCCATAATACATAGTCAATGTTTTTGCCTCTCCTCCTGCCAGATGCTCAAGCGAAGGTTGTTAAGGGATTTTTGGGTTGTTGTTTTTGCCATTTCTGCAATCACTTTTCCTCAACACTTACTGATTAGTATCAATTGCGAAGGAGCAAAGTTTTTCATGTGCTGCTTGATTTTCTTTTACCCCCGAGAAAGAATTTATATGGCAATGGACTTTTTCTGAATACACAGACCACATTTGTCAGCCTCTCACCATTTAATTTTTAAAATTATTCTGACTTTATCTTCCCTCGTTGTATTATGCATTTTCATCGCTGTGCCTCTAGCTCGGTCATAACTCATTGTCTTTGCATTGAGGGCTATGATTACACATGAACATAGAGAATACACTAAGTGACCCCATCTGTATGAGCTGGTGACAAGCCAAATACAATAGCACAATAGCTTTTATATATAACAAAGGGTATCTATTATGCAAGAGAATACAAATTGAATGTAAAGACTCCTATTTTTTTATATTTTCTCTTCTGAAACATAACATTACCTATCATTTTCTGTAAGCCTACTTGCTATCCAAAACAATGGCTGAATTTACACATTTTCTGGGAAAATCATTTCCTTCTTTCTCTCTGAGAAAATATTCCACATATATTTTCTATTTCAAGAGTTTTATTACTCTTCTTCAATAATTACTGTCCATAACTTCATTTAACTAAACAATGATGAGAACATAGATGTTGTAAGACTGCATCAAATGGTTATTATTCTAGACTTTCTGCCTCATTTTGGAATAGAGCTATGTACTTGACTAAGGTCCCAGTCTAATAAAATGTCTAAATTTATTTTTAGTGATTTATTTTAGAATTTCAAACATCACTATAATGAATTTTAAACATTTAATCACCCCACTAACCCCAAACTCCTCCCATGCCTTTGCATTCCCCTCTGAAATTCATGTCGTCTTTTCTAATCATCATTTTTATAAAAACATATAATTTTATATACTATCATATAATTATATAACCTACTGAGTCCAATTAGTATTACACATATCCACCTGGATGTAGTGGTGACTGCTTGAGCATGGGTAGTCTATCAGCTGCTTGTCCCTGAAAAAAAAAAAAAAAAAACAACGGACTCTCTTCCCTTCACAGGCATCAACTGCCTATAGTTTGTTCCTTTGCAGGTAAATAGGTGGAACTGGAAACTACTATACTGAGGGAGGCAACCCACCTACAAAGACAAACCAACACACGATCTCACACGATCTCTCATGTATAGATTCTAGATCTGAATCTTTAGGTTTTGAGGTCTAACCCAGAGTGACTATAAAAGCCAAGGAAATGAAAATCTGCAGGGGGCTAGGGGTCAAGAAATGACTCTAGTGAAGAAGACAGCAGAACGCATATGCTATGAGGGGGAAAGGAGAAATTGGGGAGGGAGTTAAGTGAGAAAGGGGTGGAAGTATACAGCAGACGAAGAGTAGAGAGAAACGAGAGCATCGGGAGTGGAGTATTTCTCTTGAGTACTCTTGGTAAGTGCACGTGGCAGACGGTATCTGTGAAACCACCAAAAGCAATACATGCTAATTGCCCTTGTTCTTGATCACCTGACACAGCTTCAGGGTAAGAGTCTATTGTTGATAACACTACACACTTCATCACAGGTCTTGGAGAACTCAAGCTGCTCCTGACCTGGACTCCTCCTTCCTAAATAAATAACACTCATAATGGTGGAGGGTACTACGATCCAGGCTGCTGCTGTTGGCATTTATAAATAATCATACCCAGTTTTCAATCCTGTGAACTACAATAATGACTGGCCAATAACGTATGTCCAACAGGGCAACCGGGTCAGTAATGTGTTACTGATGTCTTACAGCTGTCTGATTGGATTTAAGGTCTGCTCAATAGGAGGAAAGCCGTGACTGCTACTGTAAATCTATCTAAGACCCCACAGCTGAAAAGTTTCTAAAACCTAGAGGAGAACCTATGGCTACCATTTTGCTAACCTGATATAGTATCCAACTGTTTTCCAAATAAATTGCTATAAATTACTTTAGGCCAACGTGGTCTGGACTCTAGACATAGAAACGTGAACAACAAAGTCATAGTCTTTTTAAACTCTCACAAAGCCTAAAGACAAATGGGTTATACAATCATGTAAAAAAAATCACATATGAAAACAATTACACTATAGTAGATCAGCTATGATGAGCAACGGATATAACAAATGGACAGCAAAGAGCACAAACTATTAATATGATCTCAGTTCTGCTACTCCACTGAGCACGTTACTCATGTTTTTCTGCCTTTAGTTTCCTCACCCAAAAAATAATGATGCACACATTTGTAATAACTTCACAGGATTACTGTTGGAACAGTTGCTAGAACACAGTTTTCAAAGGTCCCACCCACTTCTCCGTACTTTTTGAGCACATATGGTGACTTGTTCTCCACACTCTTTTTAATCAAGATGCTCATGTGACATTAGATGTAAGTCCCCTCCAAAGCAAAGGGTTGGTACGTACCTCATCATTTTAAAGGACCAGGTCTCAAGGTCAGAGCCACTCACCTGTGATATAAACTAAACTACTCTATGTACAGGTCTTTCTTGGCCCTCTTTATGTCACTCTAGGTAGTTGAGGTTCAAAGAACTGACACTCAGGAGTACACACACACACACACACGAGAGAGAGAGAGAGAGAGAATGAGAGAGGGGAGAGGGGGGGGGGAGACACAGAGAGAGATACTCTGACTTCTATTCCAGGAGTAATATCAAAGTATTTATTTCAAGTTCATAAGCTTCATGTCTTCTCAATCCATGCAGGAAAGAATGTCAGGATGCCTTGTTCAAATACAAATACAGTGATAAAATTTCAGAATGTCTGTAATTCCTTGCCTTGTGAATTCATATATACATTTCAGTGCCCAGTAAGTGATTAGTTGTGAATAGTTGTCAGCTATTATGGGAGACAGAAATATAGTCCTTCAGGGATGCTGATACCTTCATTAACACAGCTTCTATCATTTATCTATCTATCTATCTATCTATCTATTTATAAATCTATCATCTATCTATCTATCTATGTGCTTTCTTTTAAGGTCATTTGCAAAGAATAATTAAGATTGCAAATAAAATTGAAACTGCTGACCATATAGCACTGATACGGGAGAAATACACTGGATGATCTAAATTTACTGAACAGTGGAAAGAGCTTTGAACATTAAAAACAGAAAAGAGAAAAGAGGAATCCGTATCAGTGTGATGTAACATGGAAAATGTCCTACAAGGCTCTGTTCGCTTTGAAGGAGGAAGAAAACCATGAGCCAAGGGATACATGAAGTCTAAAGTATGGAGATTCTTCTCTAAGAGCTCCAACGAGATCAGGGTCAGACTTTTAATGTACGTATTGTAATAAAATAAGCCACTGAGTGTGGGCTAAGTTGTTATAGGATCAAAAGAAATTGAAGCATTGTTACCATCATCATTATTATCATCATTATTGCCATTGTTATATAAAATAAATTCTTTATATTCATGTAAGAGTAAAGAAACATATGGACCCTGCCAAGACTGAAAAAAAAAAAAAAAGAATATGAAACACATCCTAGGGAAAGTCAGTGATGAGCTCTAGTCATGAATGGAGGGTGACCTCGGGAAAGTGTGCTTACCCTTAGAAGGCAGTTCTCACAAAACAGCAAGAGAACAGAGTACCACCACCGAGAAGACTTCAGGTCAAAGGGCCAAGCATATTAGAACAAACACTTCTTTGGACAATTAAGTTTAGTTGTTGCAGAAACGTCTTAATGAACTAGAGCCAAATGGTTGATGCACAGGGGACAGGCTTGGATGAAGAAGCAAATTCAAGTCATTATAAATAGCTCAATGAAGGAGATACTATGGCCCAAAGTGAGTGGAGAAGGAGCTAAGCCAGACATCAAGGAGTCCTGAGAGTAAAGGGCCGGGAATGTGGGAAATGAGACAGGTCCACAAAAGATACTGACATGAAAGTGTCATAAGAGAGGAAAAGAGATGACAGAGCATGCAGTCCCATCAGTCAAGAGTAGTGATACACCCTAACAGGAGAGAAAATTTGATAGTCTATGAATATCTTAGCCAATATATCCTGAATCGATTGAATTTCAGTTAGTGCTTCCTAAGAGGACTGATTTAACATGTATATTCATTTCTAACTTTTATTTAAAATTAAATAAAATTATTTGAACAGATATAATGCCAATGTAACCATGTGTATAACTACCATCACCTAAATAGGAAAGCAATGCAATGGTTCCCTTATCTACAGAGAAGTTCCCAGATACCTAGTAGAGGTATAAAGCTGAGAATAACACTGAGCCCTATACACATCGTGTTTTTCCTGGATGTACATACATATGATTTCATTTATTAATTAAACATCAAAATTGTTTTAGAAAAGTTATTCCAAAAGCAAGTATTAAGATACATAATAAATTTAAGTGAATGTAATCTCATCTAAATTTTCTTATCACATTAGATTTATCCTTCTTCTTGTGAAAGTATACTATATTGAGATGATAATATATTGAATCTTCAGATGATGACAATATCTATATTGGAATAACATGAAAAAGGCACTGTGGCGTGGTATCGAATTGTACAGGCTATTATGGAAGAGTCACTTAGGCACCTGTATACTACAGCAGCAGATCTCACTTCCTAGTCAGGTACAAGTATGATGTGAGGTTGTGATATATACACTATGAATAACCTGTAGTTCGTATCTCAATTCATCCCACTACTCAAAACAGCTTATCATTTAAAATTTGTGAATTGTTCTTATCAGGCATTCTCCGTTTAATATTTTTGAACCATGACTGACTTCTGATCAATGAAACCTCAGAATGTGAAAAAACAAACAAACAAACAAAAATAAAGGCTGAACTATTTATTATATCCATTAGAGGATATTACTCAGCCCCTTGGAGGTGCCATTTGCCAGAGTGGGATTATCCTGTAGCGCGGAACTCCAGATGCTCAAGTCTGAGGTCACTGGGAGTGGTTTGAAAGAATGGGATAGATCATCCACAGCATTTAGTTAACATATTCACATTTCCAGCCAAAGAAATTGTGAAAACGGTTTACTTTGCAAAGGAGCATTCTTAATTCCTAAAATTTACTTTCATGTATGTTTCCAAATTTCTATGTGTTTCAGCTAAAGTACAAAGTTATTTGTACTGAAATACAACTGAAAGCAACTATTTATGTAGGTTTAGGGAAATGTAAACAAGGATTCATGATGCCTGAGGGCCAGTTCTCAGTATGAACCACATTAGCAGTACACACAGCATTCGAGAAAAAGTGAGCATAATTCAAAGGAACCAAAGTTGAGTTTTTACTCTATAGAGGTTTACCATTAGTTTTACCCCAAATCAAATACTATTGATGTGCCAAGGGAGAAATAACTGACATCATGTGGCTACTTGTTGATTTTTCTTTTATCACTTCTTGTTGGTATATAAAGTATAAATTGATATTAACTGGCATCTATAATACAAAGGCTTTTGGAGTTCAAGTAACATGAAAAGGACATATAGAAACACATTATGAATTTTAAGGTTTCCTAGGGAAATCTCTGAAGGTGGCAGGGAATGTGTTTTATAAAACAATACAATTATAAGAAGAAAACACATGTTTGATAGTGTTACTTTAGTGTCTTGACACTAAGGCAAAGATAATTTGCCTGAAATGAGCTAATATAGAGCCTTCTTTCAATTTAGTTCTTACACCGCCTCAGATTAAAAGATGTTTTTGTAACCCGGAGCTGTAGATTTAAATTTTGAAACAGTACATGTCTTTCAATGCTATGAAGAAAAATGAATGACACATCTGTGGGGTATTGATCAAAATATGAGCAGCATCTTCTGTTACTTTGTGATAAGTATCTTCTCGCAAGTATAAAGAAACTAGCCTTTTCCAAATTTCTGCACAAAAGCATTTCTAAGAGCATCTGCCCAATGCTTTAATTCTTCAAAACCCATTACTACAGCGCCACGTATTCCCTAGTTAAATTCACATTAGATAAAGAAATGAAATACAGAAATATCTAATAAAGAGTCAGAGAGTGAAGTGAACACTTTACCCTCTCTGTTCCAGTATCTAATGTGCAAAACCAACTTCCACTCTCAAAGCGTATTCTCTGAGAAGGAAAATGTTTCATACCCATAAGGGGGAAATGGCAGGAAAATAGAAGTTTTTATCTCATCATCAGGGAACAGACCGGATGGAAAATCTCTTGCAGCCATTTTCCTGACACCACAGTTAATAGAGCATGAGGGTTCTATAGCTCAGGATGACATGCAACTGACCACAGAGAACTTTTGGCAGGGAGACGAGCAGGAGGAAAATGAAAACCCTCTTATTATGCACATTTTCTTTTTCTAACACACTCTGCAAGTCTTTGCTGGAACTTATACACAGCAATATGTTAGAACAGTTATCTAGATAAACTCCAGTATTCTGATGAAGCTCTGAGGTTAATAAACTAAAGGCCTCAAGTGAGCTGGGAAGTTGCCTTGCCTCATAATGCCTGTGGGTGTTAAGATTGGGCAGTTTTCAGTCTAGATACTGGGGGAAGACCTTGGTCCTGCCTCAGGTGACTTTGCTGACTCCCAATGGGAGGCCTCACCCTCTCAGAGAAGTGGTTGGTGGGTGAGGTGGGGAGAAGTTGGGGGGAGCGGGAGGTTGGAAAGAGAGGGAACTGGAATTGGTATGTAAAATAAGATTGTTTTAAAAGGGGAAAAAAAAAGATTTGGCAGCTTCAGATGATGTCAACACACCAACATCTATGAACACCCACCATCTTGAGGCTACAAAAGGAGAGACACCTGGAAATGGAGTCTTCCATCCCAACAACTTTCTGCCATAGAAAGTTCTCAGATCCCGTGCACACTGGCACAGTCTCCACTCCCTCACTGCAACTGCTACCCTTCATTGTTCAGATCAAGGACAGTCCCCTCTTCCTTTTAACAGCAGCTCCATCAATCCTTATTTAACAATAACTGCACTAAAATGCAGAGGTCCAAAAGATAAAGACATCTGCTTACATTCTGTATCAGCATTTGGGATAGTTAATTCCCAGAAAAGGAAGCAATAGCGTCCTTCCAGCCTAGACAGTGAATGCGACAAAATGGTTGAGATAGCCCAAAAGGTTGGCTTGCCATCACCTCTCTGGGGTTGAGGGTTATACATGCAAACACACACACACAGTACCAATGGTGATGTATGATAAGCAATCCCTTATGTCTCAGACTGTAACTGTTGTTAAATAGCATATGACTATATCTGTACATACATATATATATATATAGCATGTGTACATGTATGTATATGTCACACTTACATATTTATGTATTATATAACATATTTTGTGTATATAAACATATATTGCGTACTATTACATATGTGCATATTAAAACATACAAAACCTAGAACATAGAGAATTGAATTAGAATTGAAGACATAGAGAGAATAGCTATTTATGTAAGATTTAAATATAGTACAATTTTGAGCTTATGATTCCAAGCTCATGTTAGAAGTATACTCTTTTATATGTAGCCTTATAAAACTCAATGCATATGGAAAGGTTAAAAACAGGTCATGTGCATTCAAATTAGCATATAAATAAGATACGTTGATTTTTATTTTCGCTATTTCTAGCGTGTCAGCCTATTTTGATTTTGCAGGTGACTTACTGATCTCTAAAAATCCTAATTATTTATCAGTTGTTAGTAACTAGGTATGTTCTAATATCTATTGTGATTGCTATCCCTAATGCTTTCACTTGGTACTAGAATTACAAATTTATTCATTAAAGTTGAGGAACTGAATTTCAGGAAAATTGGTAATATCTACACCTGGAAAAAAAATCTGTTCTTCAAAATCTTCAGGCTTGATTAACACAAATATTTTAAAGTATCAGCTACTAAACAATATAAAATATCTAGTTATTTTGCATCATATAACATGTTCATTATTGTTATCATTACATCACAAAGACATACCATAGTACAAGATTTCTTATGACATTTTCCAAAAGTCCAGAATTCTTTAGAAAGTTGTTATATATTTTTTCTATTCTAATTATCTAATGCGAAAATTTAGCACAAGGCAATTTCGGAACCAAGGCTAGCACACAATTATCCACAACCTAAAGTTTCTAAACTTGAGATCATGTTATCTTTCAGATCTCTGTTAAACAATCATGTCTCCCCTCAGCCTCTTCCAGCCATCTCACTCTTTTTGGGCTGTGGGATAGAGGTCGAAGAAAAGGAAGCTGTTCAGTGAGTGAGAAGGAGTTCTCTGTATTCTGAAGCTGGAGATGCATGAGGGAAAATAGCAGGAGGCAAATTAGGATGGGAACGAATAAATATTGAAGGATACCACATCTCTTTAGGAGTTCTTAACTCCGGAGGTGGAAACCCAGGAACAATTTCCATTTAGGGAGGAAGTTGTCACAGCAGTCGCCTTGGCCCCAGGTGTAGATGAGGAGGCAGCAGCTTCAGCATGGCTGGTGATTTGTTAGGAATGCAGACTGCCAGAACCAGCTCCACATCTACGGATTCAGAGATTGCTTTTTGACAAGATCCTCCTTGAGCAGTCTCCGTCTGAGAGGCGCTGACCTAGTGCAGAGCTTCATGCTGGGTGCTTTCCCCTAGGGTACCAGGACTACTCAGTAAGAGAGAAAAGTAAACTGGAAATGTCTGCATCTGTGCCTGCGTGCCTGTGTGCGAGCGTGCATGTTGTGTGGGGGGGTGTGTGTGGGATTTTCATGTGATCCATTGAGAAATAGATTAAGTTTTTCCAGTATTCACTATAAAAGCTGATACAAGAACTTCCTCTTAATGTCTGCAGCAGGGACCTTGAACCTGGAGCAACGGCTCTACAGAGGGATTACAGTACTGACTTTCTCATTAGTTCACTTTCAAGGAACTAGAGCATGTGGCCATATCTGAGTGAAATGGATTTAGTTTTATTTGAAAAAAAAAATAGCTTGAGGCTAATCGTAATAATGCAAAATATAGCCTCCCATACAAAGATACACACATTAGCACACACACAAACACATATATACACACATATATACACACATACACACATATACATAGACATGCACACACACATACACACACACACACACATGGCAAGAAAAGAGCATAGCTTATAATGCGTTGATACTTAGTAAGAATAAGCAGCTTTGTGATGTATATATGGGCCGGGAATTTTCTAATTATTAGAATTGTATCCCAGTTATATCGTCACCCCCTTGCACCATCGTTGTCAAGCCCCACCCTGGACATCCCCTGATTTAGAATTCTATTAGCCTAGTCTTGGGTTTTCTATTAAAATAAGAAATAAGGCATTAAATAAATTACTCAGACCAACATAGTAGTGACAGAGATGGGAACCCAAATTTTGCAATCTGATTTCACTACTTTAATCGTAAACTCTATTTCCATAGCATTATAAGATTAAAAAAACAAGTATTTTCACTGTGTAGTGCAAAGAGAGATTTTAACTTCATCAACAAGAACTATAGATTCCCCAGATTTTAAGGATTCTCCATTAATAAGTTCACCATCATAGCCTCAGACCTCAGGCCTATGCTGCAGGCATGTTCAGTTTCAAGGCCCATGCCAGCATGAGGCCATCCTCTGAGGACTTGGATCTAGACATGACCTTGTGGATTCAGACTGTATACCTACCTCAATCCTTGGCAGAACCTACAAATGAGAACAAAGCCAGCAACAGGTTCTAGGTCAGCAATGTGGCCCCGATTTCAGCCCAGTCTGTGGATACTAGCTACAGAAGCCCCACCCCCATAAGGTCAGCTATAAGCTTATCCCTCTGAACTTTATCAGGAATCCCGCTTGAATGAAAATCCCATAGCCTTGGGTATCAAGTCTGTACATGTGTTGACCTACGAAACAGGCCAGCTAATGAGAGAACTCAAGCCTGTCATCATGCATGATGGGCTGTCTAGAATCTTTAGAAAGAACCTTCCCCCAAAGAGTCCAGTTTGCAAAAGCTATTAAGTTCTTACTTCGACAAATGTGTTGACACCAGTGCAGAGATTGGTTCAATAATAATCTGAAATAGCACAATAAAAACAATTAAAAAAAGAATAATCTGGAAGCCGAATGTCACCGAAGAAACAGAACACAGAACCAGTAATCAACCCCACAGAAATGAAGATTTATGAACCAATCTTTTCAAGGATGTTGTAAACTATTCACTTAAAAAGTGTTATATTTGTTTATTTTGTAAAGTATTTGTTTAATGATAAAAAAGATGTATTACATTCTTTTATGTTGAATTTGTTTAACTCTGTGAAACTGTGTTACCTTGCTTGTCTAAAACACCTGATGGTCTAATAAAGAGCTGAACAGCCAATAGCAAAGGAAGAGAAAGGACAGGAAGGACTAGCAGGCAGAGAGAATAAATAGAAGGAGAAATCTGGAGAGAGAAGATAAAGCACTAATTAAGAGGAGAACAGAAAGACATTGGGGGCCATGCAAATACACAGCAAGTTCAAAGAGTAAGAGATAAAGAAAGGTGTATAGCAATGTAAAAGCCCAGGGACAAAGACAGACAGAATATTTTAAGAAAAGCTGGCTATAAACAAGCCAAGCTAAGACCATTATTTAAGTCTTATTAAATAAGAATAAGACTGTGTGTCTTATTTACTTTGGAGCTGGGTGGTAGACTCCCAAAAAGAGCTAGAATAAGAGTAAAGAGAGAGAGAGAGAGAGAGAGGAAAGCCCTGTAAAATACACAGAAAGAAAAAAACAGATGTGATTTAAAAAATACACAATAAAATAAAGAAAAATAATAGAAACAAATAAATGGGAATATAAATTGTATTCATGAATTATAAGAATTAATATTTTTAAAATATCCATAGTCTCCAAAGCCATCTAACTATTTGAAAAAACACCTATCAACATTCTGGTGATCCTGCCAAAACGTGGGAAAAACAATTCTAAAATCACACGGCACGGCAAAAGAGTCTAACTATCCAGAGCAATAGACAATTGATGGAAGAGAAAGCATCAGTCTCTGTTGATCATATGGCAGATTTCCCATTGCTTCAGTGGACACCCCTCATCGGTGCTCACATGAGCATCACTATCTGGACTTTGTAAGTCATCCAAAATGGGTGGGAGATAAGTTGCGATGGGACATACTGGTGACAAGTGACCATGACGAGGGACATGAAGGGAACAGGAGGGGAAAATGGGAATAGATAAAATCATATTTCATGGTACACATATATAAAATTCTAAAAATAAAAAAGAGAATAGAGTCTGACATGAGATACACTTCTTCTTGCAGTGGATGGAAGCTAAGACAGAGACCCGTAACTGGACAATAGGCAAAGATAGAAAGACCAGCCACTCAACCCTAAATAAAATGTTTACAAACTCCCTCCCTCCAAGGTCCAGGGATCTATGCAGAAGAGGATGTAAATAATCAGAAGAGCCAGAAGTAGTGGATGAATCCATGGTGATAGCACTGTCCAGACACAACTGGACTAACACATATATCAACTCACAAACTGTGACAGCGTGCACACAGCCTGAACAGCTTCAAACAACAAAAAAAATCTCAGCACTGAGAAGGGAGATAGATACAAAGTCCCATCCCTAATAAAGAGGCTATTTGCAATTGACAGTCTGTTTGGAAAGGGAGTATCTGTTTTCTCTAATGAGCTGTCTCTATGTATTTAAACTGCACTCTAGGGAATATGCCATACCCAGGAGAGTCTTGGCCAAGTCAAAATGGACTCCATGCTTTATATTTCATACATTTTTTAAAAATTTTGTTTTGTTTGGGTATCTTTGTCTAACTGATTTCTTATTTTCAGTTTGCTTGATTGTTTTGATTTTCATTTGGTGTTTTGTTGTTGTTTTTCTTGATTTGTTCGTTTGTTAGTTTGGGTTTTTTTGTAAGAGTGAGAGAACGTGCAGTTGAATAACTAGAGAGGTGCAGAGGAAGGAAGCGAATGAGAAGGGGAAAATGTGATCAAAATATGCTAATATATACTGTATGAAAATTGTAAATAGAAAAATAAATGAATAGAAATGATAGGATCTGGGATGGCAGCACAGTGCTTTTAGCCCTTAATCCCAGGGCTAGGGAGGCAAAGGCAAGTGACTTCAAGGCCAGCCCGGGTTACATATTGAAAGCCCTATTTCAAAATGTTAATGACAATGATGATGATGATAACAATGGAAGGATCATACTACTTATGTGAATAACTATTACGATATCATAGTAATTTTAAAATTTTGTTAGAACAAGAGATTCACACTTTTTTTGTCAAATGACTTTTTGACACAATTGTCAAGAACACACAATAGAGAAAGAACTACCTCTTTAATGCTGTGGGAGACCTGGGTACCCCTAAAAAGAATGAAACTAAACTCTCATCTGACACGTACAAAAACCAAAATATAAGAGAGATCTAACCTAAAACCCAGGAGGTCTGCAATACTAGAGGAAAATGGGAACACTCAATAATTTTGCCCTGGGTGATAAATGTTTGGAATTTTTAGACATGATCCCAAAAGCACAAACAATAAAAGCAAAAATAGACGGTGGAACAAAAGAAAGCCCAAAAGCCTGCACAGTACATGATCTAATTATTTAATGTACAAAGGCCTAAATAGACATTTCTCTAAAAAGATATACAAGTGATCAACAAATATCTGAGAAAAAATGTTTGTGATGACAATTAAGAAAACTAAAATAACAGGGAGACATTAGCTTTCACCTGCTAAAATGGGTATTGTTTAAAATACAATAGGTTGAAAGCCATGGCAAGGACATAGAAAAAAGGAAACATCTGACTATTATCCCTCATAATGTGAATTAATATAGGTATTGTGAGAAAAATATGCATGATGAAGCTTCTAGAAAATTGCAATAGGAAAGCTATATATGATTCAGCAACTGTGTTCTAAGATATAAATTCAGAAAACAGGAAATCAGTGGTAGACCAAAGAGACTTGCTGTTTTCCACATCCATTACAGCATGATGCACCAGAGAAAGTCCTGGAATTAATCTAAGTGTCTCTCAGCAAATGAATGGATAAAGAAAATACAGTATTATTTAACTTAAAAAAGAATCTGATAAACATTATGTTAAATTAAATGTTAATTAAAATACCTTATGAGCTCACTGATAGATAAAAGCTAAGAAATTTGAACTTATACAAGAGGTTAGAATGATAGTTATGAAGAGCTAGGGTAGGGGATATGGGTGGGTAAGAAGTACCTAAGAGCCGGGCGGTGGTGGCGCACGCCTTTAGTCCCAGCACTTGGGAGGCAGAGGCAAGCGGATCTCTGTGAGTTCGAGACCAGCCTGGTCTACAAGAGCTAGTTCCAGGACAGGCTCCAAAACCACAGAGAAACCCTGTCTCGAAAAACCAAAAAAAAAAAAAAAAAAAAAAAAAAAAAAAAAAAAAAGAAGTACCTAAGAAAGAATCCAAAATTAAGAAATGTAGGAAGAATGTCTTCAAGAGATTTAGTGCACTGCATTTTGACAATATTAATAGCACTACAATGAATGCAGTTTTGAGAATTACTATGATAGTAAAATTTAAGTGTTCCTAGCTACATAAAAGTATGTGAAGTAATGAATATGCTTAGTAGCTATGTATGTCCATTCCCAAGTGTATTCATATTGAAAACATCATGTAGTACATGGTAAACAATGATAACTTGTATCTGGCAATTAAAAAATGTTCATCAATTAACAAAAATTTATTTGCTTAGTATTTATCCCCAGAGAGTCTTAATTTGAAAATGTGAACTGGGTAACTGTCTTTAGCCATGTCTGAAGGACAGCAAGGGTTGACAATCACAGCTGTGGGCAGTGGGGAGACGGCATAGTGGGAAACGTACTAACCACGTGAGAATGAAGACTGGGTGTGATCTCTTGCTCCCACGTAAAAGCCAGCCATGGTGGCAGCAGCAAGTGTCTGCAATGCCAACAGCAAAGCAGGAGAGATGGGGAAACTTGGAGACTGAGGACCTGTCAGCGTCAGTGAACCAATGAAAGCCAGGTTCATTCAGTAAAAGGCGCTGCTGCCTTAAGGCGCACGCCTTTAATCCCAGCACTCGGGAGGCAGAGGCAGGAGGATCTCTGTGAGTTTGAGACCAGCCTGGTCTACAGAGCTAGTTCCAGGACAGGCTCCAAAGCCACAGAGAAACCCTGTCTCGAAAAACCAAAAAAAAAAAAAAAAAAAAAAAAAGAAAATAATGGAGGTGAGGTGAGAACAATTAAGGAAGACACAGATAGCAACCTTTGGACTCCACCTCTCTCTCTCTTTCTGTCTCCATCAGTCTGACTCTCTCTGTCTCTTGCACACACACACACACACATACACACACACACACACGTGGATATGCATACAAGGCAAGGGTGGAAGGAGGGAGAGAGAAAAAAGAATGAAAAAAAAAATCACTGTTGTAGATGGAGGGAGAAGAGAAGCAGAATGACCTGCAAGACGGTCCAGGTAGGAGACAATAGAAGTACAAGTAAAACATAGATGACGATGGGAAAGCGAGAGTGAGTTTAGTGTCACTTGATAAAATGCTAAAGACAAAAATCTCCAGCAAAGAAATACATAGCAATTACTTCCTTGAATGAATGGAAAATGGATATGACTGGTATTCCATCAACAAAGGAGAGAAGGGAAGATGGGTGAGGAGAAGGGGAAACAAGCCTTGGGTTGTAACTAGAATAAAATTTCATATTGTTAACTTCAAAATGTCTATTTTTGCTACCAATGGAAAAGCAATAAAACGTTTCTGTCCCTAATACCATGTGTGTCTTTAAATCCTCTCAAATAGTTACCACCTCAGCTGCTTAGCTTCGGAGTCTGCATTAGTAATCTCTATTCTGTGATGCATCCCATTCTATTTTTATGCCGACAACAAAGGAACTCAATTAAGAACCAAACAATAAGTCAAAAATAGCATGGATTAGTATCAGAGCTATAAGACACCAAAGAGATCCCGGCTGCCTTTGTCTATCCATCTCAACCTGATTGTACCCTCTAAAAAGCTTTCCAAAACTGGGAGGCGGGAGAGAAAAATAGGAGATGCAGCGCATCTGCATTCTGGGGGAAAATGTTGAAATTTCAGGTCATGTGGATTTCTGCAAGCGTGTACAAAGACATAAAGCCAACAGTGTTTGGGGGATTTATTGTGGATTAGCTGGTAATTCTTACAATGCCCAATCCCCTCTTACAGAAAACCCAGGAGTCTTAGTGAGCTCCCTCTAAGTTTCTTCGTTTCAGTGCCAATGAGTTCTTGCAAAACTTTAACAATGTCTCCATTTTCAACTGGCTGCTGAAGGTCTGAGTTCTTAATAAGGTGTATTACAGGGTGTTAATGGAGAAACTTCAAATGTGCAACAGGAAACATACAGGAGTGGGGACTAGCTAGTTTTAAACCTTTGAGAGAAAAGAGGAAGCTGGATCAAACACAAAGCATGCTCCGTTGACATTCTCAAATTAAGAAAATATATATGGCCCAGCACTGACGGCAAAATGCCAATGTTTCATTTCCACTCTGACTGCGCATAACAGCATGGGGTAAAGTGGCATTCCAAGCCAGTCGCTTGCACTTTCCGCCCAAAGGCAACAGATCCATTCTATTTGCATTTAGCTTAAGCTGTGCTGTTACCTCTTCTACATACACGAGAACAAAGAAGAAATTTCTATTACCTCCAAGACCAAACAAGATGACTCTTTGCTTTCTTTTTCTTTTCTTTTCCTTTTCAAATTGCTTTCTGCGATGTTGTGGTTCAAATCTTTAGGCTGACCTATAATATCAGGTAGCTTACTCAAAAAATGCTTTGGAGACAGAGAATGGTATTTCTTAATTATACCACAATTCAAAACAAAGTGTAAGATGAGAGTTTTTTAAAAAAAAAAAAAAAAAATTCCAGCCTGGTCTACAAGAGCTAGTTCCAGGACAGGAATCAAAAAGCTACGGAGAAATCCTGTCTCGAAAAATCAAAAATAAATAAATAAATAAATAAATAAATAAATTAAAAAATTCCTAAAACAGTCAACCAAATTAGTTATTATTATCTCGCCTTAACCCAGATTTCCTCAATCGTTATTACTGTGAGCTTATTTAGAAGTTAGCTACATTTACCTGCCTGAAATAGATTGACTGCTTGACTCTGATACTCTACAGAAACAATGTTTATTTTCCAAACAACTGAACACTTAGTGTGTTTTTCAGTTGAGACAAATCTGCTTTTGTCATAAATGTGTAGTGGTTTTATTAAACTAAATTCAGCCAAAGTGGAAGCGCAAATGAAACTGTTATATAATTCAGAAGTAGTCGCCTCTTATTCTAGGCCTCATAATTTTTGCAAATCTATAACGGCAACAGGCGTGAGCAGTGTCCTTCTAGGGTTCTGTGATGTACAACTTACTCTCCCAGATTATTTCAGCAGAGTTAACAAGAGGCATTTCCTAATGCACACAGCACCAAAGTCTAATGTACCCCGCAAGGAGATAGCGAGACAAGCTTTCAAAGAGCAGATACACAAATGAAGACATAACTCACAAAACACTGTGTTTGATCAAAGTATCCGGTGATCATTAGGAATACGATGGGGAACCAGCTGCTCTGCCCATTGCAGTAGATTACAGCAAAACAAATGGACTGAAGTTGGGAGTTCGGTATGAAATTTTTCTAACAAGAGAGCTATTGAACATTAATATGCCGACAAATTTCTTTCCTGAGCATGATTCCTGGCTCTCTGAACGATAGAATCAATTGAGAAGATTTTTTTTTCCTTTCAGAGAAGCTTGAGGCTACAAATTTTGTGCTACGCAATGAGGTATCTATCAGAAAATAATATTGTTGTGTCATTATAAAACACTGTGAGCAGCAATTTATAAATCAATATTTGTCATATGGATATTGTATATGAAACAAAGATAGTGTGTATATGTTTCCGAGTTGTGTGGAGAGTACCGTACTCACAGCTGTCCTAGCCTGTTGAAACCTCAAGCCCCAACTCAAAAGTGTCCACATAGGAATTCAAGTCCCATGTGAGTAGACAATTTAATGTTTCGGGAGAACTAGAGGAAGGAAGAAAGCACCTGAATCCTCACATGAACCAGACTTCTGTGTGAAATTTCTCAACTGAAAATTACATCAGTCACTTCAGAAGGCTTCCTAAGATGTTCAAAGCCAGAAAATAAATATATAAAATTAAAGTTTAAAAGTATAAAATATATCTGTGCATCTTTGTCATATTTAGTCCACCGAGTGCCCACAAGTGACCTCTGATCTACAAAACATCAGTCATTAATTGAGTTAGAGATGGAAATAAGTCACTGGAAATCCCCTCAGAATACTTCCTGTAACAGCTTAGGCTAAATGATATATTTGGTAATAGTTAATTATTTTTCATAGAGCACATCTTACCTGAGATGAACTCAACAAAACAGCAGAGATAATGAAAAGTAAAATCTTGAAACTCCGGTTATGATAAAATTAATATTCAGCTAGCAGACAAAGCTTGCTGAAATAGCATAGGTTGCCTCCGAGGGCCTTGAGTGCCAGCAAGCAGTTTCAAGATAAGAAATGATAAGGCATTATTGTATTTTCTGATAGAGACCCCTGTAGACATTGCAAAATTTCTGGCTACAAGTTTTTCTGAATAAAAGAAAATAGTAATATCATATATGTAGAATTATTTTCAGTAGTCCTCATTGTCCGGTATGTTCAGCGAGTCCGGTTTTATCCCATGCTTTTTCAGACCCAGTCCAGCTGGCCTTGGTGAGTTCCCAATAGAATATCCCCATTGTCTCAGTGTGTGGGTGCACTTCTCGCGGTCCTGAGTTCCTTGCTCGTGCTCTCTCTCCTTCTACTCCTGATTTGGACCTTGAGATTTCAGTCCGGTGCTCCAATGTGGGTCTCTGTCTCTGTTTCCTTTCATCGCCTGATGAAGGTTAATATTCAGGAGGATGCCTATATGTTTTTCTTTGGGTTCATCTACTGAGAACTCAAGAACAATGGCAATGAGTTTTTGATCCTACTGCACGTACTGGCTTGATGGGAGCCTAGGCAATTTGGATGCTTACCTTACTAGACCTGGATGGAGGTGGGTGGTCCTTGGACTTCCCACAGGGCAGGGAACCCTGATTGCTCTCAGGGATGACGAGGGAGGGGGACTTGATCGGAGGAGGGGGAGGGAAGTGGGAGGCAGTGGCAGGGAGAAGGCAGAAATCTTTAATAAATAAATAAATAAATAAATAAATAAATAAATAAATAATAAAAACAAAAAAAAAGGAATTATTTTCACTTAGGGAAGACGTAAAAAGGCAACTCTATTAGGTCTTTCTTCATCTATGTTTAATAACACCGAGTCCCAGTATTTTCTTTAAGGAGTAATTCGAAAGTAAAAATCTAATCGAGGCATACTGGGTAAGCAAAATATGACATTTCATGATTTCTTGACCACTGGGTAGTTTTCTTTAAAACCTCACAAAATTGCTTGTTAAAGACATTTGAGAAGCTGTTTGGATTATGAAAAGATCCCAGGAAAGTCACAGAGGAACAGAAAAACACACAGCAAGCAGTGACAAAGTCAGAGAAGAGCCATGAAAATCAAATTATATGAGTGAGAGAGAAGAGAACGAAAAAGTTATGAAAACTACTCATTACTCTGCTGGAACACAGTAATCAAGCAAAGTTTCACAAAGGACATGGTATGGCATGGAATAAATGTCTATTGACAAGAAAATGTTGACCTTCCTGGTCCTTCCTTTATTCTACGATCAACCCGTTCTAAACATTATTAGATATGACGATAACATAAATAAGTCACATGAAACCATTAATTGATGTGTCTACATTTTTGTTTGCAAGCAACTACACTATCTAAGGCCAAATACTTTGGCATTTTACTTCTAATTGATATCATCATTTCATTTTCTTTATATGAAAAGAAAGGAAAGAAAAAACTAACCTTAAATTTATTATTAGATACTTGTCTAATAACTGTCACGGTCTGTGTTTTGCAAAACCCCGGTCAGAGAGGATGATGAATTACTGAATTTTATGGATCATTTCATTGAGAACTTATCTCATTTCTATAGAATATTTAATGTAAGCTGATATGCACATCACACATGAATCATAATGAACACAAGTCCTACAAAAGCCATTGTGACTGAACAATCCATTCTCTTTTGACATCAGCTTCATATATTTTAAAAGGGCACCTGCTTTATCTCCTTGTTAACCATAAACTCAGAACTATTGGACAGGTGTGTGGGAAGACCCAAGTAAGATAACTTTCTCCCCAGAGTTAACCATATTATACTGTCATTTTGAATACATATAGTAAAAAGTAAGTGTAATGCAAATTGTTCCAGTCAGTGGATTATCTTTATTTATATGATATACCAAAAAAAGATAAAAAGAGAGCGAGAGAAAGAAAATTCCATTACTATCCATTGGCTTCCTTATTATTGTTGTTTTTATTATTATTATTATATTTTACTAATAAAATAAAAACAAAAAAGTACATAACCAAACACCATATTTCTCAACCTCAAAATAGCACAAAACAAAGAGTTTATGTAAATAGGAAGTAAAATACACTTAGGTTGCTTTAAAACACAAAAATATAATGTATAGGCTAGGCATGGTGCCTCAAGCCTACAATCTTAACCACCAGGGTGGTTGAATTGCCTTGAATTCAAGGCCAGACTAAGCTATATAGTGAGTGTGGGGCTAGCATAGACTACCTAGTGAGACTCAGACTCAAAAAAGAAAAATCTAACTCCATCATAGTATTCAATATGTATGTTCTAGAATCATGCCACTTAAATGAAGCTTCTAAAGGCAAGTCATGAGTATAAACAACAAGAAAAAGGAGGCCAGAAGCACAAGAATGGGATACAATAAGTAACACTGCATGTGTGGAAAACAGACTGTAGAGTGCCATAGTAATACCTTGTACTATTGGAGTAAAAAAAAATACTATAGTATAGATGTGGGAGAAAAGAACAGGAGAAAATGAAGTTGAAACAGTAACAATAGTCAGTGGCTACACACTGGAGGAGGCTATATGCAAAGAGCTTGGGTTTTTTTTTTAGAATATTTTTTTTATTAAAAATTTCTGCCTCCTCCCCGCCTCCCTTTTCCCTCCCCCTCCCCCCACTTTCCACCCTCTCCCTCTCCTATCCTAAGAGCAGTCAGGGTTCCCTGCCCTGTGGGAAGTCCAAGGTCCTCCCCCCTCCAGGTCTAGGAAGCTGAGCATCCAAACAGGCTAGGCTCCCACAAAGCCAGTATATGCAGTAGGATCAAAACCCAGTGCCATTGTCCTTGGCTTCTCAGCAGCCCTCATTGTCCGCCATGTTCAGAGAGTTCAGTTTTATCCCATGCTAGAAAACACAAAAAGCTTGGGTTTTATTTGATGAGTAAGAAGATGCCAATAAAATCTACAGGAGAATTACAGTCTGACTTACAGTTTTAAGTTTGAAAGATGAATCTAAGGTGGAAATTATAACAATTGGGAGAGAAATGGAGTCCTTGGGTAGCTCAGGACTATGGGAGAGTAGACAGAATATTTAAAATCACAGTAACAAAGAGTGACCGGAAGACTTTCAAGCGGTGGGGGCCAAAGCCTATCACAGTTACTTTCACCCCAACTCATTGTATGAAAGTACAACCAAAATGGAGGCCTATAGAGGGAGCTGGGCTGCCTGGCGTGCAATGTAGGAAAGCTGCGTTTTGGTTGGCAATAAAGACCCAAAAAGGTTCAATAATGTTATATTCGGCAGCAGAACACAGTTGGGTAGATAACAAAACAGTGAGTATTGGATTTGGTGACTGTGACTCCATTAGGTAGTTTTACTGGACTATTAAGGAAGAGTGCCACACTGCTTCAGGCTGAGCAGTGTCTAAGCGGGAGAGAAACGACTGCAACAAATTTTCCACACATCGCAAGCCCACACGACAGTGAGAGTTGCCCAAGGATCTTTGCTCTACATGGAACAGAAAACCCCTTTGTATTTAATCACTCATTGCTGAGGAAATCTATTAAGACGTCTTGAAAAATTAGAATCGTTTTTCTTCAAACTGAGTGGAAGCCTTAATCACATTTAGCACTCTTTGAGAATAATAGTTATCAAGCACCTTAATATGTCCCCTGTAGAGTGGAAGGATGAGGCAAGAACACTTAGGGAATGCAATGTAAAATATTATCCTAAATATACTTCAAGCATTCTAAACAATAGAGGGACTTATGACTTCAATTTAACACCAGCACCTTTTGCTTAGTGTTTAGAAGGCATGTCCTGAATAGAGGTTCTGTGAGTCATGACCTCCTTAACAGGGGTCATGTAAGACCATTGGAGAATATAAATAATTATTTTATGATTTATAACAATAGAAAAATTATAGTTATGAAGTAGCAACAAAAATAATGTTGTGGTTGGGGGTCACCACAAGATGAGGATCTATGTTAAAAGGGTCACAGGATTAAGAAGGTTGAGAGAATTTTTGTTCTAGGGAGTTTTCTGTGCTATCCCAACACTCACTCAAGGGGAAAAGGGTCAAAAGAAAAGGGCTTAGCCAACATGCCATAAGGCTTCTTCTGAGTCTTGGTAGGGGTTGTTCAAAAGATTCCCAAAACATTCAATTGCTTTGCAGGGGAGGAAAGTAAGTTTGTGTTTCTGAAGGCAGCATGCACTTCAGACAGAGGACCCAGAGGCTCTGAACTGAAACTGTCCTGAAAGTTTCATCCCTGAGGACTACATGGTACCAGAAGGCATCATGCAGTATTCCAAAGGAGAAAAGCCTTGCGAGGGATGATGCGTATAAACCACAACAACCACCGTGGTACAATAACCCTATAAGGATGCAGGAATAGCATACATACCCTGGTGGAAACCAATAGCTCCCTAGTTAGACCTGCTCAACAAGAGGGAAACCGTGCCTGGCACTGAAAATCTGGCCAACTACCAGGGTCAGTGAAGTCATGGATTTTGCAGGAGAACTTACAATTGCCATTCTACTAAAGCAGCATAATCCCGAGAACATTATAAGTGTCTGCCCTTGTACCCACAGAGAAGTGCTGTCTTCACCCCTCGCCAAGGACAGAAAACTACAGCCAATCAAAATTCAGAGTTTAGGAGCCCACTTCCAATGGATACATCTATGAAACAAGTCCAATATCTAAGAATATGGCAGAAGAGGGGACAGAAAGATCATAAAAGCCAGAGGATCAGAGATTTACTGTGAGAGCATGTCTTCTAGTAATGTAAGAAACTGTATCCATAAAGTCTCGGCAATATGAGTGCCTAAGAATGAGCCGACCAAGGACAGCAAAAATATACATGCCAAAGTGAACAGGATGGAAGCAGGGGAGACCAGAGGGTCTCAACAATAAAGAGAATCATAGGCAACAAGGGAAACAGAGAGTAGAAGAAATAGTCAAAGAAGAACATACCAACTGCTCATCCCAGACAATATGGTCAGCTTCACAATATAGATACAAGTACCATTACATAGACTAAGAAGACTGTATTTCAAAATATAGATGTACATAGACATAAGTATATGCATGTGACAACAATGACTAAAAAGAAAAGCCATGAATTTGAAAAAGAGCAAGAAAGGGCATAGGGGAGGGTTTGGAGGAAGAAGGGGAAGGGATTAATGATCTTCAAAGAAACTGAAATCACTTAGGTTGTTTTTGCTACAGGATCTTCTTTTCATATCAAAACAGGAGTGGCCATTTTCATCCAAATTCACTTATTTATTTTTATACATTGCAAGTACTCCCACTGAGTTATTATTGTCCCGTTCTTTTTCATTGGAGTATTAACTGTATTATCACCTGGATTCAAGGTTGTTAGTGATAAGACAGAACAGGCATGTGATAAGTTCGGTCTAACAAACTCAGCAGGAATGGACATGCATCTGGGTCTCTAGGAATGAGAATGCTTACTGTAACAGTGCTCCTCAACAACCTCACATCTGATATTCCTTATAGGATTCTCCTCCCTGCTTTAGTAAGACAGTTAGAGGGATTTTGAGAGTCCTCTCCAGGAGAACTGAGAAGAAGCTGTACTATAATCAGACTTCTTTTTTTTATTGTTTATTTATTTATTAAAGATTTCTGCCTTCTCCCTGCCACCACCTCCCATTTCCCTCCCCCTCCCCCATCAAGTCCCCCTCCCTCATCATCCCTAAGAGTAATCCGGGTTCCCTGCCCTGTGGGAAATCCAAGGACCACCCACCTCCATCCAGGTCTAGTAAGGTGAGCACCAGACTTGCTGAACATAATGGACAATGAGGACTACTGAGAACTCAAGAACAATGGCAATGGGTTTTTGATCCTACTGCACGTACTGGCTTTGTGGGAGCCTAGGCAGTTTGGATGCTCACCTTATAATCAGACTTCTAAGAGCACATCCTCTCCCTGTCCCGTTCCTATCTGTAAGCCTGACACCGGACTTCTGTGACACTGATGGACAGCCTCATCCAGAATGATCACTTATCCAGGCTTCTGTGGAAAGAGCAAGTCAGTCACCTGGGGCAGAGAGGAATCAGAAAGAGTGAAGGGTTACTTGAAGTTTTTCTTAGACTAATGTATTATGGTTAGCCAAATGAGTTGTCATTTTTCCTTGCAAAAGATTTACTCAACTTTCATTTCAAGCAGGAAGAATTTAGTCCCAGAAGAGAGCCATGTGTCATTTCAAAAGCATCAACCATAAAAACAAAATACAAAGACCTATCATAACATAGCCTGTTTTAATTGTAGTTACATTTTTGGGAGTGTAAATTTATAGAGCCACTTTGGAAATCAGTATGGAGGATTCTAAATGAAATCTGAAAGTAGAATTATTGTATGAATCAAATACCCTACTCTTAAGCATATACCCAAAAAATTTTATCTAGAGATGCTTGTACATCCACATCTTTTGGTGAGGTTCCCTAGTCCTCAAAAGACAAATGCTGCATAATATCTAACATATGTGTTGTTTGCTTTCTAAAAAAAGAGGGGGGAGGGTCTGAAGTTTGGTGGGTGGCAAGAATCTGGGAGAAGTTGAACTGTGATAAAAATATATTGTATGGAAAATACAAAAATATATGGCTAAGGAAGCCATAGGATATATAAAAAAATTAATTGATGTTGCTTTGCTAAATTGTCATGTTGTCAAACTCATTTCTAAATACTTATGTTTACATCCGTTAGACTTGTGCTATTCCCAACCTTGGTCAGGGAAGTGTCATATTATAGGAGATAGTAGTTAATGCAGAAACACTAGTCTGGTTAAAATGGTAAGAATAAGAAATCATGAGTACTTAGCCATGGATGGAATGTCTTTCCAAATTACACACACACACACACCAAAGGCTCATGGATCATCGCAGAAGAACAGACAGAGAGAAGGGAAGAGGCAGAGATGGGAAAGAGTATTGTTAAGTCTTGTCTGTGAACATGACATGGCTATTATATACATAAACTCACAACACTGTGGTCACGTACACAGGACTTCCATAAGAGATCCAGATGCCCTAACCCTGACTGAGTAGAAAAGGGCAGTTGAAGCCTGATGAAAGAAGGAAGAGCAGGCACAGATATGCTGCCCAAGCAACAGAGGACAACCTCACATACATGTGCTAGGGCAGCACTCATTGGACTTAGTAGATTATTTCAAATCAAAACGAAAGTCAGGAAGTTGGGAGGGAAACGAGGGAATTGGAGGAAGTAGAGGATGAATACACCAAGACATGCTATATGCATGCATTTTCCAAAAAAATTAAAAACTTATATTTAGCTAGAATAACACAAGTACAAAAGTAATTTGTTTGCAAAATAAAACAAATATATTTGTAAAATATATGTACTTATAATACCTGACCATTTATTGAAATGAATCTTCCAAGATTCCTATCACAACACAATTCCATAATAAATCAGGTAACAAACTGGAAGTGACAATATTAGTTTTCCATTTATCGGTCTAGCTTCTAATGAGTTATTTTCTTCTATTTAGAATTCCTAGATAAAGCCTACAGAGATCTTGAAGAGAACAGACAGAAGGCAACAGTACTCTTACCCATATAAAACACTGCATACACAGCAGCTGGACTAGCAGAGTTGTGACTGAGAGGGGAGAACTAGGAAGCTAGAAACTGAAGGATGAACAAGCAATTGACACAGGAAGAATGAGAGGTTAGGAAGAAACATGATACTCAATTTGGTAGAGTGCGCATCCTCTGTCAAGCAGTGTTCTAGGCCTTGACTCATAATAATTTAATCCTCACAACAAGCCCAATGAGAAGGCAATTTGTCAAACTGCTACGGTGTTATATATAGAGGTTAATTAATAATGTGATATAGATAGCCAGTAAGAAGCATAAAAAAGAATTGCATTCGAACAATCTGGTAAATTCAGAGATACACTATAGTGTATCTGTCAAATATAAAATGTTGTGAGTTAACTGACTAAGTCATTTTTAAACAGATATTTCAAATATTTAAATGTCATAATAAAATTTTTGACTTGTATTTATTCAACCCAATTTGTTAAAGATTTATTCATTTATTTATTTTATGTATATGGAGGCTCTGTCTACATGAATGCCTACATGCCAAAAGAGGGCATCAGGTTCTATTATATGTGGTTATGAAATGCCATGCAGTTGCTGGGAATTGAACTCAGGTCCTCTGGAAGTGCAGCCAGAGCTCTTAACTGCTGAGTCATCTCTCCAGCCCTGATTCAATCCAATATTAATAGTGAGTTAAAATGGAGATGGTTGGTGGTTGCATTGTTAAAATATTGGCTTAATGTTGTAAGATATATGAGGCTCACAACATTTCATGGCCATGATGCTTAAAAGAGAATAAACTTCTGAAGTCAGAGAGCAGGAGAGGTAAAGAAAATTACACCTTGTCCTTCACAGGTTCAAGTTAGCTGAACTTGACAATAGACTTAATTCTAGAGGGCATGTGGGGCTTATTCTTCTGGAACATTATTAGTGGGAGCATTTACACTTGCATCCAAGGGACCACACCCCCCCCTGCTTAGGTCTGACCTCATAAGAACCTTGTGATGGCCAACAGAAGGGGCAAGATTTAGTGAACTGAACAGAAACCATAATATTTTCTAGTAGCATTATAAATTAATCCCTGTGTATTAATTAGTGTAATGCTTTCTATAAAGAACACTTTAAAATTGTAATATATTTGAATTATGATCATCAAACCAGACTAAAATCTATTAAGACAAAAAGGGAGGAAATGTATGATTAATTAAGTTAAACAAGCAAGTGAATATCAGGATTACAAATAAGTCTGGTCATACCCCATATCCTTATTAATGACCCAAGAAAAGCCCATAATGTATTAATTAAATGTATAAATGCAACTAAACTAGCATGGTATTTCCAAAGGTTAAGCTAGGACAAGAGTTAAAAAGATGCGTCCTCACCTTAAGGAAAATAATTTTCATAAGTGGAGGCAGTGTCCCAAGCTCTCATTCAGAGCACATCAATTATCATGGAGCAGAGATGCTCTTTAAAGAAAGGTCACACTTCACATAATAGATCACTTGAGGATAGATGCATGGCCTTGGATTGAAGAAAGCCTTCATCATTTATATTTTCATTTAGTGTGAAAATAAAATAAGAAAACTCCCTCTTGTTTTATTGATGGAAGGGTGAATATGTGAGTAAGTGGGGGAAAATGTTTTCACCTTTATTATTTATACTCTTTTTGGCCTTTCCTACTTAATGAACCAGAAACTCTTGTCTGCCAGTAATAACATAACTATATCCTTGGGAACTGGTTTTATATTGCTGCTATTTATTCCTTTACCTACCAGGTCATTAGTTTAAGGTTATATGTTTCTCTTGTAACGTTTGTAAGAATAGAGTCTTACATTGCATTCCCCCAAAGAACTCTGAAAGAAATACCTGTTAATTACTCCATGAAGATCAATTCCAGGCAACATGGGATTGGAAAAAAATTGGATCAAGAGATGATGTTAATAAGTGTATCTACCCCTTGCTGCATTCCATTGCCAGCTGACTGTGGTGGCACACACCAGTAATTCCAGAACTTGAAGTTAGAGAATTGCCACAAGATTGAAGCTAAGCTTGGCAAGATGGTACATATCATGCCAACCTAGGCTATAGAGTAAGATCTTGTATCTAAAATCCAAAGATAGGTAGGTGGATGGATGGATAGATATATGGATGGATGACTGATGATGATGATGATGAAGATAGATAGATAGATAGATAGATAGATAGATAGATAGATAGATGATAGATAGATAGATAGATAGATAGATAGATAGATAGATAGATAGATAGATAGATAGATAGATAGATAATAGAGAGATAGACGACCCATAGATGGATATATAAATGATAGAGAGATGATATAGAAAAATAGATAGATAAATGATAGATAGATAGATAGATAGATAGATAGATAGATGAAAGATAGATGAAAGATAAACAAATAATTACATCATCAATAAAGTTCTAGTTTCACAAACTTGCTTTCAAGAGTGTGATATGAGAGATTTAGCAAGACTTAAAATTAGTTCTGGGCTTATGAGAGTTATTGCTCTTTATGGGAGGCAGGGAAGACTTATATAGTTAGCCTTTGAAAGATATTAGCCTAAGTGAAACAAAACCAAATAGTTAGTGGCCATGCCTAAAGATATGCATATAGAAAACTTCACAACAAATCCCCACTATAGCAAAAAGTAATTTAATAATAATAATAATAATGATAATAATAATACATTTCTTTGCCTCTTTTTGTAAAGGCTCTTATTGTGTATCCTTGACACTTACGTCCATTACCAAGGCTGACCTTGAATTTGTGCTCCTTCTGTCTCAGCCTCTTGAGCGCTGGGATGTCAGACCTATATCACCATGCCTTGTAAAACTCCCTTCTAATCAGCATTTCTAAACACTAGATGTCATTCACATGGTTTCCAAAGACACATAAATAAAGGGTTTCAAGAAGAAAAATAAAGGATAAAATTGTTGTTCTCAGGTTTTTACCATTTTTATCTGTGTGGATTTTCCGGATTAATGTGGGGCATAAGCAGTCATTGAAATTACAGTATTTCAGCAGCACATCTTTATCACACTGAGAAATAAGCCTGTTAACTTTCTCTGGACAACACCAGGCGTCAGATAGCTCGAGATGGGTAAGTTTCTTATTGACAGCCTTAAGTGGTACCTGCAGTGTCTGGTTTAGTTTGGTGTTCTTGCAATGCTGAGGCTCAAACCCAAAACCTTGAATACCCTGGACACTTGCCCCAAGTCAAAATCCCAGCCCTGTTAGCTGTAATTTCACTGTACAGCAGATGCCTTCCACTCCCGGCAACCTCCTGAGAAGTCCTGCATGCAAGTGCATGGGTTTACTTTTAACATTGTCAGTCAACATTAAAAGCAACACTCAAAAAGGAAAACCCTAAAGATTGCTTAGTTAGCTTTCTATGGCTATGATTAATATATCTGGCAGAACAATTAAAACAAAACAAATGAAACCTGTGTATTTTGACTCATGATTTAAGGATCTTCAGTCCATGGTTATCTCAATCTATTACTTTGGGTCTGGTGAAAGGCTGAATTTCATGGTTGTAGGAGCTTGTGATAGAAGCTGCTGACTATAGCATTATGGAAGCAGATGGAGAGAATGCCTATGCTTCAAGCATTATCCCTTTCTCCCTTTTATTTCATCCACCCCAGCCTAAGGATGATGTTGCCCACATTCCAGTGTGATCTTTAGCCCTGGCTTAATTCCCTCTGGAAACACCATTGAAAACACCCAACAGTGTGCATTAACAATTTTCAAGGTGCTTCTCAATCCAGTCATGCTGTCAGTCAAAATTAAATATCGAAGTAGTTCATGAATAAGGAATTAAGACTAAAAGTAAGTGAGTTAAGCAAGGTTACCCAATATAAATTCAACACATAAAAATCAAGCCTGTCTATACATTAGAAATGAATAACCCAAGTATCAAATTAAGAAAACCATTGTATCTACAGTGGCATAAAATTAAAATGTTTATGGATAATTTAACAGAAGAGGTAAAAGACATATACACAGAGAACGACAAAACACTGTGAACATTAGAGACATAAATCAACAGGAGGTCCATATGCATTAATCAAAAGATTTAACATTAAGATGACACTGTTTTCCTGATTTATCTTGGGATTCAAAGCATTCTTTGTCAAAATCTCAGATATTTTTTTAATAGAAATTAACAGAACATTTTAAAATCTATGTTAATTCAAGAGATCCAAACTAATCAAAACAACCCTTGAAAATAACAAATTTGGAATCCTAATACTTCATAGTTAAAGACATCAAGTCCGTTTTGACACTTGAATAAGAATAAACTGGTAGAAGACTGGACAAAATAGAAAAGCTAGAAAAGAAATCACAGTGTCAATTCATTTTGACAAGACGACCATTGCTATCCAGTGTGTACTAGTCTTTTCGAGCATAGGTTCATTGATGTGAGAATGAATGGCATCCACATGGGAAAAAAATGAAATTGATTCATTGCTTATACTCCCAACCATTTGTTACAACAAACTAAAACGAGACATAGTTATAAATATAAGTGGCAGCCCTTGGAAAGCGGATATAGTTCCCTCAGATTAGATAAAATATTCCTACTGAATCCATGAAAAGTGGCAAACCCACAAAGTGTAAATTAGAGTTTTCCAAAATAAAATATTTTTGAAAACATGCTAACAAGAAGATAAAAAACCAACCAAGAATGTATTTGTAAATATTATAAGGATATTTTCACATAGGTAGATTGCACAAAATAATCTAATGATTCAAAAATAAAAAGAAACGCAATTTAAAACTGGTCAAAGATATACAGACACTTCTCCGAACATAGAAACAGCCAATGAGTACATGAAAAGATGTTCTGCATAGTTAGTCATCAGGGAAATGCAAATCAAACCACAAAGGCATTCCACCTTATAGCAAGCCGACAGTAAACAAGAGAATAGACAGTAACAAGTGCTTGTAAAGTGGCAGGAAATGTAGAACATTTAAAAACTACAGGTTGGGATGTGGAATGGCCAGGCCACTTTGGAAAACAGGCAAAATTTGAGAAAGCTAAATACTGAGTTAGCATATATGACCTAGTAACTCCACTGTGAGACTTAGCCAAGAGAAATGAAAATGTATGTATACCAAGAATGTAAACATGAATATTCAGCAGAGACTTATTCATAACCATCAAAGAATAGAAGCACCCAAATGCTGCTCACACGATGAATGAATAAGTAAAATGTGGTGAATTCATAGAGTGGAATTTCATGCAGCAAGAGAAGTGAATGAGGTACTGATACATGCAGCAAGGAGATGAACCCTGAAAACAAAGGGTAAGTAGAAGGCACAAAAATTCACATATTGTATTCTATGCCAACTGGCCAGAACGGGTGACTTCATACAGAAAGTAATTAACAACTGCCTCGCTGTATCTACAGGGCACTTGAGGAGGATTGAGATCATTTCTCAGATTGCAAAAATATTCTGAAAATAACTGTATTGGCGATTGTTGCAGTGGTCTAAGTGGACTATGCATAGCTTGGTCTACTTGTGGGACTCCTAGCTGTGGGAGCAGGGCCTGTCCCTTATGCTTTAGCAGGTTTGGGGGACCTATTCCACATATTAGGTTGCCTTACCAAGCCTTAGTACGAGGGAAGGAGCTTAGTCCCACCTCAACTTGATATTCCATGCTTTGTTGACACCCATAGGAGGCCTGTCCCTTTCTGAACAGAAACAGAAGAGGAGTGGTTTGGAGTGAGGTGGAGGCAGAAGTAGGGGAGGAAATGTGAGGAGAGGAGGAAGGGGATGTAAAATAAATGAATAAATTTTATTAATAAAAAAGCATTGTATATATTAAGTAGATGAACAGCATAATATATGTATTAGATGTAAGTTTGTAATTATCTCTTGCAGCATCCACTCCTCCCTTCTAACAGAAAAGAAATAAAAATAGACCTGTTGAATTTTAAAGTTATATAGGTTATTCTATTAAAACTAATTTTGGCTTTATCAATAGAATGCTAGACTCTTGAGCCTCTTTAGTACTGTATCCTAGAGCTCAAAAGAATTTTAGCAAGTATGTAAATGCACACACATCCATGTACATGTAGACAGAGATATAGACATGGTATAAATATAAATACAGAATACATAGAAATACTTATACAACACACACTAATGTCCATAATGATTTCTATGTGGTAAAAAATATAAAATTCATGAGATATTTGAATATACCCAAAGCTAAAGTATATTTTATTTGTATCAAAACTTCAAAGTAAACACGTGTGTTCATATATATTAGTTGGAAATATCTCCTTGGTCTGGCTTATACTTCAGTTGGAGAACACTTGTTTATCATACTAGAACTTGAGCTCAATCCCCAGCATTGAAAATGTATCCTTAATTTCAAAGAGTTCATAAAAGTGTATATACATGGCAATAACATAAAATACACTACCTATAACAAACACTATTAAGGTACATATATATTCATGTATAATATGTGACTGTATTACATATGTATAATATATAGGCATATAAGGAAGGTTTGCATTCATTTATGAGCTACTAATATAATACACAACATAATATTTGCATAGCAATTTATTCCTAGACAAAAGATTCCATCTTACAAGGAAGCTTGTTACGCTCAGAAAGTAAACAATTCAACAAATTTAGAAAGTCCCTGAAACTAACCAGATTTACTAGACTCTCCCACTGCAAGCATACATAAGTTGTAATGACTGCTGAGAGACACTGTCAGAGAAGTCAAGCTGTCTGGAAGAAACAGAGACAGTGTAGTTGCCTAGAAACACATACACACACACACACACACTCCAGAACATCAAGCTCACTGAAAGTTGTGCAGTGCACTCCAGGTTGCCAGTTTTCATAAACTGCCAACCATACTGCACTGGGCGTTAGTGATGCGCTGCCTCTGAGTCATTTCTACTCCTAAAAGTAACCCCTCACCCAAACTCCTGCAGGTAACCCAAATAATGCCATCGATGCACTGGGTTGGACTTTGGTGTCATTTTTTCTTTGTCTGTTGCTGGTTTCCTAACTGGAGTGAATAGTAAAGTGACATACAACATAATTGCACCAAGCAGGGATCAACAGAGGCAAAGGTGAATGTGAAAGCAGTGGTTTAATGGCCCTGGCTATGAATGGAAGGCATGCAGCTGAGCCTAGGCATTCTAAGGACAGAACAGTCATCAGAGGAATCCTGGTATGGTTACCTTTTTGATTAGGGAATAGTGTGTACTTTGGGTATGTCAGTGATTGCATGGATGTTGAGATATGTAGACCACCATTTCTCTACGCAGAAAGTCTGGATGGAGATTCGATAAAGAAATCCAAATGAGGATGTATTCCTCTGTGAGGTGGAATGCCTACTTAGTAAGTGGAGTATCTGAATACAAGGTCACCAGTGGTTCTCAACCTGTGGGTCATGACCCCTTCGGCAAACTTCTATCTCCAAAAATATTTAAATTATGATTCATAGCAACAGCAAGATTACACTTATAAAGTAGCAAAGAAAATAATTTATGGTCGGGGTCACTGCAGCATGAAGAACTGTATTAAAGGGGCACAGCCTTATGAAGGTTGAGAACCACTAATCTAGAGAGTGGGCAATAAGTGACAAGACCCCAGGATCTAGTACCCCACTGGGGTTAGAAAAGAAGAGCCAGACTTCTGTGTTACCCCCTGCAAGGATCAAGGAGCATTTGAAAGAGGGGTCAGAAAGGAAGTTAAGAGCCAGGAGAGGTGGAATTTTGTGAATCAATTTTCTGCTAGATAAAACATTCCATCTTGAAGGGAAGCACTTAAGACACAGGATATTCTAAGGAGAGGTGAGATGTTCCATTCGGTGGTGAATGTTCTTGTGCTTAGGAAGTAAACAGTTCAAAGGCTTCAGGAAGTTCCTAAAACTGACAAGATACATGAGGGCTCTCCCTCTTTATGCATATACAGGCAGCAGAGAGAGTTGAGAAACACTCTCAGATGAGACAAGCTGTTTGGTAGAGGCAGAAACGAACCAACTCTCCTAGAAGAAGCAGAGATCAGTAAAATTGTCTGAAAAATGCTAAGCCACACTGCCTGGAAAAGAAACTGTATCAAGCTTTTGTGAGTCCTCAACCATAGTGAGGTAGGCTTTGGTGATGCAGCTGTCTTTCAGCCATTTCTGCTTCTGTAAGACAGCCCTCTCCTGTTGGGCAGTGGTGGCACAAGCCTTTAATCCCAGCACTCGAGAGGCAGAGGCAGGTGGATCTCTGTGAGTTTGAGGTCAGCCTGGTCTACAAGAGCTAGTTCCAGGACAAGCTCCAAAGCAACATAGAGAAACCCTTTCTCGAAAAACCAAAAAATAAAAAATAAAAATAAAAATAAAAAAATAAAAAAAAGAAGAAGAAGAAGAAGAAGAAGAAGAAGAAGAAGAAGAAGAAGAAGAAGAAGAAGAAGAAGAAGAAGGAAGAAGAAGAAGAAGAAGAAGAAGAAGAAGAAGAAGAAGAAGAAGAAGAAGAAGAAGAAGAAGAAGAAGAAGAAGGAAAAAGAGAGAGGGGAGAGAGAGAGAGGTCCTCTCCCACACTCCTGCAAGGCTGCAAGGATCCCCAATAAAAGCCATTGGTTCACCAAGATGGAGCTCAGTAGAGTACCTACTGCTGATTGTCCTGATTGTCCTTTATTCTTTATCTGCAGTAAATAGACGTTTGGTCACATCACCACACAAATACATGTCACAAAATGTAACAGAACAGCACAATGCAGAGGGATTCAATCTTCCTAAGTGTAGGGGGTGATAATAATATAAACAAAATATCAACAGGATTTATTATATCTGACTATCGAGATCACTGCTATGATTTACTTAAGCTTTATTCTCTATAAGCTTTCTATGTGATCTGAGGTTTAATGATGAGGTAGATCTTTATAAAACAGGTCATTCAATCTACCCTAAACCTACTGGAGCTATGATCTAAAAGTATTGGTTCTTTTCAAGTCATCTGTGTGGTTCTGATACCGCTAGTCTGGCACAGCTGTGGTATTTATTATTTTATTAAATATAATTTATGATCTAATTAGAAAATTATCTCCACAGCATCTCAAATGTATGACAGTTCAGCCTAGGAGTAGACACTGAAGGAGAGCTCCAAGCTCAGACTATATACTATGGCATTATTAGGGAGTACCATCTGTCACTTGTTCCCTTTATTTATCCACATCTATGAAAATCTATTGCTTTGATGCTAGCTCTGTGTTCTTAATGACTTATTTGCAACACAAAAGTAGTATAGGAACTTACTACTTTTTTCATAGCAACAGCAAGATTACACTTATAAAGTAGCAAAGAAAATAATTTATGGTCTGCTGTCACTGCAACATGAAGAACTGTATAAAAGGGGCACAACATTATCTAGAGAGTGGGCAATAAGTGGCAAGACCCCAGGATTTAGTACCCCACTGGGGCTAGAAGAGAAGAGTCAGTCTTCTATGTTGCTTGCCCCCTGCAAGGCTCAAGAAGCATTTGGAAGAGGGGTCAGAAAGAATGTTAAGAGCTAGAAGAGAAGTGTGAGAGAGAGTGTGAAATATCCTGTGGAAAGGGACATTTGTGATAATTCCTACCACTATCAACACACACACACACACACACACACACACACACACACATCCCAATACCAACAATACATGATCCTACATAACATATGTGCCAATATACAGATGGAAAGAACAGGCATTGAGAGGAGCGGAAGGTAGTAATCTTTCAGCATGGCATGTCCCATGGGTTGTACTAACAGGAAATCATTCTATACAGCATGACACGAAACGATGAATGGCTTACTTCTTTATGCAGAAGACTTAAAAGACAGGCTGGCTAGGCTTTGGTCTGTTGTAATAAGAGCGGCAGGGCTGTTTCCCATTGCCACCCGGCCGCCTGTATGGCTTTATCCTAAATAATTATATGGAAATTGTATTTTTTAAACATTGCTTGGCCCATTAGTTTTAGCCTCTTATTGGCTAGCTCTTACATATTGATCTAATCCATTTTTAATATTCTGTGTAGCACAATGAGCTGGCTTACCAGGAAAGATCTTAACCTGCATCTGTCTGGAGTGGGAGAATCATGGCGACTCATTTATTCGGCTTCTTTCTCCCAGCATTCTGTCTGTTTACTCCACCCACTTAAGGGCTGGCCTATAAATGGGCCAAGGCAGTTTCTTTATTAAATGAAAGTAACTCCTCCATCATTGGTCTAAGGCAATGTTGGGGGAGGGGGTCTAGAAATAACAGAAGCAGAGAAGAACATAGAGTCTATAGCATGGCACCTTCTACTTCAGGCACCATAGTACACACACACACACAGGCACACAGACATACGCACACACACACGAGAGAGAGAGAGAGAGAAAGAGAGAGAGAGAGAGAGAGAGAGAGAGAGAGATGGAGAGACACACAGAGAATATGAGAGAGACAAAGTTTCTTTCCTCCAGGTGATACCTTTATTCCCTAGATTAGGAACTGGCAGGCTACAGCCTGTTCAGAAGTAAACCTGACAACATCTGACAACATGCAGTCACTTATAGCCTGTGGCTATTCCAACTACAAAAACAGGACTGAGTCACTGTCACAGATGTCACACAGTCCACAAAGCCTTAAAACAGCACTGCTCTGGATGATAGAATTATTCAGAATGACTAAAGGCTCTCTTCTCGCGTTCTGAGCTATCAGAGAAGCCGAACAATATACTTACGGCATCTGGCCACCAAGTGAAAATTATTAAGACAAAGTAGAATTAATTTCCTTTTTGTGGCTAAAGAGATCTGATAGTAATAAAATATGGGAGTAAAAACAAAAACATCAAATTAGATATTAACAATAATTTTCTCTGAGGTTTACTAAAGGGTAATTTCTACTTCCCGACAGCTTCTTCCTGAGGAAAAAGAAAGCTCAAGAATATAAGTTTCATAAGAAATGTGCCTTTGAAATTACTGTTTTGTTGCTGCTGTGTTTCCAGCATCTGAAACAAAACACTGTTGACCATCTCATGACACTAAGTGGGTCATGAACTGTTGAGCTTATCTCTACATTTACTGAAAATTCTGAAGATCTGGAAATTGAGAACAGTAAAGCTACTGTCCCAAAGGCTACTGTTAAATTAACAAGGTTGGTATTTGTAGATTGTTTAAAGAAGCATCTGGAATAATGCAAAATATTTACTGTTATTACTTCTTAATTTTTCAATTATACTACAAACAAAAACGTTAAATGTTATTAGAAATTTTGAAAGTTTCACCTTAGGTTGTTTTTATAGGGATTAAGCTGTACAAGCCATATGCCTTTAGACTAGATAACAAAACACATTAGCCATCCTTGTGAAATCATTTTGGCCCAATATCATACTATAAAATTTTATTATCCTATCAAACGATGTAAAACACATGTACACCAAAATGATCACTTTCTCATTTAAGAAAATATATATTTGTTTAGGATATTTCTAATAACATGTCTTCATGTTCCTTAAAACCAAAATAAACCTTGAATAAGATTCTGTATAATAATAATTCTTGTAAATAATAATAATTGTAATTCTTGTAAATTATTTTGTACAAACAAATATTTGCATATACAAATCTGTATTATCTTGTATATTATGATGCATATGGGTTTGGTTTCTATTTTAAGACTGTAAGACTCCTGTAGCCTAGGCTGTACTTGAATACCTTATGAAGTGAAGGATGACCTTGAACTCTGGATCTTCCTGCCTTCGGTTCCTAAGCATTCAATTACTTGAGTGCATTGTAACTCAAGAAGTCTACCAACTGAGTAGCCCCAGTGACTGACATTCTGAAGTGTGTAGTCCCTAACAGCACATACAAGCACATATGCCTTTAATTAATTAGCATTACCCTGCCACCGTCAAGGCTGTTCATCATGGGTGCCCAGTGTTTACAGGCATGGACAGTTGACGCCTTGTTTTTCCTTTGGGTTCTATGATCTCGTATCTTGGGAGAAGGCCTGACAGTTCAAGGGTGCTTTACTTTCCTCAGCAGAAATTTGCTATTTTATTATTGCTGTTCTACCATGGCTGAGCTTAACCACAACACTGACAATGATATATTTGTCACAGACATATTGTTTAAAAGCAAGTACTAAAATATTAAATCTATTGATTGTTATTCTTTCATCAGTGATATAAGGCAGGAAAGGTTTGCTTTAAACATGTGTTGGAAAGAGAAAGATGGGAAAAAACACTTCAAACTATTAAAGAAATTGTTTGTTAGGGTTTAGAACAAGGAAAATTATAGTTTTTCTATTTATTTCCCATCTTTCTTATAACGAAAAATTCTCTCAAGGGCTTTCTGTTAGTTGTCATGAAATGAGGATTTTAACTGAAGACAAATTATGGAAATGCGATTGATTGGATAACTTGAAATGAAATTGCTAAACTAAATGGAGCCATCATACATGGCACAGATGCTCTGCCTGGCAGTATCTTTCAAACTCGTCTATTTGTAAGAATTTTTAAACTCTGAATGTTCTACAGAATAGTCACCAAGCATAAAACAAAAATAAAAATTAGTAGTAACTACATCTTGTAGACATATTTAATTGGTAGTAAGCATATTACATTAGGTGTTGAAATTGAATCAAGTAAAAAAAATAAAACAAAGCCATCAGAGCTCTTAAACAAAAGCATTATGATTTTTGTTGGTAAACTGGACAGTGGTAGCACATGTCTTTAATCCAAGCACTGGGGAGGCAGATGCAGGTGATCTCTGTGAGATTGAGGCCAACCTGGTCTACAAGAGCTAGTTCCAGCACAGCATGACCATAAAACAGAGAGACCCTGACTCAAAAAAACAAAGGAAAAAAAAAGATTTTTGTGGGTGCTATGATTGCAAATCACACACAGGGTCTAAGCCATTCTAATGACAAAAACACAATGTCTACAACTGTCAATATATCCTAAACTATTGACAAAATTATTTGACCTAAAACACAAGACTAATCCTGTTTATATTTTTTTAACCAGGGTAAATTATCTCATAGTAAATTTTTAAAAAGACTTTTTTTTCCTTCTTCAGCTTCTGTTTTATTTTAATTTTTAGGTAGTTATTCTAGAAGGATTGCTTGACACCATGATAAAGGAATTCTCTTCAGAATGAAAATCTAACATTCCTAAGAAAGGCTAATTGAATGTCTATTAGATATTACTTACTTAAGGATAAGACACAAGGATGATAAATCTTAGTGTTTAGATATACAAACATAAAATAATCGGGAATGACTAGTGATTAATATTTAATTAAATGAGTGTAAGCAAATTTATGTTAGAAGAAATGGAATTAAGCAAAGATAGAAAAGTCTTCAGAGATGAGCTAGCCATTGTGTCCAGTCATATGTTGACTTTTATGGATGTTATAATAAACCTTTCATCCTGCATATTGTGTCCCAAATTTAGTGCATTAAAGCAACGCAAATAATGCTAAAATTTCTACAGATTCGAATCAAACATGGATTTCCTAAGACTGAAAGCAAGCATTGGACAATATAGTGATTTCTGCTGATTGAAGAGGTGTAGAGAATTGAGCTGTGTACTTTAAAAAGAAAACAAAAGTCTGAACCCATAATACCTCTGAATGAGATCATATTTAAGATATGTAGAAACAACCTACTTAAGATGAGGCGACTAAGGTATGACCTAATTCAATATTTTTAACTGTGTACAGAGAGGGATGAGACACATAAAGACAGACACACAAAGGGAAAGTGACTATTACAGATACAGCAACTGAAGAGATGCACTAGCAAATAAAGGACCACGGACTGTAGCCACCACCCAAAGCTAGACAGAAGCAGACACAGAATCTCTGCAGAGTCTCAGAGCAAGGGCAATACTTGCCATGTCAGGGTTTTTAACTAATAGCCTCCACATCTTCAATAGAAACCATGTCTGTTCTTGAGCTATCCAGTTACTGAGAGAGGCCAAAGACACCATGGGAAAACCCACAAGAATCAACTATCCTGGGCTCTTGGGGGGCTCTGAGAGAGTGAACTGTCAACCATAGAGCTTGCATAGGAATTATGTGGGCCTCTGCTCGTATGTTGTATGTTGCAGTTGTGTGGCTTAATCTTCTAGTGGGAGTCCTGACAGTGGGAGCAGGGGCTGTCTCTGACTCTGTTGCCTGCTTCTGGGTTCATTTTTTCCTGCCAGGTTGCCTTGTCCAGCCTTGATAGGAGGGGAGGTAGGTGCCTAGTTTTGTTGCAACTTGATCTGTCATGTCTGGCTGCTATACATGGGAGGCCTGCCCTTTTCTGAGGAAAGGGGAGGGATAATGGTTTGGGGGGAAGAGGGGATGTTGGGGAGAGAAACTTGAAGGAGGGCAGGGAGGGAAAACTGTGATCAGGCTGAGAAAAATTTTAATTAATTAAAAATAAATTAAAAAAAACTTCTCTTAGTGTTCTATTGTTATGAAGAGACAGCATGACAACAGTAACTCTTGCAAAGGAAAGCATTTAATTGAGGCTAGCCTACAGTTTCAGAGGTTTAATCCATTATCATCTGATGATTGAACCAAGTGATGAATGGACACTTGAAAGAAATCCCACACTAGCTCAGAAATGAGAAATAGATAGTTATTTATTTAGGGGTAAGCTCACAAATCAGAATTCTCCGCTTGAATGGTGGACATAGATCAAATCCAGCAATCCAACAATCCGAACTAGCAGCCGACAAAAAGGAGGGGAAAAAAGGACTGGAAGCAGGCTCTGCATCCGTGTATATAGTATAACAGGCCACACCTCAGTAGGTGGGTAACAACTGGCTGTAAGACTTCCTACAGCACCTCCCCCTTTTATTTAAATAAGAGAGTTCTAAGCCTAATACAAAATTATATACAATAATAACAAATATATTTAATAATTATCCTATCCTAACTAGTATGATAAATAACTTGGCCAAGTCATGAGAGGAAAGTAATGGCAAGTATCTAGTCTTCTACTCCATTGAAGATACAAGAAGGGAAATAATATTACTTGAGTAAGCAGAAAGTGCAATCAAGCAAATTCCAAAATGTGCAATAAATGAGAGAAAACTGGCTACCTGGGCAATCACCCAAAGTCTCATTTGCAACATTGAAGGGACGAACTTTGGCTAAGGCCTAGAATAACTAACAGACCATGTTTAGAGGCAGGGAATTTTTTAAAACTGTCTTACCCTGTCTTGGCAAGATTTGTCAGTACTGCTTATCCATTTATAGATACTATGTATTGTCAGTGGTTGATGCATGGGCATTTCTTTGCCCAAAGACCAATTTTGCCAAGAAGAAAACAAGCTCCAAGTAGAGTGTTTTTGTTGCTCAACATTCTCTCAGAAAAGATCAGTGCTGCCAGGAGCAACTGTGTCTCACTTCAACAAGACCCTAGGTTATTTAAATGCCATATTCTACAACTCTTTGAAATGGTTGAAGATTACCTATCAATGCAGAATACAGTATCTAGGTAACAAAAGAACCTGATTAGTCTAACTATAAGTATGACAAACATAGATGACTACTGATCTATAATTCTTAATACCTATGTAACTTAAAGACTAAGACTTCATATTAGAATATTATGCAATAAACAAATGTGTAACAAGTGAGGGCGATAACCTCAAACTGCAAACAACGTGTAAGTATTTTGATCAGAGGTAGAAATGTACATCGCAATATGATAACTATGTATCAATATATAAAAATGTTTTAAGCATGCATACATACAATATTTAATGTAATTTAACTTGTACCAGGGATTCTACAAAAAAGAAAAAAAAACACTTAGGTAAAAACAAGCCAAGCGGGCAGGGTTGGGAGACTGTCTGGGCCGTGGACCGGCTAGGCCATTAGGCCATCCACACAGTAAGCATGGAATCTGAATCCACATGGATGCCAAATGTGGAAGGACATTTAAAAAAAATCCCATACTAGTTCAGAATTGAGAAATAGATGGTTATTTATTTAGGGGTAAACTCACAAATCAGAATCCTCTGCTTGAATGGAGAACAGAAAACAAATTCAGCAACCAGAAAGAAGGTGGACGCATGCTCTATATCGGCTTATATAGTATAAGAGGCCACGCCCCAATGGGCGAGTAACCACTGTAAGACTTTTTACAGCAACTCCCCAAACATTACAGTAATTGCTATTGCCTTTGGTTGCTCCCAGAGGGAAAAGGTAAGTCTCTATTGTTGAACACACCATGCATTTCAGACATTTCAAGGCCCAGAGGTCTCTGAGCTAGAACTGACCTAAAAGTATCCCTGAGGATTAGCTTTCACAGTTTCAGAACATACCATGAAAACTTCCAAAAGAGAAAAGCAACCAACATCTTATCAGCTATGATACTTATGCACCACAACAATAACCACCCTGACAAAATATGCTAAGTGCGCAGTAGTGGCATGAATATCTTGGCAGTAACCAACTGTTCTCTAATTGGACATAAGACTCAGTCAGCAAGAAGAATGTCATCCCTGGTACTCGAAACCTAGTCTATTTTATTTTTTTGGTGTTTTTACTTCTGAAAAGTCTAGTGACTCTAAGTGACACACTCAGTTGATGCTGGATAATCTCCACCATTTATAGGTTCATTTATTACAAACTTTATACCACCAGAAACCATAACATCTCTTTACTACTTAAACAGCATAGCCATAAGATTCTAAAATAAGGTCGGAAAAGGAAATATTTGGGAGAACATTCTTCTGTGGACTCTCATCTATAAAAGAGAAGATCTCACTATGTGGGTGACGAAGAATTTTTATCAAAATTACTGACTCAGTTTAAAAATTGAATGCCTAGAACTCACTTTCTACATTCTGAATAGAAATCAGAGAATCCACATTTTCTTAAAACTTGAAGACCATTTTTGACTGGTGTTCTCGAAAGGAAGAATACCTTTATGAGGAGGAACAGTTAGAATACACATGTAGAAAGGGATAAATGATGTAACCATAGCGACAGAAATTATGTACTTTAACATCAGGGAAGAGTTGCAAATATAAATTGATTTGGACATGAAAGCAGAGTCAGATCCCAAAGAACTGGGCTTCTTCGTCTGTGTTGTGGTGTTAGAGTACCTAAGATGTAGTTGGCTGTGAAGAATAAAAGTTTATTGGCTCATATATCTGGGGCTGAGAAAGGATAAGAGCCATAGTGCAGGAAAACAAACCTCAGGGTTGAGCCATTTATATACTCATGACACAGTTTATATGCTTGTCCCTCCCAACTCATGCTGAAAGGAGACGTTTAAAGGTTAATAGGTCATAAGGGCTGTGACTTTGTGAGGGGACCAGTGTCATTCTTGAGGTACTGGCTTTATCAACTTGGGAGTGGAGTGGGCTCCTTATAAAGGTTTCCAAATCTCAATAAAATTAGCATCACTCAGAAGGTCAGGAAACCAAACACACTAGAGAAATAGAGTCACACTCACTTTCTCTCAAAAAGAAATGTGTGCCAGAGGTAAAACAAAAATGTACTGTAGTCTTTGAAGATATAATATTGAAATAATACAACTTTGTATTACTCAGTTATATGGCCATGAAAAATTGCTATTCCTATCTTAATCTTTTTCTGTTCAAGAATAAATCACTCTCTAGAACTGAAAAGATAGATTGTTAATCAAAATGTTTCAGTCGCTTGACATGGAATGTAACTAGAGCACAGTATCTTTTCTCTCACTGCTAATGAATATGGACTTGGAGAACTGCATGGGGAATGCAAAGATTAAATGGGAGAGTTGTAATAAATGTTGTCCCTTTCTTTCAACATGATGTTAAATACTAGTTAACAAGCTTCAAGCTCTCACTGTTGTTTAAAGGTTAACTATAAAATTGAGAAAGTTTTCATATTCTTGTAACTGTTTCTAGGAGCTAGAAAATCCCCACTGAAAAGAAACTATTTCCACTGATAAAATTTAATATAATATGAGAGATGAACAACAGCTTCAGAAAATTTAAAAACAATTGTTTCAGGATGAGAGACAATGAATCATTGGCACTCTGAAATAGACACTAGCCTCTTTATAACAATAAATCTATGTCAATATTAGGGAATAAAGGTGGACATATATATCTATCTCCTCTGTACCATAAAATATTTGGCATTCTGGTTTACACAACATTTCTATTTAATAGAGTACTTCAGTGTATACGCATCACAGCTTTTACAAAAATATCCTAAAGCAATGGAGATTTTAAAACTCATAATCGAACTGCCATTACTGCCATAAATGAGACGAAGAAAACTCAAGTATATAACAAGAAATAACTTATAGGTTTTCTGAAATTTTTCTACTTTTCTCATTGTCCAGAAACAGCAGAAGTTAATCAATCAAACTAAGTGACCAAAAAGTATCACAGTGTGGCAGATTGCAAGTTCTAAAACTGCCCACAGCAATCTTTCTCATTGCCCGAGATCTTGCACACCATGATTTTCCTGTTTCTCTCCTCCACAAACCTGAATTACCTGCAGAGGCATGGTCGCCAGCAGAATGAAGTCAAACTAATGCAGTGTACAACAGAGACCTATCCGCTAGAAACATGTAGACCTGCCTTAGTCTCATCTAAAGTCCTTCCTCTTCACCTTTTTAGTTTGCTTTTCTGGTGCTATGCTAAAATGGTGACCAAAACCAGTTTGTAGGGGTGGGGGGATGGGGGCTGACTTACATTTCTCTGCATCACAACCAAGGGGAACTCAAGGCAGGAACCTAGAGTCAGGAACGGAAGCAGAAACCATGGAGCAGCGATGCTTACCAACTTGTTTTAAGGGTCTTATTCAGCTCCTTTCTTATACAACCAAGAACTACCCACAAAGGGTGGCACAGCACACAGTAGGCAATCCCTCTTCATCAATGGACAATCAAGAAAATGATAGTCAGTCATCCACAAACCAATATGATGGTGGTAATCCCTCAATCGAGGTTCCTTTCTTCCAGAAGTTTCTGATTTGGGTCAAGTTGACAAAAATTAGCACAATCCTATCTCAGGCCATTACAGCTCATCATCAGTCACCATAGTCTGAGGCATATGACAAGGCCTACTTTGTCATCAGTCACAGGTCCTAGTGACCAAGTTTCTGGCTATATGAATATGGAACCTTTAAGTGATGACTCGCCCATCTGAAATTCATTTCCACACTGACGATTTCCTGAAGCCTCAGACCAGATACAAGTCTCAAAAAAAAAAAAAAAAGTTTCAGGGGGGCAGAAAGATAGCTGAACAGATAAGTGTGTATGTCTGCAAGCATGGAACCTAAGTTTGAATCCTATGAAGCCCTGTAAAAATTAGGCCATAGCTGCACTTGCCTGTTACCCTAATATTGGGAAGCCAGCCAATATTGGGGTCACATGAACCCACTAGCCAGTCTGCAAGCTTAGTAGAAACAGAGAGATACCCACTCAGCTATTTCAGTGAGAGATCCTATCTCAAACTAATAGGGTGCAAAGGGTTAGAAGAAATTGCTGCCTGACATTGGTCTCCACACGAACTCACAGGTTCACATACACACACACACATTCATGTGTATGTCACACACACACACACACAGAGAGAGAGAGAGAGAGAGAGAGAGTGAGAGAGAGAGAGAGAGTGAGAGAGAGAGCGAGCGAGAGAGAGAGAGAGCGAGAGAGAGAGAGCGAGAGAGAGAGAGAGAGAGAGAGAGAGAGAGAGAGAGAGTTGATTATACCATTAACTCATAGTTGATGTCTCATATTTGATATCTATGTATCAAGTAACTGGAAATTCACCTTGGTTCTTGTTAGTGACAGCAACTAGTCTAATCTAATGTTAGCTAATAAAAGGATGAATCCAGTCCACAGGAGTTACCCTTGGATGGCAGCATCATGCTAGAATAACCGAAACTCTATTACTTACAGGCTCAGAATCATAGCCAGGCTTTAGATCGAACTTAATCACCTAGGATAAGCGTAGGGCAGATTTTCCCACTAAAGACTGAGGTCCATTTGCCACATTTGATATTACGAAGGCAATAGAAATCTCAGTATGTGTTAAATGACCTTCAGGATTCCTCTGTACCTTCTCTGAGGCCAGCCTGAGTAATCGGTTCTATGTCCTCATCTCTGAAGGAAATGAATCCAGTTTTTTTTTTTTTTTAAACATGGCACTACAGATTTGCCTAAGAGAATTAGTGAAGCTTCCAGGGAGTTATCCAGACTTCTCTATCTATGTAACTTAATATCACATCTAGAGCAAAGAATCATGGATGCTATCTTATAATCCTATCATACAGACACACTGAGTGATACTGACTCAGATCAGAAAAGCCCTAAATCCCCTTGAAGTTGCCGATGTAAACAGCTTACACTTAACACTGAGGCTGTCTTTCTTTCCCCGAGATTGCTTTCTTGGTTTCTTGCATTTGTCCCATTAAAACAGGAATCACTGCCAAGATGCAGGACCAAGAACACAGACATGAGCAGGCTAGACTGTCAAAGCTCTAAGTGAGCAGTCGTTAACTACATTCAACTTAATGTCAGGGCTAACCCTAGAGATATAAGGTGGGGTCTGCATCGAGAGATGGGGTCAAGCTGTACCAGCTGGAGGGTGGAGGAGGAAAAGGCACTGCTTATTAGAGGTGATTGCCCCCTATAAACTTCACGGTGTCACTCTCAGAAACAACAATGTGGTAGAATTGTATATGTTCCTATGTATTTCTTGGTCATTGTTTGAGAAATGAGATATTTTTCTATTTTCCTATTTTCCAGGATTATTCAAAGATCACACATAAAAATTCAACAGATCCCTTTGCATCTCACTGAAATACATACAGTTCATAGGGTGGGTACATGAGATAGTATGTATTTGTTAGAGTGACCAGTTTACTAGGCACCACATGCCACCATTCTCCTCTAATCTGCTAACTTTTAGGAGGTAGATTTATTTATTTTTCTTAATCACTAGAGGTGACAGTTAATTTTATGTGTAAAGTTGATTGGCTCATGAATGTCCAGCTGTCTGGCTAAGCATTATTTCTCTGTGTGCTTAGGTGTTTCTAGAAGACGTTAGCACTTAAAGTGGAAACTGGCATTATCTGTCTCTTTCTGTCCTGCTCTCTTCTGTCTTTTCCTCTACCACACTATGACCACAAAAGCTAGCATATAAATAAACTTTTATACTCTGTCTTCTAAATTTTCAGGCCTTCACACTGTTAGACTGGAACTGGCACCATCATTTAAAAAGCTTTGTCAATATGTGCCTAGCCATCCTCAGTTCCCATCTATGGAAGTCTGAATGAGAATGACCCCCCCACATAGACTCATATTTTGGCATGCTTAGTGCCCATCAGGTAGACTAGGAGGTGGATTAAGGTGTATCTTTTATGCATCACTGGGTGTGGGCTTTGAGGTTTCAAAAATCTACACCAGGCCCAGTCACACCCTCTTTCTGCCACCATCTTTCTAGTAAGATATAAGTTCTCAGCTTTCTGCCAGTACCATGCCTTCCTGCAGCAACACTCCCCTCCATGATGGTCATGAACTAAGCCCCTGGAACTCTACAAAAGCCCCCAATTAAATGTTCCCTTTTACAGCGTCTCAACACAGCAACAGAAGACCGACTAAGACACCATCTTACGGGGGGCAGACCAAAAGACTTCTCAGACTCTACAATCTCATAAGTCAATATATTTCTTTTTCTGAAACAGAATTAATACAAGTTTCTCATCTCTCTAGAGATAAACCTAATCCACCAGGTGAGGACACAGAGACACAGAAAGGTTTAATGTCTCACACAAAGTCGAAAGCAAGACATGTCAAAGCCCAGATTTCAACCTCCATGTGGCTATTTACAAAGTTCAGGTACTTTCTATCACGACCCATGGACATCAAGTTTAATTCTATCTGGAATAACTAATTGCCTCCTGTCGCCTCCCAAAACCTGAATCTGCTCTTTTTACTTATAAATATTTCCCTTTGTAGCTGTAAGAGTTCTCTCTTCCTTTCTATCTATTTTAAATGATACACATACACCCTTTCTTTTACTGGTAAAAAATAGATTACTATGATTTTTATCCTTCAAAATAATCTTCACCTAATTCTGTGTCTTGTATTTACAATCTAGTTCATACAGGTAGATAACCTTCTTCTACAACAGTATACGGCCTTCGGCAGCATGCTTGCCTTCTATGAAATTCAATTGTCTTGTCTCCAAGCTGGAAAAAAAATAGAAGAGTACCTGGGGCTGGGATATAGCTCATGATTTGACTCTCCAAACTTCTTATCTAATATCATACGCTGCTTCCATGGTCACCCCTAGCCCTCCATCTCTCTCACCACCCTTGTGTCCACATCCTTCACATCTTTAAAGGTTCATCCGTGAACTTCCTAAACAGACATACTGATTTCTTTAAACATATATTAGAAGGCTAAAGTCTAACTAGGAGTCATTTTATATTTTTCTGTATCTATATACTCCTCCTTAAGTCTTATATCAAAACAATATTTTTTTCTTTAAGAAATTTGAATTGTGATGTGCTTACACAATCTTCTCTGAGTAGCTCTAAGGTGACATGTCTGTTTTGCCCTACGTTTATATCCCTTTTTTTTTTATTTCATGATTTGGCATATTCCTGGACAGATTTGTCAAAATAGTAAGACTTCTACACAATCTATCTCTCAAAAATGAACTGTCTATCATTATTATTATCGGTAAGTTTCCTTGATAACTTTTTAAAAAGCACCAGATCCTACACTATATGCTTCTCTTCTTTAGCATCAACATTCACAGGGCACAGCAATGCTTTTCAGAGGCAAAAACAAAAGACAAAGTTCTATTATCTACTTGATCTCTGACTTAGCACAGGGTTTGAACAATGAAGCCTCTGAAATACTGCAACAATAATGTTTTCCAATTATGGGTGTGAGGATTAATGAGACGGTGCTTGTGAAGCACCTGAGATGAAAGTTGCTCAATTCCCGCACTCATTTGGCCTCAAAAGATAGAGAAATCAATTCATCATTCTCATTGAAATATCTTTTGAAAATCCATTTTACTTTTTATGACTGAGGACAAAGAAATTGATATAGGAAGCAGGTAGTTATTTTATAGTGTTTTTTGTCATCAGAAATAAAATCATATTAAATGTATTTGTGTAAAAAATGGTAACTTCTAAATATTTTAGGCATGCATTTACCTTGCAAAGCAAATATGCATTATTCTCCTGTGCATCACATGTTCCTCAATGATCCATGAAAATATTTACCTTCTATTCTGCCACTGAAATGCAATTTAGAAAGAGAAACCTTAAAGTAATGAAGACTTTGAGTTATGACCAAATAAATATGGAAATTAAAAGTTACAACTGAAAATCATTCCTAACTTGTATTTGTATAATTCAAAAATTGAACAAAATACTGAGAATCATTTTTGAAAGTATGACTCAGTACCAACTGGAATTATTTTATTTAAATATGTTTATTATTATTATTATTATTATTAATAGTAGTGGTATTTGCACATGAGTAATACCTGCATGTATGTCTATGCTTCATGTGCAGTGCCTTAAGAGAATGGAAGAGGACACGGGGTCCCTTGGGACTGGAGTGAGCTGCCATGCTGGTGCTGGGGATGGAACATGAGTCCTCTAGAAGAACATCCAGCGCTCTTAACCACTGAACCATTGTTCCAACCCTTTATTTTATCATATTTTGTTAAAGAAATTTATATAGGAGTACTAGATTTACATTTCTATTTATCTCTCTTTCATTCAACTCCTTCTATGTCTCCCTCAAGTCCTTTTCTAATCCATGACTTCTTTGTTATTATTATACATACCTTCTCCTATTTGTATATAAATATAATCTGCTAAGCCCATTGTGGGTTGCTCGTATCTCTGTGTGTTTAAAACTGACCACTTGGGATTGGATAACCCTATCAGGAGGCTCATCTCTGTAGAAAACTGTTTCTTTTTCTCTCAACAGTTATTAATTACTTATAGCTAATCATCTGGGGTTAAATCCTTGCAAGAGCTCCCTGTCCATGTTGACATGTTTACTTATGTCACTATACTAGTCTGGTTTAAGCAACTACACTGCTGAGATTTCATGCATGTAGCTTCCCTGTCATAGACAGAAGCTATTACAACACCCAGGCCCTCTATCTCTTACAGTATTTCCAATCCCTCTCCCACAATGCTCCCAAACATAATTTGTGTGCCTTTTCGTAGATATATCATTTGGAGCTGATTACTCCATATCTGTTGTTCTCTGGGTTTTGAGCAGTTTTTTCTTCTCTCTCTGAGATGAAAGGAAGCTTCTTTGTATAAGGACAAGTAAGTATTAAAAATGCAGTTAGACATTATACTGGTTTAGGATAGAACAGTAATAGATTCTCATGTAGGAAACATGACCATGCATTGGTAGTTGACCATAATCCATTCATAGGTATTTAGTTATGTGTACAGTAATGGGCATGAGTTACCTTGTATTGAGCAAATCTTAAGTACAATTAGCTGTTAATTATTGCCAATATAAAAGTTCCACTACTGTAACTTTGGGGATATCTTGCCATGTTGGCCACTTTTGTAATTTACAGGTTTTACAGCCAGGTAGGAGAACTGATTACATTTCTGCCCTGGCAGCTTGCATAGCACTTCCAGATACTTTCTCAAGGAGAAAGTTTCCTCCAAGTCCTCTGTCTGAAGTGTATGGCATTGTCATCAGTAGGGTCTTACCTTCAAGTTCTTGGAGTCAAGCAAAGGCAACACACAAAAGCCTATGTTGTTTGGGAAGTCTATTAGACTCCTCTGACAAACAGCTAGACGTTGAGTTTCCTATACCTGACACTGGAGTAGTTATTAGGTAATCAACAGCTCTCAAAGAAGAATGATCTGAGACTTATGCTTTATAATAAGTCCTGGAATATCTATAATAGTAATGCTTAATATATCTGAAGACATATAACACCCTAGTTGCGTTTATGTTTCTACCTCTGATAGGGGTAGTACCTATTCTATATGAATACCTTTGTACTTTGTACGATAGAAAGTAACCTATATGCACACAATACTAACTCTTTGTGTCCTCTTGAGTTAGCCTTTAGTCTGGATGTCATTCAAATGACTGATTGAAGAGGAAGGCAAGAATCAGTGACCTTGAGTGCATAAAGGCCACCATCACCACTATCCCTGCTGATGCTAGTTACAGAGAGAAGACAATGTAGGGATAAAAACATCAGTACCATAAGGCTAAACTTTGAAATGATTGACTGCCTTTCCTTATATATGTTTTCTGATGTCTAAAAACTAATATGTAAGACAAACTTTAGGAAGCTAAGTCTACTGTCTTCTTGGATTCCTGAATCTCTGACTAGAGCACAGCTAAAAAATTCAATTCCTAGGTTTTGCCCATGTGATGGGCAGCATCATTCCCAGGCAATTTGTACATATAAAATACATACTTTCCTTCTAAACTTGATAAATAATTAACATATGAATATAATTTGAATTTGGTATTGAAAAATATTAATGTCTCCCCAACAAGCGTAAAAGAAATAAAATATATCATTAATATTTATGGCTTCTGTCTCTAGGTCTATCTAACCGTTTCCAATGATCTAAAGTTATACAAGCCTAAATTAGGTGATTATATGCCAGAGAATTTGGGTTATCTAATGAGTTTGGGAATCAAAGCAGAAAAACCGTATAAAACACACATGCTAAATTAAAAAGAAGCTACAACACAGTGCGTTTTAGGAAACAACTATGAAAATCTATCACAGAAACCCAATATAAATAAAATACAGTGATGAACATGACTGAAGTCCTCCCCTCTAATACAAAATAATAATTATTATATAGGAAATTTATAGAATTAGTTTCTCACATTAACCCCAACATGCAAGGCACAGTTTCTTTGCAGAGATTCAGAAATATCTTAATTTGTCCTAGATGCACAGAACATAAAAGAAAACCAGAGAGATCAAATATACCAAAGTTAATGTGAAATTATATACAATCTAATCATTTGTCTTCAGCAAGGCTGAACTCCCACCAATTCCCATTACATGACTGTTGAGAAAACACACTTGAAACTCAAAGACTATCAAAATCATTTTTCAGCTTCATTGTGGTTACCCCATCTGTCAGTTATAGGTTAGTGGCAAAACTAAAACAAATTAACAACTAAATAATAAGTTAATGAGCTATAGCAATGTGTTCACAAGTAAGAAGATGGGCATGGTGAGGCAGGACCGGATCACATATAGGGATCTTGTTTATATATTGTGCTATGAAAGAATGAAAATCTCCACCACGAAAATACTAAAACACAGACTCAGAAATAACAAGCAGCCTGAGTCCTGCAACAGAGGCAGCTGCACACCCTTCAACCAGAGAAACACAACTAAATTCAAATCTTTATTCACAACCTTTCCAATTGTGTGACTTTAGACAACTGATGTGAATTATCCTAGTCTGTCTCTACATTAAAAACAAGCGTATATGAATTCTGCCTTCACAGGCTGTTATAATGATTAAGTGTTTTAATGTATGTAAAGAGATCAGTAGAGAGAAGTACATGAATAAATTATGTGCTCCCTCCCCCCACCTCTATCCCAGAAGATGCTAGATGGAGATTAAGAAATACATTCTTATTTCCCTACCAAAATGAATCACTATATATTAAGGCTCAAGGGAGAGCAGTTGAACACCTAGCCATTCCTCGTAGGTTAGCATACTGATTAACTGTCTTATTGCCAAGATGCTGGTCCCTATTGTTTACATAACTGCAAATTAAGTCACTTTTTTTGTGACCTCAACAAATTACCGTACCCCTCTCTTAATTGTAGGCTTCAAGACAGAATGATTATTGAGAAACTCTTTGCTTTTTAAAATGTATTGCTTAAAACTAAAATCTATGTATATCTTTTTAACCTTTATTTCTATTTCCTTCTAATTCTTTTTTTTCATTTTTTTTCTTTTTTTATTAAAAATTTCCACCTCCTCCCCACCTCCCTTTTCCCTCCCTCTCCCCCACCCCCTCCCCCTTTCTCTTCAGTCCAAAGAGCAGTCAGGGTTCCTTGACCTATGGGAAGTCCAAGGTCTATGCAGAAAGGGCACATCAGTAGCTAATAACTAATACTGGATTATTATTAATGCACATGGATACTATTGTCTTCCTATATTCATCTTTCAAACTTATCAAGATGTGCGTCTGGCCAGCTTTACTACTAACTACATTAAAAGAAAGTCCCGAATTTGCGTGTTAGCTCTGATTTGTTACAATCCTAATAGAAACTATATCATCATTCATGTCTTCCTGTAAAAACCACGTAAAGCAGTACACCACAATGTACAAATTACCACACCAAGCAACATAATCATGTGTGTTATAGGAGATTGTTTGCTCCCGGATGCTCAGCCCCAAGATAACCACACAGAAATTATATTATTTACAATACTGTTTGGCCAATAGCGTAAGCATATTTGTGGCTAACTCTTATATCCTAAACTAGTCCATCTCCTTTAAACTGTGTATCACCGTGTGGCTGTGGCTTACCAGTAAAGTTCTGTCCTGAGCATCTGTCTGGTGGGGGGCAGGGGAAGGGACTAAATGGTGTCTCTAAACTTCACCTTCCTTCGCCCAGCATTCAGTTTAGTTTTCCCCTTCTAACTCTACTCTTTTGCCCTATAACAGGCCAAGACAGTTTTCTTTTTTAACCAATGGTATTCACAGCATACAGAAGGGAATCCCACATCACATGTGAGAGAACAGAGTTCCTTCCCAGGTCACACAGCTTGAACAAACTCTCACAATCTTTGTCAAAGGTTGCTGCCCCATTCAACCAGGTCGTTAACAAAGTCATTGTCTTCTGAGTTCCAAATGCACATATTTTATGCTATGTTTTTTGAATTTTGCGCCAAACACTTTTAAAAAAAAAATCACACTTTCTTTCTGCCACAGCAGGTCTACCTACAGCAACTTGAAAGATTTTGATGAGCCAGACAGAATATGTCACCTCTGAGCAGCAGCAACATTGCATCTTGTTTTCAATTTTCATAACTTTGTCTCCTTGACTGCTTTATTGCTCTATCTAAGCCGTCTGAGATGTTGAATGGCTGTGGCAGACACCAGTCAGTATCACTACATCATGGATTCTCAATCAAAAGAGAATCGTTCAATGTTTAACCTTAAGACGGAGTCCTAGTGCACAGCTAGAAATAATCTTTTTCCTATTAAAGGTGTTTATCTTTATTTTTATTAAGATATCTATATGAACTGGATGTTAGTTTCAACCAAATATTTCTTACACATATTGAAAGGATGTTTTCCCTTGTCTCGTTTGCATATTAGTGGTGGTTTGACTGATCTTCAATACCTAACTAATCTCACAACTTTGTCATGAACAATTTTTCAGTGTATTTTATAATTTCTGCATTTGTAAAATTAGTTTCCTCACATCCAAGTTCATGACTATTCCTGAATTTTCACCTTTTCTAGTTTCCATATAATAATTTAAAAGTTATTCTGACATGTAAAAAAATTGGAAAATTCCCCTTCTTTTCTATACTCATTCAAAAATTTATGCTAATGTCCTTCAAAGTTTGGTAGATATAATAAAATTAACAATGAAGCTACATTTATTCTTTCTTTTGTAGAAATAACTGATGTATTCAAATTTTTGATAGATATAAACCAGGTAAAGAATTTCTTTCTCTATAAATCTGTGAGTTGTTTTCTAATCTCTATTATTTGAGAATTTCATGAATTCATATAATTTTGCAACATTACGCAATTGTATTTTAGAAATGTGTGCACTCGGCTAACATGTATAAAGAATTGGTATAAAATATTAATGAGGTTCCCACACTCATCTCACATTGAAAATGCAGTGACTTTTTAAAAATCTGTTATTGTTTACTTGTTATTATTTCAACTGATATTGATGAATTTTATTGCTTTTTCCTGAAAACCAGCTTTCAGCTTTGTTGCTATTTTTGGTTGCCATATAGTTATTAAGCCTCTTTCTCTAAAATTCTAGGACTTTCTAATGTTTCATCTCAACTGTCTTCCTCCATGTGGGCATTATCATACTATTTACTTCTTATTAGTTTCCACATAGCTTTAAAGAGCTAATGTTAATTTAAGTTTGCCTAAATATTGAAAGTTATCCCTTAATTTATTTTCTTTTATTTTTAAAAAACAAAACAACTATCTTTTTTCATTTTACCTACCAATTCCAGTTACTACTCCCTCCCCTCCTCCCATTCCCTCCCTTAGCTCCCCCCAACCTACCCCCCATTTACTCCTCAGAGAAAGGAGAAGGCACATTTTTTTGGAGGAAGGTCCAATGCCCTCCCTACTATATCTAGGCTGAGCAAGGTATCTATCCAAAGAAAATAGGCTCCCAAAAAAGCCAGTGCAAGCAGTAGGGGTAAATCCTGATGCCACTGCCAGTGGCCCCACAGTCTGTCCCAGCCATACAACTGTCACCCATATTCAGAGGAATTAGTTTGGACATATGATGGTTCCTTCTCTGTCCAGTTGGAGTTGGTGAGCTCCCATTAGCTCAGGTAAACTGTTTCAGTAGGTGTCACCATTATGATCTTGACCTCTTTGCTAATATTCTCATTCTTCCCATTCTTCAGTAGTTTTTCCTAGGACGACTCCTCCTGTTTTCTAGACTTCCATCTGGGATCTTTTTTTTTTTTTTTTTTTTTTGGCCTGAATGACATCTGTCCAACAGATGAGTTCAAAATTATACCCAGCAACAGTATCTAATGCTCATTTTGCCTTTATTTTTTTGTATCTGAGGTGGCCCAGCTACAGCTATGTACCATCACTTCCTGTTCATAAGTCTCAGTTTCTAACACCAGTATCTAAATTGCCTGAAAGTATTTCATGCTACCTGCTCACACTGCATTGGCTGATAAAGTGATACAGTTAAATCTGATGTCATCAGTTCATGAGATCCCTTTTAAAAGGTGACAGAAAACCTCAATTACTAAGATATACACTACCAGTCTTCATATTTCCATCTGATTGTATCTGTTGAAACACTAGGTGTTTCCCTGAAAAGTTTACTGATTATTTTTTTTTTTAGATATTGATAGTATTCTTGGTATTTTTTTCCTTTACCACAATATTGACATCATCCTACACTCTTTGGACTCTATTGTGACTACAAAGATTTTTTTTATCCGTAAGCATCTTTTAACTTCATAATTTGCATTGTGGTTTAACTATAATAAATTCAGATAGCTTCTTGGTACTAACCAGGATTTGTTGGGCACCTTGAATCCACGCTGCTTTGCTTCGTGAAACATAAGTTTTTCATCCTGGTGTGTTCTGCAATGTTTACCTAACTTCTCTCTCTTATTGTTTTGAAATTCCAATTAGGTATGTAAAAACATATATTAGGGTTGAGGCCTCCTGTACTTTCCTCCATGAACTTTGGAGTGTCTAATATTATTGTTCTTCTTCAGTTCATATTTAGGCAGGCTTGTAGGTGAGACTTTATGGGTGTCGCTTCTAAAGCTACTAGGAAACACAATCTCACAGCAAACTCCCTGATCTTACAACGGCTCTCACAATCATTCTGTTCCCTCCTTGACAGTGTTTTATAAACCTTATGCATGTGAGTTGTTTTGTAAATGTATCCTCAATAATAGACACAGAACTACAGGCAATTGATGTGACCTCAGAGGGAAAAAAAATGGTCTTCTCCAAGAAAGGGCTCCTCAAATTGGTTACCCAGTACTGAGTGGGTGAACTTGAGATCATAAAAAAAATGATGCTATGTGTACTGAACAGATTATATTTCTATATTTGGGAATATTGTATTTATGTAGTTAGGAACACACACAATACCTACATACATACATACACACATACATACACAAATACGTACATTTTGACGAGTTGTGAGTCTTTTTGTCATTTTGGGCGAGGGAAGTATGTATATATGTATGTGTGTGTTTTCTTAACTACATAAATATATATTTATATATATCTAAGAGTATATAATGAATATATAGAGAGATCAGGAATTTAAGAGAGAGGACAGAGTACATGGGAGAGGTTTTAGAGGGAAAGAGAGAAGGGAAAGTGATATATTATATTATAATTTAAAAAATAAAAGTATAATTTTAAAAGTATATTTACCTGTTATGTAACATTTCTAGAAGCTTTGCTCCAATGTGAAAATTGATCTGAGTAAGAATAACAATATGCAGTTTCTAAGAGTGATGATTCAACAGATCCCCAGAGGAGTCTCCATCTGTTCTCGCCTGTGTAGACCATGCCCAACAGTTGGAAAAGACTCCCCATCCCTAGGCTTTTCCCAGCTTCAGCATCACCAACCAGGCGACAGATTTCAGTCTAATGTCTGCCTTGGCTTTTCTCACACAAGAGTCCTCTCTTGTTTCCCACTATAAAAAACACAGTTTAGAAGGTAAGGTGTCTCACTGAAACTATTTCTACCTGGCTTTAGGGGGAGATAAGAGAACATCTCTCTCCCAAAACTCTTAAACGAAGACTCACAACGGTTCAAAATCTCTCTGAAGAGCAACTTCCCTGCAACTCATCCTCCCACTTCTTCCCAAGGCCTTGATCATGATGAAGGGTCCAAAAGCCACGGGATAGCTTGGGATTCTGTAAATTCTGAGACACATCTGTCCTATCCTGCCCTTTGACTGATTGTTTGATGCCTTATTCAAGAAAAAGTTTATTCTGTACCCTTTGATGACACTTGTCATATTCAAACAAATTAGGAAAGTTTTGTTAAACCATAACCCCTCCTTTATAATTAGTATGTATATGGCAAGAAAGTTTTAACCTACTAACACAATTCCATTAACAGAAAGTATTTAAAGATGCAGGCAAAATTATATGTTATAAATGCCAGCCTTTACAACATCCAAATTCTAGAAGTAAAATAAAGACAATAATTACATTGCTCGCAAAGAAATGCAGGTAGGAGGAGATTTATAAAGCTTCCTCAAAGATTAATATGTATCTGAATGATGCAACAAGAGGTTTCTATGAGAAGCAGGAAATACCCTCACCAAGAACATATGATTATACCTTCAACCAATCCCTAGTCAGGTAACTACCATCTACGAGAAAAGCCCTATTCCTCTAAAAGCCTTGCTCCTTTTACATGGGGAGAAGGCCAAATGTCTTCTTTGACCTCTTTTTAGAAGCAATGATACATCAAGCCCAGAGATTTCTCACTAGACCTTGCTGAACTGCCACGGGGAGTCTCCAAGGAAAGAATAATCTACTGATATTACGCAGAGGGCTATACAACATGCGCAGAGACCCTAATTCTCATAAATCAAAAGTTCTACTTGAGTGCAGCTGATCTATTTTAGAGAAGCCCAATCCTGCCCAGAATCAGATTTGTCACGGCACATTCCCTTAATCCTTAGCAGTATGAGCTCTGTAAACACGGTATTTGAAGTAATAACACATTATTTTATATAAAAGCCCCAGGGTCCTGCATCCCTGCGCGCATTCTAGTATAACAGCCAAGTTATTTAAGCTGCTGTTTCAGCTGTTGCTTTTTGGTGAAGCCAGGTTGGGGGTGTACAGGAGGTCAGTGACAAAGGGTTATTTCATATTAAAAGGCATTAGTGACTCAGAGAAAGAGCCCTTTTAATTCGCAAGTCCTACAAAGCCCGGGAAGAGTGGCATGAACTGAAACAGGCACTGGCCATCTAAGCTCGCACCCCAGAACCTCGTGCTCTGGGACGGCTCTTGACAAAGTAATTCTGCCAGTTTGCTTGTGAATCTAATCCACACAAAACACTGTGTTTTCCTTTACACCAACCAAGCATTCAACCTTCCCAAACCATCACAGAGAACTTTATGTGGGCTGTTAAACCAATCTCCCTAAAAATCATTTTTGAATGATCCAAGTGGTAATTTATTTGTTTCCAATTTCACTTCTGTGATCAAAGCACTTTGGGAGCACGCATTAAAGGGGCTTTGGAAAGAAGAGGAGGGGTTAACAAGCTGGCAATGAGATATATTTAACACAACTGACAGCTTTGCCAAAAAGTATAATTAGGCATTAGCCAAGTATTGGAGACCAGAGGCTCTAAAATACACCAAATGAATTCATTCAAATCACAGCGTAGAACCACTGGAGAGCCTTGAGGCATGTCATACATAGTCACCATACTACTTCTCTACAGACAGATCAACGTAAGGTAACAATCATGATGTGATAGATAATATTCTATAACATAATAGATAAATATAACTATTATTCCCTCCTTGAAGATATTTACAATCTAAACCACACCCAATGGAATGTTTTTATTTTCTTTGGATGGTTCTCTACAAGCTATACATGTAAATCATTTTCCCTATCTTTGTAGTAAGGAGGCCGCTTGTTCATTTCCCAGCTGCCCAGACTCCCAAAATAACCACACAGGAACTGTATTAATTAAATCACTGTTTGGCCAATTACTTAAGCATATTGCTAGCTAACTCTTAAATCTATTTATTATTACTGTTTATGCATGACATACGTGTGGCTGTATGTGCCATCATCACATGTGTAGATCTGAAGATAAATTTGTGAGGTTGTTTCTCTCTCTATTATTATATGGATTTCAGAGATGGGACTCATTTCACCAAGCTTGTGTGGCGTAACATCTTGTCAGCCCTTCTTATGTTTTGAAAATAGAGCTAGAACTAATGTAGTAATTAAATGAGCATGCTGCTAAAAGCCCCTTTCACATGCATTATTATTATTATGATTATTCTATATTTTTCACTTGCATCTATATCCTTCATTAGAATCTCCTTGAAGAATTTGTCATCAGCAATTAGAACTATTAACTACTCTGAATTGAAAAGTTACTATTCACTTGCATGGTGTTTAAATCAGATGTTACCTAATTGTAGAATCACCGATCACCTTGAAGAAGATTAAGGTACACCTCAGGTGTGTCTGCAAGGGCAGAAATTCACCTTAAAAGTGAACTGTTCCACCTTAAGACCTGGCACTGGGGAATGAATAAAAATTGGGAAAGAAAAAAAGGGAAGTGTTGGCTTCCCCTTCCTGTCTGATTCCTGGCTCACCAAGAAATGACCAGAGTCTCTTTGCCATGACGTTGCTACTGTGAAATAAACCCTCCATAACTGGATAGAAATAAATGCCTCCTGCCTTCTATTGTTTCTGTCAGGTATGATCATAGCAGAAAGAAAGCTACTAATGCAGACTGATTGCTGGTGTGTAGTTTTATCTGTAGGCCCTATTGGACTTTTCATTTTAAACACAAGGACGTAGAGGCATTGGAAAACCAAAGATCCTGATGGTCACATAACTAGGAAGTGGCAAACCCAAGACTTTTAATCAGTTAATATGTTCACACCACAACCAGCTGAGTAGAATATAGAAACACACATACACACATAAGTATCTTGTGTGGTTTCTGGTTACTTATGAAGAGTCAAGATCAATCCAAGTCAAATTCTTTTCCTTAGGATCTCCCTTTCTTTCCATAGTTGGAATCAGAAACACCTGCTGGAATAATACTGAACTGTGACTTACCTGACATGCCCTGTACCAAGCATTCAGATCCTGTCTGTCAACTATTGTCTACCCTGACGAACCCTGCTTTTCTTACTCTCTTCATCATGTAGGAGTTTGACTGGACCCCTAACTGCATTTTAATTCCAGCTTCATTTCAGATATTGGGTTAACCTCTAGGTTCAAATTCTGCTGCCTTTGGTCTTAGGCTACCCTTGTATCTAATCTGGGTCCTTTGTTAGCAACTCTAGACCCTTATTTTGGAGTCCACCAGTCACCCAGGGGATGTATGTATGTTGATAGTCAGTCCAACTAGATTGCATCCCAGAAACCCCGGGTAAATTCTAGTTTTTCAGATCTTGTTTCCTCTTTGAAAATACATGGAAAACATTACAAGTTGACTCAATGGGTTGCCATGAGATGAAAATAAAATGATAAAGGTAAAATTCATAAAATGTTTGGTATATAACAAAACTGCAAGATATTATAGATGCTGAAAAGATAAAACAGGATAATTCAGTCTGCTAATGTTTCGTCTCCCTCCGTGCCCTCTGCATTCTTAATTTCACCTTTATCCTGTGAGACAATGCTCAATCATCATCTCCTCTTGGAATTTTCCTTTGTTCATTCCCAACAATCTAACAGGGCTGGTCAGGCCACATTCCACGTCATCAGACTGCCTGATTTCTGAAGAGACTGATGATATTCACTTCTCTCTCCCCAGTGCCTATCATGAACTAGATGTTTCTGGAGAAACGGTATATGACCTTTTCACAAAACCACCTAATGAGAGAGTGACAAGTGTTTATTTAATGAAACTGGATAAAGCACAAGGAGATTAGTGACAAAGTATTTATTAGCTTATAACTGGTTCGAATCCGCAAGAAAGTGAAAGCATCCCAGCTGCACCCTGAAGGCAGAGTCAAACCACTTCCTTACCACGACTGAACTTTTACCTTAAGATGTACAGGATACAGATGTTGTGAAGTATTCCTGATGGGAAATATTTATAAGATTATTATCTAAACATCACGGCATCAGTGAAACTAAAATGAAATGTTCCTATGAATTGAATTATGGGCTGTAAAACAGATGATGAAGTTCTATCCTCTAGTCCCTATCAATGTGACTTTTCCCATAAACAGCATTTAAGCATACTAGATTATATATGTATGTGTGCTTATGAAAAGGGGAAATGGGGGCCCAACACCAACTTTGAAATAAGACATGTGCATAAGGAGTATTATATAAAGATAATAGCAGAGATTAGAGTGTTCTTCAACCCAAGAGACAGCAAAAATTTTAGAAACCATGAAAGAAGTATAGAGCAAATTCTACCTCACAACCCCCAAAATAAATAAATAAATAAATAAATAGATAGATAAATAAATAAATCAAAGTCTACCAAAATGTGCTATTGAATTTGGTCTCCAGACCTACGAGGTATCATTGCTATTTAAACAATCTTGTCTACAATAGTTCATTGCAGCTGTTGTGGCTAATTATATGCAATAGAAAAAAGAACCCAGGGAATGCATTTTGGAAGGAGATCCTTTGGGACTTCTTCATGCACAACAAAATAAAAATGGGGTAAAAATGGAAATAATTAAAGCTGGTTCTAGTTTCATTTGCGACACCTGGATTCTGGAGTTGCCACTTGCTAAAATGTTGCATGCTGTGAATTTGAATTTGTGTGGACTAGGGAACTCATAAACCAGAGAGGTGAACCTACCACCATAGTATTACTAGACCAGGAGAAAAGAACACCCAATAAAGGAGGAAGACGTGTGTGTCACCTGAAAGAATCACCAGATGATGAAGCATGTAGTGAAAGGCAATGAATCAACACTATAAAGAAATTTGAAATAAACAGAATTGGAGAACTCTGAATTACCACAGGGTCTATGGAAATTATAAAGTATTGTCTGCTTGAGATAAAATATGTTAAGACTGCTTTGTTTAAAATGTGTAAATTATGGGATTAAAAACTGATGATTTGCAACATGGGATAATTTTTCAAATGAAGCCCCAAAAGCAGCTAGAGGAAGTAGATCAAAACCAGTTCTTGAGGCGCTGGGCTCATACAGCTGTACAAAAGCTTTATTGTGCACCATTGATACACTGACTCAATGTATCATGTATCAGTGTGAGGCATGAGGTATGTGAGTATATTGCAAGTGGAAGAAAGAAGGAAATTCAGTATTGTTCACGTAGACATGCAATAATGATCCACTGTTTGAGAAGAGCAAAGATGTGAGATTACAGTCTTGGAAAATAAGAAGGCAAAATGATTGATTACAGATATGTCAAATGATTGCTTATTAAGGACCTCACAAAACTGTGTGGTCATAATGTTAAAATGAACACCATGTTCATCCACCATGATCAAGTTGATTTCATTCCAGAGATGCAGAGATGGTTCAACATATGAAAATCTGTCATGTGTAATCCACCATATAAACAAACTGAAAGAAAAAAAACCACATGATCATCTTCTTAGATGCTGAAAAAGCCTTCAACAAAATACAATATCCCTTTATGACAAAGGTCTTGGAGACAGCAGGGATACAAAAACATAATAAAGGCAATATAGAGCAAGCCAACAGGCAACACCAAACTAAATGGACAGAAACTCAAAGTGATCCCACTGAAATCAGGAAAAATCCAAGGTTGTCCACTCTCTCCATATCTATTCAAAATAGTACTTGAAGTTCTAGCAAGAGAAATAAGACAACAAAAGGAGATAAGGGGATAAAATTCGGAAAAGAAGAAGTCAAACTTTCACTATTTGCTGATGACATGATAGTTTACATAAGTGACCCCAAAAGTTCTATCAGGGAACTCCTACAACTCATAAACACCTTCAGTAATGTAGCAGAATACAAGATTAACTCAAAAAAAATTAGTACCTCTCCCTTACACAGTTAATAAACTGGCTAAGAAAGAAATAAGAAAGATATCACCCTTCACAATAGCCACAAATAATATAAAATATCTTGGTTTAACATTAACAAGTAAAAGATTTGTATGACAAGAACTTTAGGTCTTTGAAGAAAGAAATTGAAGAAGATACCAGAAAATCAAAAGAACTCCCATTCTCTTGGGTATGTAGAATAAACATAGTAAAATTGGCAATCTCACCAAAAAAACAATCTACAGATTCAATGCAATGCCTAGCAAAATTCTTCACACACTGAATCTCATAGAAGAGAAAACTGGAAGCACACTTGAACAAATTGGCACAGTTGATTACCTTCTTAATATAACCCTCAGTAGCATAGACACTGAGAGCAACAATTAATAAATGGGACTCCCTGAAACTTAAAAGCTTCTGTAAAGCAAAGGACATGGTCAACAAGATAAAACGACAGCCTACAGAATGGGAAAAGATCTTCACTAACCCACACTGGACAGAGGATTAATCTCCAAACTATACAAAGAACTCAAAAAATTGGTCATCAAAAATCAAATTATCCAATAAAAATGGGGTACAGACGTAAACAGAGAACTCCCAACAGATGCATCTAAAATGCGTGAAAGATGCTTAAGGAAATCTTCAACATCCTTAGTCATCAGAGAAATGCAAGTCAAAACAATTCTGAGAGTCCATCTTATACTTGTCAGAATGGCTAAGATCAAAACCACTGATGACAGTTTATGCTGGAGAGGATGTGGGATAAAGGGAACACTTCTGCATTGCTAATGGGAATGAAAACTTATACAGCCACTTTGGAAATCAGTATGGCAATTTCTCAGAAAATTAGGAAACAATCTACCTCAAGACCCAGTAATACCACTTTTGGGTATATAACCAAAGGAAGGTCAATCATACCACAAGGACATGTGCTCAACGACATTCATAGCAGCATTATTCGTAACAGCCAGAACCTGGAAACAACCTAGATTTCCCTCAACCAAAGAATGGATGAAGAAAATATGGTACATTTATGCAAAGGAGTACTACTCAGTGCTAAAAGTAATGATATTTTGATATTTGTAGGCAAATGGATAGACCTAGAAAAAAACATATTGAGTGAGGTGTCTGAGACCCAGAAAGATAAATATAGTCACTTATATCTGACAAATGTACTCACTTATAAGTGGATTTTAGACATAAAGCAAAAGAAATAAAATCAGCCTACAATCTACATAGAACAAAGACAACGAAGATGACTCTAAGAGAGACATACATGAATCTAAATAAGAAGGAGATAAAGACAAGATTTCCTGAGAAAACTGGGATCATGGGGGTCACAGGAAAGGGTAGAAGGGAGAAGGGAGGTGAGCAGAGAAAAATGCATTGTGCAATAAAAATAATAATGAACCATAATTAAAAGAATAAAAGAGAGAGAAAGAAAGAAAGAAAGAAAGAAAGAAAGAAAGAAAGAAAGAAAGGAAGGAAGGAAGGAAGGAAGGAAGGAAGGAAGGAAGGAAGGAAGGAAGGAAGGAAGGAAAGAAAGAAAGAAAGAAAGAAAGAAAGAAAGAAAGAAAGAAAGAAAGAAAGAAAGAAAATCACTGAGAATAGTTTTGTGCTCTTATCCCAAAAGCTAAGAACATGGCCAAAAGTGTATGTATGTAAATTGGCTCAATTTGGTTATTCCATACATACTTCAAAACAGTGTTATGTACACGATTAATATATACATTTTGCCAACTGAACTTTAAAGGTTGAGGAGATGTGCTTGCCATGCAATGTGAAGACCAGAGTTCCAGGTCCTCAGTGTTCACATAAAGTGAGGGAGGTCTTGTGATCTACCTGCAATCTAGACCTCAGGAGGCAGAGATGGGGATCCCCAGGATACTGGCTAGTGAGACTAGCTGAATCAGCAAGCTCTAAAATTCAGAAAGAGGCATTTCCTCCATAGATAAAAAGAAAAGCAATCAAGAAATACAAGACACCCAAGATCAATCTCTGACCTCAGAATACATGGTCACATATATACATCCCTCTGTGCACTTACATCTCTGTGTGTGTGTGTACGTGTGTGTGTATACATGTGTATACCATATATACATACACAAGCAAAAAATCCTTTCTGAAATACTATTTGATGGCATGTAATAGCAGATAAATTCAACCACAGTGAGAAAACATGAGCCCCATCTATTTGCATCCATTCAGGTAGGGAGGGTTTTAGAGGAAAGGGAGAGAGTTTTAAACAAGGATGGCATTCCATCTACTTCTAGGCTTATGGGTCTGGAGTGGGGCCCCATTGAGACAACTATGGAGAAAGAAGTGTTTTCAAGGAATATCTAGGTTTTCTCACAGTTGAAAACAAAGCACAATATTTAGGAAGGAAACTAAGGGCATCGGAGTATTTGCTATTAATACAAAGGGAAACACAAAAGGTAGAATCAATGAATGAGCTTGCATTAGACTATGGATTATGTAGTGACATTTCATTTGTATTTTATATAAAGCTTGCCTGAAGATCAGAAAAGTTAAACAGCCACACTGGCCAGCCTTATAGACCAAATAGCAACTACATACACCTTTAATCCAAGTAGCCACAATGGCACACACCTTTAATCCCAGTAGCCACACTAGCTTGCCATAGAAACCAGGTGACAGTGGTGCACACTCTTAATCCCAGAACTAGAGAGAATTATAAAATGGGAGGAGACAGCTCTTAATCTAAGTCTCATTCTGAAGTTCTTTGGAGGCAGAATCACCACTTTCGTACTGAGGTCGAGGTAGAAGCCAGTAGTAGGCTGCTTTGCTTTTCTGGTATGCAATTTGAACCCCAATATCTGTCTCTGAGTTTTTATTAATCGTGCATCAAGATGATGTGTGTACATAAATGTATACATTTCACTATATGTAGATATATACATTACTGCATACAGCAAAAATGAGTGTGTGTGTACATGTATGTGTGCATCTATGTAATACATCTAGGTGCACATGGCATAAAAGTCTCTTAGTTAATGAGAGATGCCTTGCAAAGCTTGGGGTTGCAATGCTGAGCTGATAGAACTGAACAGAGTTTATCATCTCTTGGGAGAACACTAATAAGTATAATTATGACTTTCATCTCTGTGCTAATCTCTTAGGCAATTTTTTACTGTGTGGGGAGGGGAAGCTAGTGCAAGCCATGCCGAGAATACTTGCTGTTTTCTGTATTTCCTTTAAATCCCACTGAAACTGCAATATTCAGAAGCTGTTATCTAGACTACTAATCACGTTTCTCTGCATGTATAATTTGGGAACTCAGGAAAATTCACCTTGTCCAATTTATGAGACCCTGTTGACTATTATCAGATTTAAATCAAGCACATTAATGTAATCCTGATGATAATGTATTTTAGGGTCTACAAATAAATGCAATTCATTGTCTAAACAACATTTTTTAAGCTATTTGCTGAGCCCAGTGAAGGAAGAAATACCTGAGCTAGGTTTGCACCCTTACTAATTATAATTTGATTTTTTCTCTCTTGGCAAGACATTTTCGTAAGCAAATAATTATATAGATATATAGCCATTATAAAAAGACATGTTAATGGCAAGCTTTAGCATGACCATGAGACACAATAACGTCTTTGTGGTGTTTTTAGCACACTTCACATCTGAGCTCAGCATGTTCAAGTTCCCTCGCTTGGCTCAGTACAAAACAACGTGTCAACTCTAACACAGCTCTGAATCGATCAAAGAGCATCAACCTCCATCCAAGAATGAGCGTCAGCGGATTTTCTCTCATGTGATCATTTATTTGTGGGTTTTCTTCATCTCGGTTTTTGGGTGACTGGTATGTTTGACAAAAGATACAGAAAATCTGACACAGTAGAAACAGCCCTGCAATTTTGCCATTTGTGAGGCTTAAGACTATGACAGAGTTTGACATAAGCTGTGTGTTCTCTGAGACTGCTTACATTTTTGTCTTCCCCTCCCTTAAATTGTCTCTCCCACAGCTTCTCCTCAGAGTGCTATCAGTTGTACAGACCACTTTCCCAGGGCTCAGCTCTGATGTGGCCTTGGGAACTCAGAATATAGAGGAGAAAAACAATGAATAAATAAAAATAATATCTATTATTACTAGGTATTGATCTGAAGAGTGAGTCCAGTTGCCTGATTAAATGTCTTTATGAGAAGTCATTATTCTCTACTTCCTTCCTTCTTAGCTTTATACACCATTAGAGGCTGTAGATAAAATGGATGTGTTCATTCTATCAGAAAAAAATTAAGGTTTCAGACATTATTCAAGTAAGGTGAAAATGTGGAACAAATTATATGAGACAATCAAAATAAAAGTCTTCATGTGGCTGTGTAATATGGGAAGTGAGCATGTAATATAAAAAAATAAATATGTGCCGTCCATCATATGCAAATGTTTCCATGTAAAAATACAATACATTATTATAAACTATAGTTATTAATAACTTGACATATTCATACATAGTATGTAAAATATGTTACTACTAAAATATTAATTTCATATTGTGCATGTTTACCATGTGTAAGTGAGTAGCTCCAATAAAAAGGAAAATGCAGCAGTTACGTATAACACCCACTTCAGTTTACTTCTGAAGTATATAGAAAATAAGTCAATAATGAGGCCTTTGAGGGATTTTAATTTTTGTACTGAACTGAACTTATGGAGTAATTCAGGGTTCAGTGAACTACAGCCCATGGGCCAGATCCGGCCAGCTGTCTGCTTTTGTAAATAAAATTTTATTGGAATACAGCCACACTGGTTCATTTATGTGTTATCTGAGGCAGTTTCCTTGTTACAATAAACAGTTCAAGAGCTGGAACTGAGTTAGTACAGTCCCCAAAGCTGAGACTCTTTCCTATCTGACCCTTTACCAAGAAAGTATGATGATTTCTACACTATTACCTATGGAGTATTCTTGTGATGATTAAAAACCTCTCTAGCTACATGTTAATGACTTGCGAAGAAGGTTGGTACAGAGTAACATATACTTAAGAAGGCATGTCAATTTTTTTTTCTTTAAATGATCAAAGTAATTGGGATAACATAGAATTACGTCACCAAGGCCTGAATAATTCATGTGATTGTTGCAGTACTTTGGCCTTATTCTCATTGAAACCAAACAAACAGCACAGAAAAATGACCCAAGCTCAAATATGTGTGCAGTTGCTTGAGCTGCGAGAACAAAGCACTGAAGACAGGGTCAGTTAACCAGACTGTATTTTCTCACAGTTCTGGAAGCTACAAGTCCATACTGTTGACAGCATGGTGACATCTTTTCCTGGCTTATAATGACCATTCCCTGTGTCTTCGCATGTCAGAGAGGGAAAGAATGGCCCCTTATTGGCTCCTCTCTCTCCCTCACTGTTTTTACAAATCTACTAATCCTATCAGACTAGAAGCACACAAAAATTACCTTATTTAACCTAATTAACCCAATTGCCTTTAATCACTGTGTGTGCTGACCACGGTTGCCCTGAGAGTTAGAATTCCAGAACACAAACTTTGTGGGGGACATTAGGTGGGAAATAAGAAATTATATATGTTTGCTATAGTATTGGTTTTGCCCACTAACAGAATTTGTCTCATCAAGTCTCATGCCAGTTACCAGGTAGCTTTATTAATATTAATAAAAATTGACAGGGTGTATCTCAAGCCAAATGATCCTAAACATTACCAACTACCAATTACTTCACACTTCGGTGAACATTTTTCAGTCTGTAAAATAGAAAGAGTTACTAGACAATTTAAAATATAAAAAAGCATTCTGTACTATTTAGCACACACTCTAGGTCACTCATGAATAGTCCCTTGTATGAAGACAGAACCTACAAGAGAAAAAATAAAGGCAATAAAGAATGAATCTCAGTAATAAACCATTAAAATTCTTCCAACTGAAAAATGGCATTTGGGACTCTCCCTCTCACTCAAAATTACCCTTCGAAAGACTTCTGGGATGCCCTGAAGGCTTCATTTATAGCTACCGAGTTGGATATGTTCTGCCTGTATGTTAGAGCCTCTTTGACAAGCTAACGTTTGTTTTACTCTTCGGTATGTTTTACATTTAAAAGTATGTAAGCAACACATGAAAGTTACCAATGACAGCAATAAACATTTCTTAGTACTAACACATCCATCAAGAGTAGGACATTTCCACTTGAACTCTTTCAGAAACTTTCTGCAGAACTCATACATCTTCTGCTGCCATGGTGAATTGAGTTGCATGTTCAAAACTTTTAAAAGCAGCAGATTATATTTTTAAAAAATTCATACTCCAAATGATGAAAAAAATATCAGAAAATGATATCGTTTGTCAGCTGGAATTCTTCCAGATATGAGGTCTTTGTTTTTATTTCTGGCAGTCATTCAGAAACCTATAGCCAAGTTGAATATACATAGTTTGATGAGGATTCATCTTCTTCAGTAAACAAGCGATAATATGAGTAGTTATCATTCAGGATACCAAAGCACCTCCCCTATATAATTATAAGCATAAATTCTATCGTATAAACTGGGCACAGCAGTGTGTATCAGTAGTCCTGGCCCTCACATGACTAAAACTGGAGGATTGTAGGTTCCAGGACAGCTTAAACTACATAGTGAGCTCCTGTCTCAAAAATAACAGCAACAAAAAATACAACTAAGCAAACAAAAACAAAACAAAGCCTTACTGGGCTTATAGCATAGTGTTACAGTATTTTTTTAATACACAAAATGTCCCCAATTTGATTCCTAACAGTACAAAGGTAAAGAAATAAATTAGTTAATTTCCCATCAACCTTTAATAAGATCATAAAGCCTTAATGCAAAAACTAAAAGGATGTTGTCCTGACTGTGATAAACTCTGCAGCCCCTAAACCTGGAAAATCAGTAATCCCTGTGTTTGTTGACAATGCGAATATCTGTTATTTTGGTCCTGCCACAACAACAGTGAGGAAAGGAACAGAAAAAAAAAATGTATTTTGACTGAGTTTCTCTAACAGAGCATCTTGCTGCGATTGACTTTTCGACATTTAACCCTAATTTACATAACAACCTCCCAGTCTCAGTTCCTTGAAATGAAACTAATTGGAAAAACCTCCTGATCTCAATATAAGCTGTTTGGGCTCTAAAGTTTATGGGAATGGTCACCTTCCTTTGAAAATCGCCTGGCTGTCAGTGCCGCTGTCAGCAATAATCCCCACCGAGACTTTAATGAAACGCTTCTGCCTTTCTCCAGGGCTTCACATTCCAGTTTGACTATAATTGACTCCAGATTGACCAATGGGCAGTGAAGGAAGCAATTCACTTCAAGAAGAGGATTATTACAGCCATTATTTTGTTCCAAGTGTTTCTATTTAGAAAATCCAGATTATAGGGGCTGAAGAGATGGCTCAGCAGCTAAGAGCATGTACTGCTCTCACGGAAGATGGTGTGTGATTCCTAGCGCCTTAGTCCAGTGGTCTACAATCAACTGGCATTCCAGTTCTCAGGGATTTGACACCTCCACCTCCACAGGCACCCACACTCACATACCCACACACATACACATAATTTTAAAGATAAAATTAATCTTTCTAAAAACTGAAAGAAATATAAGTTATTTATCACACTATACTCATTTTACAGAGCCAAGGAAGAGAAAGTGAAGCATAAAAAGACATAGCCCTCCCTGTAACATCACAGAAATTATATATCCACATGTATCCATACATCATTGTTGTTCAAGTAGCTTATCAAAGTCTTCAGAACGATAGTTTGGGAGGAACCAATATCAAGATCTCATTAGAAGTCCCATTCTAATACAGAAACTTGTGTTGGTTCTCCTTTCAATATTTATTTATTTATTTATTTATTTATTTATTTATTTATTATGTATGCAATATTTTGTCTGTGTGTATGCCTGCAGGCCAGAAGAGGCACCAGACCTCATTACAGGTGGTTGAGCCACCATGTGGTTGCTGGGAATTGAACTCAGGACCTTTGGAAGAGCAGGCAATGTTCTTAACCTCTGAGCCATCTCTCCAGCCCTCTCCTTTCAAAATATATAGAGAATCTGCTTGCTTCTTATTACTTACATAGTTGTTAGTATGATTCAAACAGGGTTATTTCTTGGTTGAATACATCAGATTCACTCCAGTCTGGACTTCCGTTGTTCTTACGACAGTCTTTTTCTACATGGGAAGTCAAGGGGATTGGCAAGCAATGACACACTGGATTAAACCTAACAGACTGCCCTATCCGGGGTGTTTGTACATGCACCCCTATCACAACCCAATGTTGAAATGCCTGAGCACATCTGATGGTATTAGGAAGTGGATCTGAGGAGAGCATAACACTTAGATGAGATCTTGGAAATAGGATCCACAAAATGAGAGTCAGAATATTTGCTTTCTCTTGGCCATGTAAAGGCATCAAAATGAAGCAGACCATCAGTAAGTCAGAGAGGAAGCCCCAAGCACTGCATAGCCACACAGACTACCTGTTTTGAATTTTTCATTTTATAGAAATACTTGAAAGTATGTTTATACTAATTGAGCCACCTAATCTATGATATTTTGTTAAGACTTTCCAAGGACAATACATTTGCTCAATATGAAAGTGCACATCTTTCAGTGGTTGTTCGAGAGCCTTCATCTTCTTGATGGTTACCTCAAAGATTTCATCCTATCTTAGCCTTAACCACTGTGATTCACTCACACTTACCTTCTTGCTTCTTCTCTAATAAGCCATACTCCACTCTTAAGAAGTCTCTCTTTCATAACCTTACACAAGTAGTATTATTTCATCAAGATCTCCCTTGTCATCCTCCTACATAAAACCGAAAGCACTTCTCCTACCAAAACATCACTTTCTTTTCTTGTTTTTTTCCTCTATGACAGTTATTAATTTCTAGTCATAACTATAAAAATAAGTGTGTACACATCTGCTTTTATCCCCACTAATATGTAAGTCCAATTAAAAACTGCTATCTCCCGCATTAACTACTAATAGTAACTTTCTTGTACCAAGTAGAATGGTGTTTATGACACAATAGGCACTCAATGAATATTTATCAAATTCATGGATAAGTACTATTTTCATTTGAAAGAACAATGAGGAGAAGTTGATGGATGAATAGATGGTTTTGCTATTTTAGGTGACAAAACATTCTCAACTCAAAGCTCAGCTTTTTAATAATCTCTCCTTTAGAATATCATCATAAAACCAAATGGTCTTACTTCTTCAGGCATGAACTCACCCATTTTGGGATAACAAATTAATTTATTAGTATAGCTCCTTAATTTAAAAAAATGGCAACAACTATAACTAAGCCATATTGCATCCTTTCTATTTTTATTCATGAAATTGGGATATTAATAAGGTATACTACTTATATCTTTGTTTAATAAGCTAAAAAAGTCATATCGCATTTACATTATGAGACAAAGAGCTCCCTTTTGTTTCCTCCTATTCTCTATGGCAAGGATGATTAAAATGGAAAGAAGCTGGCATCCACAGTTCAAATATAAGCCTTGATTTGTTGCCTACTTTAGGCAAGGCATAGTTCTAGGCAAATGAACAATACACTAAAAAGATGTCTGTCCTCATAAAGACTTTATTCCAAAAGAAAGGGGAGGAAGAGATTAGATACAATAAATAAAGAAAATAAATTATACACAAATAAAATGCACGCTAGGTGAAGTTAGGATGTGTTAGTGAACAGGGTAAAGAGAAGAAGGGAGATGGGAAGGGGTCACCACAGTTATATTTAAGTAGCAGATCAGATCTCATGGCAAGAAAAGGTACTTTAGCTGTGAACATATCTGCAAGACAGATCTTCAAATCTGAATAAAGAACCAGGACAAAGGCCTTTGGTTGAGAGTGTTTGGTGTGTTGAAGAACAAACAAGTAAAAACAGAAACAGTATCTACAGAGAAATAGGAAATGAAGCCTGAGCATCAGGGAAGGACCAGAGTAAAGAGTCTATTCCAGGCCATAGGAGCTCTGGGTTCTACTCTTTGAGCAAGGTGAGTAGTGAGGCTGTTGATCAGTCAAGTGGCATTACCAGAAAATGCTAACACTCATTGTAGGAAGTCTGCACAGATTCTCTCTTGTTTAAGGTGGCAAAATGACCCAGTTAGCCTATCATAGGTGGAAGGGGCATTTAATACTACTAAACTACAGAACGTGGAAACAGCAGCTGTCTGCTCTCATGATTACGTGGCTGACTGGGGCTGTGTCTCAAAACTGCTTTCCAGACACTCAAGACATCAAACCAGCTGGGTGGTGGTGCATGCCTTTAATATCATTGCTTGGGAGGCAGGGGCAGGCAGATTTCTGTGAGTTTGAGGCCAGCCTGGTCTACAGAGTGAGTTCCAGATCAGGTTCCAAAGCTACACAGAGAAACATTGTCTCAAAAAACAAGCAATAACGACATCTTGAATTTTTAAGAAAATGGATGGAGCTAGAAAATATCATTTTGAGTGAGGTAACCCAGACACAGAAATTATCACATATACTCTCTCATAGGTGGTTTTTAAACATAAAGCAAAGAAAACCAGCCTATAAACCACAATCCCAGAGAAATTAGACAACAACGAGGACATTAAGAGAGACTTATACAGATCTAAACTACATGGGAAGTAGAAAAAGACAAGATCTCCTGAGTAAATTGGGAGCATGAGGACCTTGGGGGAGGGTTCAAAGTGAGGAGGGGAGAGAAAGGGAGGGGAGCAGAGAAAAATGTAGAGCTCAATAAAAATCAATTAAAAAATCTCAAAATAAAACAAAAAGAATATCACACAGGTTGGGGAAGTGGGAACAAAAGTTACCTGTGTTGATCATCTGTGAAAGCAGAAGGAAAACAACACTTTACCTTGGCTCAGGTTTTTTCCCTCTGCCGTTTGGTGCAAATGCCAGGTAGAACGTAAAGTTAAACTTGAGAGCAAGTCTGAGTTGTAAATCTACAAGTCATCAACATCAGCAGATCATATTTGGTGTGTAGAGGACTGGATGGAAGCACAAAAGATATTCCACCAGTGTCAACAATAAAGAAAAGAGATATCAAAATTGATTCCTGAAGCACATAAGCATTAAAGAACTAAAAAAAAATTTAAAGGGGAAAGGAGTAGAAAGAGAAAAGAATATAGAAAAATGTGCTATCCTAAAAGTGAGACAAAATGAAAAAGTGAAGTTAGTTGCATCTCAAGGAGTTTGAAAGTACGATTGTGTCAGAATCTGCTGAAGATGGAGACTAAAAGCTGATGGTGGAATTTACAGTGTGGAAACATTAGTGAACTTGAGAAGTGTTAGCGCAGGACTGAGGGCAAAAACTGATGCAGAGAACATTCAAGAAAGACAACAAAAAGAGAAATCGGAGCCCGGGCACATAGACAATCCTTTCAACGCAGTTTTAGCTGTAAAATGAAAGAAAGAAATGGATCTGAGCTGGAGTAAGTGGACATGTAGTTAGTGGACTTGAGAAAAGAGCACCATACTTTTAATGCTGACAGATAAGGAACCAGGGAAGAGGGCCAGCTGAACTTTGGGAAGAACTAAAGAACTGATGTCTTTGAGCAGGTGTCTTTGAGAATACAGAATGATACAGATACACAAAAAAGGAGGGCCCATCTCTTCCTGACCAATGCCTGGTACTCTTGGTCATCAGGGTGGGAGAGTAGAGCATAAGGCATGTAATAATCAAATGTGCAACCACTGGATAGTCATCTCCTATCCTAAGAGCCAAACATCTCTGCTCAGAAAATTAAAACAATGTGTTGGAAGCCTTGTCATACATACACCTTAAGTTAGACTCTGGTTGAATTAGTACAAACATGCTTAGGAAAAAATCTCAATGTTGTGAATGTCTGAAATTCTTAAAACTAAGGCAGAAGTGGGGAAGACATCGAGCAAATATAATATGTAATAGTGAGTAAAATAATGTTGAAAACTTTGAAAAACTAGATTTGTTGTGTTTAGTGGAAGATGTGCCAACTTGTTACCATTGTGGAGAACAATGCTTATAGTAACTACTCAGTAAATGCCTGCTGAATTAATTAGTTAATTCAGTCCTACAGTTAGTTTGCATTGCATTAAATCCTCCTACTACTATTATGGTTTGCTTGTTTATAGTGTAACGGTCTTATGCATCATCGCCACCGAAATTCATTGTTCCCATTGATTTCTTTCATCTTCAGTATTTCATTTATTTTTATTGGTGGCTAAATATCATAAATAGTGAATATCACGTATAAGTTCTGTTTGTTAGTGTAGCCCTGAAAGTACAGCATGTGATAGCTACAAAATAGCTTAACAAGAGCAGTTAAATGGCCATATTATAGAATAATTAATGAAGGAATAAAATGCCTTGTTAAATTGTGCTAAAGTAACTGTTAAACGTTAGAATAACTGTGTCTATTTTAATAGGATTTGGTGTGCTTTCACACAAATGGTTGTCAGAATGGGGCTTAGGAACCTATAAAACATTTCTTAATGAAAGAAATTAGAACTATCCTTTTGGTTTATCAGAAAAAAAATCATTAGATCAAGGGCTTTTCCAAAATAAACTACCTTCATAAAATATAGACTATATTTTTTATGTTTAGAAGAGGGTGGCTGCTGGAAGACTTAGTTCCCATTAGGACTTGGTCGAGTAAAAACCAAGGCTCTGTTATACCACATCCCCTAAGAGGGCACTAATCACCATAGCCCACAATAGATCCTGCCCTGATAACAGAACTGAGCAGTTACAATACACCATCTATCCCAATGTAGAAAAACTATTGGCTCCATCAGTGTAATGCATAGAGTCCTAGGTATATGTGGAGCCACTTTCCTACACAATTCTCGAAATAATCTCTCTTTCCCACCTTTAATTAAACTCCTATCTCTTTTGACAGAATTCTTTGAGAAACTGTGACTGAAGTAGGCTTTTTTAGAATAAATTCATGTTTCACACTAAGAAGTCTAAGAGTTCATCTTAAAAAGCAATATTACATAAGGACTTCAACCAAATATACACGTCCTACTAACTATTTACTTTCTTAAAAGGTAAGAAAAGAAAAGTCATGCTTTTAAAAATATCAAAAATAAATCTTACTTAACTATTTGACTTATAATTAGCGTGGAATGGTATTATAGTGTTATATCAAATTAAACACAACTATATTCATCATTTACAAAGGGCACAAGAGGTAAAATGCTTAGTAGCCTATATACATAATGAAAATTTAATAACATATACTGTTAATAGATTTCAAATTACATAAGTGCGTGTATGTGTTTCACTATATCATGAAATATTTCATGGGGTTTTATTTCTTGCAAGAAGCAGATCATCACTGAAGCACTCATCCACAGTGCACTAAAAAGATATGCCAGGGCTGGAGAGGTGGCTCAGTGGGTAAAATGTCTACAGTCAAACCAAGAACCTAGAAAACTAGAAGCCTTGAAAGCCAACTGTGGTGATGACTTTGTACTCAGAGTGCTGGAGAGGTGGAGATCCCTGGAGCTCACTGGCTGGCCTAGCTGAACTGGTGAGCCCCAAGCTACTGATTGAACAGAATACTAGGGATGAAATAAATTAATTAAAAAAACCAATGTTTTAATAGGAATGAACCATTAGGCTAGCCCTGGGTCTCAAAATCAAACTGCACAGTTACTGAGCAATGATACTTGAGCTTGATCTCTGTGTATTACCGCAGTGTGTGTGCACACACACACGCAAACACACACATGCACACACATGCACACATACATACTCATACACATACATAGAAAAGCCAGATATGCCCATTATTGCTTAAACGATATCTATCATCCAGACCAACATCTTTTATTCCCAAATTCTAATATAAAAATTTATCCTTCTACTTATCTATTCCATTCTAAAAAACACAGACTCGTTCATGTGGTTCATAGAGTCCCAGGTATGCATGGGTTCCTGCCTTACACAATCCTCAGGATGCACTCTCTCCCTTCTTTCCTGCGACTCTTCTTGGGATTCAGGAAAAAAATGAGGGTTCTCTGTAAATATGTCTCATGTCTATACCACAGAACTTATACTTCATTTAATATGGTATTCAACATTACCCTATAAGACTAAAGTGTCTGGCTTATATTTTATGGGTATCAAATTCATTCATTCCTGTAAATACTATATTCTTTCCTCAACATACCCACAATCTCCTTGAGGGCAGAAATTCCTGTGACATAACACCTGTGCCCCCTCTATGATCACTGTACCATGCCAGGCGGGTAATGAATTCCCCATAAAAGCAAACGCGCTGAGTCTTGAAAAGAAGCAATCAAGCAAACTCTTTTACAAAACATCGATTTACAAATTACAGTGCAGCAGGAAAAAGAAACTGAAAACTATCTGCCATAATTAATTGAAACCTAAAAGGGATGAGTAACAAAATGTTGTGCCCATAATTTTATCTGCCACCTCATTAACTTATAAACATCTATGATGAAAAGACATGGGCAAGAATTAGGTATATGTTTTTACAATGATGCCGTTGTGATTTCTCAGATTTGTTTTTCATCACTTTCCTTTCCACTTGTTCTACAGTGACCCTTGGTATTATTACTTTTAACCAGTAAGAAACTAACAAAAATAGCTAATCTGTTATACCACTAAGTCAGAGAATCACCTTTATTAAAGTGATACATGCTTTCATTGATGAGTTGTCAAAATTTTTAAAATGGTTTTTAACAAAACTCTGAATTTGAATCCCTAACTCATGTGCTTTATAGAACATACAGCACAGCACTTCTAGTGCATGGAACTAGAATGCTTTGATATAGAACGTCTTGTTGTATTATCACAGCATACTCTATTCTATTGTATCGTTTAATACCAAGAAGTAGAAACTCTGCACATTATACAAATGGTTTTATTACCCAATTTAGAGATCTTAAAATAAATCATGCTGTGTACACTTTCAGCTTATGTAGACTTAAAATGATAAAGAAATAGCTGTGTTGATCAAAGATAGTAAATTTGTCACCTAACCTAATAAGAATCACTAGAATTCCTCTCACAAAACTCTTGCCATAAGCTACGTGGCATGAAAACTTAGATATAAGCTAGCATGAGGCGAGCCACAGTCATTGAAGCTAAGCTGTTCAGTATTATAAATAAAATGAAAGTTAAGAGGGATGTTCAGAAATAATATATTCAGGGAAGTCAAACAGAGAAAAATGTCTTCTTATCAAAGAAGATCCAAACCTGCTGTGATGACCTATGCCTGCATCCCTAGGGCTTGGGATATTGAGGACGAGGATAGCTATGAATTTGGGGACTACTCTCCGGGGTACATGGTGTGTTCTCTATCTGCTTGGACTCTCAGAGAGCAGGGGGTGTGGCCTTCTGGTTCTGCATATTATATTTGTCTTCCTTATACCCATCCCAGAGTGCCCACGCCTTTACTCACTCTCTTCCAGGCATGTTTGCCTCTTTGCCATTCTTCAAACACACCACTAAGATTTGCGTTCAAACTCCAGGCACTTTGATCTCTTTGATAATAACTCATGCCCCATGCTTTCAACTGGGCTCACTTTTTTCATTTTCTTGAGTTGCTATCTAAACTCTTCCAAATAAACACTTCCATGTTAAAAACTATAATTAATTAACTAATTAATTAAAAAAAGGTTTCATCCTCTCACACATTCCACATTTAGCCCTCACATACTTCCTAGCCCTCTATTATAGTTACTTGTTAATATTGATTGATTGGTTAATTAAGTCAGGTCTCACAACAGAGCCCAGCTGACCTCAACTTGCTATCCTCCTGCTTCAACCTCTTTAGTGCTAGGATCACTGCCACAACTATTTAAATAATGATCTCCAACTGATAAACTGTATCTGTTACTAATTGGCTCTTTCCCTATTTTGGTCACTAAACTCTTTTCCTCATATGAAAAAAAATGGACTATGGCAGACTCTTAATAAATGCTCATAGAATGGATAGAGGAAGGAAAGAAGGGTAGAATGAGCCTTGGAAACAATTTTTGCTAAACCTGAAGGATCAAAGCCGTCTCAGTTTAAATCTAGACTGGATCTACAGACATCATTAAGAAAGGCTAAGCTACTGAATATAAAGTTTATTTAAAGTGTAATTCATAATATATGATGGAGGATTTATCAAAATGATTCTGCGGTTAGGGATTTTTATGCAAGGCATATTTAGAGAGCATACTTACAAATCCATTAACATACACGTCTACAGACATATGGAATAAGTAGGCCTTTACAAGAAATTTCAGAAAGCACCCTGAGCTCTGGTAACTCCCCTAGATATAGAAAGAGGAGCGTGCTGGGGGAAGTCAAATCATACAATTATATATACCATAAGGTAGCTTAACAAGTCATAGTAACAGTGAATGAAGATTTTCTTCCTGCACATGAAAGACTGCATGGTTCAATTGTGAACGAAACAGAGGAGCAGGAATGGATCCTGTTGCAAGCTGACAGTTACATGGAACCCCCTGAAGTTATAAATTGAGTTCCTCTGCTAATTACTGGTCTGAAGGGGACAGAAAAAAAAAAGATCCACATTTTACTTCTCTTGCTGAACATGCAACATAAGCACTTGTGAATTTTACATTAGGGTCAAGCTGGGAAGTTCCCAGGTACCTGGTATAGATAACAGCAGCAGCACCCATGCAAATAAGGTCAGGCAGTCTTTTCGGACATGGGTGACTACCAGGGAGATGTCAATGAAACGGACTCTCCAAATGAAGTAGATGTAACAAGGAGGGGGCACAGAGCCGATGTGAAATAAAATTTTGTCTATAAATGCTGAGTGAATATTTCCAAAAGACCTTACAGTTTTGGAATACAATTCATTAAAGTGGAATGTCATGCCCATAGACGACAATGTCAGCTATTCTATCTACTTTCTGAATGACGCATTGTATGACCAATAAAGCTACACAGCAGGCAGGTACTTTAATAAAATAGGCCCAGTTCTCCAGGGAGGTGAACCTGTGGTTCAAACTAACATTTTTGATCAAATAAACACTCCATTCTTCCCAACCAAAAAAAAAAATGCATCTTATGTGACTTCTGACAAAAGGAAAATACACTTGGGAAGAAAATTGACAAGAGAGGGGTAAGTGGGGAACAAAGGACTGTGGTGATGTCACATCTAAAACAACAGCTCTGTAAAGGGCAAGTAACTTCTACATTTCTAACGCATATATGCACCCTTTATAATATCCTGGAATATTCGAGCTCACTTCCTGCCAAAAGCACAGCCTCATTCAAATTAGAATAATACATTAATGCAGTTATTCACAGGACCAACAATTACCGAACACATTCGTTCTGTAAAAGGAATACGTACAAGAACATTCCATTATTATAACAATTTCCATCATTACCAAGTTTCTCTTCTGTCACTTCTTTATTAGCTTAACTGTGTACTACAAATACAGTCTTAGAAAATCATCTAGAGGAAAGTCAATCCATTAAGATCTGACATATAGCAATTTGGAGAGAGCACGGCTATCTATGTCAGGTCTGTGTGCAATATTGACTAGTTTGGAGAGTCATAACGACTTGCCTGTCTCGATACTAAGAAACACCCTCAGTTCCCTTATATGGAAGATGCTCAAATCGCATCTACCCGCATGGTCGTTGTAGTGATTAAGCTTGAATTTTGGCAAGCTCCCTTCCATAGGATGTATTTAACAAACTGTAGCTATTTAGGTTATTTTTTGAGATTCTGACTCACATAATGCCTTCCCTAATTCCCATGAGCACTTACTGGCAAGACTCCAGGACATTAATCATATTTTACCTCTTCAGAAGAAATTATTTTTGTGTTCCCCATCTCTAAAAATATAAACGATTCAATTCTTATGCTGCTGGATGCTTCAACTAATGATGAAGAAGAAATTCCATCTTCCAGGAGTCCTTCCAATAAAATAACCAAGAAATCTTACCTAGTTTTGGCAAAGAATAGGGCACTTTAAAGTAGTCTTCATAAAATTCTATTAATCTCTTTGTAATGTGGAGAGCATAGTCCCCGGATCCTCTTCTGATAGCATCGGGTCTTGCATATAATCGGACCTAATTAAAAATATATATAAAAGTTACTTTAGCCTTTTGGCACTTGAGCTTTATTTTCTCTGCACATATGAATCTGCACAAATCACTTTCGATAGTAGAGAAATTAAAAAGGTTCTTGTTTACATATCCAAACACACTGTGGAGAAAAAGCCAAATTTAAACAGATGATGTAGCCAAGTTAAGCAAGTCACAATTTCCTCACTATCCAGGATGACATAGAGAAGATTTATACACCTTGTGTCAAAATAAATATTCTAAGTTATCACTTACATGTGCCTGCCAGAGATATGAAGGTATGGTGGATTAGTATAATGGATCCTTGCACAGCAAGAGGGAAAACTCATGGTCTGTTAAGACATGCTGCACCAAGCTTTGAAAGAATTACCAGACTGGAAAAGTATGTGTTTGCGTGTGTGTGTGTACTTATATCTTACTTATGCTTCCTTTTTCTCATTTTTCGTTCTTTTGAAATCAACTGGTTATTCCAAATATACAGCATGAGAACAGAAAACTTTTTTTCTGCATAAGCAACCACCATTCTGAAAAACTGTCTGCACCTGCTCCTAGATTCAAAACTAGCTGATGCAATTCATATTTTTAAGACTATCTAGGCATTTATTATTGATTCTTAAAACAAGCATCATAAATTATCTAGTCCTTGGCCAAAACAAAAGAAAGAGTCCCAAAGTGAGAAACATAAAACTGAACAAAGCTAACAATCGCACAGAAAAGGTTCAAATGAGGTTAGTTTTCATAAAGCTACCCAGCATCTTTCCTTCCAAAGACTAAATCTATTTTTCACAGATGTGGTCCCTAATCCTCACATCAATTCTGTCAATAAGAAGCATGCATTTTATTCGGAAGTAGAAAGGATGGCAGCAGGGGAGTTGATTTTTAGTCCTACTCTACCGCTAACTAAGCTGGGGGATACTGAACAAATCATTTAACCTCTTTGGGTCTTATTTAGAAAGTGATGGTGTCGGCCACCAGCTAGTTGCTGGAGTGCTTTTCAGTTCTAAAACACATTACTCCCAATTCCATTTTACAAATAAGGGAGTCTGTGTCCCTTTTAAATCACCACAAAAAAATAAGTGGTTTACTCAATATACCAAATGGATATTTGTTTTCAACATGAAAACAAAAAAAAAAAAGCTGTATTCGGTTAAAGTGTAAAAATTGATCAGACAATTAATTCTTTCTTATCCCTACCTTAGAAGGAAGAGAGATGTATAGTTAGAAAGTATAGGGTTGATACGAAGAAAATACATCCCGGCTTCATGTTAGAAAGACATGTTATTCAATAAGAGATCTGATAATTCAATAACAGCTGTTTACCCAAACTGTAAACTACTTCCTCCCTGACAGCAAAATCAAATGAAAAATTTAATTGATCATCATAAACAGCTTTGACCCGAGTGGTATAAAACCAAAAGCTATCAGGACAGACCATCTACAAACAGCGGCAGTAGAACCAGCCACTCTGAGAGGCAATAATTTTACCAAGTATACAAATACGCAATTCCTTATATAAAGTTCTCAAAAAAAAAGTCTTCAGAGAGGATGAGTAAGCATCTGATTTAGAAATAAAGCCCCTCCCCTCTAAAGAGAATAAATGTCCTCATGCTTATACAAATGTCTTCTTGCTTATACAAGATTAAACCAAGCAATATTCCAGTATGAAATGTGAAGGGGTTCATGAGGAGCTATGGAGAGATGGGTTGTTAAATTGAGAAAAAAAAAAAGAGGATATGAAGTCGCAGGGATATAGAAATGGGGTTAGGTCATGGGGAATTTCAGGAAGGAGTTTGCGTGAATACAATCAAAATATGTTATAAGGAACTCTCAAAATCTACTAAGGCAACAATAAATTTGAAAACTAAGTAAATAAATGCATACTAACTTTAAAGGCACACATAGGCAGAGATGCAAGGGAAGCAGGATAAGAAGATAAAAGGGAAGCAAGGAAAGAGATGGGCAATGAACACACCCAATGAGAAAGAAGATGCAGCCTGTGCACTGGCCACGACCACCAGAGACCACTGGTAATCAAATAGCCTGCAATAATTCAACTACAAATCTGTTTATTTGGTACTATTGAAGCACCAGATCTAAGATCAAGCATTTTTCATTTAATACTCGGGAACACATGCTATCTACCTTACCAGAGCCACAAAATATAAGATAAAAAGCAATGCGTGTGTAATGACCATGCTCAAAGAACTTCTCAGTAATTTGGCGAAGTGGATGACAGCTAGTGATATGTGCTGTATGAACAGTAAACTGTAAACAGCAGATGGACACCGAGGGAAGATGAGGTTTTCAGAAGGTCCCTGGTACGTAAGTGGTAAATTGATACTAAATCTATACCAGCGCAACTGCAATGTGGCATAACAAGGGTCCCTGACTTAACATTTAGGCAGCACAGCTGATTTGGGTAGAAACACAATCATGTCTGTCAATCAACTTTTCCAGTTACTCGCGCTTTCTGTAGAGCCACGCAAGAAAAACACAATTAAATCAATCTGGTTGTCAAGATTTGATGGCAATAATCCGGCTTGAATGAGATGTCAAAACGGACACATGCTTAACACAATGTCTTCATTTTCTAGTTCAGACATTTACTGCATGCCTGCTGTGTGTCAGACATTGTACAAGGGAATAGAAAGAGAACAATAAAACCCCTACTACAAAATGAACAAGACGTTTATACTTACTGCTCTTAAGAGGTTCACAGTGTGTGGAAAACAAACAAATCACCAACAAAAATACCACCCAAGAAACAGAACCCTACCCACTCTGCCTTTCCACCCCACAGATATACAAAGCTAACTCCTCTGTATCTTATCCCCTCATCTTTTCAAAGACACCATTCCCAAATATCCCTTTTATTTCCATATCATCAACTTTTGCTTGCACAGTGCAAACAAAATACTCTATACTCTTTCTTATGATATTTGTGGCTGTTATTTGTTTGGCTTTTTTTTTTTTTTTCAGACAAGGACTCTATATGGGAAAGGCTGGCTCTAGTGCCTGGTCTTTCCTGCCCAAGTCCAGAAGTGGTGGGATCGAATATATGCGCCACCATGCTTGCTTGGTTGGTTTTGAATTTTGGCTATATCTTCCAGATAGAATTCTCATAGAAAGGATAGGTGAGTTAACACCCAAGTCATAACACTTTCAAGAATAAGTAGCACACCACTGCCCAAGATACAATAGGTTTAAGCAAGGCATTTGATTTCTACATTCCCTGTTTCTTGTCTTCCTCACACTCAGAGGGGAAAAAAGTTTTTATCCATGTTTTTTTTTATCTAGAACTAATCTCAACAAGATCAGTAATAACACATGGTGGCAAGTCGAACCTCCAACACAGTTCCCAACCCACCAGCAGAATTCATGTTTAACTGATTATTTAATGTCAAACAGTTTCTTCCTATGGACCAGTAACTTCTCAGTGTTGAAGGGTTCCTTCTTTGAACCACAGAGCTCTTTTCTTCTCAGTCCTTTAATTATAACATTTTGCTGTGTGGTTTTTAAGTATGACTTCCAAATTGAAGACTTGCCAAATAACTTTTAACTTCCAGAATCATTAACCAGCTATCCATCTGACGTCTCCCCTTGGAATCTCAGACTTCAGATTCTATAAGGAAATTCCTGCTGATCCAAGCCCACAGGTGCTTCTCCCAAAACCTTCCTCATCTCGGCTAATCGCACTTCTACCCAGCTGCCTGGCATATAGGGTCATCCTCCTTTTCCTCTCTCCCTCACCTCCCAGCATACCCTCTTGCCCCTGACTTAAAAGGATATGCAGAACCCAGCTGTTCTTGCCACTCCACTGCTACCATTGTGGTCCCAGTTATTTCTTTCTTATTATTCTCCACACAGTCATCAAAATCTCTCTGATAATCAATCATGTTATCCATCTGCCTTTCACCAGCTTTCCATCTCATTCACGGTAATCCCAATGGCTCGTTTTTTCCTTTGTTTGCTTTGTTTTTTTAAGATCTAAAAACCCTACACACATTTGATTTTTTTTTTTTTTTTTTTAGTTCTCTGGCTTTTATTTCTACTGCTTTGATGCTGCTCATACCAAACTCCAGGCTTTTGAGTTCTCCCTTCTTATCGCCACAACTCATCCCTTTACCATCTTCAGATAGCTACCCCAGTATTTCACTCTCCGAGAAACCCTGATGCCCTAGGACTGTCTAATGCTTTCTAAGATTTATTAATCCTGAGATACTACCATTCAACAGAGCATGTGTTTAGATTATCCATTTTACTTCTTCCTGCTTTCTTTCCATGAATATAACTTGAATGGGGCAGAGAATTCAGTCTACTATATCTAATCATGGGAAAGTGTTATGTTTTTAGATAAAAATCTTGCATATGAAGTGTAAGGTATGTAAGCTTTGATTAATTAGTGAACCAAAGAATTTAATTTTATAGGCATATACATATTCTAGGAAATAGGATCTATGTCTCAGAAGAGCAAATGTTTTAACTGAATCTTAAAAAATAAATCTGGGACATTAGAGAGATGAATAAACAGTTAAGACTATTTGTTGTTCATACAGAGGACCCAGGTTTGGTTTCCAGGATACATATGGAAACATACAACCATCTATAACTCTGGTCCCAGGAAATTCAATGCCTTCTTCTGCCCTTCCTAGGTATCAGGAACAGACATGGTACACAGGTATCCATGAAGATAAACATTCATAGACTCAAAGTAAAACAAATAAACCTTTTATTTAAAAGAGGAAAAAATATTAAAACTAGATGCAGTGAGAGCCCTTACCCACTGAGTCATGTTAAGAATATGAACACAAGCTCAGGCAACCATGCTCTCCTGGGGCTGATATATCATTCCATAAGTGTGGCTCTATTTGATCATCTTTGGTTCTATTTGATCTTCTGTAGCAGGCAGGATAATTCCCCAGGTAACAGTGTTTGAGTCCTAATCCTTGCCTGCAAAACTGACTTTGCAGGTGTAATTTATTAATACATGAATTTGAGGATGAAAAATAGCAAGATGTAGTAAGCTACAAAATGGGTTTGTGTGTAATATCCCAGACCAAAGTATAGTTTATTTTTCTGTTTACTTACTTATTTGTTGGGACAGCATCTGGTCACAGTATGTGTGTGGATTTGAGAGGATTTCTGTTGAGAGTCTGTTCTCTCTTTCCACTATACAGGTCCTGGGGACTGAGTTCAAGTCATCAGACCTAGGGGCAACCTCCTTCATCCACTGGGCCATCTTGTCAACCCACCACACCAAAGCATCATAAGACAATAACAGTGATCTCAAAGGGACTTCTAAATACAGTTGTTTTATTATACCAGACAAGGAGATACACAGGAGAATATTAAGCAAGGAAGTGAAAAATATAGTTCTGAAAAAAGATCACAAGGCAAATAAACCGAGTTATCATATAGCAGACTACTTAAAACTGCATGTAGAGAGGCAGATTTAAAAAGTGAAGAGATGTACAATGATAAATTGGACAAGAGAAATTGCAAGCCTTGTTACAGAAGTGCCCATAAGCCATGTTGCAAACGAAGAATGCGATACTGTGGATGCAGGCCAGTCATTTCAAGATTTGAGTCCTGAAATGCCATGACCAGAATTAGCTTTGAGAGTAACTGCATCGACATCAGTGAAGGCGATAGATCAGAAGAGAATGGCAGTGTCAGAAAATATGTTGCAGTACTGTAAAGTCCAGGAGAAAGACGGTAGAAGTTAGAAGTGAAAAGAGGCAGTGGTGGAGCAAAGAAATGGATGGATGCATTCAATTGATCCTAACGCCGTTGAACAAGTCCTTTAGTTACCAAGTAAAGCCAATTGTAGTCGCTTTCTCACTTAAAAGCAATTATTCACCTAATCTGTATTCTGGTTGCTCACTCCAGGGCCCTGCAGAAACAAGTGAGATCCAGCTGAAGGATCAGGGGAAGCAGCCAAAGTAGTTCATGGACTGAGTGATTCCTATGTGGTTAATGAAGTGAATTTGGAGATAATTCCCTTTGTAGTGGGGAGAGAAGATCATATTTGTTTGACTCTTTAAACGTGACGAGGTTCAACTTAACCCTGACATGGAAATGAAATCTTCATGAAAACACAGTTATCACGTAAAAGCAATAAAATATAATTTGATCATACCTGCATATTTGCATTTTCTGACATTCTCTGATAAGAGTCCTGCTCTGAAAATATAAATTGCTTTCCAGGTTTTATCTGTCTACTACGGAGCTTCTACCCACAACAAATTTGAGATCCCAAGGAAGGACATGATGCTAAGATTGACACAGGAGAGTTAGAGCTTCCGGTTTATCACTGTCAACTTCTGCCAACTTGGGAGAGTCAGTGGGTCTCTGTTCAAAGTACCTGGCCAAGGGAACAGTTTATCATAACCTGTTTATTATAGTATGCCTGAGAGATTGCTGTGTCATATTAATTTGCCTGAAATTGTCACATCTAGTCCTCATTTAATTTGTGAAAAATGAAAGAGTGATTTTCTCTGTACAGTCTTATTCCTTTACATTTTTCTTGTCCTTGGAAAATACATCCTAACTGTTCAGTAATGTTCCTCTGTGATTTACTCTTGAACACTGCTCTATTCCTCTCTAAACTGCCTGTGAACTTAGTAGTGATTTACAAAAATTACTGGGGTTACCAGGACAAAGAAGAAAAATGCACTGATTCCAGAAATTTATTCTGATAGCCCCGCCCTTATGACCATGTTCCAGAATTGTGAATAAAAGTGAAGCAATGCAAAAACATGCATTTTGTCATTAAAAATAAAACGATGATGCCCAATGGACCCAGTGGCCTTAATATAAGTTTATGGACTATCAGTATTAAAAATGCTTGTTCGGGGTCTTTTTTTCGGGCTCTTTATAATAGTTTAAATATTTTAATCATCAGAAACAACAAAATATCTATAGGCTAATCCCTTCAATCTTTTTCATGCATCATTACCTCACACATACAAACAACAACAACAAAAAAAAAAAAAAACAGGAGTGGTAATGAAATATCAGCTATCCTGACTGAAAACTAGATTGCCTGCTTAGAAAGCATGCTGGGGAGGATGCTGCTATGACGTGTGGATTTGGCAGGAAAAAAATGCTATCTAGTTAAGAATGGCACTAGCAATAGACAGATGACAATATGAGGGTGGATATTCTTTGGAGCAGAACCACATGGTTAGTACCTCAGACATAGTGTTCAAACTGGATCTCTGCTAGTTGCACAGTTTAGAATAAGCAATGGAGACTGTTTAAGGACATCATGGTAGGGCTATTCAAATATTATTCAAATATTTAAATAATATTTAATAAGCACCCATTGACTGTCAGGCAACTCTTCAGGTGATGAGTGCCAATATGGAAGTAAACAAGACAAGGTCTCTCCTCTCGGGGAACTTGTATTACAGTGGGGAGACGTGGCAATGAGGTCTGATGGTATCAGGTCACAATGGGCTTCTGATTTACACCGGCTCATCAGAGAAACCCTCTTCAAAGAACAGGTGATTCAGTTAACCTCAGACAATGTATCACAGAGGTGAAGATGGGCAACCAATTATTTAGACACTTACAAAGAAAATTCTACATTTTATTATATTAGAGAGTCCTACGAAAGTAAATATATGCCCTAAGAAAGAAATATACAGCAAAAAAAAAATTGTAAGAAAGCACACATAGTTGTCAGAAACACTCTGACATCTTCCACAAAATAAATTTAGACACTGTCTCCTGATAATTTACAAAACTTTCCTGATGTTTTTAAAATTTATTATCACAAAGTTCACCTGTGGAATGAGTACAGTGTTAGCAATAAATTCTGACTTCGTAGGTAAAGAATTTGGAAGGGTTTTGTATTGCTGAGTTGTTTTAGAATATGGTGAAACTAAATCTCTGTCTACGAATTGTTTTTTTTTTTAGTCTGTTTAATTATTTGTTGTATTAAAAAGTTGAATCATGGTACTTGCTGTATAATTATGAAGATCCCTGTATCATTACATCAAACAGCCAAGAGAAAGAAATCCCATTCTCAATAGTAGTGCACCTGTTTAGTTCTTAAACAGGTGCACTACTATTTGCTCCATAGGCATGGAGCAAATTCTGAGAACAGGGAGAGTTTGGAAATCAGTATTGATAAGGAGTTAAATCACAATTTTTAGAAAGAGACACATGCTACTATCAAAATCACAACTGCTAACTGCCTTAAACCTATTGAGAGGGAAAAAATAGAAAAAAAAAAAAAAAAAAAAACAAGAACCACTCAGTGAGTGTCTGTCTTCCATGACACAGAGTCATAGAGTACAAAAATAATCACAATTTCTTTGATGAAATTGAAGAGCATCCTCATACTAAATTGCACCACAGACCAAATGTAGTTTTAAAAAGAACCCAGGATATTATGGCTGATCATATGGTTCTAGTAACTTGTTCCTACCTATATTTCTTGGTTTTCTCCTTTGTAGAATTTTATTAAAGATAAGGGAGAAAAGCACTTGCTGGGAATCCCAACACTGGCTTGTTACCCACCGTGGGGTTCCTTTTAGGTCCAGTGGCCCTTAGACTGTAGGTGAATATAGGTGAATAGGCTATCTATATTTAAAGCATGTCACTTTGTCCTTCTGTCAGACGTTAAGCTTTATAAGCCTCCGGCCGATGCTTTCTCTCCTTTCTGTCTGCCATAATGCTGTACCCCAGGTAGGGAGTGAAGGCATATTGCTGATTGACATGGTATGTCAAAAAGCTCCGGAGGTCCTTGTCCATTTTTGTGCTAACACACAGCTATAACAAAGTCATTGCACCTCCCAACTACAGTTTGCTTCAGGCAAGAAGATTAGCACTGTGGCGAGCTCTAGTCTCTGCTTGTAACTCACACTTTGCATTTATCGACTAAGGGTGGTATCTTCCGGTTGACTGTGGAACTTAAGTCACTTATGGGTTCTTCAAAAAAAGAGCAGTGTTTTCTTTTTAACAGTAATATTTCTCTTGGCATTCACTTCTGAATATATGTGGTAGACTAAAAACAACCTCCAGAGCTAGTAACATCCTATAGAACTTCAGAGCCATACCTTATGCGGGAAAGGTCTTGCAGATGTGATTAATTTATGAATCCATAAAATGAATTATGATGTAGGTAACCCATGCAGGTTCCTAAGAGGGAGTCAGAGGATGCTGAGCAGGTAACATGCAACAAAGTACAAAAGAAATGTAAAGGCTCAAAGGCAGACAAAAGAGTCATGATCGTTGTGTGCCAGGAATGCAGCTGGGAAGACAGGAGATCAGATCACCCTCAAAGCCTCCAAAGAAACCAACCCTTTGGATTACCTTGGGATTGCTAGCCTACAGAAGAGGGAGAGAATACATTGGTGTCACATTAAAGCCACTGAATTTGTGGCAATTTATGACAGCCGCAATAGGACACTAATCTATTATAACGTTTTGTCTTCCTGGCAGTTAATACGCCACCATGTATTGAATTTTCTGCATCTTCTGGGAGCACACTTTATGTTTATGTGCTTCTGTCCCCTAGACATAATTCTTCACAGCTTTCAATCTGCTAACTTTGACACACCTGCATTATTCAGCTCTGTGGCTTCCAAGCATATTGTTCCACAAAACTGGTACACACATGAACGGAAAGATAAGTGAAGAGAAGAGAATGTTATCTACACGGCTTTTACCCAAAGTGTTGCTTCATCATATGTGACCAAGAACTGCATGGGATGTTTGCTGAATTTAGAGCCCTACCAAGCATATACATACCAGTTCTGGCTCTGAATGACGTGTGTGTGTGTGTGTGTGTGTGTGTGTGTGTGTGTGTGTGCATGCAAGTATGTATGAATATATACAAACATATGTATACATATATAATATAATGAAAAATAAAGAATTAAAGACACACATATATGTTTATGTGTAGTACTACTATTTCTTACACATTTTGATATGTATTATATATCATGTGATAACATTGTAATAAAAGCCTGAGACACTAGAAAAATCTCTGATTAATACAGTTATTTCTTAAATCTCTTCCAACGTCAGTCTGCAATGAAGATACATTCAACTAGACTTTTTATTTTTAGCTTTCAGCACTGGTCTTTCTTTCCCCTAAGCAGTAAACAAACACCAACAAGAGTCAGATCCAATATTTGGGAATCAGAAAAAGTCATTTGCTTCTGTCACATTCCATAGATAACACAGAAGTGTTTAATCCCTTCCTGAGACAGGGTATGTTTGTAGTATACTGAATTGGATGTTTTGCTTTTGTTTTGTTTTTAAAATACGGAGAGAAAAGATTTAGGAAATTTCTTTATTAAGTTCTAAGTTCTATAACCTTCTCAAAATTCTTGAGTAGGAACAACAGCCAAATATATCTATTTGTGAGTGTAAGACTTCATGCTTGGTTGAATTCAGTTTCTCTTTAGTCCATCTGTCCATTCATCTCCAATCCCAGTCTCCTAGTGGTGCCTCTTAGGCACACTGTCTTCTCCTCTAGCTCTGTGCATCTAGTGAGAACTTTGTGCCCTTTCTACTCCACCAACTCCTTCTTGAGATGCTGGCCTCCTTTTTCCTCTCAGGATCCTAATTTCAGAAATATTTCTATATGTATTAAACAAATACTTATAGAAATACTACTCCGTGTCAGGCTTTCCTCTAGGTTCTGTGGATACAGACAGGATGAACCAAGCAGAATTTCTATAATGAAGAGTTTGTGTTCTAATGGGGAAAAATGGGTAACACAGAAAGAAAATGCAAGCAGCCTGAAACAGTGGTAAGTTGCTCTTGAGAGAAATCCAGTTCAGGCAGTGGATTAGAAATGTCAAAAACTAGAGCAAGCTACATTAAGGAAGTGATTTTTTGAGAGAACATGAAGTAAAAGTGAACCAAGTGGACACAGCTCTCTGAGGGTAATGAATTCCAGGGATAGTCACATATCAAAGTCCTGAAAAACTTTCATCACTTCTATCCCCTTGATTCTCTATTCTTCTCTCTTAAAAAAATAAAGCATTAAAGACTTCCAAATGTATAGATTCCAAACAAATAGAAAACTTGGAGACACATACAACATTGTCATTATGATGCAAATAGTTCTTTCAAATGCTATCTTCCATATTTGTTTCAGGTTTTCTAAGGAATGTGGAATGCATCACAAATCTTGGAGGTGACATTTCTCGCTTGCCTGATTCTTACCTCCCAAGCTCTGAAACAAGTCCTGACCTTAGAGCATTGATTGGCATGATTGATGTATGTATTTCCATTTATGGTATATCTGTTCTTCATTATTGCTTAGTATTTCACTCATTATGACAACAGCTTGTCCAACCTACAAACCACCACCCTGTGACAGTACTTCTTCCCTCGCCAAATTTTGAGTTTAGAAATTTTCTTTTTTATTCTTTCTCTCTTTTTTGCATTTCTATATTTTTATTGAAAATAGATTCTTGTCTCATAAAATATATCCTGGTCATAGTTTCTGCTATGTCTACTACTGCCGGTTCCTTCCCACTTCCCCTCTCCTCCAAATCTACTCTCTTTCTGTCTCTCATTAGAAAACAACAGGTTTCTAAGAGTTAACAACCAAAAGCGACAAAATAAAATGCAAGATAAAGCAAACACTCTCATATCAAAGCTGGACACAGCAATCCAGTAGGACGAAAAGAGTCCCAACAGCAGACACAAGTGTCAGACACCCACTCATTCTCAGTCAAGAGTCACATAAAAAATATCAACCTAAAAGCTGCAATATATTCCTAGAAGGAATGGTGCAGAAATATGTAGGCCCTGTGCTCGCTTCTTCAGCCTCTGTGACCTCAGATGTTCTTGATTAGATGAATCAGAAGTCCTTATTCTCCTGGGGTTTTCCATCCCCTTTGGCTCTTACAATATCCAGTTGATTCCCTGAGCTCTGGGGGAGGGATTTTATGGAGACCTCCCATTTAGACTCTCGCTCCCTGAAATGTCTAGCTGTGGCAGTGGCTCTGAAACCGACTTCCTTGTTGGAGGTGATTTGTATAGTCCTAGTCACAGTGAAGATAAATGTGGCAGCTTTAAGTCATTAGCTCTTAACTTTTCCTCTTCTGCAAACCACTCTTTGCCCTTCCCACTCTACCACTGGATCGCTTACTGTCTTCACATTATTTGCTATGGTTCCCATATATGCCAGAGGGCAACATTTATCCATGCGTAATGGGCAAGAATCTCCCAATCTGTGCTGATTTCATATGGTATGTCCTTGACCAAATAGAATGCTTTACTTTGAATGCAGTCAAATCTCAAATGTTCCCTTTATGGTGTGTGCTTTCTGTTTCTTTTTTAAGAAGAAATTCTTGTCTTTCAGTATCCATGAGTTCACAAAGACAAAGGTATTTTCCATATTTTCCACTGAAAGTCTTATTTTTTCCCCTGAAAGTCTTATTTTTTTCTTTTTGAAGGAAAAGTCTGTTACCTGGAACATGGACTATGTAGAGTGAGTAGGAACCTTGTTCTACCATTTCATCCCTGAATAGGGGACAGTACTGTTTATAATAGAGTTTCACCTCCATATGACCTTCAATGCCCTTCTTCACATGCCAGGTTCTCCTCTAGGCTTGGATCCTGGGCGATTTCTCTTGGTCCTTTAGGTGACAATGTTTCAATAACTCATTCTTTAATCTTTAAAACTAAATAATAAATCCTAATGACTAGTGATACCAGTACCTTCTTTTTATGCTTTTTAGAACTTCTGTATAAATTTTAGTATCACTTTCCATACTTACACATGAAATACTACTGTGGAATTTTCAAGAATGACACTAGAATTTTTTTGTTGTTTTAACTCAATACCTTTAAAGTGATTGACTTTTAACATTGATGAACATACAGTTATTTCCATCTTTGCCCCAATTTATCTTTGAAACTTTATCAATAGCTATTATGAGAAAATACTTATACCACAAAATGTTTGAAATTAGAATCTAAGAAAGCATTCTTTGATAATAAATACAAGATTGATAAAATAGTAGATAATAATATACATTTTCAAGCAAGCATTCAAATGTAAAAAGAGAAATGAAAGTAGAAAACAAAAGTAAAAAGATATCTATTAATTATAAAATCTGATAATAAAAGTTCTGAAACTGAAAGGAACTACAAAAAAAGCCATCATAAAATTAATGCAAGAATTGTAAAAGCCAAAGGCATGAATCTTTAAAGACAAAGGTGCATGAATTAAGTAAAATCTCTGTCATATAAGTTTTGGAATTTCAAAATTCCAGAGAGACGGGCTTAAAATATTGTCAAGAAACAGGAAGTAGATGGCTATGTATCAAGAAACCAAAGTTGTCTTAATTTTATCTGTCATTTTATGCTCTAAATATTACTTGTATAGTATCAAAGTTCTAGGTAGAAAACTAATCATTGGTTTTCATTTTATACCCAACAAAAGTATCAGTTAATGTGAGCGTGAAGAAGGCACAGAGGTTTTGCCACATTTCTAAGCTTTACAATTCCTTCCATCAGAGCCTTGGACATTTTTGATTAGATCTACTTCTGGATCTAATAAACTAAATAATAAATCTTGAGTCTAGTGATACCAAAACCCTTGTGGGGTTTTGGTCCTGGGTATAGGATTAAGAAAAATCAAATTTGTAGTCTAATATCAGTTTCTGATCTCAGGTACCTATTGTACCTGACTTTGAAATAAGTACATTTTTTTTCTGATTTAATTCCATTTCCCAGTGTGGTTTTGAATCCGCTTGTCTCACTTGGGAGTCCTGGAGCAATAGTACAAAGGAAAGATGAAGGGAAGCACCATGACTTGTTTCTGGCTGCATCCGGAATGCTGCTACTGTCTCACAATCAATGATGATTTTTTAAATGTGCATTGGTGTTCGACTATGGGTGTCGGGTCCCTGGAACTGAAATTACAGACAGGTGTGGGCAGCCATATGGGTGCTGGGAATTTTACCTGGGTCCTCTGGAAGAGCAGCAAGTGCTTTTAATCAGTGAGCCCTCTCTCCAGTCCCCATCACTGGGGATTCTTGCCACAAAGTAAAATGCAGTTTTCCACTCACTCTGCCAAGAATGATAGCATGCATGGCACCGGACCTCTCTAAAGCATCCTTCACAATTTAAATACTATATTTCTCCCTTTTACCCTGTGATCTAGTAAGTAATCAATTACAATAATATGTTCTCTAGAGATAAATCATTAACTGTATTCACCTGCGGGCAACGTGGTGGTGAATCTACTCATCTATACAGATTTTTTTCTTTTGCTTAAGGTATAATTTAATCTTTCCAGAGACTTGGAAAAGCATGACTATAAAACTGTGAGCCTGATGGTTTAGAGGATTCAAATTTTGACTACTTTTTAATAGCTTTAAGGTTATTGATAATTTCATCCAAAACTATTATTCCTCTTGTTGTTTTAAAAGTATGATCATAAATTCCTATTGTTTCGATTTCTCTTCCTATATATAATTATTATTAGTTGGCCATTTACTCTTATTTTTATTAAAATGGTAAAAATCTGCTTGGTCTTTAAACTTTTTGTATTTTTATGATTTAATTGCATCATTTCCTTTTCCCTTTCTTCCCTCTGAGCCTTCCAGTGTGGGCTCTTCCTTTAAAAGAACTCTCTTTGGGTTTGGTTGGGTCTATTATTTATTTTTATTTCATTAATATTATCATGCCTTTCTTCTTTTTTCACTTATTATAGCCAGTTGCTTCTCTAAACTCTTCAATAAAATGATCATATGATCATTTTTAATTCAATTGTATCTTTACATTTTCATCCTATGTCAAAGCTATGAGTTCTAGGTAATAATTTAGTTGCATTTCACAACATCTAATGAGACTAATCTTACCCTTTCATTAATTTCTACCTATTTCATAACCCTCTACATGACCGTAGGTTATGTAGAAAAAGACTTTTAGGTTCCTAGTAATGTGGTAATTAATTTATCTTTGTGTTATACCTATCTAATTAAATTCCAGGCAAATGATTTAATATTAGATTTTAGTATTTGCTTTGGTGTGTGCTGCCATCATCCATGGACATCAGACCCCAGCTTCTTCAGCCTCCAAATATGGATTCTCATCAGCAACGCTCCAGGGATCTTACAGCCTTCAGCCTGAGCCTGGCTCTGGATCTTCTGTCTTCCTTGTTCTAAATCTTTTATCTTCTTAAACTGGGCAGCTTGTTACCAGGTTCTCTGGCTCCTCAGCCCAAAGATGATTACAGTTGGACTAGCCAATCTCCAGTCAGACAAATGAATTTATTTTCTTTCCGATGCCCAATTTTAATTCTTTTACTCTTTTTCTCTCTCCTTTTCTCTCTTTCTTGGAGTCATAGAGAAGGAGAGAGAGAAAATATCTATTGGTTTTGTTCCTTAGACTATCCACTATCATTTATTATAACTATTATTCTTTTGATCAATTATTTTCTTGTATAAATTGCTGCTTTTTAATATCAACCACGTCCTTCCACATTTCCTTCCATTCCTTTGATTTACAATGACTTTCTTGAATATTCCTGCTATCAGCCGCTTACAGTGTTGATTGAGTGTTGAGATTAAATATGACAGTTTTGACATCAAGTACAACATCAACATTTGACATCAAATGTTAACTAGTTCTTCTCATTGTCTTTCTAACTCATTCTGATGAACAAAAGTTGAATCTCAATGTATTTCTAATGTGGCCAATATATGTTAAATAAAATTGAATTAATGTTTCATTTTCTACGCCAATAATTTATAACATCCATAATCATAGGGGAGAAATCTTAGCTCCATACTGGAAAATAATTAAACAGCTATATTTAAAAATATTACTATTCTTTATTGTAGAAAGCTAGTAAACAGAGATATAAATCATATCAAACCTAAAACAAGGAATTTGGCTAAATTTTAAGCTCATTGTTCAACTAGACCAATCCCTGAAATGGGCTGCCCCTGCAATAAAATTCCCCACAAGATTATCACAGGAAGTACTTATTGCCATTAAAAGATGACATTTAATACATTTCTTAGAAGTTGTTTATTTAAAACCCATGGGAAAAAAACTTAGACTATGTCATAATAGAACAAAATAAATATTGAATAATAATTGATTTTCAAAGGGAATCTACATAGAAGACTCTAGAGTTTCTGAATATTTTCCTAGTGCCAACATAGAAATAGATAAGACAGGAATATGTAAACTTCTTGGCCCAGTCTACTTAAGAAGAATACGGTTACTGGATTATATTTTAATCACATGCGGGAAAGGAGAAATTATCTCTATCTTGGAAGGAAATCAATACATGAAAACTGAAGGAAATGCACCACAGATAATTTGGTGTATCCCATGAATAGGGGGAAGAACAGGCTGTAGGAGCCAGAGAGGTCAAGGATGTCCCCAAGAACATGGCCCACAGAATAAACAAAGCTGGGCTCACAGGTGCTCACAGACTGCAGTGACAATCACAGAGCATGCATGGGTCTGAGCTAGATCCTCTGATATATCTTATGGTTGTGTATCTTGGTGTTCTTATGGGACTCCTAACAATGGGAGCGGGGGTGTCTCTGACTTTTTTGCCTGCTCTTGGGACAATTTTCCTCCTAGTGGGTTTTCTCATCCAGCCTTAATATTAGGGAATTTGCCTAGTCTCATGGAACTACTTACTTCGTGTCTGGTTGGCATGAATCAATGACCACCACTCCTTTCACTTAGTGCTCATCCCCAACATGACTGTGATATGTGGAGTTGTTTGACCCTTTTTATTATCAGAGAACATGGTTAGGTGAAAAATAAGGTGTCCCTAGCTGCAGCAACAGGTAAAAATACACAGATTCTTTTCCAACAAATTCTAAAGCTAATAAGCAGATTCATTCAACCTGTCAACTATGTATAGTTAGAAAACTACTGAATTCTGAAGGTTAAATACATACATACATAAATACATAGGTGTGTGTGTGTGTGTGTGTGCTGACCTAGTATAGTCAGAGAAAGCTTCCTGAGCAAGTATCTATAGGAAAAGAATGAGTTCAAATACCAAACAAATAAAACAAGAGAACAGTGTGTTCAGGACTCAAAACTGCAAGTAAATCCACACGTATGGGGATAGTGAAAAATAAAAAGGAAGCAAGATAAAACCCCGGAGAAAGACTGGTGTCCAGATGTGCCTGGCTATTTAGCTGCCTTCAGTGTTTGTTCTTTACACGCAATGGAAAGCTATTGATGGGCTTAAGAAGGAAAGGCCCAATTTAGAGAATGAATTGGAAAGGCAGCAAGAATGGAAACCAATTATAAAGATGCCGCAATAGTTCAGTCTGGAGATGCCCAACACTAGCTTGGACCGAGGTGGTACAGACAGGGATCGAGAGGGGTGCAGCCTCTAGAGATACTAAAGAGGCAAAATCAATAGGACCGAACAGGAGAAGAGAAATGGCACAATAGCCTCTTTATAATTTCTCTATGAAGCTTTCTGGGTATTGTACCACTTTCTATACAATGACTGCCGGGTGGTCATATCCCTGCAGGTTTAAAAGGAGCTGCTCTCTTTGTAACTGTTTGGACACTTGGGCTCAATTTTTTATACACCTATAAAGGAAATAGCTTTAGGACAATTTACAATAAAGAATGCCAGTAGTTAGTTGTAGATATTCCGTAATCGACACTTCGGAAAGAGCAGAACTAATTTTGAAGACGGACGTGGGATCCTCGTTAGCCCTGTGGGACGTGGGTTATTTCTATTGTTCACCTCATTTGCTTTTTCAGCACATCTGATTATCACACACGGGATGCCTGCTTCCCGGGGTCTCATCCTATTCTGTGGATTTGTTATATTCCGTGAGGCATTTTATCTGCACAACTTGTAGAAATTTAGAGAAAAATACTAACTTCTTCCTCTGAATGTTCCACTAGCTGACCATAGTGCACTTGACCGAGATGCAAGTGTTTAAAGGACATGTGGTGTTCCCTCTTCAAGTTTACAGTTAACCGCCTGCAAATGAATAACCCCTTCAGAAAAGATGGTTGAATTCTTTTTTTTTGGGGGGGGGGGGTTCACGACAGGGTTTCTCTGTAGCTTTGGTGCCTGTCCCAGAACTAGCTCTTGTAGATTCTTTTTAATAAACTGCCTTGACCATGAGACCCTGACTTTCAGAACAATTTCATTTCTGTGTGATTTTTTTTTTTTTGAGGGATGGCATTACAGATTTGAACTTGGGACTTGGCACAAGGTAATACTCATACACTAAGGTGCAGCCACAACACATCCTCATGCGGTTTTTTCAAAGAACGTTTGTTGCATCTTAATTTAAAACCACCGGGAAAGTTGTAATTGTTGCCATGTTTATTGCTCAGTGGCACTAACAGATTTGTTTATAGTTATCCATTCATGGATTATAAAAAATATCCCCACTTGGATTCTATAGGGTACAGTCACATTTGTTCGCCATCAAACGTCATTTCCTGAAGGCAATCCCCTGTAAAGGAGCCCAGCGCTCGGAAAACTGTAGCCTAGTGGAAAAGGAGCCATCCCAAAAACCCTCTGGAATCCTGGGACTGCACATCCGTACAATCGGGCACTGGTTAAAACTGTTGGATCTGATCTCATTTACCATTTACCCGCTAGATATGTCTTCTCACTTGTCATATAACCTACGCCAGCCTCAGTTTCCTATGGGAAAAACTGAAATGTAGCACATTCTATGACATGCATCGAGCTACACGGTGCATACAGGGTTAGCAACAGAGACATGCAGAAGCTACGGCCACAATCACTGCTGTCACCATTCCTCAGACACAACCATACACAAAGGGAGGGCTACACTAAGGAGGGAAGGTTGTACCAGTCGTCTTCCGGCCCTGATATATCGCAATAGTCATGACTGAATCGATCTTGTAGTGATTTACACTGAAGTTAAACAATTGAATTTCAGCAAGCATAAGAAGATAGGGAGGAATAAAGCGATATTTGCCAGGGGACTGGGCCAAATAGGAGAAGCTAGAATTCAAAAGGAAAGGGTAGATGGGATGTGTAAATCAGTAGACTGAGTTATTCATTCCTCCAGTGAAGAACAAGAATGGTCCCACAGACCTGATTCCAGTTTCTCTGCTCTTTTTAAGAGTTATGTGAGAATGGGCCTGTTCTGGATCATAACTAGTAGCCCTGCATGAGAAACACAGGTAGAAAATCCCATTTCACAGATGAGAAAATTAAGCCTGAACTTAGTCTCAATAACTGACATATATTTTGGAAGTTATCCAGCAAAATTTAATCAGATTTTCTTACTTCGAAGTTCATGCTCATTTACTATACCAAGGTTTGCCCAAGCTTGACCTTCTGGTCATTGCCAGCATTAATAGATGCTATACATAGTAGTATCTGCCTCTCAGAACAATGGGCACATATTTTCTATAAGCCGAAAAGAGGCAACAGGACTAAAAAGCTTGCCAATTACCTTTTAAGGAAATGTTCTTGTTAAAAGCAAATCAGAAAAAAATAAAATAAAATTGAGACACGTTTGCATTCCCCGTTCCCAGGCATCAAAGTCACTCCAACCACAGCTGGTGATATTCCTTTCTAAGTCAGCCACACAATGCTTCAAAATTTTAGAAGCATAAAGAACACATATTTGTCTAAGATTGGCAATATGAAAAAGTCAGTCAGATAAAAACCAAACTATGCATTTCCATTATATTCCAGAATACTTGTACAAGAAAACAAAATTTTGATGTAGTTAGTGTTTTTAGAAATGTAAAGATATTCATAGGAGAAAATGGTAGCTAAACTCCAGCTTAATAGGTGAGAAGTTATAACTGTGGTATAAAATCCATAGCAGAAATGAAACGGGATTACATCACAGGCAATTGCTAATATTAATGGACCAGAGGGGACTATGTTCCCTGAAGCTAGAAACATGTCAGAGGGGAAAGACATACATTTCAGCTCGAGAAAGAAAAATCCATTAACCATGAAATAGGGAAACAAAAAAATCAAACTTTCCATATACCATATCTTACTGGGAAAAAATCTATTAGTAAAAAAAGATTTCTAAATAAAATGTTTCTCTCTCTCTCTCTCTCTCTCTCATATATATATATATGTGTGTGTGTATGTGTGTATGTATAAGTACATCAAATATATATATATATATAATGTATAAACTAAACATCAAGAAAAATTTCAGATAATTCACATAGCTGTTATTTTGGCTGAATGTAGCCATCAAAGAAAGCACAGACACAATTTCTCCATGACCAAATACCAAAAGAATGCCTGTGGACTGGCATATATAAAAATCCGTCCTAGTTTTGGGTTTAAGGCAGCATCATATCAACTTCTCCAAATTTGGTAGGAATCATTCCAAGTTTTGTTTCCATTATGAAATTGATCCTAGCAACAGTTAACCTGATATCCCAGTCCCTGTAGTAGGTAAAAAATAGAGCAGATAAGAGGGATTTGACATGCCTTGCCATATTTAAATCATGTGAAGACTTATACAGACTACTAGAATAATCTTTCTTTAAAATTTCATAAGCACATACATAGATACACACACACACACTTGTGGGGTGGAAAAGAGGACAGCCCTATGGTCTGAGTCAAGCAGATAGCCCTCAAATAGCAAGACTCCAAGATGAGAAAGATCAATGCCACTGTCAGGGAACAAAGCAATTAACTCACTGGTGGTTCAGGTTGACACAAAGAGATGGGGTGTGGACTCCACCCACCCCCCGAGAACTAAACCAGCACACTGAGATTTTCTACTGCCTTAGCAGGATTAATGAAATACATCCCAAGATGACTGACATGCACGTATAAATGTATTTTACAATTGCTGATAGAGTAAATTTGTCTCCACACTAAAGTTCATTAGATAATACATCAGTTGAATAACTGAATTTAGCCATTGTATATATCAAAACACGAAGAACACAATGCACATATACAGTTTGAACTTGTCAAGTAAAATCCCTTTTCAAAACTGAGCGTCTATAGGAGTGTAAGGTTTTGTCTACACTGGAAGTAGCTGCAGACACTTTTCTAAGAGCTCTCCAAAGGTTCTGTGCTTGCTGTTGTTCATACTTCCTGCCTCTGGATGCTGACTACATCAGGTGACCTACTTCTTCTCATGGACTGAACGTCACTAAAATGGGAAGTCAGTTCTCAATCTGATACCTTAGAGTTTACTTTCTATTCTGCATTCTATATGCATCTTGCTTGCTCATTCTCATGAATCCAACTGTCCTATTGGAAACTGTTCTATGGAGACAAAGAATGGAGAGTCACTAATGCAAGCAGCTAATGCTCTCAGCGCTATGCTCTCGAGGAAATGAATCCCTACCGACAGCCACAGGAGTCTTCTGAACATCACCCACCTCCCAGCGGAGTGTGAGATGATTTCATTCGTTATCAATGCCTTAATAACAGCTCCATAAGCAACTCCTAGGCCCGGCTAATCAGTGTTCAGAAAGCTGACCCATGTGTATTAAAGTGCCAGATAGTAAGTGTTGTTTAGACCCACTAGATTTTGAAGTAAAACTTACAATAATAACAATACACAAAAAATAGCCTCGTTAAGGATTCCATCCATGAATAAAATATATTATTACTTTAAAAAGAAAATCCTTATCTTTATCCCAATACTAATTATGTAATTGCATAGCCTCCTATCTCAGCTCTTTAACTTTTAGTTTTTCCTCTTCTAAGACTATTTGTCATAAGGATAGATCTACTAAAAAGTTATATGATCAAGTCCTAATCCCCAGCCATTATTGGAAATAAAGATATTACAGGGGTAATTCTTTAAAATGAAATCCTCCTGAAAATGGATGGACCCTTTTCAGTATAACTGATATCCCTATTAAAACATTCTTGTGGCACTGAGTTGCGTCTAAGGAGAATATCCACTGAGACTGTAGTTATAACAGCATATACCAAAATACCACTAAAAGACAGGTGGGATATCTGAGTCAGATCCTTCCCTGCCATCTTCACAGTGCATACGGTCTTCCCAACATCTAGGTCTAGAACTTCTAACCTTCAAAACTGCTAGACAATCAGATTCTGCTGTTTAAAATGTGGACGATGGTATTTCGTTACAGCAGCTATGCAAACCAATACATCATTTACTACTGTCTATAGGAGTTCTATTCGAAGTAGGAATCTCTCGTCAGTGTAGCCATTTACCTACATATTAATTCAACAAATGAAAATCTTTTACATATCAGGCTCTAAGCTTAGCACTAGGCACTCAGCGGAAAACAAGAAACACAACGGAAGGCCACAGCACACCAGCACATAGTGTGACTGTGCTGGAGTTAAGAGGGCCTTCTCTAAGCAGACAAATTATAAAATGGCGCCCCCTTGTGGGAGATGAATGGACAAAAGAGATACTCCTCTAATAGGAACAATCGGATAAAACCAACTTGCATGAGCTGGCAAACCCCATGGTTCTGGCCAAGCAAAGCTGATGAAAACAAACCTGCTTCTGCCTGTATTTCCACCACAGATGTTTAGGGGAGAAGACAACACACAAAGCTAATAATGATCTGAGAAAGGTCCCCATGGGTCCCTCGACACTTAATTTCTTCCTCAGCTTCCATTAACGTTTTGTTGAAAATGCCGAAAATCTGAGAACCCTTTGTTCAAAGACAAGGGCAGTGATTGGCTCGAACAGACCTCATAGACAGTCTTGATGGCCACTGAATGAGCTCCATCGTGACAAGGAAGAAGGACAGGCTTTCCCAGAGTGTACAGGAAGACCCCTGTTTGTTAAGCATCAAGCTGACAATAAAAGCTAACTGTGACTGGGCCTCAGACCAGAAACCCTGTCCTGACCTTGCACCTTGTAGTACTTCTCTGGCTTGCTCTCCAGCTGCACCCAAACCCCAGGAGCAAAGAACAGTGATAGCCAAGAAAATATAACCCTGCAGGTCAGACTTTCTTTTTTCACCGTCTTATACACTGCTCTCGACACCCAGGAGCCTGAATGTTATGAGAAAATGGCCCAGACAGAGGGATCACTACTAACTTGCAGAAGTCCACCAGAGGAATCACTACTAACTTGCAGAAGTCCACTTCCAGGAACTTTGCAAGCTGAAGGTTAAACGTGGTCTTTATTAAAATTCAATTACATAAACTAGGTTACATTCAAACAGCAGTATCACTGCATAATTATTGCCCTGTAATTTGTGTGCTTGTCATCCATGCTATTACATCTGTATCACCTAAAACACCTCTGCCCAACTCATATCCAGTGCTATTGTGTTAGTAACCTTCTATTAGTCACTGTGAAATAATCTTTACTCATAGCCAATTTTATATGTTGAAGTTTTATTCATTAACTTCTGACTATCCAGGAAGGAGAGCATGAGGTAAAATATTCTAATAATACCGCTTGAATTTTGAAATACATCCTGTCTGTAGTCATTGCATGTACTCAAAAAAATAAGAATAAATTCCATTAATATTCAGAAACCATTATGTAGTTTGGCAAAGAAGATGCTCACACACCATTGGCAAACACGTGAAGGTCTGTTCAGTTTCCCTTAGTCATAAATATAAAGGAAAGTGTTTGTCTCTGTGTGTGGACACACTGTACTCAGAGACCGAGTACTAATCAAAGAATATGAGGAGGCCCTGAGGCCACACATAGGGCCAATAGGGGCTTCTTCTTTGATCTTTTCCTAAGAGTGAACCGTGCTACCCAGAACAGATACTGTTATGGGACAGATGATGGCCATAGATATTTACTTACCCACAAAGTGTGCCACATGATGCCTGGGCAAGCCAAAATAGGAAGATAAAGTGTGTGGGTAGCGACCTAGCTCTCAGGGATGAGAAGCTAGAAATACCCTGCTCTTGTTTCCCACATGGTCGTGCAAGCATGAGGGCCACTTCAGACTCCATGCCTCTCTCTGCTTGCCTCGCCTTTTGCCTTTCCACACTAACGGCGCCAGACCCCGTTGAATTTTCCCCACTCTCCACACCGCATTGTTCCCAGCATGCCTTGCTCTTGTCTCCCACATTCCTGACATCCCATTTGACTTCTATCTCCCTGGCCCTTTAGAACCTAGTCTGGAACCTGGCACCCAGCGACGCATGGCAGTTTTAGCTCATTTGCAAACAAACGGATTTTATGGATGTCAGAATTGGTCTACTGACAACAACATGGCCTTAGACAAGAAATTTAAGCCCTCAGGCATTTTTTTATCATTTGGTACTAAATGAGGATAAATGTGTCATCATTGTTGCAGAAATGAGTATTACATGCGATCATTATAGTAGCTTCCTCTATTAGGCACTCACTTGCAGGACACTACGCTTGCTCATGCAGAGTATCTCATTTAATCCGCTCACACACTAGCTCTTGAACATAGTCACTACCATTAAGTTCATTCCAGGGATGATGAAGCAGAGGCTCTAAAAATGCACATCCATGCAATCCAGCATGAGAATGAGAATAATTCTTCCTCTGCCCCGACCAGAAATAATATCTTTTTCTCTGTGTGTAATTTGAAAATAAATTCTAATAGGATAACTGTTGAAATATTAGTTAATAGGTAAATAAACAGCTTATTACTAGCTTGTCTGTGTGTTTGTTAATAATTAGTGACCCCCAAAAATTAATTATAAGTAATTAATTTATAGTTATTAGAATAATTAGAAATAAATAGATGGATTTTAATATGATTGTTCTGTAAAGCTTATCTTCACAGACTAGAATAAGAGTCACAAGGTAAGTGATGGAGGAGTTAATTTCATTGGTTAAATAAAGAAACTGCCTTAGCCCTTTAATAGGACAGAAAATTAGGTAGGCGGAGTAGACAGAACAGGATACTGGGAGAAAGAAGCCGAGTCAGGGAGTCACCATGATTCTCCCACTCCAGACAGAAGCAGGTTAAGATCTTCCCTGGTAAGCCAGCTCGTGGTACTACACAGAATATTAGAAATGGGTTAGATCAATATGTAAGAGCTAGCTAATAAGAGGCTGGAACTAATGGGCTAGGCAGTGTTCAAAAGAATACAGTTTCTGTGTAATTATTTTGGGGCATAAGCCATGCGGGCGGCCGGGTGCCTGGGACGCAGCCCCGCCGCTCCTATTACAACAAGTAAGTCTTTTTCCACACCCTGTTTCTCTTTCTTTTTCTCCCTCCACCTCCTGTCTCTAAGGACTGAACTGGGATCTCATGAATCCTGGGCACTCTTGCTCTGAGTTCCTCTGCCCACAACAAGAATCGACATTTCACAATCAACGGACTAAAAGATGATGAATTTTCAACCCATTTTTCATATTTTTTATATCTCTCAATATCTCTTTTATATTCATATGCCATCATTTCTTGTCCCATATAAACACATATAATATCCATGAAGAAGAGTGCACATTATTATTACAAACAGAAAATATCTCTGGTGAATCAAGTTTGTCACCATAATTAGGATGCAATTTATAAAAGTACACTTACAGGAGCAGATCATAAGGTTAATAATTACACCTGACCCAGGATTTTTTTTTTTTTGATGCAGACCACTGTGGACCATACTAGGAAACATGAAAGCTTATTGACATTTAACTTCTTAACTCAATATTTCTAAGAAGTGCTTTCTCTGGTTTCTTCTTCCTCAACTTGACAGCCCCAATATAATCTATAAAGCATAACAATTAAGAGCATAGACTTTGATGTTTAACTGCCTGGATTGGAATCCTAATTCCACAGATTAGTAACTTTGGGCAAGTTGTGTAACCTCTTTGTTTCCTTAGTCTCGCTTTGATATGGGGTATTGGAACATCCTACCCCCAGGTTGTTAGAGTTATTATATTCATAACATTTGGAACAGTGCCTGGGTCAGAGTAATGCTATATATTGGCTCTGATTATTGGCATTGTCATGGAAATTCATTAATATTACAAGGCCTAGTCTTAAAATGGCTAAGGTCCAAAAACTGAAAGAAACAAAAATTCTATCTGAGAATCACGTGTATAAATTTATATTATCTGTAGCATAAAGAAGGTAGAAAATAATGACTGCCCTCCAGTTCCTATATGCAAGCTTCACCTTTTTTAATATTAAGAAAGGTAATAGGAATAATTATTCCTTGGAGATGCTAGTTGACTCTGGTATGTAAATAAATAAATTCTTCTCTGCTGGCTTACTATTTATGCATTCATTGTTTGCCCAATTAGTCTGTGAATTTTTTAAAGAAGTAATTCATTCCAGTTTGCATCTCAGTTTCAGAGGTTAACTACATTTTCATTTTATTTTCCTTCAGAAACAAAGTATATTCAGAGACACTATTTGAAAATGAATATATCTCAATCCTGGTAGATACAGAGAGTCTCCTTCCTCTTGAGAACATATTTTGTACTTCAAGAGTTCAAGACATTGAAAGTTATGTGCATCTGAAAAGGAATGATTAGTTAAGAATGGAAACAAATCTTTCAATAGGGAAGCTCTAGCTGGTTTTCGCACACCACACATTCCAGGTATCTGTTCATCTAACAAAAGGCTGGTGGCCATAGTTTTCTTTAAATTATTATGCAGTGATATAATAAGTAAATAGAATCAAAATATAACAATAATGTATATTAACAATATGGGAAGAGAGATGTTCATATAAGCAATTCATTTTCTATATGAGCTATGAGTTGAGATCAAATTGCCCCACAGAAATCTGAGAGGCTTTAAGGTCTTTTCTTTGTCCTTATATTTACATTTTTAGCACAGATTTTGAATTGTGTTCTCACCCTATATAACACCCACTTTCTGTTCATTTGTAACATGTTGCTTTTGTAGAAATTTTTTCAAAATCATTCTTCACGTATCTTCTTCATCTGAATACAACCCCATAGCTTACCAGTCCAAGATTTTAACAAGTATTGCTTGCCATTCATTTTAAATTTAACTTTTTAAAAATTATTATGTTTCTGAGATAACATAATTATATTTTTTCTTCCTTTCCTTTCTTCTCTCCAAACCTTCCCATTGTTCCTCTTTAATCATTCAAATCTATGGTCTCCTTTTTTTACTAATTATTTTGATTATTACACACATAAACATATATGTATATATGTATGTATATATGTATATGCATGTGTGTTGTTTGTATAAATAATTACATGTTGGTCAATCTATCCCAGGAGGCCTCGGGCCTACAATCACAAAGAACTACAATCAACTAAGGCACACTGAGAGCAGGAGAAATAGCCTTCCCCAGAGAAGAGTACACCAATTGGTTACCCAATACCAAATGGTCACCTCTGAAAATGTACATACAAGTAATTTTTTATTTTTGTGTTTGCAGACACATGCATGTGGATGCCTGTGAAAATCAGAAAAGTATATAAGATCCCACATGGAGTAGTGGACAGCTATGAACTGCCTGATGTTGGTGCCAGGAACTGAATACCTGTCTTCCATAAGAACAGCAAGTACCCTTGGAAACTGAACTGTCTCTCTAGTGCCCCCATTCAGTTTTTTAAATCCTTTTATGGTAGAGTTCTTGTCCATCATGTCTGAAGCTCTGGATTTGAACCTCAACACTACATAAAACTGAGCATGGTGGTACACAACTATAGTCCCAGCCCTTGGTTGGTGAAAGAAGGAGGATCAGAAGCTGAGAGTCAACCTCGGCTACATAGTGAGTCTGAGACCAGCCTGAGCTACACACAAGATGCTGAATCAAATAAGTGAAAATTCAAAGCCTTTTAGATATGTCTTTATATACATCAGTTTAGTTTTTCTTATTGGATATTATTAGTCCATAAGTGTACAAATTGTTAAACCTGTTGACTCTTTCTCCTAAATATCTTGCAAATACTGCCCTTCACTTCTATCCTTAGCACTACTATATAATTTAATTTTATACTATATACAATTTCAAAACTCTCACTGCTTTCAAGATCACCTTAATCAAATTCTCAACTTTAAAGATTAGGAGCAAAAAGTGGATATGATTCAAACATATTGTATATGTGAAATTACCAAATAATAAATAAAATAATTCTTAAGCAAGCATCTTGCAACATTCTCCTGTTTAGCACATAACAATGAACAGAGTAGTATCAGATCCTCTAACATGGTAACCATAACACACTCAGGAAATGGTTTGCAAGCAATAGAAATTTTAAACTTAAGAGAAAAGACAGGAAGAGACATGAGATTTTTTCCCAGTGAATCTTTATATTTTTACTTTATTTATTTATTAAAGATTTCTGCCTCCTCCCCACCTCCACCTCCCATTTCCGTCCCCCTCCCCCAATAAAGTCCCCCTCCCTCATCAGCCCAAAGAGCAATCAGGGTTCCCTGCCCTGTGGGAAGTCCAAGGACCATCCATCTCCATCCTGGTCTAGTAAGGTGAGCATCCAAACTGCCTAGGCTCCCACCAAGCCAGTACGTGCAGTAGGATCAAAAACCCATTGCCATTGTTCTTGAGTTCTCAGTAGTCCTCATTGTCCGCTATGTTCAGCGAGTCCGGTTTTATCCCATGCTTTTTCAGACCCAGGCCAGCTGGCCTTGGTGAGTTCCCGATAGAACATCCCCATTGTCTCAGTGTGTGGGTGCACCCCTCACGGTCCTGAGTTTCCTGCTCATGCTCTCTCTCCTTCTGCTCCTGATTTGGACCTTGAGATTTCAGTCCGGTGCTCCAATGTGGGTCTCTGTCTCTGTCTCTTTTCATCACCTGATGAAGTTTAAAATTCAGGAGGATGCCTATATGTTTTTCTTTGGGTTCACCTTCTTATTTAGCTTCTCTAGGATCAGGAATTATAGGCTCAATGTCCTTTATTTATGGCTAGAAACCAAATATGAGTGAGTACATCCCATGTTCCTCTTTTTGGGTCTGGCTTACCTCACTCAGGATAGTGTTTTCTATTTCCGTCCATTTGCATGCAAAATTCAAGAAGTCATTGTTTTTTACTGCTGAGTAGTACTAAGACAAAAAGGGAACCCACTGACTGGGAGAAGATCTTCACCAACCCTGCAACTGACAAAAGTCTGATCTCCAAAATATATAAAGAACTCAAGAAACTAGACCGTAAAAGGGTAATCAACCCAATTATAAAATGGGGCACTGAGATGAACAGAGAATTCTCAACAGAAGAAGTTCAAATGGCCAAAAGACACTTAAGGTCATGCTCAACTTCCTTAGCGATCAGGGAAATGCAAATCAAGACAACATTAAGATACCATCTTACACCTGTCAGAATGGCTAAAATCAAAAACACCAATGATAGCCTTTGCTGGAGAGGTTGTGGAGAAAGGGGTACACTCATCCATTGCTGGTGGGAATGCAAACTTGTGCAACCACTTTGGAAAGCAGTGTGGTGGTTTCTCAGGAAATTTGGGATCAACCTACCTCTGGACCCAGCAATACCACTCTTGGGAATATACCCAAGAGATGCCTTATCATACAACAAAAGTATATGCTCAACTATGTTCATAGCAGCATTGTTTGTAATAGCCAGAACCTGGAAACAACCTAGATGCCCTTCAATGGAAGAATGGATGAAGAAAGTATGGAATATATACATATTAGAGTACTACTCAGCAGTAAAAACAATGACTTTTTGAGATTTTTTTAAAAAGACAGATGAAATAGGTTCAAATAATGAGGTTTGAGGTATGAGAGTATACATTGGATCATTTCAGAATGCAAACTAAGTCTGTATTTGGGTCATTCAGCTCTTAAACCACAAGCAGATATACAAATCCCATGAACAGAACATATGCGTAGCTGGGTTAATATCACCATTCAACCCAGCTCTGACAAAACTATATCCAAGGGGAAGTGACAGCCCCTGCAACAGAGACAGCTAGTTATTCACACAGTTTCATCATTTCATCCTGACCCTAACCTCCTCTCTGAGCTCCTGGCTCCAAAATGAGTTTTTCACTTTCTCTCTCTTCAGGCTCTCAAATAACCTCAGGGTTCTACTATGGGGCCTACCATACTAAACGTTTAACACTCTGCTTTCTTATAGCTCACAGCAAGGCATGAGTTCCTGAAAAGCTGCATGTCAGCGTCTGAAAATCAACGTTCAGGGGAACTGCACAAAAATGTCTCCCAGCATGCTCTCTCAGAGCAGGGCAGGGAGGAGCAGACGGGAAGAAGCCTTCTTTCCATGAAGCTACAACTGATGCTTCAGCCAATCCAAAGCTTGTTGGAGGAGTAGAGTGCTTTATCAGAGTTGTCTTTCCTGGATCTTTTTGTATCAGAGCCATTTATTCTTTCTCTACCTTCTACCTCATGAGAAAGGTCCCTGTGACCAAGAACAATTCCTAATGTGGGACTTAAATATGAGCCTTTAATAGCAAACACACCCAGCATACTGGGGAGATGTGGAGCGGGGAGTATCACTATATACAGGACAGTCACAGGGAAAACCTTGTTCATTTCAAAATATATAATACCTCTTTAAAAAGAAACTGTTATTTCTTAGTGACTGGGATAAAACACAATAAAACCAATGAATAACAATATCTCAATATCTGCTTTTAGACACAGGCGAGAAATGGAAAACAACTGTGGGAAGGAGAGGTATAGAAAAAAATGATACCAGGAAGAGAAAGGGGAGGCTGAAGTACCAAGTCAGTGCTTCACTAGCATCCCATAGAGATGGAGCAATGAAAGCCATCCCCTAAAGGTCAAATAGCTTTATCATACATGTCCACTCCAATTAAGAAAAAGTACAGCCAGTAAGTCAGTAGGTGTGAGACCTGAGATGCATGCAAAGGAAAATGGTCCTGGGGCAATGACTCACCATGTGTCGAGCCAATTGTAGATAATGAAATGATGCTCATATTGATACAAAGAGGAAAAATATGTTGAGTAGGAAAGGAGGGATATGAATATAGAAGTGTCAACATTTAAAGAGTCAGAAATACTACCAGGAGTTAAGTTGAAGTGCATTAAAACTTTTGGAGAGTACAATATGTAGTGCATGCAAATGTATGTAATTTATATATATAAATATATTATATCATGAATATATATATAATAGGAACATTATAAGAATTGAAGCAAGGAGCATATAGACTTTTAGATTATTCAAATGTGATAGAACTTCAGATAAAGGGAGATGACAGTTATTTATCATACACTCGGTCACAAAATTCCAAATTTAAAACACAAACTTACTTCTAGAATTTTCATCTTAAAATTACTCTTGTAGCAAAACAACATAAACTAAACTCATTTACTTCACTTTTTAATATATTTTGAGAACTTCATATATAAATTATACTGTACATCTATCATTCCTTCCATCCTTCCTTCTCTCCCCTCCTCCAACTCCTCCTTCTTTTCTCATTTCCTCTCAGATTCATAACCTCTTCTGTGAATATATATGAAAATATATGTACAAAATCTGTGATTATATTATGTCGACAGAGGCTCCTTGTTCTTTCCTGGCTGTCCAGATCTTAAATAGTCAGACAGAAACCATATTAATTGCAATACTGTTTGGCCAATAGCTTAAGCATATTTCTAGCTAGTTCTTACATCTTAAACTAACCCATTTCTATTATTTTATATTTTTCCACGAGGCTCATGGTTTGCTGGTAAGGTTCTGGCTGGCGGCTCATGTCTTTCTCCTCCCGTGGCTACATGGTGTCTCCTTGACTCCACCTACTCTCTCTATGTATCTCTTCCAGCCTGGCTATATTCTTCCCTGCTATAGGCTGAAGCAGCTTCTTTTATTAACCAATAGTAATAAAACATATTCACAGCATACAGAGGGGAATCCCACATCAATATTAGATCATATATTGAAAAACAATGGATTATAGTGAAATAACAGGAATGTCTTCAGTGAGAAGGCTGTTTCTTCCTCCCTTGGCAGCCATTGACTGCTCAAACTTCTTCATCTAGAGGTGGGACTTTGGGAACTTTCTTCCATCCTCCTTTGTATTTGACTGGCATTGTGCAGGCTTTGTTTAGACAACAATGCTTTGAGATTTTGTGTGTAGACATGATTCTCTATCTTGTCTGGATGAGGCTATTCTGTAGCAGATGTCCTGCTCCTCTGTCTCTTACAATGTGGCCATCACTTCATCCACAATGTTTCCTAAACCTTGTAGGGAGAGGTTATGTTTAGAAGTACCAATAGGGCGGGACACCCCATGGTCAGTTGTGTATCTCTTTAACAGAATCCTTAAACTTGAGGATGTAACCTAGAACAACCACAAAGGCAAGAAAGTAGAAAGTTAAGGTGTGGGACGTGGTAGAGAAAGTTCTAGAAATGAAGAGAGGAAGCACTACAAGAAAGAAAAGGGGGAGATGGAGGGGTTGCTTAAGTGAGGGTGGGAAAGAATAAGGAGGAAAAGTAAAGAGAGGTAAATAACACTAGGGGTTCTTTTAAAAGATATAGGTAAATATTGTTTTATAAGCTGCCTTAAAATACATAAATAATGTGTGTGTGTGTGTGTGTGTGTGTGTACAAAGAAGGGGAGCAATTAATTTGAATAATGCCACATGGGGTAGTATGCTCACCCCAGGAGCCATAGACCATTTGACCAATTCTCTAGTGTCAGTCAAGGGAAACCTCACTTCAGGTTGTTGATCAACAGAGTCCAAGAGACTCCAAATAATATAGGCTATTGTAATTGCCCTCTGTTTCCTCCTATAATAAATAAAAGTAAGACTCTGTGGCTGAAGTTACCACATACTTCAGACTCAGGTCTTGGAAGAATCTAGATGGAACTGACCCAGCAGGCTCCACCGAGAGGTATAACTTGCAGAGTATCAGAAAGTGCTCATTTTGAGCTCCAGATAGCCACCAAAGCAGAGTTTTCACTTTGGTGGCTCTGGTCTCTTGATAATCACAGGCAATTCTTCAGACTGATTTGAACAGGACAAAGTCTTAATTCACTTTATCACATAAATACCTCACAAAAGTCTTTGCTTCCATCTGAAATTTCGAGGTCCAGGCCTCCCCCATTCGCACTGCTCTCAGCATTATTTTCCAAGTTCACACAGCAACCTATCAAGCTCTGGACACTCAATGGCTTTTCTAGCCCAAAGTTCTCATCTCCTCTCACAATCCTCCCCCAAAACTGAACAGTCATGTCTGTGACAGTGATACCCCATAATCCTAATAGAAATGTACCAATTTCTATTCTAGCTAAGAAAGTGCCCCATAGACTTGCCTATAAATCAATATTATAGATATTTACTCAGCTCTGGTTTCCTCTTAGGTAATATAAGTTTGTGACAGGTTGAAAAAAAAGATGGAATAAGTAGGTAGGTAGATAGACAGACAGACAGATAGATAGATGATTGATAGATGGTAGAGTAGATTAAATAGATGATAGATAGATAGATAGATAGATAGATAGATAGATAGATAGATAGATAGATAGAATAAACAGGACACCTACCTTCTGTAAAGCCACAGAATGAACCACAATGACCAAACAGCATGATATCCAGTGGTGTACTTCTGGTATTTATATCTTGGGGGTAAGTAACAGTTGTCTAATGGTTCTTAAGGACTACTCAATACAAGATAACTCAAGTCTGGTCCTGTAAACCTTGTCATAGACCCTAGAGGAGAACTACTACCACCAGTTTTTTTTTCCTTAATAAATTTACATCTTAACTGTATTCTAAACACTTATCCTTATGCCCACATATAAGAATAAATTCTCACACTCATCAAAGAAGCTTCATTTTACAGGAGACAGGGGCTACTACAAAGATCCACGATTGGAAAAAATACAGACAATAAATTTGTTTACTTTATTATGATCCCTTCATCCTACATAAGGTAAATTTTAAAATAGAAAAGTGTTCAAAGGCCTTTTCCTCTTTAAAAAAGAAACAAACTACATTGATCATGAGATCTTGGAATTCTTAGGGAAGGTGCCATATATTAAGTCAGCTTTTGTTAGTTCTCTTTCTGAAAACACGTTGTAGGCATGCAGAATTCAAAAGAATAGGTTTTCCTCATAGGACAGATGCTACATCACCATAAGCAACAATATTAGCACCTTCATCATCACCTTCTATTTGATATATTTTCTGCCCATTGTTGCACACACGGACGTTACATGGATCAACCTGGACCGTCCCTCTACCCTTGTGAAAGAGGAGAAGCCCCCAGAATTAGCAAGTGTCAGGAAAGACCATAAGATACAACACTTTAGATTGAGAGGAAGGACCTATACACTCTAGCTCCTCTGACCAGGAATTTCTGTCCCTTTCAGCTCTCAGGCTAAAACTAAGTATGTTCTCTTCATTGCTATCAATTTCTAATTCTGAAGGTCAATTAAATTATGTTTCTTCATCTTCCTTGAATTACTTAATATCTACCAATTAAGTGCTGTGATTAGGAAACACACAAATGAAAGGGGTACATTGCATGCCTGTGACCAACCCAGACCGTTGTCCTAACAACTGCCAATCAGAAGAAAACAATCCCTACCACCATCCTCCCCTTAGAAAACAACTGAATTTTTGCCTGAAGTAGGATGGTAGAATTATGCACTCATCTGGCAATAAAAAGCTTCACATGAAATTCTTGGCACCCATTTAATAAATAAACATAGCCAAAAAAAAAAGAAAAATCATCTCTTTCCAACATTCTGTGTGAAAACATAACGCAGGCAGAAAGACATTTGCTCAAAAAGTCATCTGAAACATATTTTTAAGTTCCGATTAGCAGAAAATTGCTACAGAAGCTATTTTTTTAAAGCAAGGTACTTATCTTCCTGGATCTTCTTGAGGATTAGCTTGATTCTGTTGATCAGCTTTTTCACAGACCCCGAGGTCTAAAAGGGTCACCTGGATCATGCCTGACAACAGCCACATTCATACAGCAGAAAAGCGAAGGATTTAGCCACTCTACTGAGTTTAAACATTTGCACTGGACTGACAATACAAATAAATATAATCTCAGCGCATCTTTCAGATATGCATATTAGGAACAGCATGTACGGCCAGGGAAACAGCAGTGAATCTAAACCAGCCAAAGGCCAAACGCAGGGGCTCTTCTAACTCCAGCAGTTAAGGAGTAAGGCAGATAAATCACAGAGCCAGCAAAGGGGAATATAATGCATTTCAGGCCGGCTCAGAGGGAAAGACATATGAGACACACTCAGGGCAACTAAATTTATACAGTCGGGAGAATGAACTTCAAGGAGGGAACCTGATCATAATCTATAAATACTGCCAAGGTAACACCATAAATAATTAAGGAAAGGAACTATTTGCTGTCTCTGAACTAGGTGTAAAAATGAAGCTTGAGATTTACTTTTCCCTTCCTTTCGTTTTGGCATCAAAGCATGTTTGTATTGAGAGTCCTTTGCTCCTACCTGGAATCTATTGTGCCAGAGCCCCAGACGGGTAGTTCCTATAGTTACTCTGTCCTCAATGGAGAGCACTATAATAAACTCCTCTCTCCTCCCAGCCTTCAGCTCAGAGTGGCCTGAATAGGAGATTACTACGACAGAAGGGTGAGACCTCATCTAAGGACTCTCCTGAAGTTCTGCCGCTCCCAGAAGCCGGAGCATCCCCAGCCTTCTACCACGCAAACAGGGAACTGGGCTACATGCTCTTATTTACTGTTGTGTCTCTTTCCTCAAGTGCATGGCTATTTATTACAGGTTAGGACAATGCTTCTTAACGCGTGTGAATGGATATCGCATAAGAACTTCCTAAACCCCGCAGACTCCAATTCAGTAGGCTTGAGGTAATAGGGGGGAAAATTCAAATTCTACAGCTTCAACATGCACACAGATGGCCGTGAGGATGCCAACCTTCAGACCACACTTTGAAGAGCAAGGAAGCAGCGCTGGGAAGAGAGAGTTGCAAGGAAAGATGGCTAGCCTATACCACCTTGGCATGCTCTGTCCAGGCTGATGGACACAGAGGAAGCAAGCTCCTTCAGAAGACCAGTTCTTGAGCTGGAAAAAGACAAGTGACTAGCAGGAGGAAGTCTCAGGACACTCCTTCAGTGTTTTCACTACAGACACTTGATATGGATGATTTCAAGACTGCATGAGATCCTGCACTCTAATGATTTCCTTCAACTGGTCTATTATTTCAGAACTGTTTTTAAAGACACTTAAGACATGTAGAAGCCAGTGCCACAAAACATTCCTCAGACCAATAACAAAAACTAAACAAAAAATGACAAAAACAAAATGGGGGGCAAAATAGCATAAAATGAACTTTGAAATGAATCTCTGAACTACTTCAGTTTTCACTTGTAAAGGGATATCACTTTGTTTTTTACAAATGTGAAGATTTGTTTTATTTCTGGGCTTGATTTTTGGCTAACTTTTCTTGATTCATGCTCTTGGTAAATCTGCAGCAGGGAGGGTCCTCCAACACCAGCATGCAACAAGAGCAAGATTGTTGCCTTAGCTGAGTGGGATATCATTTTTTTAAACTGGATTTGGCATGTAAAATGAGAAAGGATAATCTTTTAAAATAAAATAAATTTTATACATATATAAATTATATATAATATATATATATATGTGCTACAACTGGGGTAGGAATAAAAGTATACATTTTAAACAAATATTACAAGTCTTTTCCTGAGCCAAAATCAACTGCCTCTCCCTTCCCACAGTAAATACTTTTCTTCCTCTTGGGTGCATCCAAAACCATCCCTAACTACTTCGCTGTGCTTATGTCTAAGGAAAATCACAATGAAATTACAAACTTTGCTTCTCTTTTGATAATGTGTTAAAACTATTATCCCACTTGCTCACGGAGCATCTTAAAAATAGCGACTCACAAACCTTAACAAACACGACGATGGGAAACAGACACCCAGAGCTTTTCCAAGGCAGTTCTGATTTCAAATATTCTGCCCACTCATCAAACAACTGTCTCCAATCTTTGGCTGAAAAATATGGTCACCCGAGGAATAAATTAGAACATTCTGAGTTGCCAAAGATGTTTCACTAAATCTTTTACTCAATAAATTCAACTGTTTATTTTTAAAAGCCCTGCTCATGGGACAAGCTCACATGACTATGATGTTGCCCTTCTCTGGAGCTCTGGTTTGAGCAGGTAGTTTTGTGTGATGAATAGAGGCGATTTATAGACATTAGGAGAGGGTCTACAAACCACCCTCTATAGTATTGGGTGCCAAATCTTTGTTTTAAGTCCTATCTTCCATATGTCTGTAGCCCATTACAGGGAAAACGGAAATACAAGACGCCTGAATGCTAAAGAAATTTGTAATATCACATATATGTGCTCACTGACTCATTTGAACTCAATGTCTATAGCACAAAAGCTGAATCGTCCTAAACTAGATACGAAATGACAGTTTTAGGCTACAAAGTGTAATGGGATAAGCACCCTGAGGTGTCCCTCTAGAATGTAGTACTCACCCCTGCAAGAGAACATAAAGAAAATGCTATATGACTGGTCAGGTCCTCAAGAAAATGCACTCACCATAAGCTAGGTCTAGAGAGGGAGAGGATTTGGAAAATAATGCTGTTCTTGTCCCTGTTCTGTCGTGAAGGATAGAATTGAACCCCATAGCTACTCCTTAAATCATTTTTACTGAAGGAAAATTCTGGCAAGAAAGGAAAAAATCTACAAATGAGTAAAGTGTCAACCATGGCAATTACAATGATGAATGATTTGCTGAACAATGTATTACACAGAGATTTTGACTCTCCATGAGTGCAGTTATGTTATTACTTTATGCAGTCCCCTTTGAAATGAAGCCCTAGTATTGGAAACCACACTTGCGCTTCTCTCTCTTCAAAATGATTTTTAAGAAGAGAGTAATTAGGAAGGCCATTCAGAAGATCCTTAGTAAACCTGAAGTGATACCCATTCTGCAAGGAAGAGAAAGTCAAAAGATGACTTAATTCCCAAACAACTAAACCCGAAAACATCATTTCACTCCATGTAATATCACTTAAACTTGAATTATCTATCGTAATAACACTTTTCAAAAAATAAAAACCTCCGTTTCTTAAGTAGTACGATTTTCAGTGGGATGTCTGCATACCCTTAGAAAGAAAATATTATAAGATGATCAATGTTCAAATTTATTATTCCCACATTGTTTCAATATCTGTGGTGGATGGTTAAAGCCACAAAGAGCACCAATTCCCATACATACTGTGTTTCTATCTACACAGTCACAGCTAAGATAAAATTAGTTTATAAATGAGATTAACAAAAGTAACTTACTATAGATCTTAATAATTTCAATATAATTTTTTTTCCTTACAAAGCCATTAATTTTCTTCCTTTTCTGTTTTTATTCATTATAGATATTTTACAAATTCTCTCTGTTTTTTATTTATTTTTTGAGCTCTGTAGCTTTGGACACTGTCCTGGAACTAGGTCTTATAGACCAGGTTGGCCTCAAATTAACAGAGATCCTCCTGCCTCTGCCAACCAAGTGCTGGGATTAAAGGTGTGCGCCATCAATGCCCACTACAAATTCTCTTTAGTAAATCTGAATTACAATCACCCCTGGCCTTGCATTCTGGTGTCAATATTTAGTAAATAATAGTTACCTAAACACAGCGCTATGGTTCGGCAGCAGTTGATCTGGTCACTGAGCAGATAGCTGTCACTGAGAAGGTACAAGATACATCACATGTATCATGTGCACAAAGGGGTTACTTGTGTGTCTAAAAGGACAGAACGAGGACAAAAGACTTTATCACACTCCTAGTACAGCATGCAATTTAAAATTCATAGCCTCTTTTGTTTGCTTTTCATTTAGACTTTCAGACTATAGCTGACCTTGAATACCTGGGGATTCAGAAAGCGAAAGAGCAGGTTGGTAAGTGTTGGGAGAAACACCTCCACTCAGGGCCAGGGCTGACCACTGATTTAGTCTGGATGTAAGGAGATGCTGTCTCCTGTTGCTCCTTCAGAGCGTGTTCAGACTCCATAGGATAGGACATGATTTCCTACCAGAACAGACCAGACAGATTCCTGTCTATCCACCTAACCAATGTGATGTGTGAGCTGACATCCGCTACGCCCCTCCAGTACACATCCATCCACTTTCATTACACAGAACAAGAAGTTGTGTAAAGCACAGAGAAGCCTCACTTAACCCCCTTATGGCCACCTCCTTCATAGCTCCTTGAAGCCCTCTTTTGTAAAACTTGACTTGCGTCAATCTTTGCTAAAAGCACCACTCCGACTCCAAAGACCTATCTTACAACATACCTCATGCTCCAAGTCTCCTCAGTATGTTCTCTTAAGCACTTCCATCCCAGCTATAAATCTTATATTAAAACATCAGCGCGTTGCAGTAAACTATCAGAAACTATATTGACTGGTTTAATTTGTCCTTATCAGTCTTCACTGAACACCACCGAAATACCTTGCTATGATTTAGAAGCTAGAGAAGGGAAGTGAAATCAGAAAATAAGCAGACTCCCTATTACTGGAGATATTCAGTCAAGAACATGACAGTCAGTATGTATTTTATTTCCATCTCATCCCCACAAGTTCCGATTTATTTGGTAATTCTGAGAAATTTATTTCAGAATATCCTTTACAGACAATGATAATTTCAGAGGGTAGCATAATAAAAATTGAATTATCTATTGGTTCTCAAATGTTAGTGGACTTACAGATTGCTTTGGAATCTCGCTTACATGCAGGTTCTACTGCAGGTGGTCTAAGGTGTGCCTGAGAGTCTATATTTCTAACAAGCTTCCAGATGATGCATAATACTGATACTGCTGACCACTGACTAAAAAGGAATAGCTTGTAAAGTCTCTGGTCTTTTGTATTTCTTCCTTGTGACGAGCCACTGGAGTTGGCATCCAGACTACTGATTAGTTAGTAGTAAATGTTCAATAAATGTTTGTAATGGAGTCAACAAGATAGCTTAGTGAAGAAGGTACTGGCTGTCTGTTTGCCGACCTGAGGTTGATCGTGGAACCCACGTAAAAGCGGATAGATAGAACCAACTCCACAGAAGCTACACACACACACACACACACTTTTAAATCCGCAATAAAGCATGTAAGTCATTTTCAAAGAAGTAAAGAAGCACAGAGAAGAAATATGCTCACCTTCACTCCCTAACCAAGAAATATCTAACCCTAACTTCCCACCTTATCAATCTGATCAATATACCAGAAAACAGCCTCATACCGCTGCTCGTCCACATGCTCCTTCCTCTCAGCTTGGGCCATTTTTCTCCAGGCATATATACTAACTCCCAGAAGAACATCCTACAGATCCTTCCTTTGCTATTGTAGGTCAAGATTCACCTATCATCTCGGTTGAAGTCCCAACTCATCCATGAAGTCCTGTCTAGTTTTATCGTCTATCCTTGATCCAACTTTTCCTTTGAAGTCTCAGTCTCACACTCATTTCTGAGTATTTGAAATAAAGGAAAATGACAAGTGAGGAGCTGTATAGTGAAGATAATTAGCTCACCAGTGGCATGATAAGAAAATGTCTTTCTGTCAAGGTAAACTTCACTGGGAGAGTCTTGTATTTGCACTCTCCTTGCTACCTGAAATAACCAAACCTGTTTCAAAGCTTCGCCCACTCATTCCTTGATATTTTCACAAGGACAGCTCAAACCCAGGAGTCAAGTTTTCTGAAAAGACTGGCGTCGGGAAACAGTGCGGTTCTGCGGTCAGAACATTGCTTTGAGAGATTAACATTTAGGTTCTACCCCTGGTTCTATCCCCTGTCTTATCTATGGCTTTGGGTGGGTCATTTATTTACCTTGCAGGAACCCAGATCTCTGCACTAAAGAGAATCCGTGACATTCTCAATAGAACTGTGTAAAGAATAAGGGAGATAAGAGATGTGAGCTATTTATCAGTGCCTGGTGTGCATCGGATGTTCAGAGCCTGTATCCCCAGGATTACCAGAGATAGTCCAGGCTGAGCTGTGCTTCTCAACATACTGTCTTCGCCGTGACAGCAGCAACATCACCTAGAAGTTTGCTGCATTCCAGGCCTCATTCCAAACTTCTCCAATGGAGCCTGGAGATCTGTGTTTACACATGCCTTCCCATGAACTCTACTGTGTGCTAACCTTTGAAGAGTGTGGTTCTAGTTATTAAGGGGTCAGTGCATGTAAACCCTGTGAGCTTTGTCTCCAGCACAGAAGGGCACATCTATTGAGCAGTTCTTAAATTAAATGCCATATATTTTTATTCTAAAAGTGTTTCCTTCCTAGGTCTGAACACTAAAATCCCCTGCTCTGGGTATTGAACATTCTAATTTCTTCAGTCGCAAAACTGCCTAATGTCAGCCTCTGAGGATGCCCCCAAACTGGTCTCACAAAGTATTTAATTGCTTATCCAATGACCTAACTAAAAGAACCCAGGAGTCTAATTATGAGCCACTGACCCCTGGCAGCAGAAGCCTGACCTTGAAACCCTTGTTGTCCCTGAGAGCAGCATCCTAGACTGAGCATGGCTATGGGGCTCCAACGCTGGCGATTCTGAACACAGTTAACTCCACCGCAGTCACTCCAGACGGCTACACACCCTCATTCCAAATTGCTTTGGCTTTCCTGAGCTTTGATTTTGGGCTTTTGATTTTTCTTCGCTTTTATTTTTTGAGGCTGGAAAGTGGGGGGTGGGGAAGAGTTACTTTTGTTTCCTTAACGACAAGACCAGTAAAACTTTTCCATAAAAACCGTGTATTGCTCAAGGCCAGACCGTTAAGCAGCTGGGGCATTTTGGGCACTGCCTGTTACTGATTTTATTTCCTTTTCACTGCACTTGCAAGCAAGTAATTTATCTTTAAGTTAGCAAGCAAGAAATGGGAAATAAAAGAAATATGTTTTATTTAAAGCAGCGTTTGGTCTGGGTATGATGAGGGAAATGGACACAGCCCAGGCTGGTTTCATGTTCATTACTTCGAATTGACAACAGAGCCATTTATCTTCCTGGGCATTCAGCTTTCATCTCTCATCTCTCGGCCTCCCTTATGTTCCCCTTGGTCCCTCCTTCTCCCCTCCCCACCTCCTGTCATCTCAGTGTGCTTGGATTCATAGAACAAACTGTTGGAAGACAGGAAGAAACTGTTGGGGTCTCAGGAGCCAGGACCTCAGTGTTTTCTCTGGGGAGCTGGTACAGGATGATTCTGCCGTGAATTCATGGCAAAAACCAGAGAGCTTCTTTTTCCATACAAATGTAACAGGAAACAATCAAAGAGCAAGTCCACTCTGTGCTGAGCCTTCTTAGGGCACACAGACAACGACTCTGCCTTATGTCAAAACCAACCATGAAGTCATCAAACAACATTGGAAATATAAATTTCACCCCTGAACCAAAGATATCAATGTTTTTAATAAGATCTGTTTCTGGCTTTTAAAATACTACCTACACTTCATACACTTGGTAGGAAAAAAAGTATTATTTTATTAACATAAAGAGAAAATTGGTTGATTTGTTATCATTATATTATTGCTCTGATTTCCAAAAGTCACTGAGATCTTCTGGCAGCCTATTTTTTTAATTGCTGAACAGGATTTAAGTTATGTAAATATTTAAGAACTGGTTTGTTTGAAGTAAAATGAATGAACTCTATACCAACTAGTCTGTATTTTAAAAGCAAAAGTAAGTACTTCTAACTCTGACATAAATCCCTTCGTTTTATAATAAATAAATAATAAGCACTAATTTCTTTGTTTGAGAGCCCAGGTTAGCCTCAAACTTACTAGGTAGCCAAGGATAGCCTTGAACTCCTGCTCCTCCTGCTTCAACCACCTGTGCTGGGATTCCAAGCACGTGTTAGCCTACCAGGCCTCTGCAGTGCTGAGGAGTGAAATGAGGGCTTGGTGAACACCAGACAAACACACTATCCACTGAGCTATATCCCTAGCCCAAGAATCATTCATTTTCTTACCTTCCTCCTATGCATCCTCCTGGAAACTGGAAAATGCTAACTGAAACCCAAAATTCGTAGCAAAAGACATGAATAGAGCTGTTTATATGCAAATGTTTTGTGATAGAATTAATAATAACGTTATAAAACTTTAATGTTATTCTTGCCTTTTATGCAGATGTGTACATCAGAGGAACCAGAGACAGATGAATTATTATCCTTAGACCACACAGAGGAGCACTATTAGACAGAAGTTTGTCTGATTTACCTGCTAAAGTAAGGCCGATGAGAAGTATAAACAATGAATCAACTATTTACTTGAATTTGATTATACCAATTTTGCCTTCAAAATTGTGTGAGCTGAAAACCAACACTACAGCAAGAAAGTTAAGAGAAAAGAAACTTTTCTTCTCCATAATTACTTCACACAACAAAAAAATTAAACCATCTCAGCAAAACTTTGGGGCTCAACCCACTTGGGATGCATGTACATTATAGTATTTTTTATCCTCTAAAACAAACCATTGTGGAAATGTACTAGATTATCAACATTGTCTTGAATAACAATGCTCTGTGCTTCCACTAGGCTCTCACAACCTGCATGCACTCATTGCTCTCCTATTTTATTTTCCTGGGTTCATGAAGAATTGAATCATTGGGGTAAGGCTTAGCAACACTATTTCAAAGGGCAACAGACCACACTTCTCTGTCTCCTGGCTCAGATCAACTGTAAACAGGACAATTGTAAGGTACATGCTGTTTGTGTAAATCCTGCGCAGCTCACATATTTGAACCACTGAGTTTTAGTCAAGTGACTCACTACAGAAAGATTTGGAGTCCAAATTAGGCAACAACTTAGAAGGTGTCTGGGACACTTGACATCTAATTTAACCATCCTTGAATGCCCAGTCTGCCCTCTCCATGACAACCTTTGCAGAATATAATTTCAGCATGTGTCGATATATAACAATAGGCAGGCCCAACAAACTAGTATCAACTGGTAAAGGAATCTTGGGGTCTCCGATTTAGGTGTTTTACCTTAGGTCAATGTAATTCATAACCTAACATGGCTTAAACCTCCTACCCCAGGTTTCTCGCACTGGGGAGTTGTACGAAGCCTGCCAATATGCACAATTCTGAGTGACAGACACTGATTAGACAAGGGCCAAGCAAAGGACAATTAGTAAAACCGGGTTACCTGCCCTGCACATGTTTCAAGCAAGATAATTGAGGATAGAATGTGTGAAAGGCCAATGACCAAAAGAAGCCTGAGAAGAACAAATTCCCGCAACACTCTTTGAACATCAAAGCTCCGTTCTCTTTCATTGACAGCCAGACATGTAATCAAACAGCTCATGTGATAACTTCACGCTGCATGTCTGTTTTCTGCTTTCAGAAGCAATCCCTCAGAAGAGAGCAACTGCTCAGAACTAATTTCATCCGAGATTTAAGGTGTGTCAAAGATTTTCTTTTAATGTTCAAGTCTACAAACAGAAAAACATTTCCCTGAAATGACATGTGACCTTTGTTTACTGTGATCACAGAGCAGTTTTTGATGTTGGTAAGGTCATTAAGAATACACTATTGACCTCTGAATAGAAATCTCTATGGATACCTAGGTGAGTCAGTGTGTTCTGCTAGATGACCCACTCAAGGGCAATGGGTTTGCAACAAATCTAACCTAGGCACTCTAATACAATGCCAGCACTCGAGAGGCAGAGGCAGGTGGATCTTTGTGAGTTCGAGGCCAGTCTGATCTACAAGAACTAGTTCTAGGACAGGCTCCAAAGCTATAGAGAAACCCTGTCTCGAAAAACCAAACCTCAGGGCTCTCTCTTCTACCTTTCCAGAAGTCTTGATGTTTACTAAGGGAAGAGTATGGAAGGCTGTTTAAACTGGGCTTCATTCTCACTAACTGGACATTCTAATCTGCGATTCCAACCTTCGTGCCTCTCTTCTTTCGGGATATGTCAGTGCAAAACGTTTTCTGAAAATGTGTGATTTTTGTAAAATAAAGATATCCCAAAAGTAAAAAATACCCACAAGGACTTTTAAAGCATTTTAGTAATACATATGATTTCTTTCTCTGCCACGTAAGATGTTCCTTAACGCAAGGAGAGAAACTTAGAATCTTGCAATTTAGGAACTTTAGAACTTAAAAAGATAGATATAAATAGATACAGAAATGGTTGCATAATCATCCAACCTCGAAGCTCCTGAACAGCCATCTGAAGATGGCTGCCACTGGCTCTCAAAGTCCTCATCATTTGAATCAAAATGAGAAACTTCAGGACAAAGAAGTGAATTCTGGCAGAGCTCAGATTGGTCACTGTGAGGAATTACCTGCATTCTGAGAACGCACTTGCTAATTTTTACGATTGAAGTACACCTTTTTGGGGGAATTTGGTGAGGGCAATGATGGTGGTGGTATGATGAGGGAAATTATTTCTCATCTCAACAAATTAAGTTATCAAATCTGTTTTCACAATAATTTTGTGGGTTTTTTTGTATACATTTTCTAAACTTGGAAATTCTATTCAATCTAAACCTTTTTTAATTTATTGTTAACAACTCAATATATGTTGGGTTTGCTTCATATAAGCATTCTTTAAAAAATAATGTTATGCTAGTTGTTTATGAATATAGAGCAACCAGAGGTTAAGTGCAGCCCCTACAATGGCTGACTGTTCTAGTGGTCTGTATGCAGTTTATTTATAAATGTCACCTATGTCAAGAATGACATTGACAACTTTTTGCGTGGTCTACATTTCATTCCTCCAACAAACTGGCTAGTTATTTGACTGGATTTGATGCATTGAATGTTTGCTTTACAATTCCATATACCAAGAATAAAATTTTATAGACAAGTAAATTGAACAAATAAACATCTGGCTGATAATTTCAGCAAACATCTTAAATCTATTACTTATAAAAAAACCGGCTTTACTCTGTCAACTTCACCAAATAGTTTCACATTTTAAAGGAATTAAACTTGTAATTGGGGTGTTTCCCATGTTTCTCCATATAGATAGACTGTGCCTAAATATTTTGGGTGGAAAATGTCCAGCCATGGTTGAGCTATGAAGAAAATGTGCTATCATAGACCACAGAATACTTGTCAGCTAAGAAGCAATTTATAAACAGAATGAAATGCTGACATTTGCAACAACATGATGTTCAGCCAACTCAGTTAAATAAGACAAGCACCTTATGATGTCACTCATTTGGAGACTCTAAAGAAGCTAATCTCACAGACGTAGAGTCTGGGAGTATACTAGAGACTAAGGTGAGGAAGAGAAAGTGAGGTATGTTGTAGAGACAGGGCAAATAGTACAGAGGTATAGTCACATAGGAGATGCAAGTTCCAGTGTTCTGCTGTACAGTGAAGTGATTGTAGCTAACAGGATTGTATTGCATATGTTTTTACTATTTGAAAGAAAGGATAAATAAATGAAGTGAAGGATAAATGCTAAAACCCTAGTTTAATTATATATATATGTATATATATATACATATCATATAAAGACATCATACTCAGCACTGAAATGTGTATCGATTAAGAATACATGAAAAAGATTTCCAATAGGCTGAAAATAATTAGTGTGTACAAAAATTATGAATATATTTTGTAAATACTTCTGATCACAGACAATGCTCTTGTTTTTCCTGACTCTACTTTTTTCTAGAAAAAAAAAACCAATCCTTTATTTCATTGTTATTCTTATTTTTCCTAATTGCGCAGCTTTTTTTTACTTATAAAGCATCAAATTAATCACCTCTGTAATTTTTCTTCATATGGTGCTATTTGGTGTCCAGCATTGTTCATTTGTTTTACTGACTTTTATATAATCATCATTGTTATTGGAGCCTTCTAAATTCTCTCCTCTAGTTTTGTATATATATATATATGTGATTATTGCATATATATGATTATTGCATGTTTTACTATATAATATTGAATATATAGTATATGATTATATATAAGTATTTATTGTATATAATTATGCATTATATAACATATAATCTATATTATACATATATGTGTATACATGTACATATGCTAGATTATGAATCACAGCCTTATTGTATGCTGGAGAACATGCACACTGATTACCTCTATCTAAATGTGATTTTGTGAGAAAAATGTTAACAGTCCTTATTTGATCATTGCAAGCTGTATACTTGCATACAATAAAATTAATAATTAAAAAAGAATCAGGAAGGATTTTATGTAGGTATATGAAAACTAAGTAAATAAGGTACTAAAAGAAATAAAAAAATATTCACACAAAATCAAAAGTTGGATAACACTCTAATCACTGCTTTTACAGTCCACTGTAGGTTCCTGTGTTATTTAATCTTCATAATAATGGCGAGGTGAGGAAAGCAAGAATTTTCAGTCACCAGCTACCAAGAAATCCAAAGCTATCCAGCTAGCAGCAGATAGAAGGGTGAACTCCATCCTTCTGATTTCAAACCTAGAGCTTTCTCTAATACAGCCTGTGTTTCAAGGAAGGGGCCACATGTTTTCATACATAGCATTTTTAATGTATCCTGCCATCAAGGTAAACTTTGGGATGGCAGGAATGTATATGCCGGTTTTACGTTCCACTGAAGAGCCAACTCCACTGGAATGAGTATTTCACTTACCTCATCTGTAGTCATTACTAAAAATACACATTTTTAAAAACTTTGAAATGAATCTTCCTATTATAAAATTAAAAACTAAAATAACAGTAGAATAAAAACATAAAAATATAAAACTATGGTCTGTAAAATGTTTCCCGCACAAGCAATTACAATCTGAATTTGATCCTCAGAACCCATCTGTTAAAGAGCTGTGTAATCTCAGAGATGAGGAAGCAGAGAAAGGTGGCTCTCTGGTGCTTGCTGTTCAACATGCCTACCAAATCAGCAAGTTCCAGACATTGAGAAGCTCTGTCTTAAAAAACAAGATGGATAGCTTCTGAATAACTACCCACAAGGATGACCTCTGTTCTTCATATACTATGCACACACATGTGCATACACACACATGTGCACACACACACACAATCTTCAGCCAGTTTCAAACATGGTACATGTATCAAGTTTTCACTTGCTAACCCACAAATTATATAATTTTATATTTTGGCTTCCACTAATTATAAATGCAATGTAGGACAGAGGCACATCTTGCATAAGAGGAGACAGAAAACGTCTAAGAGCCAGAGGAGGGAGATAGCTTCATTGAAAGAATGTTTTCCAGACTTAATGGGACAGTTACAGATATGGACGTATAGTGATTGTGACAGAATACACAAGTCTGCACAATCTCCAGCTAGACAAACTCCCAACCAGAGGGATACAAAGTCCCACCACTAGCGGGGGAGATGTTAGCATTTGATAGCTATTGGGAGAAAGAGAGTCAGATTGTGTTAATGACATGACCTCATATAGGCTGACGACACAACAGAGCAGGGCCCAGTAATAACTAAGCAACACAAACTGGATCAAATCGGAAAAAGAAGGGAAAAAAGGAAGCAATTTCAGTGTTGGGTAGAAAGGAATGGAATGGTTGAGAGTGTGGTAAGATAGGCCGAGGTAGATGAATATGCCCAAAATATATTGCCTTAGTCACTGTTCTATTGCTGTGAAGAGGTACCATGAGCAAGGCAACTCTTGTAAAAAATCATTTAGTTGGGGGCTTGCTCACAATTATGGAGGATAAGTCCATTATCATAATGGCAGGAAGAATAGCAGCAGGCAGGTGGTCATGAGGCTGAAAGATTATATCATGATTCGCAGGCAGGCAGGCACAGAAAGAGACATACACAGCCTGGCATGTAATTATGAAACCTTGAAGCCCACTCTCAGGTACTCATCTTCTTCAACAAGGACACACCTCTCCCAACTAAACCATGCCTCCTAATTCTTTCCAAATAGTTTATCAACTGAAGACTAAGCACGCAAATAGAGAAGCCATTTTCATTCAAACCATCACATTTCACTCCCTGGTCCCCATAAGCTTGTAGCCATATCATAATGTAAAATGCATTTACAACTTCAATAGTTCCCAAAGTATTTCCAAGTCTTAAATGCTATGTTGAAAAGTTCAAAGCCCAAAGTCTCTTCTGAGGTAATATAACTGATACCCACTATAAAAATCAAAGTTAAAAAAAAAAGCAGATCACATGTTTCCTACATACAATGACACAGAATGTTTATGACTATCGCAAACAAGAGGAAAGACAGCATAGTGAGGAAATTCTGAGCCAAAGCAATTCAGAAACCCAGGAGAGCAATTTGCATCTCCACATCTGATATCAAAGTGTTCTTCAGACATCCAACTCCTATTATCTCTGGATTGCAATACACTTCCTTTCTCTTGGTCTGGTTCTACACCTGTCTTCAGCTCTCCTTGCTAGGTATCCTAAGACTCTGACATCTACGACATCTTGGGATCTCCAAGGCAATTCAGACTTTATCTTTACGTGATATAACAGCGTCTCCAGGCCTCTATGATGAAACTGTCCTGCCAAATGCTTGACCTCAGCAGTTTTCCTTTACCACAGAGGATGATTTTATAACCAGTTTCCTATGGTCCTTGACTCTTAAGCCAAAACTACAACCATATGGCCAACGCTGCCAAGTTCTGCTGTCTGTTTGGGCTGATACTGGGTCCCCTGGATGACTTGCAATTGCATTGGCAATAACTTGTTGATAATTTCTAGGCCAAGGAAATATCTGTCCTATTTCGTTCACATGTTGCAAGTTTAGCTGGGTGGTGTCTTACTCTGAGCATACCATGTCCTTTATTCCATTCAAAACAGGCCTTCCTTTCAAGTTTTTATCTCATAAAGCACGACACTTGGCCTCAACATTACATCTACTGACGCTGCTTTTCTCCTCAAACTGTGTGCTCTGTGTTTCTTTTAGCTCTATTTGCTCATTTTCATTACAGATTTTCATGAGACTGATCACTACTGATCGTGTGACACAGTCAATACTAGTCTGTCTTGAAATCTCCTCTGCCAGGACTATTAATAACAAAACTTTTCAATTTGGCCTCCAGCAGACTTTTTTAGGACAAGGGCAGAAAGCAGTCACAGTCTTTGCCAAAATATCACCATAATTGTCTTTAGGAGACTTGCTAATATTCTTAATTTCTGAAATCTCTTCAGCTGGGACCATACAATCCAATTGCACTCAGCACCAGTTCCTACTGGGATGGTTCATTAAACCCTACTTAAAATGTTCAACTACTTTTTTGGTTCAATGTTCCAAGCTTTTCCATATTCCTCCAATAAGCAACAATATGAATTTCTGTCTTTGTTACTATTCTGTTGCTGCGAAGAGGCACCGTGACCAAGGAAACTCTTATTATGAAAGAATTTAATCGAAGGCTTGCTTATAGTTTCAGAAGATTAGTTCATAATGGTGGTAGGTGGTGGTAGTCAGGTAGGCATGGAGGTGAATGTTTATGCCATTATCCACATTCAAGCAAGCAGAGAGAGACACTGGACCTGGTATAGGCTTTTGAAATTTCAAAGCCCATTTCCCATGACATACATCCTCCAACAAGGACACACTTCCTAATCCTTTCCAAATAATATCTCAAGTAAGAAATAAGCCTGCAAATATATGACCCTATGGGGATCATGCGCATCCAAACCACCACATATGTTGTATGAAATTCTCAAAGAATTTATCAAAGTATTTTAAGTAAATATAATTTGAATTTTTAAATAATTTAAAATGGATATTCCTATCCCTCCATGTGAGTGTGCACCCTCATGTAGGTTTATATATAGGTACTCATCATACAATAAAACTGAAACAAGTTAGCAATGACAAGACTAAAATAATTGATTGAATTAAATGTACAGGGAAATAAAAGCAGAGAAGATAATATAAAGCTAGAGACATTATCTGTACCATAATTGTATGCTTCAGTTATTAGTTGCTTCAACAAAAGCCATGCGTACTTCCCATGCCTCCTAGTCATTTGTGCAAAAAAGAATATCAGTCATTCAGTTCAGCATGTCCAGACCAAAAAAAAAAAATCAATGTCTGAGAAAAAATATTCTAAGTGTCCTCATAAAGTAACCTTTGTGTCATATAAAAGCAGATTTTCATGGTATCAAAATATTAAATAAAATAATATACCATGATTCTTACATACCTCAATGAGGACTGACAGAATAATGTCAGCTCATGACTCAGGAAAAGCACCGTATTGAAATCTGACATAGGATAATCCAGCTACTTAGCAGATCTGATAGTGTGATTAGCAAAAATGGATAGATGAGAGTAATAGACTAACAGGAGACAGATATAAATGTAGATGGTAAATACATAGATACAGAGATAGCAGATGATAGGTAAATTGATTAATATATATATATGTCGATAGAAAATTATAGAAATTACAGATAACCAATTAATAGAAATGATAGTTACTGAAAGACAATTATAAATGATGAATACATAGTAGATTAATAGATGATCATCAGACTAGATAACTGATAGATCATCACTGCGTAAATAATTGATTGACAGATGATAGCTACATAGATATAAAATAGACTGATGATAGACAATAAATAAAAATGTAGTATCATCATCTAAGAAAATCTCTAAACGGCATAATATTCAGACATTTTATACATACCATTTTTTCCATCCAAGTACAGATTAACACCTGTACATAAAAGACTGCAAGGTTAAAAATCCCCGACAATATCTTAGCATGAAAATCTTTTATGTTGATCGTTAAAGCAAATTTAACTTCTGACAGTGAGCTGAGGTAGACCTAGGGTTTTTTATTTTGGGTTTTTTTTTTTTTATAATGAGATTGGTTGTTTAATCATTTGTTTAAAAATACATGATAAGAGCCGGGCGGTGGTGGCGCACGCCTTTAATCCCAGCACTCGGGAGGCAGAGGTAGGTGGATCTCTGTGAGTTCGAGACCAGCCTGGTCTACAAGAGCTAGTTCCAGGACAGGCTCCAAAACCACAGAGAAACCCTGTCTCGAAAAACCAAAAAAAAAAAAAAAAAAATACATGATAAGATGTTTGTTTATGTTCTTTCCCTCCCAAATTCTTTCTCCAAATCTGGTAAGGAAAAGAAATAAATGAACAGGGAAATTAAATGAGATATATTTTTAAATCTAGCCAAATCCCATATTGAAATTATAACACTTGAATGATTCACTTTTTCTCCCGATGTGATAGTACCTAAGAAAAAGTGGATGCTCTTGTGTAGTCCTAAAGAGTGGGTCCAAGAGAGGACCACAGGACAATGTCAGTGGCGTTCCTTCATCACCTAGACAGTAGGCCCCTCCCTGAGGAGGAAAGTGACCGAGGAGGTTACCACGCTTGACCACTCCCAGGAGCCACATTCTTGTGTTGTCAGCAGGATGCTCAACATTTCAATCTGGCCACATCTGCAAAACTACGTTTCTCTATTCCTATATTCCCAGTCCTCAATGATGGCCTGCCTCCCCACCCATGTGTCCTACCCAGGACATAGGGCATAACATCCTGCTGCCTGTTCTTGCCTTAGCTCTCCGAGACTATGCTTTCTCTCCATGTCTGGTCCCACCTCTCGTCTACCTTCCAGAATCATTTTTCCAGAGACTGATCTGCCTTTTCTTCTATACACCTACTTCTTCATTCTATTAATACCCTGGAAGAATGGCAATAATAGTAATAGTACCTATGGATTGAACATCTACCAGTGCTAATCTGTTGTATGTCTTTTACTACATTTTCTCATATTGTCCTCACAACCCTTTGGAATACTCCCAATTTCCAATAAGAAAACTAAGACACAGAAGAAAATTTTCAAGTATCACTCAGGTATGATATAATGGAAATAGTCTATGGGAAGACTCCAGCAGAACTTGTGCGTGGCACATCTAACCACTACCAAAGAGAGCAAAAACCTCTGATATCAGTGAGCTGGAATGTCACGCATGGCTGGGCGGTGCCATTCTCTTATTGGGAGAAATAATCTTAGTGAATATCTGCATTATCCAAGGTCACTGAGGCAGTGACAAAGCAAAGTCAATACCAAGACGTCTTCCTCATTTGGTCTAAGCATCCGCACAAATTCATTGCTTATCATACAAATGATAAAAATACCAAATATCGCATTGTCCCTTATCCTTGTTCATCTCTACTTTAACAGTTAAAGGCTAGCATTCGCTTTGGTTCTCCTTCCTTCAAGGAATGAAATTATCTTCACTCATCTTTAGATGATGGAATTAACCCTATTCCTTGATACATCTTAATGTAGAGTAAGCCTCCATACAGTAAGTCCTTCCTCTTACCCTCTGACCATGATACCCCCTCCCTACCCACAACTTTGGATACTTCCTTCATTGACTCAAGCACTCGCTCCAACTCAAGCCATTAAAGATGTGTGGCTGGTGGCTTCTGTTTGAAGGATATTCACAATACTAGTTCGGATTACCACCAACACAATTTGTTCATAAAGAAAATGTTGACTCCTTCAAATACCTACTTAAAAAGTGCCCAACTCATTGACTGGAAAGCCAAGGACTGCGATGTTCTTGCCCATGGGTTCTTTTCAAGCCTCATGTTTTGTTTTGTTTTAAAACTATATTGCTTGTTTTCCTTTACAATTGTTTTCTCCCGTCCCTACCTCTCCCCTCCCTTTCAACGCTCTCCCAAGGTCCCCATGCTCCCAATCTACTCAGGAGTTCTTGTCTTTTTCTACTACTCATGTAAATTAGATCTATGCATGTCTCTCTTAGGGTCCTCATTGTTGTCTGGGTTCTCTGGGATTGTGATTTGTGGGCTGGTTTTCTTTTCTTTGTGTATTAAAACCATCTATGAGTGAATACATGTGATAATTGTCTTCCTGGGTCTGGGTTACCTCACTCAATATGATGACACCTTCTTCCTTCAATTACTCCACCATGCCACCCACCTCAAATATTTCACTTTAGCAATGTGCCCCTTGTATACACCTTATTCTTGCTACTGTTCTTCCCTGGGTCCACTTTACATGTTCTATCTAGTTAGTAGTCTTCTTCTGTATGCTGGCACTGGTATCCATCTCTATAATATACCTTCAATCCTCCTACATTTTGCTATCATTTGATTGGCTGAACCTTCCCAAATTTGTATCAAAAGTTAATACCACTGCAAGAGCATTAAGAAATAAGCCACTTAGCAGGTGGCAAGGGCAGCAGCTCTCATGAATCAGTTTAGTGACCTCATAAGAGAGTTTGAAAAAGCCTCTTTAGCTCTTTTAACACTTCCATCACATTTAATACAGCATTTGGCCTTTCTGCAATATGAGGTAAAAGCAGCAAGCTGCCATGTTGAAAGAGGAAAGTGGGCCCTCACCAGACACTGAACCTGCCCTGTACCTACAGCTTTGACTTCAAGCCTCCAACTCCTGAGACATCAATTATTTCCATTTATAAACTATCCAGTCTAGTGTCTTGTTACAGTGGGAGAAGCACAGCAAGATGCCCACAGTGAAATTTCTATTCACCATCCCAGAATTCTCATTGAATTTGCCTGCTTGGTCTATTCATATCTCCAGACCCTACCAGCCTTCAAGCCCCAGATTATCGGCAATGAAACTTAATCATCAGCAAGGGGGAAACTGAATTTTAAATGATTGCACCACTTCGATGTTTTATAAAAATAGTCAACTAAGTTTACTTTTCTGTCTCCCCAGTTGAGAAAAAATAGTGATTTTTTTTGTAGCACCTCAAGTTGTCATGAGAACTAGAAGTGGTCAATACAGCATCTGTTGCTTAGAATATGCTTAATCACTGTGTATTTCAGTGCATGGCATCTTCAGAAACCCATCTTGATATTAAAAGGCTGCTACAACCTACTTCTAGAATTCAAGATGTTACTAAACATGAGCTACCACAAGATTGGTAATTAATACATCAAAGCTCGTTTCGCTAATCAGTCTGACCAAGGATAGACTAAAACATTGGTTCTTACCCTTCCTGAGGCTGCAACCCTTGAACGGAATTCCTCACGTTTTGGTGACCACCAACCATAAAATTATTTTCAGTGCTACTTCCTAACTGTGATTTTGCTACTGTTACGAATCATAATGTAACCATCCGATATTTCCAATGATCTTAGGCAACCCCTGTGACAGGATCGTATGAGCCCAAAGGAGTCGTGGCCCACAGGTTGAGAACCCCTGGACTACAAGGACTTTTAAATGGTTAAGTAGGTAAATCAGGAGACCATCATAGAAGGTGTAATTGCTTTCACACCCACCAACATGAATGAACATTACAAACAGCTGAGTGAGGGAGATATGTCAGAAGCATTGGCACAAGAGCAAAAAACACAGGAAAGAGCCAGGCAGTGGTGGTACACGCCTTTAATCCCACTACTTGGGAGGCAGAGGCAGGCGGATCTCTGTGAGTTCGAGGTCAACCTAGTCTACAAGAGCTAGTTCCAGAACTCGCTCCAAAGCTACACAGAGAAACCCTATCTCAAAAAACAAAACAAACAAACAACAACAAATAAAAAAACACAGGAAAGTTTAAGATGTTAAAAGGTAGAGAGCATTTCTTTTAGGGAAGGGTATGAGTTCAGTGACTGGAGGAGGACCTGGGTGGGTGTCAGTGATGTTCAGTTTTTTGTTTGTTGTTTGTTTTTTTTTTTTTTTTTTTTTTTTTGAGTAGCAGCTTTTCTGGGCAATTTGGTCTTACAAAAATTCCCTGATAAAATAAGTGTATGAGTTGAGCACTTTTCTGGGTGTATATTTTAGTATAAACATTTCTTATTACGGAAAAAAAAATGACACCCGCAAACATTATCCATATGCATAGAAGCTGCTAGGCTCCAATGGTAGCTGCTCATGGGTATTATGCTCACTTTTAAAATGAGAAGGATGCGGCCGCATAAGTAACTACCCCAAAGTCATATAACAAATCCATGACTCAGAACTAAAACCTGCAAGTGCTGATCTCTGTGCCAGAGCTCCTGATCTATGTGTATATAATGCTATTCCAAGTAAATACATCAGTGTCTTCTCAAGGAAGAGAGTTCCCTAGATTTGTGCACTCGGAAGCCGGAATGGAATATATTCAATGAAAAGCTGCTCTTTGGCCGTATCCCAGCTATTACACTGCTGTTGGCAGAACATCCTTTGAATTTGCAAAAATTTGCAAATCAAGGCCAAGCCTCAATCTGCAGCTAGAGCAACATATTTATGTTTGAAATGAAATTTAGTTGCATTTCTCCCCTTTCCCCATGAAATTACACATAAAGGGGGTAAAATTGTTGAATATCCATTTAATGTAACCATCATTCCGGGGCCATGCAACACAATTAAAATACCGCAGAAAAATCAGGCAACATGGCAATAATGCCACGCTGCCAACTCTCTTTTTATCTCCAGACTGCGGGGCTGTCAAAGCAAGGTAGGGTAGACGGGGCGGCAAGCTGCCTTCCTTAGGGAGAGGATGCAAGGCTGAACCAAAAGGAAGTGAGGCCCCCTGGCAGGCTCCAACAGTAGTCCTGGACTCCTGGTGCCAGCCGCATGCATTTCCAGTACAGATGTGCTACTGGGCGTCTTTGATTTACGAATCAGCACGGTATGGGGAGAAACTGCACGCCATAACTTTCGGTGTTTTAATATGCTGCAGCACTTCACTGTCTTCAGTGTTTAGACTGCAAGAAGGGGCTGCAGCTACGCAAAACTAGGTTCTGATTAAAATGCACAAGAAATCATGAGTTATGGCACAGATGGCTGCTTGGGAGAAAAAAATCTTAAGTAGGTATGGACTTTACAAAAATTAAAGCTTCTTGTTCCATAAAATATCACCATCTCGAGGAACTTACATAACACCTGTTTATTCTTTTTTTAACCGCAATAAAATAAAAAATTAATAGAAAGCAACTCAACCTAGACTTTGAGATACTTCCTAATATCACCGAAGTCTAAGGTAAACATTTGTCTTGCTCATATAAGCCATGCAAATGAAAGGCCTTCGAAATGGCAAGGCCTTCGAACAAATCAGCATTTGCAGAATACCTGTTACGTGACCCTCGTGAAAGAGTCATTCCACTCCCAAAGGGACTGCAACCCACAGGTTGAGAACCACTGATCTGGAATAAATTCTCCTACAGTGGATACTGGTTTTGTTTTTTTTTTGTTTTTTTTTTTTTTTTTTTTGCATTTTCGAGACAGGGTTTCTCCATAGCTTTTGGTTCCTGTCCTGGAACTAGCTCTTGTAGACCAGGCTGGCCTCAAACTCACAGAGATCCACTTGCCTCTGCCTCCCGAGTGCTGGGATTAAAGGCGTGCGTCACCACCGCCCGGCTAGTGGATACTGTTTTATAAGACAAGTATTACATATGGTTATTTTTCATTGTATTTGGCAAAATCTGCCAGAAACTCAGAGTAACAAAGTACAAGTATCCAGTTAATTAGGTGTTTTTATTTCTCCTTTAAAAGGAAAGGAAGGTCTGATGCTTGGGTGAATACTCTTTAGCACGTATGTAATAACACAGCTTTTGTCAAGAACTACAAAGAACCTGGACACTTTCCTTTGCTTTCCAGTGGACAGCTTAGCCTGACACAGTTCGTCCACGTGGCAAGATATCAAAGTCCCAATCAGAGAAAAACAAAGTTTACCAACCTGGACAATGAAGCAGTAGGAACTTGCTGTGCACAGGGTCCCTTGTGCTGCCCTCCCCACTGGGGGCTACTGAATGGGGCTAAGAAATCCCAAGCTTGGAAATCCTCACATTCATAGAGACCTACAAGCAAATGCTCCTAACATAAGGATACAAATCTGCCCTCTTCTCCAAAGGAAGAAACTCCTTCCATCTTCCAGTCTGTTGGGTAGGTCGATATTCCAGGACAGATACTGTCAAAGAACTGACAGAAACTGGTTCCCACAAAAGCTTTGCGCCGTACCTTTGTATTTCATTCAAACCATTGCTCCTAAATATGTCTACGCTTTACCAAAGCTAAAGGGGTACCTAGTTCAAGGCGGATTTTTTTTCGATAATAAAACTGTTGCAATTGACAAACAAATAAATCTTGAAGATATAACTACTTTAAATACAATAAACCTATTACATTAAATTCATAAAACAGCCTTTAATAAACATTCACTTGAGTATTTATCAAGGTTTTTTTTTTTATTGATTGGGGTCTGAAGATGTAGCTCAATTAAACACACACAACAGAGAAAAAAAGATAGTATTTGGTCTGTTCTGTTTGCACAACATGTTCAAGGCTCTGGCTCCAGTCCAAAGCATCAGCCAAAACATGGTGCATTCCCAGCTCAATAATGCCAATAAAATCATGAAAAATGTTAACAGTAAATAGAAGGTATGGTACATTCTATTCTTCATTAAAATCTAGCCATACTTTATTAAAACATAGACAAATGTATCAAATTTTAGAAAGGAACACAGAAACTCTATCCCAGTTGCTTGAAACTATAATTACTATCCACTGATGGAATAATAAGCTAGAAGAAATTTTCGTATTCCTAACTGAATCATAGATATTCTAAAGCAGTGGTTCTCAGCCTTCCTAAAGCTGTAACCCTTTAATACAGTCCCTCATGCTGTGGTGACCCCAACCAAAAAAAATATATATATTTTGTTCCTACTGCATAACTGTAATTTTGCTACTGCCATGAATCATAATGTAAATCTCTGTGTTTTCTGGTGAACTTAGGTGACCCCTGGGAAAGGGTTGCTCCACCCCAAATTGCAACCCACAGGTTGAAAACAGCTGGCCTAAGAGCATATATTGAAAGGTAAAATTATGGTGAAAGCAAAGGAGGAGATGGATGAAAAGGCACGGGATCTCAAGGGGAGGCAGAAGAGGCCAGAGAGAGAGTCTAACAAATGAAAACTACTAAAGAGAACTTTTGCTTAAGACCCTCAAAATCTAGATGGTGTTTCTTCACACATGTTGACAGACCAGGAGGAAATGGAGAGAGAGGAGGAGGAAGAATGGAGTTTTAACTGCTTTATCACTTATACAATCTTGAACTATTTTTCATTGTCTATAGGCTGATCTTTGCCACATTTTTTAAAAGTGGCATAACCTTAAAAAGTTCACAGAATCCTGACCTTCAGGACTTTTTTGTTTGTGTTTGAAACAATAATAATGAAATCTGGTAAATGCGGCCTACCGGAAAATGTGTTCATCTTCTCTGTGAGTGGAGTGACGGGAAACCCTTGTAGGCTACCAATATTGCCTTTTTAACACCCACCACAGCGTTACATAATAACCAAAGCAACATTTGCTGTGTTATTTATTATTTTTTATTATTTTTAAAACAATGGCTGAGTGCTCTTGAACCGTAATTAATAGCAGGCTGGAGAAGGGCCGGCCATTACTTTACAGGAAATGTCTGACCTAAAGGTCACCAGATTTATTATAAATTGTTCTAACCTCCTAAATATAGAAAACGAATAGCAATTCCTGTTATTTGTTAGACAATTGTACATAATCACAACATTGATATACCGTGAGCCATGTCAATACATTTACCCAGAAACCAAATGGAGCATTAGTAATGACCTTGGAAACCTGTCACTCAGCAAAATAAACAGCAGTATAAATGGTAAGTCAGGTGAGGAACAGCGGCTGTAGCTTTGACTATCCCCAGCTACATGTTCCTGCACAGGCCGGTGCTCTGAAATGGAAATAGCAATATTTGCTTTTCATAAGGCTTGTAAGGATTAAGCCAGATGTGCTGAACATCTGAGTCTCAGATGTGGCAGAAATCCAACAAGTGTTGGTCCACTGAGTCACACATGCACCCTTATCCATGCTAATGCTAAGGTCCAAAGATTGAGATCTATAAAAAGCCCTAAATATGAAAGGAGAGGGAAAATAAGGAAAGAAGCCTTTCTGAAAGAAAGTAGCCATGTGATTGAAGAGATCACAGATGATATGGAAATGAGTTTCATTTGCTTTCATAAGTTGTGGGAAGAATTTGCCTTCTCCCTCAATTTCTCATTTGCAGACAATTTTGTTTTCTCTGGTTTCTGTATTACTCAACATCTACTTGAATGTACTGACTCATCCTTGGCACTCCAAACTGGATGGTGTGATGGATGAAGTGGGATTGTTGGTCTTATTACTACCATTCTTATCGTGTGGAGTAACTGAGCTTCCCTCTGGCCATAGGTGAAGCTATTTAGTTACGACTCCATGAAAGCATCACCTCTTTGACAGTCAGCAACATTTACCAAGTGGCAATGGAGAAAGATGGTCTTTTATTTTTGCCAGATTTTCAACTATATTCGTATGCTGATTCCATCTAGGAAGACCACAGCACTAGCCTTAGGTGTCTTAAGTTATGAATGGAGCCTGCGTCTGTGAGCTCATTAGTGGCCCAAAGCCATCCACAAGTACAAATGCATTCATGAGTTCACATATTCACACATGGATGAATAAATTTAATGTCATTAATGATGAGATCAAGTAATTAATTTTCAGAACGTCTTTTTTTTTTAAGAAAAATCTCTCTTGGGCATAATAACAGCATTTGGGAAAGGAATATATATTAATAGCTGTCCAGGCTTGGGAATCAGGAGAATAAAGGCATGAAGGAACATGTGGGAATAAAGAAAATGTTCGCTAACTTAACTGCAGTAGTTTTTGAATACATATATATCTTAGTTAGGGTCTCCATTTTTGTGAAGAGACACATGACCATGGACTGTGTCTTAAAAAGGAAAACATTTAATTGAGTCTGACACTGTTCCTCCAACAAGGTCACACCTCCTAATAGTGGCACTCCCTATAGGTAAAGCATTCAAACACAAGAGTCTATGGGGGCCGTACCTATTCAAACCACCACATTCAACTCCCTGATACCCATAGGCTTATAGCCATAACATAATGAAAAATGCATTTAGTCCAACTTCAAAGGTCCCCACAGTCTATCACAGTGTCAACAATATTTAAAATCCAAAGTTCATAGTCTCTTCTGAGATTCATGCAATCTCTTAACTGTAATCCCCTATCGCATCAAAATTTAAAAAAAAAAGATTGCATACTTCTAACATATAATGGCACAAGATATATTACTGCTGTTCCAAAATGGAGGAAAAGAAGGATAACAAGGAAATACTGGATCAAAGCAAGACCAAAACCAGGTGGGAAAACTCCAAACTCTGCATCCCGTGTCTGATGTCAAATTGTTCTTTATATCTCCAACTTCTTTTAGCTTTGATGAATGCAACACACTTCTTTCTTTGGGGCTGGTTCCACTCCCTGTTAGCAGATTTCCATGACCAGCATCCCACGACTCTGGCATCTTCAACGTCTTGGGATCTCCAAGAAATCCAAGCTTCAACTTCACAATGGCCTCTCTAGACCTCCATGAAGGGACATCCCTGCCACATACCTGGCCTCGGGGAATTTTGTTGATCATGGAGGGAGGAGATTCCATAACCCCTATCTTCTATCCATGACTCTAAAGCCAGAACCACATGACTTAAGCTGTCAAGTTCTGCTGCTTGCTAGGGCTGGAACATGGTCCCTTTTTTCAATCATGTCTTCACACGCTTTCTGTTTGGGATGGTTTCCTTCACTGCCTAAACTTGGCTGTACTGGAACCTTCTCTGTAAACCAGGCTTCCCTTGAACTCAGAGATCTGCATGCTTCTGTTTCCTGAGTGCTGGGATTAAAGACATGCACTAATACACCTAGACTTAAATTGTTCTTTAATTCTTTTTCACAAGATGGAAGTTTAGCTTGGTGGAGTATTACCCTGAGACCATCAGTCCCTTTATTCTGATTTTTAATCTGTCCATCTCCTTGAGCACAGGACTCAACTCCATTCCACTATCTGGTGCCACTTTCCTCCTCAAACTGTGCATTTTGTATTTTTCCTTGCTCAGCTTGTTCATTTTCATGGTAGATCTTCTTAAGAGTGAATGCTAATAACCATACAGTCAATACTAGGCTAATAACCATACAGTCAATACTAGGCTGCTTTGTGGTTTTCTTTGTCAAAGGAATAAATACAAATCTTTTCACTTTAGATTCAGGTAGACTCTTTTGACGATGGCAAATAGCAGACACATTCTTCACCAAAATATCACAAGAACAAGGTCTAGGCCACACATTAATATTTGTCTTCTCCAAAACATCTTGAACCAGGCCCCCACAGTTCAAATCCCCCTCAGCACCGCTGTCTTCCACGTTCCTTCTAAAATGGCCCATTAAGCAACACTCAAATCATTCCACTGCTTTCCTAACCCAAATTCCCAAAGTCCAAATTCCTCCAAAAAAAAAAAAAAATAGCATGGTCAGGTCAGGTCTATCATAACAATACCATAGTCCCTGATACCAATTTTTGTCTTAGAGTTGGTGTTTCTATTGCTGAGAAGAGACACCATGACCACAGTAACTTTTATCAATGAAAACTTTTATTTGGGGCTGGCTTACCTTCCGTGGAGGTGCAGTCCATTAACACCATTGTGGGAAGCATGACAGCATACAGGCAGACATGGTGCTGGAGGAGCTAAGAGTTCAACATCTTGATCTGCAAGCAACAGGAAGTGAACTGTGTCCCACATTGGGTATTAGCTAGAGCATCTCAGACCTCAGAGCCCACTCCACAGTGACACACTTTCTCCAATAAGGCCACACATACTCCAACAAGGTCACACCTCCTAATAGTGCCACTCCCTATAGGTCAAACATTCAGACATATGAGTCTATGGGGGCCGTACCTATTTAAACCACAACATACCACACCTATGCAACTACACACCTAAACAAAATGAATAACATGTATAAAATTTACATATCTATGGTTAGATATTGACTTTAAAAAATTGAGTAATTGGGAAAGAGTACAAAGAAAGCTGAGAGTCTCATTGGGAATAACAAATGCTGTAATTATTCCTACAAAAATGTTTCATGAAGCTAAAATACATAGTTGTCACAAATCTTTAAAAAGAATTTGCAACATTCTGTACGTGAATCTGTTCTTTGGCTCAACAGCATTAGAGGTCAGAGGCAACTGAAATTGGTATCAACTACTAACTATCCAATATTAACCCTGCATGCTAAGGCAAAGAAAGGAAATGGAGTCACAAGGAAAGCAAAAAATTCATTTTAATTATGATCTAAAATTGCTGACTTCCTGAAAATAATGCTTTCCTTTACATTTTCAGGTTAACAACACAGTTATATGAATATGTGATCAAAATTATTCCATTAGAAGAAACAAATATTTTCCGGGCTCGGTACTGATCCCAGTTTGTGGCAACATTTCATATGTCAGAGCGTTTCCACCCACATTCATGACTTTCTGTAACATCTGTGTAAGGAGTATGTAATAATACAGTATCATGTGTGTGGTAACACATCCATTCAGAGTGACAGAGCACTTTTATGTACACTTTCTCCTTCAATTGCTGTTACAACTGTGCAGCCAAAGTTATTAAACTTGTTTTATGCATAGGATAAATAAAAAGCAATCGGTAAAGGCTAAATAGTTTGGGCAGAGTGGCCAAGCCTAGGTCTAAAATGGAATGTGAATCTCAAATTCAGGCCTTAAGACTATTACAAATAGTGGCTAGACTTAACTAAGAGCATCTATTAAAGTACTTAATTCCTACCACACACCATGAGGTGAACAGTATTATTGTCATCATATAACAGAAATTGAGTAAGGAAACATAAACGGAGTGATTTATCCAAGGACACATAGCTAGGAAATAAAATAAGGATCCCAGAGAGCCAATGCAAGCAATTAGGAGGTTCCCTACATCAGGGTACCCTCTGTTACCCCTTGACTGGCATAAGACTGACTGGAATCAATGTATACCCCTCATCTATTTTTAATGACATCACTGTGTAGATAATTAACAACTTAGAATGGTCTGTTTTACCTTTTCTAATAGGGCTACAGATTTAGTTGTGCAAATGCACCATTCTTCATTGAGTCTAACTGGTCTCTTACTTAGTTTAGATGTCAGGGTGCCCACCTATGCTAGGAAGCAATCAAATTCCTACTTCTTCTGATCTTCATTATATACTCTGGGTTGGAACTTTTACCCAACTTTGATAAATTTTATTTTATATTTTTTTGCAACTAGATCCTGGCCACAAAGAGACAATTGGCAGGGAGGTTTGTGGGTGGGTGGGACCCACAATGTGATTGATCCCATCACAAATTCTAGACTCCCAGCATCAACCAAGGCATTAATACTGTTTAATAATTCTTGTCGGAAGCTCAACACCTGCTCCCATTTCCCCATGGCTGCTATCATAAAGCCTGCTGGTTTTCTTCAAGAACTCAATCATAACTCTCAACAGATGAACTTTTCTTGCACTTGACTGAGGAAAGTGAACCCTCGGAAAGGAACTCTTTAGCTGTCTCCAAGCACAGTAACCTGTTTGTCATCACTTCATCTTGAACGAGCACTGCGGTTTGTCCTTCTGCTTCTGGTGTATTCCTGCAGTGCTTCTTTGCCTCTCCTCTCCTCATATCCTTTCACTGTTGATTACCAATCATCTTTCTAGCCACTTTAACTTCTCCTTCTATGCTACTTTTCTGGCCACATATGCACATGCTAAAATCTCCTGTCAATTTCCAAAATACAACTACTATAACTTATTTGACTACCTCGATTATGCACATATATTCTTGCAGAGTAGAGGTTCACTGTCTCCTCCTCCTTTCAAACAGAAACATTTGTCTTCTATAAAAAAAAAAGACTTTGTAAAAGCATGCAAAATTACACTCAGTGCAATAGTTGCCTGAGACTAAAGATAAAGGGAGGGGCATATGAAACTTTGGGGTGATGGAAATAGTCTCTGTCTTAATTATAGTGGTGATTTCCTATCTGTCAAAACCCGGTGAATTGAACATTTTAAAAGGGCACCAATTACTGCACATAAATTACACCCCAATAAAGTTGATTAAAAAATAAAGTCAATACGACAAGAGTTCTAAAAGAACAGTTGTAAAAGAACAAAGAAAGTAAGTAAAAGAAAGTACACTGGAGTTATTTAAAGGTAAAATATGATTAATTACACTTCTGGATGCTGAAGTGAAATGTGAGTTTCTCCTCAACCAAGTCAAAGGGGAAATAATACTGGATTAGAGAAATTTTTTCTTGGTACAGGAGTTCAATAAAGAATGTATCACTAAGTCTTTACAGATAAGATTTTTAGGTAATGGGCATCTTTGAAGAATGCAGAAATAGTATTTGATTGGCTATTTCATATATCATCTTCTATTTAAAATGAGTGTGTAATGGTTATTACTCAACAAAAGCATTTCTACAGTCACTGCTTTACTCTGGATTGGGCTTTTTACTTTCTGACAAAATAACACACTGCAGGAATAGATTAGTGCTAATGAAAAATGGTCTTCCTCAGGCCAGGTACTTTATCTATGTAATCTCATTTCATCTAACATGCATAATAAAAGCTTCTTAGACGAAATGAGATTACTTGTGTAAAGTGGTTACTTAACACAGCTAATACATAATGGGACCAGAACAAGCTCCAGGACCTGTCAATCTTTAACATCTATCCACTATGCCACTGATGTCGAGAAGCATATTGTCTCAAAGCCTATCAAATGATTTCTCACAGATGCCAATTATCTGAAGAAGTCTTTGGCAAATGCTGGGTCACAGGCAATCTGTACTTACAGTCTCCAGTGTGTACATGGAGAACCAATAGTCTCTAAAACTATGAGGAAATAAGTCCACTTTTGACATCGAGCTAAGCAAGAGCATCTGTAGGCAACTTGGATTCTCTTCTGCTTCCATCTCTAATGACCCAAATCAGAAGAAAGACTACGAGAAGACATCAGTGTGGATTCTACTCTTTTGACCATTATTGGTTGACCAATAATTCTCATCAATGTATTATATGAATGACATTTCTTAACCAAAATTACCTGAATTAATAAAAACTAACCTTATAGGTATACAGAATATGTGTTGCTTCAAAATACACTCTCAAAAGCTCAATTCTTTGCTGAATGTAGTTACTTAGTATTACCTATTTAAACAATGGGAAAGATTTCCATTTTAGCTTTAGCTAAGCCAATTTAGAACTGTTCTCTGACAGCAAGGAACAACTAGCTCAGCTATTCCCTATATAACCTCAAAATCGTAGATATCATATTAGCGTAAAACAAAATTAGAGGGTTGCTTGAATTTTCTCATTTTCTCACAATCATATATTTCCTGGATTCTAGCATCTCTACCTTCAAATTGTATTCCAAACCCTATTACTTCTCCAAACTGCACCCTGTCTACACTTAGTAATAATTTCTTAACTTGTCTATCTGCCTTCACCTTACCTTCACTTTAGAGGCTAAAGTAAAGACTTTCTGAAATACAAATCTGAACCATTTCAAGTCTTCTCATAGGTCTCAGATGTAAAACAAAAGACCTCATAATCACCACTAAGACCTCTTCTGCACGTGTACACATGTATGTAAACAGATCTGAATGCATCATCTACCATCGTCCTTCTCTCCCCTTGTAATATGCTTGTAATACTGGTAATACTAGACTCTCCTGCTTGAAACCCTTAGTACTGGCTCTTCTCTCTACCTGGAAACTACTTGCTCAACATATCCCATGACTCACCCGCTCCATTCCAGCTTGGCTCGACAGCTACTTTTGAGAAAGTTCCTGGAACATGAAGCTTAAGTATTCACTGAGGGAACGTCATTACATGACTAAAAGGGAGAAATGACTTCAGTGCACACAAGAATGAGTATCTTCCATCTAGATATACACAGGTGAAGGATTTACATATGCGTCCTATGGTACTGTTGATCAGTTGTTCAAGGTAATGTCAAAATAAACAATAAATTAAACCAAAACTCTAAGTAGTTGGGTCGTGAGATATGTATGTCATAAAATTATTCCTGCCGTCCTTGACTTAACAGTACTTATATTATGCAGGTTTTCAATCTGCATTTAATAGCCTGTGATACACAGAGAGATTATACATAGTCTGTAATTACTTTCTGACATGGAATCAAACACTGATGGAAAAATTAATGAACATTATTCTCAAGCTTGTTTTCACTGAAAACCACAAATATGGGAAATATTCACAAAGAATAAGATGAGCTTAAATCTTTCCTCCTCCCATAAAATAGTCCATTAAGTTTTCTAATTTCAAATTAAAAGGAAAAAAACTTAAAAAGTCTCAGCTGGATGCCCACCAACAGAAGACAATCTCAGCCATGAAGCAAGAAGGGGAAAAGGGAGATGGCAGATAATTCAAGCTATATGAAACCTGCCTGTAGGCTAGTTTATGTCCCTAATTATAAATCCTACAAGGTGGGGTGCAAGTCAGATGAATTAAATGCCAATATTAGCAAAGACATAAGAAGACAGACCACAGGAGAGTCCCCTAAGATTTGGAGTGTCCTTGGGGAAGGTATGTAATACAGGCATGGAAGAAGGAAAGAGCATTAGGCACAAAGTAAGTGAAATCAATAAAATTACTTGCAAAAAAAAGGTCTACTTTTGTCTGATTATACCTACTTATTTAGATACATCTTTCATCTTGAGCAGTAGCTGTTAGGGCTTCTTTTTTAAAAGCTGCCTTGGAAATGCCTTGCTCCTATATAATACACGGAAAGAAAAATGCACTTTCTCTAGCTACTAGCAATTCCTGATACAACTGTCCTCACAGAAGTAGACTGAATCCCACTGAATATGTTAGGGACTATCACTGAGTAGGCAAATAATTCTTGTAGCCAAGAGTTCTTCTAGATTCATACTCAGCACTAGGTGGGTAGTTATTGGAGTTGTCATTAATACTGATAAAGTTTATTTGTAGAAATCCAACCATGAGCAGCAGCAATGTTCTGTCTTCACCTGGCTTTGTTGTTCATTATTACCCAGTCCAGAGACCTCCAATGGCATTCGGTCACTAAAGATAAATAATTAAAACAATTGAACCCAATTATAGACTAGCGTTTATTATTTTCTACTGAGCATATGACATATCCTCTTCTTTGTCATAGTTGTTTGGTTGACATTGCTATGACGATATTATTCAGTAGCGTGCTGGTCTGTGTGTGTCTGTGTATATGAACAATGAATGATCTAATATTCATGTAGCTGTTATCCAGAATAAAGAGCATTTACAGTTGTTGGAATGTATGTGGATCTTTGTGGTATTCTTTAGAATGAAGGCAAAGTATTCTAACCAAAAAGTCCACTGCCACCTCTCTTTCCCTCCTCCTTTCCCTCCCTCCACCACTCTCCCTCCTCTGTTCCTTTCTCTCCCAATCACCATCCAAACACAAGATAAAATGACAGACACATGGGACAATATGACTGATTTTATTCTTATCATCTTCAATCTCATACAATCTATTCAGAAAAAAAAAAACTCCCTAAAGAGATGAGTGTACTGTTGATTGCTTATTATAGTAAAGCCTTAGAGAAATGGATTCCATCACACTTCCTGTTCACTTGTATAGACTCTGACTCAGTGCCTCTGGGAGTCAAGACTTCGATGAGCGTGATCCCCTCTGAAGCACCTAACCATAAAAATCTTGTTACTAACATTCCTCTTGATTAGAAAGGCACGGCCCAACAACTTCTGAGAAGCTGTCATTTGACTCTGTCATTTCAAGATGATAAATAAGTTTAACTGCATACATTTCTTCCTGTTTCATAAAGGAGCTACCATGGAGAAAGGCCTGCATATTCACAGAAATGAAACATATTTTCTGTGAATCGCAGTCTAATGAGATCAATGTGGCTCACAAACTTCCTTAGTTTGTGGGTAAGACACTGGATTGTTGGTCACTGTAAACTCAAAATGTTGGTAAAGTTACTTTCTCCAACTGCCTAAGCTTATAATCACCTCTTCTTTCCCCACTTAGATCTAAGAAAACAAGGAATCTTTAAGTTTAAAGTACAGAGGATTAAATTCTCATAAAGTCTGAAGTGTAAAGTACTGCTTGACATTCCTATTATCAATAAGAGCCTCATATATTTTCTATACAATTCCAAAATCTCATAAAATATCTACAGCTAGCAAGCCACTTGAGTAAACCAAGGTACTCAACTGAGTGCCTCATGGAAGGTACGGTAGCAATGTACAGCTATCCATCAACAATTTATTCTATCATCAAATATGAGACAATATTCCATTCTCCTTCTGTGAATAGAAATAATAAGAACAGTAACAACACAGCTTTGTTTATGTTCTACCGTGGCACACACTTAGTGTTCAGTACAGAGCTGATACTGACATTGTGTTTTTAAAGCTGCCCCCAACAAAGACTGCTGCTAATCACTATCCAAATCATTCTCCTGTTGCCCTCACGTTTAGTTTCTGTCTTGACTTTACAAAATAAAGACTATATTTACCAACATCCCTTGCGTCGAAGTAGAGCATGTATGAGAGTTATAGCAAATGGAAACTCAAATGAAAGGCTTTGTATGTGACATCCAAGACATGGACTTCAAAGGAGAAGGCAGGATTACAGGAAATCACCTCTGCTAGGAAGCTTGGGACGAATGGCTTCTACCCAGGTTTCACATGCAGAGACAAACTTAAGAGTGCCAGTACTGTCTCAGATCTCTGCCCATACCTGAAGGTTCAGATGCAATGAGTCTAAAATAGAATCTTAAATGTGAATTATTAAAGCACATCCACATACCCAGTGTTTCTAAAATGCAATATAATTTAGAACCACTGTACCAAGTCTCATCCATCTAGAATATAAAGGGTAAATCAACATTAAATACTACATTGGAAGAACTGCAAAATGAACAACCCTTAGGCTATCCCTAAAACACCCAAGCAATCTTTGACCATATAACACAGAGAACTTATTTTCTGTTAGACATGAGATGAATATAAAAAGATCTCTGTTTTCTTTCCTTCCTGCATGAAGAGCTATTTTTCCATTTACAATAATTAACACAGATATATGTTGTCTCTTCTTCTGTTTCCCATTCTTAAACTCTCTCTGGGTAAATTCTAGATTCTTCCTAATTGCCTAAGTACCACAGTTATCAGCAGCAGCAAGAAGGCATCCGTAAATAACAGGACCCTTAACAAGACCGCTGTAGTTTCTTGGAACTCTCCGTATTTGTGACTCATATCCAGATGGCACAAACTCTATGCCATCATTGCATAGATACCAAAGACTGAAGATAATCCTCTGAGCAGAGGTTCTCTACCGAGGTGCTTCTCCTCTGAGATGGTTCTGTCAGTACACATCTGGAATGCCTAGATATTTTCAGGAGTCAAAGCTGTGTGTGCTATTGCTAATAAATAGCTTGTAACATACAATGCAGACGACCCCCAATAAAAGTGTTACCTAGCGCAAAATATGACCATACAGAAACCGAGTCGCTTGGTTCCAGAGAATTCTCAGGAGGCCTAGCTATTGATAGTTCCCTAAATATACATTCTCTAAGAAGCATCTCACATCTAGCAGAAAACAAGTTCTCTGATGACAGAGTACCTGTTTCTCAATTCTACTCCTAAACCTGTCTGTAGACATTCACCCTTCACTTCTGCCAGCCAGCGCAGTGAAGCGGGAACAGAACTCTGCAGTCAGATCCCTTGAGCCAGAGCCACTGATCCAGCATTGACAACAGGCAGTCTGGGCCACCTCGACCCACGTTTCTTTGTCTGCACACTGTAGAGATTAGGGTTGTAGAGAGATTCTTAATACAGCTACAAATACTAAAGAAGCTAATCCATATAGTCGCAGGACACAACCTGATACATAATAAGTAATTAATAAGGTAATAATGGTATTTTTATAAAAATTTAATGGTTGAGTGTTTTATGGCATTCAGCTATTATAAAAGATCTCTTCTTGTCCACATTTTCACTTGTTAAGCCCTTTTCTTTCACCCCGCTTTTGATCACTGTGACAGCTGACAGGGCGCTACTGTTTTTAATCTGTGGACACAGATAACAACAGTCAGAGGCACCTTAAGCCCTATTGTTCTTCAAAGAGCTCACCTACCCCGGTATTTTTCCCTAGGACCAGTTTTTCCATAAGCATCCAAATGCTCTATCTTTTCACATACCACAGAACCATAGAGAACCATACCTCATTTCCTCTAATAATTACATTATTAGTTTGCACAATGTTAGTAATTCCAAGAAAAATGCGTGCTGCAAATTTCTGTAAGGCTCTGCGCAGTGACACGGTGCTGGGAGGGTTAGATAAAATGCCAGTGGCTCCTGGCCTCTCATCCTAAGCTATGCCTCCTTGCTTTTTCTGCAAACTAACTTTGTAAAGCCATTCACACGAATGTTCCCATTTTAAGCATCTATGCCCGTTCTCCTTCAGCCATTCTTCAGTCCTGCCTGCCTACCTCCAACACATAAATTGGCTACTTTTTATCTGTATGCTGCCAAGCACTGAGAGTCCTTATGAGACTGGCACTTTGATGGGCACTTCACTTCCATTGTCTCCTAAATCCTTGGCAACACACATTGTTAGCCCCATTTCATAAACAAGACCATGGCTCCAGTCAAGAGACTTATTGCCCATAATGAGGGATGGGATCCAAAGCCCTAGCTCTGTCTGCTGAAGACATGCTACTTTCACTGATGCTCCCTGCCCAGCCTGTGCTTGACACCTCTATAGCACCTGACAAAACAAAGCACTTGATAGGAGCCTTGCCCTGAGCTGGTCTTCTTTCCCTCTACCACTGCTCTCATTGCCTTGAGTGAAAGGATTCCCTCCACCATGATCACCTCTTATAATCCCACTGAGGCGGTTCTGATGGAATTTCTCACTGCGTAATGAAGTACTGAAAAAGAAGAGAAAAGCCCAAATTCTCACTCAGACAAAGGGAGCATGTTTCATTTAATTATTCTCCCTTATCTGAAGTGCTGCAGGACACTTCTGCATTAATTCTGGGCATGTGTGGAGATAACCTACCCTTCAGCCTGACTTCCCACTTTAAAAATCTACATTTCATCCAAGAGACACATATAATAAATCTGCTGTATTAAAAAAAAAAGAGCTCCTTATTTCCTCATTTTCTCTCACTGGCATGACAAGATTGTGGAGCATTAAGTTTCAGAAGAAAAAGGCACAGAAGAAAAAAGAAGTGAAATGGCTCATTCTGGCTTCTCTTCTTCCGCCTGGACCAGAAGCTCCGCAGAGGACAGTAAGGGAGAATGGGAGAGAGGAAGTCAGAGCAAACTGCTAGTAACAACCATCATTCAGGTAAGCAGCCGGGAACTGGAAAGTTTCCCTTTGACTGCCTTGGGTTCTTTCGTCTCATGTCAAGGCACTCATAAACGCCTATTGATTTCCTTCAAAACACGTCTTAAATCACCATGCTTTCAACATTCACTAAATGACTGCTGTGGGCAAGCAACTATGCTATGTACCATGGTGTCATGTGTGTATGTGCGTGACTCCATCAGCTACATACACATATATAGTGCATATATGTTTATTTAACTAGAGACAGTTCTCCTCCTCAAAGTCCTGCAGTCTAGTAACTGAGAACAATGTGCACAATACAACGTAAATTTATTAGACAATCACAGCGAAAGGCCTAGTACAATTCACAAAGATTTGGTGGAGAAGACGAAACTTAAAACTGCCTCGAAGAACAATATGCTTGGAGGAGAGGATATTTCATCCTCTTAGTACAAATATTCTTTCACATTTAAATTCAGTAATTTAATCACAACTTCTATGACAGCTATGTGTGAGAAAGGCAAATGAGCAGTTATGGAATTGCTATTGCAGGATTGAAATTTTCACTTTGTGTGCTCAGCCATGACCCTCTGGTGGGGTTCCAGGACCCCAGTATTCTTCCAAATTATTTGGCATACTTCTTCGTAACATGTAAACCTCACTCTACTTATTTCATTTCCAGTTAGGGTCATTGCTTTTTCTTTCTTCTCTACACTTATCGTCTAAGCCTTCTCTGTTGAATCTGCCTCATTTCTTGCAATTTCACCCAGCATCTTCTTCTGGGTCCCATGTGCTTAAGCAGATGAGCACTAGAGCAGGCATTTGCCTAGAGATAAATGCTAGCTCTGCCACTAGTGAGCTACAGAACCATGGCAAAGACAGATATTTTTTACCTCATTTTCCTCTCATTTGAAATCCAGATACAGTCATTACCATTTTCATCATTACTGCGACAAAATTCTAGACAGATGAACATAGAAGAGGGTTTACTGATTCGGGCCCATACCGCCAGAGCTTCGGAGGGTTTAGTTCACCGTTGCTTGATCCTATACACCTGGATAGAATGTCTCAGAGGTTGGGCTGATAGAACTGGGGTTTCAGAAAGGAACAATGGAAAGAGAATGCAAAAAGGAACTTGAGCAGCACACACACACACACCAACAAAAACAGGCTCCCAGTGACCTTTTACCTCCAAACGGGTCCTTCCTCCTACTTTGCACTTCATCACACTTACCTGTCATATTATGAACCTATTAAAGCATTAATCCATTCACTGTGTCAGAGCCTTCATAATCTGGTTGGATCTAGAAATAATTAATAGATACACCATAGGTGTGTTTCACTTATCTCTTAGGTGTTTCCTAAACTAATGAAGTTAATAAGATTAGCCATCACACAGATTAATGACTCAATGCCCCAAACTGTCAAACAAAGAGATGCTTAGAATGATGCCTTGCAACTAATGAGTGATAAATAAATGATACCTGTGTATATTAGAGAATATTTCTTTGCAAGACATGTTTTTCCCTGTCTTAATAATATTCTGTTATTTTTCTGCCAGGAAAGCAATCTCTCCTGAAGTCTGTCTGCACTGTTAGGTGATAAAAAAAAAATCCAGTATTTACAGGAAAGCATTCATTCTCCCTCCCTGGAACCTCAAGATTGCAGTTCAAAGCATCTGGTGATGTTATCTGTGAAGACTTGAATTGGTACCCGCTCTTGGGATTCTCAAAGCACTCTTCCCTAAGACTTGATGGTCTAATTCTTCATGTATGTGAGCTTCCCCAGATTCTACCACTGAATTTCTCTTCTGCTTAATTTTGCTCAAGTTGCTATCAAATATTTGCAATGAACTAGTTTATACATCAGTCACTTTATTCTAAGGAAAACCCTAGTCTCTTCCTTTCCCCCAGCGCCCCACCTCTCACAAAGAGGTCTCTTTAATTACCTTCTATTTGCCTGTTACCTCCCACCCTTCAAAGCCAATGCTTTCTGAGCTATTATCCATCTTCTTGCTGTTACTCTCTCCTGTTCTGTTCCGGGATCTCCCCTGCCACTGATTTTCCCGTCCTTTATGCAACACTGTGCTGTACCTTTATATTCAGATGGATCAGGCTGAACATTCAGGGGAAGAAGGTACATCAAAAGTACTAACAGTACCGTCTGGGCTCAATCACTGCCACCTACCAATGTTTCTTGACTCTTTATCAGACCAGATGGCTTCCCGTTTTTAAATTCTGCCTTGTACCTCCAAGCGCGTAGCTGGGTTTTTTTATCTGCTACAGGATACTAAAACTCTTTTTTTTAAAAAAGTAAATACTTACCCACCAAAGACCCTGTATATTAACTATCTGGCCAGAGTCAATAGAAAAATTTAAGAATACTGCCCGACCTATCACTCAAAGCCCTAAATCTGCATAAGCCTCTCAGGCATCTGCATGAACTGTTGATTTTTCTTTGATCTTCTTAATTATGACAGATTTTTTTAAATGTAGCCCTTCCCTATTTAACAGAGCAGTGTTGTCTTTAAAATGAAGAAAAGAGTGGTTTTCTATGGTTTTAAGAGACATAGCAGGACAATCTTCAGTGCATATGGGTAGTGATTGGTTTCCGACATTCGCCAGTTCCTCCAGAAATTAAACCTAATCAGGAAAACAGCAGCATGGAACAGACCTAGTGAGTTTCTCTCCTGCCATCTGGTCTGATAAGGAAGTCAAACATTAGTAGGTGGCAGTGGCTAAGGACACATAGTACTAATAGTACTTTTGATATCTCCTCCTTCCACTCTGAATATCGAGCATGATCCATCTGAATACAAGGGCCTCCCAGCAATCTTCAGAAGAGAATTTTTTCTATTTGTTAGCCCTAAATTCAGTCCCTGACATATCAATGTATCTCAACAGTAATTGTGGTATTTCTGAAATTTAACAGTAACTCCTGTTAAGAGTCATTTAGATTTGCCTGACAACAACCTTCAAGTTTGATTGCGTTCCTCATCGTTTGTGAAAGATCAAGGTTTCTGTAATTGCTCATTGGGGTTGCCAACTAGACACACCTGGGGAGGGGGAACCTTGGTGGAAGAATTGCCTCTATCAGATTTCCCCGTGGACGTTAACCAGGTGCAGTCCCTCTGAGTCTTTCTAGAAAAAGTGAAGGAAGAAGGACGCCAACCAGAATCCTCCCCTATCTCTCTACAGAGAGAGAAACAGACCTGGTTGAGCACCAGATGCCCTATCACACACATTATCAGGCATGATTCTGTTGCAACCCCACCCACATTATCTGTGCCAGCGTTAGTGGGCTCTTTCCTTGGCTTTCCCTTAGCTTCTACTGGCCCCCTTAATATATAGATTCTTAAGCCTCAGGGCATTTGATAAATAGTGGATTGTATAACAAAACCCATTAACATCCATCACTGAATTCACCATCAGCCCAAGCCAGTCACCAGGGAATGGAGCTTTGCTGAGGCACACTCCATTATGCTGAGATCCAGTAGAAACCTTGGGGCTGGAGAGTCCTAAAAACCTCTCCATTAACTAGATTTGGCTTGTATGGTCGTCCTGTAGTTTTACTAATACATCCCTCCAGCCTGTCATGCTGTCTGCCACCCAAATATACCTTAGATTTCAACAGCTCACATTTCTTTGAGCAAATCTCTGGTCTGTTCCAAATTTCCCCTATTTTCATGGAAATATTGAAAAAGTTTTAAATTGTTTTGTAAGTTACCATACAAGATAATGTATTTCATTGAGGCATTCATACATGATTTGTTCTATTTGTTCTTTTTCTTCTTCATTCACTTTTCCATCTCCCCTCTAAGTTCCCCTTGACCTCTTTTGCTGGCACCCTTCCTCCACACAATATTCTTCCTTCTGCTCTTATGGCATATACATCTTATTACCTTCTCTGTTCATCCCATCCCTACCTTAAGTCTCTTCTTCCCTTGCTATGGCTCCCTTTCTAGTTTCAACACACACACACACGCACACACACACACAGAATATAGAACACTTATATAGAGAAAACACGGTGACTGTCTTTCTGAGCCTGGCTGACAATGCTTACCCTAATGATTCTCAGTGTTGTGTATTGTCCTGCAAATGTCAAGATTTCATTCTTTATACTTAAGTAAATTCACATTATGTATACATACATTTTCTTTTTCCATTCATATGGGCATCTAGGCTTGTTTAATTTCTGAGGTATTACAACTAGTATAGCAATAACCATGAATAAGCAAGTATTTCTGTAACAAGACCTGGAATCCTTCAGATCCATACTCAGGATTGAGATAGCTGGGTCATATAGTAAGTTACTTTTAGTTTTGTGAGAAACCTCCATACTAATGTCCAGGGTGCATTTCCACCAACTGTGAATAGTGTTGCTCTTTATCAATATTACTCGCTTGTTTTCTTGGTGGCAGTCATTTCAACTAGGGTGAGATGGAATCTCCACGTGGTTCTATGTGCACACTGCACCCACTTTTTTCACTGTATGTTCATTTCTTAATAGATGCTAATGGCTCTGCTTCTTCCACACCAGTGAAATTTCTGGAAGTTCACCAATGCTATCTTTTTACCTCTTAAGTGTTCAAACTCCTAACCTAGCTATAAATCCTGCTCATGCCCCTGCAGAACTGACTGGGTGTCCCAAACCTGGATCAAGCATCTCTCTCATCTAGTCCTAAAACAAATACTCATATGACTTCACACCACCCAGTCAGCCCATGCTCACTCAGTTACCTCCCAGCTCTCACCAGCTGACCAACACTTTGACTTAGCTTCCCCAGTAAAGACAGCAATGATTTCTGACTTTCTGTTTGTTATGATCTGCCTCATTCCTTATGCCTCATACCAGTTTCTTCAGAATCTAGAGTCTGCACTTGATTCCCTTCCTCTTTTGCCACTCAACTGTCTCTGTTCACACTCTTGGCTGACATTTCCCTGCAGAGTTCCCTGCAGGTGACACACCTGCCATTCATCATTTGCTCTTTACATTTCAATATTTATAATAATTACTCCTTGTGAGTTTTCAGTTCCTACACATTAACCTAATAGAAAGATTTTGGAACCCCTTGGCATTGTGACATCTCTCAAGAAATTCATCATTGAGGTGTCCATTAGACTTCTACCAAGCAAGGCCATTTTCTACATATAATAGGAACTGCTGATCTACAAAGGTAAGTGAGAAACAACACAACAAGCAAGATAAAGCGATGAGTGTCAGAAAAGTGGCTGTAAGACATGAACAAACAAATTATTCTAAGAGTACAGAGGAAGAGGAGGATTAGCTCTCCTGGGGTGTGCAGGAGGCTTTGCCTTATGTTCCTGAATATGTTGTATTTTAATTCCTTTGTTACAATTTCTTTTTCTGTGTACCATTGCTACATTTGTAATACAATATAACCAAAATGTCCAATGACGGAGGAGCTTCTATTATTGTTATCATATTTTAAATAAACTACAATACACACTTACACTGCATTAACTGACATATCTCTAATTCACTTATGAACATGAAATCCAATTTTGTTTTCATTAGAAAACTACACAGAATGATAGTACCATATCTGAGGTATATACATGAAATCCCATCTGTGGAAAAATGAGTATCAGAAAGGTGCATTTTTGTACATGCGTATCTCTTTATGGATGTACACATGTTTGCAAACATGTTGTTTATACTTCCTGTTGTTGACAATCTAAAAAAATAAAATTTATATTTTTGGTAAGTATAATAAATTGGTGGTCCAATACCCCTCCTCTAGAAAATCCCTTTCTTGCAGCAGAGGATAGCAATGTTCCTATTTGCCCTATGGGCACTTTAGGCTTGGCATCTGCAGTTGGTTATCTGATGTAAGCAAAGGCATGTGATGTACTCCCATGAGCTTTAGAGTTGATAAGGGTCACTGTAATGACATAGCAATATGCAAAACACACTATTTTGGAGCAAATGAACTCAAGATTCAAGGGAGTCCATTCCCTGAAAAAGATAAAAATAGCAGGTCAGAGTGTACAGGCTTGTAATCCTAGCTCTCAGGAATATAAAGAGTTCAAGGTTAAATTCAGATGCATATCATATTCTAGTCCAGACTGGGCAACACTTGACACCCTACCTCAAAACAAGAGAGGTAGAGACAGAGACAGAGACACACAGAGAGAGGGAGACAGGTACATAGAGTGAGAGAGTATTCTCCAATCTACTTCTGATATATTTCCCTTCTTACTTGATCTTAATTGTTTTATTGCTTGCTGATAACACACACACACACACAACCTCTACACTCATTTTTAATACAATAAATGGATCACTTTAGTCATACATGGCATGCTTCTAAAAGGTTACTGTTGGAAAACGAAAACTCTCATTGGTTACAATGGTGGTCTTCCCCAATGGAAGAGCGTGCCAATTGGTTCTCCAGTACCAAATAGTCACCCCTGAAAACATCTAAACAAACAACATAATACACACTGAATAGGTTACATTTATGATTATATACATATATATACATACACCTGTACATGAAATAAAAACTAATGAAAAAGAGGCCATTAATTTGAGTGGGAGGAGGAAGAGGAATATTAGAGAGTCTGTATGAAGAAAAGGAAATGGAAAAATTTTATAATTGTATTGTAATCTCGAAAATAAAAATACACAGTGATTCTGCATCACAGAACTGTACAGGTCTTCTACCCTAATCATTAGAATCATTCTTGATTATTTAATCCATGTCTTCTCCAAGGTCTCATTTTGCTATTTCATATCCCTCACCAAAATCCTACCATTTTCTCCCTTCAAATGTCTTCCACATCTATATTGTCTTATCCATTTCAACTGTAACTGCTGCTCTACTCCAATTTGTCTTAGTTTAATGAACTTCCAATTGCAAGCTCCTCCTAGTTACATATATTACATGCTGTGTGCAAATCATCAAATAATATATATATCATGTCCCCAACTTTTAACTTTCTAATGGTTCTTACTGTTGACTAAGTGAAATATTAAAGTTTAACCAGCATCAAATCCTTTTGCAATCTAGTAGCAATATGCTGTTTAAACTTAAGAATCACTTCTCCCTTGTAGAATATCGGATTGTCATCTACTTAAATGGGATTACAAGAATGAGTACTATGTTAAGCACTCAAAATTATGATTTTATATTTTATATACTTATTCTTTTATAATATTAATAACTGTGATAGTTTTTAAAGGGAGCTTCAAATTCTATGACACCATTCCCATTGAAAGATACTATTTATGTGTTAGTGTTCCTAGATTTCTAGGGCCTACAAAATAAAACAAATGATTAATAGCTCACATAATTCACCAAAAGCAACACTGTTCAAATTCTTAGAATGAATCAGAAAGAGCACTCAGTGCCTGTCTTGCAAAAGGGGAGGAAGATAAAAAAAAAAGGGGGGAGTGGTGCATGTGATCAATATAATTATTAATAATGGAACAAACAGATCATGTAACCTCTTGGGGGAGGTGGAATCACTATTAACAAGTTCATCAATATGAGACCACCTGCTACACAGGGGCTCTAGTGTCGTGGAGAAACTAATTGTTGGTGGCTCATATGTGAGCACTAATTGAGATCCCATGTGACAGCCAATATTAAGTAGATACACTTAGTAAAGATGCTCTCACTCCTGTCCCATCTATTAAACTATACCCAGGAAGTCAGCTTCTCAAGCTAAGATCCTAGATACTGTGATGTTAAGTCATTATGGGATCAACATTTTTCAAACTCTTGACATCCACAATCCATAAGCATAATTGCTTTACTGCCAACACTAAGAACGACATCTTATTCAGCAGTATAAAGTTGAATCAAATGTTGGAAGTAAAGCCTTGTCATAAAGAAAGTTTAGCAATGTGTAGCATAAGCTTTGGGACTAGACTGTGTGCAACAACTGGAAAAGCCATGGAGATGGCAAGAGTTAGCAGAAACTTGAAGGTCTTAAGAGGTAGGTAGAACATCCCCATTGCCTCAGTGTGTGGGTGCACCCCTCGCAGTCCTGAGTTCCTTGCTCGTGCTCACTCTCCTTCTGTTCCTCCTTTGGATCGTGAGACTTCAGTCCAGTGCTCCAATGTTGGTCTCTGTCTCTGTCTTCTTTCATCGTCTGATGAAGGTTAATATTCAGGGGGATGCTTATATGTTTTTCTTTGGGTTCACCTTCTTATTTAGCTTCCCTAGAATCACGAATTATAGTCTCAATGTCCTTTATTTATGGCTAGAAACCCAATATGAGTGAGTACATCCCATGTGTCAGGCCAGCTGGCCGGGGACTGAAAAAGCATGGGACAAAACCGGTCTCGCTGAACATAATGGACAATGAGGACTACTGAGAACTGAAGAACAATGGCAATGGGTTCTTGATCCTATTGCACGTAATGGCTTTGTGGGAGCCCAGGTAGTTTGGATGCTCACCTTAATAGACCTGGATGGAGGTGGGTGGTCCTTGGACCTCCCACAGGGCAGAGAAACCTGCTTGCTCTTTGGGCTGAGGAGGAAGGAAGACTTGATTGGGGGAGGGGGAGGGAATGGGAGGTGATGGCGGGGAAGAGGCAGAAATCTTTAATAATTAAATAAATTAATTAATAAAAAAAAGAGGTAGGTAGTGAGGACTTGAAGGATAATATTGTAAATATTATTAAAAACTGAATGAGAAGCTGGAGATAGTTCATTGGGTAAGATGCTTTCTATTCTAGCATGAAGACCTTAGTTCACATCCCCAATAGCCACCACATACATGTGTCATACATGTCTGGTTAGCAGAGAAAACTAGATCCCAAAGGCTCACTGGCCAAGCATTCTAGGTGACATGATAATCTCAAAGTTCTGGGAGAGTCCTTGTCTCAAAAGATGAGGAATGTTAGAGGAATACATACAATCTCTGCCCTCCACACCGGCGTGTGTGGATGAGCAAGGCTGTACATCCACTTACACATACATGCACATAGCATACAGTAAAAACTAAGCAGAATAAGAGGAAGTTTTTGTTATATAACAAAGGGTTGCCACTTGACTACCTTAGGTACCAAGAAAAATAAGGAATGTAACTACAGAACTAAATTTGTGCAGCCAAAGAGATTTCTAGGCAAAAAATTTGAAAGTGACAGCTGATTCTTCTCACCGACTGTGGATTTTTTTTACAAAGAGAAGATATGAGCTAAAGAATGAACTGTCTATTCACAACCAAAATTTACAAGAAGAAGTGTAAAGTAGTTAAGATTCTTTGAATTTGAAATGTAAATGCTTTCTCCCTTTTAGCCTCATTAGATGGAAGAAGGTTATTAAAGAACGGCTTCAAGAAAATAATAATAGTACAGATCACCATCATGAAACACAGCCTGAAGCTAAAAGCAAGAGCCCCTGTTCTTTAAACCCTCAGATTCTATTGAAGTAGCACCCCAAGGCTTTTTCAAAAGATAAGTATCTTTCCAAAAATTTTTAAAAAGCTGTCTCATGAAGTCTCTCTGTTAAACAATGAGTATATGAGAACCTTTATTCCACAAAGCCTCAACATAGACAAAGATTTATCCAAAAGACATCTATGGATCTAGAGCTGTCTGAGAGAGTGGCTATAGCCTCATAGCTTAAAAATCTTGATTTTTATTAAGTATACTTGCTTAACTGTAAAGTTACAGAGCCTGTGGAACCCAACTTTGCACATATAAGAATGGAGCTGAAGTTATCCACTTGTAGACACAAACTATTTTGCATTTGGAAAAGAATTTCTTCAGAGGCAAAATTAAAAGACTGAAGAATGAGTTCAAGTGCCAAGAAAACCACCCACAGGGAACAGCAATGAACCATGGCTAAGGAACTGGCAAGACTGACCAGTTGGACTTTAGAACTGCTACAGGCCATTGACTATTTGATCGTCACATTACTTTCTATTCTGGAATACAGATGACTATCATAAACACATTCGAAATTCACCATTGCCTGTGGGTTGTGGGACTGTGGAAGAAAGTCATTTACTTGGTGATCTTTATAACGGGTCTTTTGAGTGATTAGAAGATATGACCAAGAAACCAAAACTGAGTCACCTTGTCTGCACCTGGTTTCCTCTGGCATGTAAGATTGCCGATCTCAAATGTCAGCATGTGTTATTAACAGGCTGATTCCCATTAGAGAGTATATATTCTATGTGGACTGAGTGTAAGCAGTTTGTGAACAGAGAACAGACTGTTAATTTTAAAACAAGAACACAAATTCCTTGGCATTCTTCTCATTAAGATCTGGCGAGGATGTATTCTTGTGTTGAGTCTAGACTATTGTTGATAACTAACATAAGGAAAAAAAACAATGTCATAGAAATAATAAAATGTGACATCAGCAACAGTCTCAGAGAACTATCTTATAGCCCTTTAGGGCACTTACCCTTGGTGTTTTTGCTGGTTAATTTTATGTCAACTTGAAACAGGCTAGAGTCATCTGAGATAGGGGAACCCCAGGTGAGAAAATCTCTCCATCAGATCAAGCTATAAGTAAGCCTGTAGAACATTATTTTAATTAGTGATTGTTGAGGAAAGGCTCAACCTATTACAAATGGTACCATCCCTGGGATGGTGATCCTGGGTTCTGTGAGAAAGCAGGATATGAAAAGCGAACATGAGGTGCAAGTCAGTAAGCAATAAGCCACCATGACCTCTGCCTCAGTTCTTGCCTATGGGTTTCTTCCCAGTTTGAGTTTCTACCTTGGCTTCCCTCAATGGATTGCAACTAATACATAAGCAAAATAAATGTAAAGGATACATAAGCCAAGTAAACCTCCCCCAACTCATGGTGTTCCATCACAGCAATAGAAACCCTGACTAAGACAGTATTCTTCTAAACTACCATGTAAGAAACCAAAGAAAGCAAACCTCCCTTATGCTACCATATTTTAAGCAAGCCGGGGTCATGCAAACACTACACACAAATGCTATGGCACGCAGCCCCAGCTGATATCTCAGGAGACTAATAATAAACCACCAAATAAATATTATTCCAGGTGATTCTGACCCTGGTTGTAAGGCGCCAGTCATCACGTCACCCCATCTGAGATGCGAACAGTACTGAGCAGAGACAGGTTACTTCCACCACACAGTTCAATTCCATACTGCAAAGGCTCTAGACATAATACACTGGATGCATCATGCACATCCTTTTTAGAGTAGTTTGTTTTGCAAGGACAGGAACCAGAGCAGAAAAGTAAGAGAAGTCACACTTTTGGTTTTCAAACAAGAAAACTAGAAAAGGAAGAGGCTAAGTAATGAACCAAGGTCACAGAAAAGCAAGGCACGAACTTGGAAACAGATGTATCTGATGATAAAACCCCTTCTGTAGTCATCCTACCACACCAGTCTCCATGAGGACGTTCCAACAGCTCTGTCTCTTCCTGATAATATTTCCCCAACCAAGCACTCTGTGCGCACAGCATCTGCTTCCCTGGGACCAAATCATCATTCAAGGTCTAACTAACTCCACTCTCCTCCATGAAACACATGCCTGCACAGCAATTGTTAGCAATTTCTTCATCTTCTAGAGGGCTTGGGATTGTATCCTCCAACTGGACAATTGATGAATACTAAATGATGCTAATTCATAACTGGTGAATCTGTTGTTTTCCTTGTGTGCAGTCCCCGATTATCCTCCTGAGTTGTGTTCCTAGAATAAGGCTAAAATCTAATTTTATGCAGGATTGCAGCAGGTAACGCATAACTGAGATGAACTGAGCACAAAAGAATAAAGCGGATCTGGAGAATGTTATCATGAGAAGTAAATGTCAGATGTAAACAAACTGGTCACCACCTAACTTCAGCCCATTGACTTTCTTCAAGGCATAAATCACCACCTTGCACGTTAAATGTGTGAATGATTATTTCCTTTCATTGGAACACTAGATCTCCAGAAGAAACGAAGCTTTGCTCTTTGTGGCTGTATTTCCAGAATCTATCCAGTATCTGTGGTAGCATCCAATCAGCAAATGTCCATTGAATGAATAAATGAATGAGGAAATATTACAGAATACAGATGTGAGTCACATGATATAAGATCTTGCTGTGGGATAACCGTGAATATATGTTGCTGACATTGGTTGATAATAAAAGTTCCTTTAGCCTATAGCAAGGCAGAATAGAGCTAGGTGGAAAAGTCAAGCTCAATACAGGGAGAAAGACAGAGGAAAAATACAGGAGTCGGTGGAGAGGCAAGCCAGGCACCCCAAAAGAAAGATGTCAGCGACTGGTAAAGCCTTGTCCGCATGGCAATATATAGATGAATAGAAATGAGCTAATTTAGATGTGAGAGCTAGTTAGTTAAAATGCATGAACTATAGGTCAAGCAGTTTGTAATTACTGTTAAGGCTCTGAGTGATCATGAAGCAGCTCCAGGATGGGGTAGGACAGAGAAACCTCCATTTACATTTTGGGGGTTCTTAGGAGAAGGCAGAAATTGTTTTATATGCAATCTGTCAATTTGTAAATATTAAACAATTTAAGAAAAAATGACAAGTTTTTTTAAGGGATGGATAAACTCAATGCATTGCAGATTAGGATTAAATACCTAATTTGCATTTGCAGCCCCGTACCAGGGGTATCTTAAACTCTTTATCTTTGTAATTATTTTAAATAGTGTTTTGCAAAGTATAGGCAGTTTGCAAAGCAGAGGACGATGGTCATGATGATGGCTCTAGTGCTCACACCTAGGGCACTGTGAGGTTCAGCTCCATATTATTAATATGCTACCCAAGCTCCTGCCTCATAGCTCAAACACCATTGCTGCAACTTCTGCTCTACAATGACCACCTGGACCTCACACGACAATCCCACAGCCAGGACTCTGAAGCCGACTCTCTTCTCCTCCCATCTGTTAAGGGCTGAGAAATGTCATTCCCAGGTGCCCCCAGTAATAAAGGGAGAAGTCAGTGAGAAGGAAATAGATTGCATTTCGAAGGGGTGACAGAGAAAGCGAGTGGGGTTTCAAGCTATGTTTCCACAGCTGATAAACAGGAGCTTTTTTTACTGACTTGGGGATTTTTACATTATACAGTCTGAAGTTTTCTTTCAGCTGACCTTTCAATTTTTTTACTATTATGTTTTTAGCTTTTCTACACTAAAATTACTAAGCATAAATGATAAAATGCTTCCTGATTACATAGAGATCCCTAACAATAAAAAGTCACATCGAAAGAACTAGAGTGGTTTTTACAAGCAGGTCTTAGCAGCAAGCATAATTATGTAGAACTGAGGACACTTTCACGGTCCTTTAAAGAAAATACACCAGGCTCAAGCACTTCCAGTATACTTCATGCTAGCTGAGCCGCTGTAAGTCAGTCATCAACTTTGGAAGACACAAAAGGAAATGAGATATCCTCATGTTCCTTTTCTGTGTATGGTCCAGTGAGCGTAGACTTGAAATGTCCACAGAAGACATCGACGAGCATATGAGGAATTCAACATTTCAACTTATTGTAAGTCCAGAGAGTAAAATAGCTGCTGGCCCTCTATACTCAGCATTTAGGGTATTACTTTAATGATTACACAGATGAACTCACTCTGGAGTTTTTCAATAATGACATTAATTTTGCATGCAGTTTTTTAAAAAGCAGGTTCCATGGTGGTTTAAATTAAAATTAACTGAGAAAAAGATCTTTTGCCAACACTATTTTTCAAAATGCATGTTATTATAGAGCTGTGAATCCCAACCGATTAAAAACAGAACTTTCTAATCAATTATTCTGTTATGGGCAAGGAAAATGGAATATAGGAGCTATGTAGTGGGAAAGATCACAAGATAAATTCCCTTAAAGGCATGCAGGTGAAGTGGTAAAAAGAGAGTCCCTGGGCACAGAAGAGAAAGGCCAGACCTTGGGGACAAACAGATTTGACTTGTGATTTTTGACTCTTGGAAGGTTACTTAATTTGTTTAAACCCCAATTACTCATGTGGGAAAAGGAGAACCATAATAGCCTTTATAATTAATATGAAATTTAAAATAAATGCTTAGTTATTGTGGAAGAATTGAAATGACGAATAAATTGCTCATTCACCATGGCTTAGCCTAGCATGATACAATGCAATAGAAAAGTGTCTAGAACACTTGGTCTTTACCACGAAGTTAATGCAGACAATGCCTGCACTACCTCACACTACCTAAGAAAAGTAGACGGAATAATTATACAATGAAGGGTGATATCTCTTCTATAAAGTATCTTGGATTTTGGAATATACTAAGTATTATAAGTGCATATAAACATATATTGTAAATGTACAATAAATGCGTGGAAAGGATAAATGCAAAGGTGAAGTTAGGGTTCCCAGTGGAGATGATATCGGAGTGAGTTCTGCTAGAGAGCTTCGATTCTATTCAATATGGTTTACTTCTCAGAGCTGACTAATAGGTAAGTGGAGTTCATTGTATCATTTGGTACATTTTCTATACATTTGAACAAAATTCATAATAGAAAGATACACCAGGAACCAAGAAGTGTTTCAGAAAAGTCAAGTGCTGTTCTAGGCATGCCCAGGCTTGGGGTGGAGAGGAGGAAAGTCAGGGCCCATGAAAACAGGGGACAGAGATGGTTGAAAGAATAGAAAATTGAGTATAGTGGGAGAAAAGTTTCTGTCTCACTTTGAAACAAGGATTACGTTTAACCTCCAATAACTAAAGACTTTGGCTGTGTCAGATGTGAAAGCATTGCAAGTGACGCCTGTGAACCTAGAAATCAGATTACTTTAGAGGGTACACAGGATCCAAAGCAACATTAGGCTGATAATACTTACGACAACCCCACTCTTGGTAGTAGTTTCTCGGTATGTGAAGTTGCAAATCGCCCAGGCTAAATAATACGTGGACATAAGAGGGGTCTGTGAAAAGTGGTCTGTTACCCATCCGTCTTCCTCGAACACAGACGTCTCCACTGGCATATTGGATAGAGACAAGTAGGTGGCTTGATGCTTGATACTGATTTTGAAAGTGGCCTTGTAGATTGGCTCATCGAAACATGGGAACGCCTTCCTGGCATGCGTAGGTGAGAACTGAGTAACACCAAGGAATCTGGGGAGAAGAAGAAGGAGAAGAAAATGAAACGCTGATTGCATGTATTGCTTCAATTAAAGTAATGACTCTATTGCATACCTCAGGTAGCATATTTTGATAAATCTGAAAATACACATTTTTTCCTAAACTATGCTTATATCCATGAATAACATAAAAGTACAGTTCATGTATAATATACTGCCCCAACAATAAGAGTTCTTCAGGGAAGTTTTTGTCTCGATTAAAGTAAACTCTCTAAACCCAGAGCAATGCTTGCTGGATGAAACACTACACTCTACAGAGAAACAACTCATGGGCACTTTGGCAAACACTGAGAAATAATGGCTCTTTTATTGTGCATATCACGTTCTCCCTGAAGCTAGGGCATCCAGTATATAGAGATAATGAGATAGAAATCCAAACACGGTCATTAAATGGGGGGGAGGGGGCTCATAGACCTTCACTGGGAAATATCTATAGCCTCAAATTTGAAAGCATGCAATCTACTTATGTTAAAATAAATGACTTTAATATCTATTAAATCTTGGTCTGAATTCTGCCTCTCAAACTTCCTTTAGCCACACCAATTCTAAAACCTCCCTCAAATGAGAAACTACACAATTCTAATCCCAAAATTATTGTAAAGCTCAGATGGAGGAAAGTGGGAGGGGGGTAATAAAGCCCCCAACATTATGAATAGCTGCAGCAGGCAAGCAAAGACCAGTCATGCCTGGTTCATAAGAACTTTATCTTTTCTTGTCACTATAATTGACATTTATACTGCACAGTCCAGAGAGCCCTGATTTTAGGAAAATGGCTCACCCTATACATGGCTTCATTTTTTGTGTGTGCTTAAGTTACTCACAGTCAGCTAAGGTCCAGAAATATTTCTATAGTGTGATGGAACTCGAAATGTATGGTGAGGTGAGACCATATTTATACAGCTTTATTACAGCATAGTATTAGAGCGTTTTATTTTATTACTAGCTGTTAACCTCTTAGTATTTCTAACTTATAAATTAAATTTTATCATCTGTATGTACACACTGGAACAAATATTGTGTATATATAGTGCTCATGACTGCAGACATTCATTGAAGGTCTTAAAATGTGTTTCCCATATAAAATTGGAACTACTATGATTACACAAACACACACATACATACACACACATACACACATAAATATATAGGTTATCTGTACAATATATAAACTAAACGTGTACATATATATCAAATACATATATATTTGATACATATACATACTTTCTGATAATTTTGTTAAAACTAATCAGAAGTTACTACACACCTTCACAGTCTATTGTTACAAATGAAGACACTCAAGCCCTTTAAGGACACTCTTATAATTAAGAAATAATTTATAATAAAAGCTGAACTTTTCAGCTACAAAATCTTCTGTAAGGCAAGTCAATATCGGACCCTTTGAAAGATATTAATAAATTCTCAAGTCATTGCTTCAAAGGCTGCTTCATCCATGAGTAGCTAGCTCTCTGCCACCCCACTCTCTATTGTTCAGGGTATACATGGCTAATATCACAGGATACACTTCCATAGAGAACTTCAGCTTGACTTCACAGTTATTCTCAGTCTAGGATACAGGAAGATGCTACCAATCACAAGTAGGCATGCATCTTGAATTTTGCTTTGCTAGCCAATCTCTATAGGTTGTGGTGTGTACCAGATCTCACTGGCTCTCTCTAGGTAAATGCGGTATGACTATTTACATCACTTTTTTTTTTAAAGTATGGAGTTTATATTTATCACTAGGGGTGTACATTTTAAAGTTTCATTTTTGAAATAAAGGGAATAAAAAGCTTTTACAAACTGATTGTTCAGGCAGGGAGGAGAGTATCTTGGAGGCAGTTCTAGGCTCTTACATACCAGACCTGTTTAAGTCACTTAGCTGCCTGAACTTACTTTTATTTCATTTGTAAAAAGAAAATATTGTTTACTTGACCTTTCTCACAAAACTGCCAAGATGATAAAATATAATAATATGTTGTAAAGAAGTTTTAGTAATAAATCTTCATAAAAGTAGAAGAAATATTAAAAATGAATTATCCCACTCCTATAAATTTCTAAAATAAAAATGTATACCCAGTAAGGTTTGTCCAAAGACACACAAGCCTTTGGCCCAAAGCTTGGCATAGAACTCACATGTTCTTGATCCAAATAAAAGATAAATACATTGCAAAGGCAATAAAATTAATTTTTAGCAAAAACATGAACATGGTTTAACTCAATCTAGGTGATAATGAATATTCTTTCCATTTTTATGGGAATCACGATATTCCTCTGGCTATTTTCTGCTGGTAGCAATACAATTTTGCATAATGAAATGTCAGTACCTTTATGCCAAATGCATGCACTTACAGTTTTCTCTTCCTGCACCTTTGTATGTGTGAGAATCTTATCTTTCAACTTCTTAATTAAAAAAAAAAAAAACCTAATTTTTCTTGGTAAAGAAAAACAGCCAGACTGGATTACATTGAAAGTCTTTTCCAAGTTCAAGATCTCATAACTAGACAATTAGAGCTTGGTATTCCTCTCTTAGGACTATTTAAAAAAATATCATGATTGTACATATGAGGAAAAGAATTTCCTCTTAGCATCCAAGTATCTGACCCCTCCAGTTCCAGTCTTTGAACAAACAGAAGCGTCTTACTGTATTAGGTACTTGAATTATTTTTTAAAAGGTACAGCAATTGCTCCTAAAATCTTAATAATCAAATTACACATGTGTGCACAGAGAAACAACTGAAAACAGGAAGAAAACAGTTCTGTAAGCATTTATCATCAAAGGCATTGTAATTAAAATGTGTTCATTTTTAATTATAAAAATAAAAGATGCTTTTGATATTAAGTAAATAAGGGGTAGGAATTTATTAGAAGTAAAGATCTAAATATGTCTGGGTCCATGAGAAATTAATAAACTGAATGTTTATGCATAGGAAATACATTGTGCAGTGTCTTTTTACCCTATGTGGTAAATAAATATGACAGGAAAGGTAACAGTTTAATTCAGGGCTGGAAAGAGCTATCAAGATCATCCAGTGACTTTTTCTGCAATTAACATTCTTAATGAATTCATACACACAGTTTATATCTATGCGAAGAGGGCTACCATATATTCTGATAATGTCTAAATGAGGAAATACCAATTTCACAGTCTGGCACCTAAGAATGATTACAATTGAATTTCAATTCAGTATTTCAAAAAATCAAAAGAACTCCCTTGGTAAAGAAAAACAGCCAGACTGGATTACATTTAAAGTCTTTTCCAAGTTCAAGATCTCATAACTAGACAATTAGAAATGAAATTTTCCTAGAATCTGGTGTGTTTCCTTTGAAAAAGCATTAAGTTACTCTAGCAATGAATAGATGTCTCATGCTCTTCAATATATTTACTCCTCTTGATCAATTCAGTTTTGAGTGTTCTAAGTTTGGGATAAAAAGATGAATATATATGCTTCCTTCCTATAAGGAGTTAAATAAATACAAGCTTAAACAGGTATTATTCCAGAAGCCACAACAAACAAGGAAAATGTATAAAGGAACTGAATTTGCTTAGGCAGAGCTTTTCAACCTTGACATTATTGGCATTTTAGGCTGGATCCATTCATCTATCCTGTGGAATGTGAAGCAGTTTGACTAGTCAGTGGAGCCAGCAGAATCTTTCCTCCCCAGTTCAAACCTCTCTGTGAACATTGTAACTTTTCCTCTGGAGTCAAGGTGCCTCAACTGGGAACTTATAGCCCAAATAACTCAAAGAGTTTCTGAACAGGGAGCATAAGAACTGGTCTGAGAAGTTAAAAGATCACAGGTGAGTGGAGTGGGAACCAACTCTCTGGAACACAGAAAAGCTCTTCTGGAAATAGCTTATACACACATTGAAGCTACTACACTGCAGCTGTTTTGCAGGTTCTGGCCCTATCCAGTTTCAGTCTCTCTCTCTCTCTCTCTCTCTCTCTCTCTCTCTCTCTCTCTCTCTCTCTCTCTCTCTCTCTCTCTCTCTCCTTTCTCTCTCTCTCTCTCCCCTCCTTCACCCTGATAACTCTATTCTCCAAAGACAGGACCAGCTTCAGGCTGGCGCCCTCCACAGAGAGCAGTACCTGTAAGAGTTTAGAAACATAATTCCATCACCATTGCGTATATTTTGTGATTATCTCCAGTTGAGAGAAAAAAGACTTCTTCCCTGTTTCCTGTTATTTAAAACATCAAAGAAGCTTCTAGAAAGAGTGGTTGAAAGAAGAAAATAATGATTTCGATGCCTGAGTTAATTTGAGGTGAGTTTGAGGTAGTGGCAGGAAGCCAAGTATGAGAAACACAAAAAATTAATTAACAGATGAAACCAGTTTAAAGTACAGCATAAACAGAAGACGCACCACAGACACATACACACATCACACACAAACAAAGACACAGATACACACAATACACACATAAACACAAACATACACACAGTCACACACACATACATACACACCTACACACTCACACACACACTCACAAATGCTCATGTGCAGAAAAACAGCAAAAAGAAATGCAAAACAGAAGGTAACAGGGCCAAGTGTCTCACTGTCTATTCTTCTCCTGCTTTCTTTAAAAAAAATAATAATAATAATGTCATCTTTTAAAGAATCTGCTTATTAGCATAAAAAAATCCACTCTCCAAAGTGATATTCTGGAAGTGTCATTCCAAGAATGTCACTTTAGCATAACTAGAAAAAATGTGAGCAACATGCATACATTTTAATTCTCTTCTACCTAAATCAAATTATTTGATTTTCCTAACAATTTGTCTGTTTGACATTTTGGTTGAGCTAAGAGGGAGGGCTCGAATCTCTGTGTTGCCTCTGAAGGGTACAAAGAATTGATTTCTTCTAATTTCTGCGGAAGTTCACCAGGCAAGTTCCTTGTGTCAAAGTCATTATGCTAACATTTAGCAGAAGTAATCCATTAACGTTGGCTGATATTGCCAACACATTCCAGTATGTGTGTGATATAAAATTTCTGCTCCATTATTTTCAGTTTTGCCTTTTCAGGAAGGTAAACTATGCAGAGGAAGGAAGCACTTGCATAACACTTAGCATGAAGATTGATTCATGCCTTTTCAGTTGGAGTCCAGCAAAACACAAAGACCCTCACACGTGACAGGACACATTTACCAGGTTTTCCTTTGGGCCTCATCTATGCGCATAGTGAAAAAAAAGTAATGTTTAAACTTAATTCTATGGCCTTAGTACTGCTAATGCTGTCTTAGTGTCACAATAGCTCAAGGTCAGTCTTAAGTGCCACCAACCCAAAGAAGGTTCTGTACCTCTAACTGCGGTGGTTAGCTTTGTTACAAAGTCCTAGAAGCCACACGCACTTTTAAAGTCCACCAAGTGACAAGGTCATAGAAGTTACACACATACCATTTCAAGTTTAGGCTGTTAATCAAAATGCAAATTGTTACTCAATGACAAAACATTTTAAGCCAAAATGGGTCTTTGTTTAGACTGTGTGTTTTTATGTACTTCAATGAGTCATTAAACCTCTGCCATTTCAGAGGAGAAGCACTCCTGCTGAATATTCAACGCTCGAAGCAAGTGTGTAGTCTATTTTTTAAATAACCATTTTAGTAAACTAAAAACATAATGCAATAATGCCAGCAATATGTATGTAGGAAGTGGTGCATATGTGAATAATCGTGTTATAAAAACAAAGCAGAATACTCATAATTGCTTTTCATTTATGTAGCACTAAATACTCTTATCAAAAGTGTGTACTGAGTAATGGATCACCCTTGATAAAGAGTACTATAATGCACTAAAATTACTTTCCCAGGTCATAATTATAGTTTTTTATAAGAATAAATAAAGTTAGTGTCTGAGATTCATTTGTTTTAGATTGGAAACAGGCAAAGCATTATGTGAGTATCATAAAGCACTACTACTGTCAAAATCCACATGATGTGTTGGAAGCAATCTGTAAAACGAAGTGAGACCCATTCCTTGGAAACATAGCATTTTTTCTGCCTGCTGTAAGGGCACCGTAAGGAGCCTTCTGTGCTCGGTGGCTGCTGGCGGGCTCTAGTGCCATAATAAAAGCATTTTGCTTTTCTTCTGTTGAGTAACCTTTTTCTCCCTCAGTCTTCTCTAGTTCATAACATTTGATCTCAGCCTGAGTTTCTGTGGTTGGGAAACACTACAGCTTTTCTTGATTCTTTTCTCTCATGGTGGCACGGCTTTGCTTCTTCTTCCTCTTGCTTCCTTGAACTCTGCTTGGGGAGCAGAACAAACAGCGGCCAGAGGAAGGAGCACTGTGACTATTCCTTTACAGTGACCTTTTCCCCAATACCCACAGAATGGAAAACCACCAAAGCAGAAGCATCAGTTGAAGACCACCTGTACCAGCCTGCACAGCAGATCGCCAGCCATGAAAAGGGTTCAAGAACATTTAATAGCCACAGGTGTTCTTACAAACTATCAGGCATGATTCTCATTGTCCATGAAGTCAACACAACAACCCTAAAAAACAGTGTCATTATCCCTGTTTTCCAGAGGGGGACCCCAAACAGGAAACAGTGGAAAACTGACCAAGATCACCAAAGCAGTCAGTAGCAGAATTAAGACAGAGAGTCAAGTAAGCAAGTTAAAGAGTCCCCTATCTGAGGAGAATAACCACACTAAATATACATATATAAGCATACATACATGCATACATACATACATACATACTTCTCTCCAGCAGAACAACAAAATATAACAATAATATAATAATGGAAAGAAAAGGTAACTAATGGTATTTTTAACTACTTATGATTGGTGCTCATTTATTTATATTTATTTATTCATTCACTTTTCATGAGAAAAGGTCTATACTATTACAGTAAAACATTATCCTGGATATATATATGCACAGAGAGGACTCACTCACACCCTTCCTGCACACTGAGAACAGAACACCCTGTAAGTTGAAGCTCTAGGCTTGGCAAGGCCTAGAGAAGGGGAGAGCAAGAAGCCTGGTCCCTGTACCCCACCCGGGCCCTTGCAACACCCTACCATCATCTATCTGTGCTGGTTCAGGAATCTTCTAAGAGAGTCTGGAAAAGCAAGAAGGGTGATTTTCCCTCTATCAGCGGGAGGGATCATCTCCTCTCCAAAGATGAAAAGATGGCAGAGAGCTCTGAAGAACTAACAAAAATAAAATAAAAGCGGGCATTGCTGTAGATATGGAAATATTAAAGAACACATAAGAAATCAAATGACGAATAACTGTATGATGGTGGCAAGAGAATAGCAGTAATGGGTATATTGAGAGCAATGAGGATAATTGTTTCTGGGGGTGGCATAAACACAGGGACAAGGAGGGATGGCCTTCTTTACAGACTGTGGAGCATTTATGTTTAAAAGTGAGTATTTGTTCATTATTGTTTTGCATTATTCTTTGAAACCATACTGGAAGTAGTGACCCCTGTTCCTATAGGCATATTGAGCAACGCTCAGTAAAACTAGACCATTGTGTGTACCATTGCCTCAAGCCCATTCACATATACATTAGGAAAAGTTAGTTTAAGGAAACAATCCATCGTACAAACCTAGTCTATACTGGGAAAGTCAATAACAGATTCCTTTTCATTTGAGAGACATCCATAGCCAATAGGATCTGTCCCAAGTTGCATTGAATCCATAAAGACACACTCCAATTAATGTAACCTTTTCAAAGGAACTGGGTAACCTCTCACTGTCCGAGGTGATCAAATGAGATGGTAATATAAGACAATAAATAAGTGAAAGTAAATGCCACAAGATGAACACCAGTCATGAGAATTTTTCTGTTAGAATGAATCATTATTTAATGACCAGGACTTTTGTTATTATTGTTGTTGCCTAATGGACAGTACTTTGAATGATGACCAAAATCCAGTACTGGACTCAGTTTAACCAAATGGCTATGTGTGTTTGATAGGAAAACATTGAGCCAAATCTATTTAAAAGGTATATAAAAGTGGTTTCTCAGCAAATAAATAAATATTCTCTGGGTTTTTCAGCTTACAGCCTTCTAGAGAGGAAGAAAGGGTCAAATATATTTCCATTCATTCACGTGAAACTCGCTAAAGTAAGTGGGAGAAATGAGGCTTCTTCAACATCAAAATAATGTCCTGGGATTTCTGGCATTTACTAATTATCATAATTGATTATTAATTCAAAAACTACCAAGCATCAAACCAGGTACAGTACAACCACAAGGGAGTATATGCCACCAAGAAAGAAAACCCATCATATTCCACAGATTTTGGCAAAAAGAACAGCCCCCGATTCCCTTTGATTACCACAGGAGTTATTTTCTCATCTTTTCAGAGATCATGACTTCTCTCTGAACAATCCTTTATGGGAAAAGAATGTCTGCTTTTATTCCGTCTTCTGTCACTTTGGCATGTTACAGACCCAACCAGAGTTTGTCAAAGAAAAATAGTCTCCTTCTCAAAAGTGAATAAAATGTTCATTTACTTTGGGTAAATTTTCGCCTTCAATCCGACCATCTGGATCTAAATTAAGGTACCCTACTTTGAACATGGGTGTGCACGCCATCTGGCTACCCAAAAGCGGCAATTACTTCAGGTAAATGAACATTTCGCCTAATTCTAAGCAAGTGTGTTCTCCTATAAGAGACGATGACATAAATACACACCCCTTTTATCTGCATGCTGCAAATCTACTTGGAGAAGAGTAAGTATATGTTCTGACTAAAGGTGATAATTTATTATATGTGTGAAAACACCTTAATTTTAGGGTAACTTGCTATTTTTCAGTATTCAACAAGTGACAGGCTTTCTCCTAGCTGACTTTATAAGTAAGAATGGAAGATATACCCATGATTAAGGAATCTTGGGTTTCATTGAGAAGTTTGTCTACTGTGTGGGTAACTCAGTCTTCCCTGTAGGACAGACTGGAGCACTTTCCAACATGTAGTGGAGGATAAAATTTTCCGGGTCAAAGGTACACAGCACAGCACACAGGCTAATCCTCCCTTGTCAAAGATCTTTCTTACAGCTGGGTCAGACTCATCTCTTAGGAGTGTAAGGAGGGAGGACCAGGAGCTGCAAGCCAGTCTTGCCTTTGACTTGAGACTCTTCCTTAAGAAAACCAATGAGAAGGAAATTCCTTCTCCTGAGTCTCTGAGAAAGGAGGCAACATGTAAGACTGATGAGATAGTTATGGGCTACTGCTTCCACCAGGCTAAGCAAAGTAAGGAAGCTGTGTGGTGGTTCTCCTAAGTATTTCCAGATACTCAGTGTAACTCCTGTTGGCAGATTAACTATTTGTGTTCATTACAGAAATTATCCTATCATTAAATGGGCAAAAATGATGATTAACTAAAGATCAAGATATACAATCATTAATCAAATGAAAATTCTAAGTTTGCATCTGAGTCCTTTTAGAAATTGGGCTTTTAAATGCCAATTTACATCGAATATTTTTAGTACAAAATCATTATCAATAAAAGGTCAACCTTGGCTGAGTTCCTAATATTGGTCAGCTTTAAATCCTCTGGTAGCTATAGTAACGAGAACAACAAAAAAATAATGTATGGAATGTCGGTATACTCATGAAATTATTAAATTACCTTTGTCTTATCTACTCCAGACGTAAATGCCAGGAAATTATAATATTCACTTTGCTGTTGGAGGTGGAAGACAAAAACTTTCTCTAAGTTCGTATCTAGAAATAAATCCATGCTGGAATTTCCCAAACATTGAATCCCACATTTCTATTGGAAAACATGTGCGCATCAGGTTAAACTTCCAGCCAAAGTATTTACAGTTCCAGGGGAAACCGAAGGAGGAAGTCTGAATACAAACATGGACTGTGGGTACAAGAAATCCGGTGCAGGGCAAGTGGAAACATCTGGTCGTTTTTGGAGTCCTCTTAATTTGAAAGCACTGACCAAAACAAGCCGAGTTCTGCCAAATACATCTTGGCATGGCTTAAGAAAAAAAATACAGAATTTGAAAGGGAGCAATCTTTTTCACCACAGTAAGATGCATTCATGAGGATGTGCAACTCTAGTAACATGATGAGCGTTTTTCCAAACATAACATGTAACATCTGCCTTCTATGTCTTTATTGCATATTTCATATCATTGTGGGCTTAGACATATTTTTAATCTGGAATCTGTTCTAGAGGATGTGGTGGTGACGGGTTTGAACTATCCATGCCAGATCTTGGGTGTTAGAAACTGAATAATAATAATGATGATATATTGACTTATAGGAAGTTGTACCCATCAGACGACTGCTAACACGTGGAATATTTTATGTGGGCTTACTTCGCAGCAATCTATAAATGATAAAACTTTTGTGCACTTCCACACTGCAGGGAAAGTTTCCCAGCCTCTCCGACCTTAACTGTTTCTGAGAGTTCTCAAGCACTATGGTTCAGGGCTGGCCAAACCAAAGTTCAAGTTCCTGTTCTCTGATGACAGCCTGTTTGACCTCAGGTGCCCTGTGCTGCTCTGAGTCCTGGGGTCCCCGATGTTAGGAGATTCACTGAGGGAAAGAGGAGGCTCTGCCTCATTGCTTACTAATGATGGGTCTACCTAGAGATAATGATTTCATTTATTAGTTCACTCTGATTGTTCATCTGCCCTATAGTCATTTAACTAATTGAAGTTATTTTAAATGCAATGAAAACAAGAGCCATTCATACATCCATTCAACAGGATATGCGAAAGCTGACTACCTCAGGATACTCATTTGAACTTTGAAGGACTATATATGGCAGGCCTGACCTTGGGTGAAGTGCTTTTCAAGGCCATATCGATCAATCATATCATGGAGAGTGGGACTATTATTATCACCAAGTTAGGATTTAAAATGGGAGCTCTGGGGCCGAATTATCTGGGTCTCATTTTGTGATCTAAGTCAAACTACCACTTTGCTGAGCCTCCGTTTTCCCACCTGTAACACACAGAGAGCGGGGACAGCGGCATGCACCCCGTAATAAGGATCTCATAAAACAGTTCACCGGGAGAGCCTGGTGCAGCTGTCAATCATTACCAAGCACAGTCAACTTCCATTCTTTCCCCAAACTTTCACCACAGCTGTTAGAACTATGAAGATCTGGACACAGAAGCTGTTGGTTCTAGAGAAATACACACACACACACACACACACACACACACCTCACAAAAACTAAGAAAATGTAACCCAGATCTAAAGTCAGCAAAGGCACTGGAGACCGGCTGCTGGCTTTCCCTCCCTTCTGGGTGTAGTTATTTCCATTGGCAGCCGCTGAGGACCCAAATGGAGGCAGAAGCCCCTGGGGACACCACAGTGCTTTAGAGGTCCCTCTCTCTGATTTTGACCACGACAACTGCAGTCCCACAGGCCAGCCCCAGTTCCGCCTTTCCCTTGAACTTCTCTTTGTGATCAAATCTCAACTTTCAGTTTGGAAAAACTTTACAAAGCCAAAACTTAGGCTATGTTCTGAGTCTTCCAGGGGTACAGAGGTACTGTATTCATAACCAAGGCAGGTGCGCAACGGGAGGGGGCGTGTCTGCCCTGACCTGATAGCTGGGTTGAGCTGCTACCTGCTCGAAGTTGTTTTTTGTTTGTTTGTTTGCTTGCTTTTGGTGGTAGTGATGGTGGTTTTTTTGTTTTGTTTTGTTAGCTTGTCATTTAGATAACCAGTCAGGAGGCACAAGGTCCGAACTAGAGGAAGAGGCAACAATCATCACCTTTCGGTATTGCTGAGTTTGTGGACTTGGCAACAGACCCCTATGGTTCCAAAGGACCATCTCATCTAACCTTGGCTCCCTTCCCCCAACCCCGGGGTTTCTGGATATTGGAAGCCAAAGGGGACCCCAGGTCGCCTGCGCTCACTCAGCAGTGCGAGCAGCCCGGTGGGGTGGGGCAGCGCGGGGCACCGCCTCCCTCCTTACCTTCTCTCCCCGTGGAGCACGTAGGAGCTGCGGAAGAAGCCCAGGAGCTCGTTCTCTATCAGGGCATTGTAGATAATCTTTAGGTTGTAATTCCTCTGCGCGTCCAGGGTTCTATTCAGCACCACCACCAAGACCTGGGTTGGTGGGTAGAGGAAAAAGCCTGCTACCGGGACAGCTCCGAATGCCCGGTCCTCTGCTACTTGCACCTTCTCCACCGCTACCCGGGAGGCGTGCAGCACCACGTAGCGGGTGGCGTTCCGGCACTCGATCTCCACGTTGACCTCCCCGGAGAAGGTGAAGTTCTCCATAAAGGCGGTGAGCATCAAATTGTAGTGCAGTGGTTTGAGGTGGCCGGATAGGCGCAACTGTGTCCAAGGCTGCCACTGCTCTGACTCTTCCTCCGACGGCGGCATGGCAGATGGGGTCCCTGGGGTGTCCACCTCGCCGGTCTCGCGCTGCGAGGATTCCCCACCAGAGTGGTGGTTGCGCCGGGCGGATCCTGGGTGGCTGCCGTTGCCGCCGCCGCGCTCAGGGAAGCCCCCGGGGCCACCGTCGGAGCCCGGCACCGCCGCGCTGGCTCCACACTCGTCGAAGCGCAGGCTGAGCAGCACCGCCAGCATGGTGACCGCCAGTAGTGCCACGATGGACACGGCAAAAGCCAGCACGAGCCGCTTGTGTGCCGCGATGTGGCGCTCCGTGGTGCGGGGTCTCACTCCCACTGAGTCAGCCCACGGGTCCGAGAGCCCCCTGCCGCTTGCCCGGAGCGCGGCTTCGTCTTCTCCCATGGTAGCTGCAAAGGGTGAGCTGCTCTTCTCGGCCCCCTCCTCCTCCTTCTTCTTCCTCTTCTTTTTCTTCTTCTTCTTTTTCTTCTCCTCCTCTTGCTCCCCCCTCTCACCGTCCAGGGCCATCATCACACCGCCTCCTCCTCTTCCCCCGCCCCCTCCGACACCCCCAGCGGGCGGGCCACCCGGGCTACCGCCAGCGCAGTCATCGGAGAGCGCACGCAGGCGGAGGGCGCAACGCCGGTTGGGACCCTAGGGAGGCCAGCCCGGGTTCTCTAGAGACAAGCTCTGGTGGCTGGCGACGGCCGCGACGACCCCCAGCAGCCCCGCCTCTCTCCGGACACCAGCTGCGAATCGCGGGGCAACAAGCTCTGGGACGCGCCCAACTTGGGGAGCTTGTCGCTCGCAGGGTGCGCGCTACTCGTCGGGCTGGCACCGGGCGCCCGGGCACAGGCTGCCCCCGCCCCTGTGCGCCTGCGGCTCGTGCGTCCTCCCGGGCGCCGCACTCTCCCAGGCTGGTTGCGGCAGCTCTCGCACCGGTCCTCGGCCCGGAGGACAGAGAGTCTTAGGGAGAGCGACCGAGCAGGCAGGCAAGTTAGGGTTTCGCCCAGCTCCGGGCACTCCGGCAGTGTTCGGTCTTCTGGGTGGGATGTGCTCGCAAAGACAGTTGCGGCGGTTGCAGCCCGGGAGGAGCCTGAGCCTTCCACCCCGCAGCGGGAGAGGAGAGGATGGAACAGAGGACCGAGGGAAAGACTTGAGTGAGCCAGCTGGAGGAAGTCCCACGACCGCGGAGCATCCGTCCTGGAGAAGCCTTCTCCACCCTGGACACTTTAAACGGCGGCAGCGGTAAAAGGCGTGAGGTTGCAGACTGGACAGAGAGCCTCCCGCGTTCCGATATGCTTGTGCCCTCTGGAGAAGACAAGTGAAGAAGTGTCCCGCCGGGGCACCCACTTCAGGTAGATAAAGGTCTCAGCTGCGTCCCCGGGGGGAGAACCGAAGTGCGTGTGTGCCAGCGCGTGTGCATGTGTGCGCGCGTGTGTGCGCGCGTGTACGTGTATGTATGTGTACACGGGTTCCGGGTCTAGAGTGCCAAGGCTACTCCAGCTGCATTCGGGGACTGAAACTCCCTGAGAAAGGAGAGAGCGAGTGAGGGAACAAGCGAGGAGGCTGGGAAAGCGGGAGGGAGGGGAGAGGTTGAGCGGCAGAGGCAGGAGCTGGGAGATTAGAGAGCTTTTCTCCGCTCTGTCACACCAGACACCCACAGCCACAGACAGGGCTGCTGAGCTGCCTGCAAGAGTACATTGTAAATCTTCAGCGCAACAAGCCCAGCAGTCACCCCTCTTCCGACTCCTTAGCCCCACTGCGGGCTCCCCAGAGGTACCGCTGGAGCCTTGGGCGATTAGCATCAAGAGCCTGCTGGAGAGACTAGGCAGTGTCAGATCACGCATCAAGCTCGCCAGAGGATTTGGGGGATTGTATGTAAATTGAAATAAATTCTCCAAAGCCTGGCTGCATATATTATAATGGTATAGTGTGGCCAGGTGTGAAGTACTGCCATAATGGCTAGCAATGAAAAGTCCTACATAAGTAAAAGACCAAAGAAAGGATACAGAGTCCCCCGTGGGATACATCTTATTTTTAGATTGGGAAAAGAATTAAAAAAAAAAATTAATGCCTACAATACAACATTCAAAAAACAAGTGTAAAGAAAACTGGGGGTGGAGGCCCCATGACTGGATTTTACCAGAACAGTGGGTAAATGTATTTCCATGATGGGTCGGTCAGTTTGTCACTTCGCCTCGCCACGATTACTTTTTGCAACTCCCCTGTATTATCGTGAAAACTCTTTAAACTGCATTAAGGCAGTTATGAATCCCAGTGTGTACTGACAGCAAGCATTATCATCAAAGTTCGTAGCTTGCTGACTGGCTTCGGAGTTTGTTGAAGTTCTGTATGATAGTGGAGTAGTGTGCTATGCAAACTTCAAAAGGTGTCTAAAAAGTTGTAACTCGAACAGTGCTCAGAAGACCACCACCTCGAAGGTGACAGAGTTAGTCCTCTCTGATTTTTAACAAAGGATATGGCTCAGTCAATAGAAAATGAAGAAATTCCTCTTTACATGTTTCTTTTGTCTCTTTAAACCCATTATTTTACACACACACACACACACACACACACACACACACATATATATATATATATATATATATATATATATATATATATATATAGAGAGAGAGAGAGAGAGAGAGAGAGATGTTATTGGCTTTGGGTACTGGAAAAAAGTTAAAATATTATTTCAAAATGTATTCAGTAAAAGGAGCCCAATTATACAACAATGAACTTTAATCTGGCAGCCACAGAGTAAAGCCGAGCTTGAGGAAGCTCTTTTCCCTCTATCCCTAGACGGAGTGCTTGCTGAATACCCCTGTATTCTAAGTGTCCACTTGCATCATCATAACTGATGATGGAAATAGGTGCCAGGGTGGGTATTTTTAAGCATGTTGCATGTGGGCCGTCAGTAACAGACCAAGGGAAATGCCACATTCTGTTCCAGTTTCTTTTTTCTGCTGTTTCAAAGCATCTTTGTTCTTGCTTTTTTTCATTTGTATCTGGTTATTGTGCAGTTTAGGAATTGGGGCTTTAGGGGTTAGATTGTTTCCCCAGAAGTAGGCAATACAGTTTAGCAAGCCAAAAGGGCACCTGACCCTCAAAGAGGTCACCATATTCCTCTGCCCTTCAGGAATCTAATCTAGTCACTCAGGATTACCTGCCTAAGGGACAGAGATTACAAGCAGCTTCTAGAATGTTCCCTGGGAGTCTAAGAACCACCGCCTCAGAAAGAGTCAACTGTCCAAGGTGTCTCTAATATGATGTTAGTCGTGAATACTCCAAAAAGGTTATTACTATTCATGTACCTTATCAATGTCTATGTACTTGTGAAAAATTACTGCAAGGTAACTCTCAAACACTTTGCAATTAAAAGAAATTGCTTACCAATTAGAAAAAGTTTCTCCTGACTGATTAAATTAGCAAATGGATTGTTTCTGAGATACAAGTGAAGCAAATTCAAGTTTATTAACATAAAGTGGGCACAACTTATTAGCTCATTGATTCCTGTTTAATGTAGTTTTTTTACTCAATAAACTCGGTATCAAAGATCGAACAAGTAAATATTTCTTCTTCTTTTGTTAAAGCAATGGTAATTGTTTTTCTTTTGTAATTTATGAAAGTTTATAGAATCTGAGAAATAAGGATTGATAGCTTACATTCTTGTATTATTTTCATGGACAATGTTCCTTCTACTTCACACCAAAAACAAAAAGGAAGAGGCAAAGTTTCAGGCTCTGTACCTAAGGGGAATATTGAAGGAATCAACTACTAATACTTGGTTTAAAAGTTGCCCTTAGTGTTTAAGTCCCTTGATTAGAGAAAGGTTTGAATTCCACATGCTATAACCTTGTACACTCAGCTCCTGAATGTGTGGTTAGTGCCTTCATGTCCCAACACTGCTTGGCTCAGAAGAAACATCTAAGGCCCCACTCAGCCTTCCCCACTTTGTATTAGCCTAGCCCACTTACTTCATCAACTCCATTTCTTGATGTGTTAATAACACCACAGAGTGTGAGGAAGTAGCCTTGGACATCTCATGGCTCTCAAGCTGTCTAGAGGTTTTGAGTATCCTCCATAAAAGGCGAAAAAAAAAATTGAGCTGGGGAGACAAGCTCAATCAATAAAGTGCCTACTTTGCAATTATGAAGAACTGAGGTGGGCTCCCAGGACATGTTAGCTGGGCGTGGTAGTGCCTACTTGTAATTAAAATGCTAAGACAGACAGCAGAGATGAGGGCATCCAGGGCCTCCCTGGCCTACTTGGCAAGTTTTGGGGTAATGAGAGACACTGTCTTACAAAACAAAACAAACAAATTAAAAAAAAAAAAAGCATACCGATAGATGAACTCAGTCTGAAGAACAATACCGGAAGTTAACCTCTGGTCTACACATACACACACACACACACACACACACACAACTAACGTATGTGCCTACACATACATTCACATGTGTGCCTACACACACACACAGGAAAGCAACATAAAACTCTATCCAAAACCTTAGGGAGTAAAATGACTTTATAAAAACACCGTACTTGCTAAAATGTAGGAGACAGTACACAAACGAAATCGTTATTCAGGCAAATAAAAGTACTGGTGGGCTTAGGACAAAATAAGTTTATGAAGGCTTTACACAGTTGAAGACCCTCACTGACAATGGAAGTCAGAAATCTCTGCGTATCAGCTGAAGTGGTGCCTCCATGTGGCAACAGAAAAACAGCATTTTTGAAATCCAAAATGTGATAATTTGATGAAAAATTAAAATTGTGCAAATCCATATTGTATCAAAGCTGTTCACAATTTTACATCACACAACTTAAAATTCTCATAACATCTGACCTCAGTCTTTTCTTGAGAGTTTCGTACCAAAAAAGTCACTTTTCTAAAGAACATTCCTCAAGATCTTAAAGATAAAAGCTAGAACTTTTCAAAAATATAGCGATATTTCATGAAGCATACAGTTTGCCAACTAAAATTAAAACCTTAATTTAACTGCCAGTGGTTTGACTTCGATATTTAAAGGGATTAGCCAAAAAGAAAATGGCATCCGAGTCTGCATATGGTATTCTAACCACCTGAGAATTGCTGAAGCTTTTTTTAAAAAAAATAAAAATAAAAACAAATGCCTAAAGTACCAATATATTAGCACACATTATAAGTCCTAAGGAAATCTTCCAGTTATGCTGAAGGGAAAACAGAATAACTCTCAGCACAAAATGAACCCCTCTCGATGGCAAATATGAGAAAAAGGATGGCTGTAATCTATGATGAAATTCCCAGTTCCAGAATTCAGTGTTATATGCAGAGGCTAGAGTACGAAGAATTCAAGGAAGTTCTATTTTTCTTTGGGGGTTTCTAATGCTAGGTTTAAACTCTTCAGTGTTCACTCCGGGCTTTTTGGTTTATGATCTCTATAAGAAAGCTCCATAAAAACCAAAGTATGTATCATGGAAATGTTTATAGTGTATTCATGAGAGCTGCAAAGATAATATATACCCAAGTCTACAAACAGAATAGAAATTGGTTAACTTCCTAGAGATTTTTTTTTTCCATTGAGCTACTCAATTTGTCCAGTGGATGAAGAAATAGGCTAGCAAATTTACAAATACAGTAGACACTCAGGATATAAGTTTCTCAAATGCTTGCTTTTCGGTACATAAGGGAGGCAAAGTAATAATAATAATAATAATAATAATAATAATAATAATAATAATAGCAATCACAATAATATAGCTATTAATAGCTTTGTCCCTTGTTACCTTTTTAAGTGCTTTATCCTAGCTCGTGTAATCATGAAAACAAGACACCATAGAGACAATGTTGTTGCTTCTTCCATTTGGAAAACAAGGAAAGAGAGGCTTAGACCGACTAAACATCTGAGGACAGAGTCATTTAATTAGTAAATGTCAGAGTTGGAATTCAAAACCAAGCAGTGTTCCACCATTACCTGCACGTTTAACACTGTGGCATTCTGTTTCAGTAAGGGAAGCCAATGTAAACTATCTAGTTGTGTAACTGATATTTGTTAGTTTGTTACATAAATTATGAGGTCAGTGTTAGGCCCCATACATAGCAGAGACCTTAGAACAGGACCAGTCAATCTTGGTCTCTAGGCCTATGGAAGCAGACTGTTTCTGCTTATGACTTATGTTATTAGAGTGCTTGCTAAATGAAATGAAATAGATAAATTATAATACAACGTTACCCTGAGCAAAGTAGTCATTTTATGACTTAACGAGAGAAAGGGGTCCGGGGCTGGAGGACAAAGCAGTGGAGGTATTGACTAGAATTTGTATTCACAACAAGTAAGTGGTTTATGTCTTCGAAATCTTGACATTTGAATGCATCAAATATATATCCTTAACCTAGATTTACAGTCCAGCTCAAAATCGTGTGACTCAAATGGTGTCTGACTTCTTTCAAACCCAATAGTATCTGCGTCAAAGACACACTCCCATAGGTAATAATGCAAAGTCACATAAAGATATCAAATGGCCTGATTCATCTCTACCGCCTGCATCTTCTATGTCACCCATGCAGTTCTTTAAATAATTTATCCCCTCTTCTTTAATTTAATCAAACATCTTATTTATCTGTTTAAATCCGTCCCTGATGACAGACTGACCCTCACTGGGTATTTAACTCTTTATCTGTATAGCTCTTTAAGCAAGGTGAACACCTTGTCTTTTCAAACTGAGTAGCAAGTCTTCACTATAAAGGAGTTGATAAAGAGGACTTAGAATGTGATCGTGGTTTTCTCCATATGCAATCTCCATATGTAAATATCACTGGTATTTGAGTCATATACCTGTGTTTGAGTTTTTTTACGCTAACTCTTAACTACAGTGATTTTCTACATTAAATAGCATAAACTATAGTATATAGGTTTGTTGAATCAAAATTCTGGCCAAAGGTCATGTGTGTGTGTGTGTGTGTGTGTGTGTGTGTACATATATAATAGTGATGAAAATTAACATCGCTTAATTCTCAAACCTCACTGAACTACTTTGAAATTAGGGGGAAAGATGTATCATGACATGTATGATTATTATCCTGTGCATCTTTTTATCATGAAGTGAAGACAGGACACTTTCCTGGCCCAATATTTTCCCATAAATTCAAAGATACAAGCTAGAAAACACCCAGTCTTGCCCATCCCACAGATGGCAATCCCACTACATGGATTCTCAATTCTTTAACTTTACCATTACATATGAAGACTATGCCAGTGTAATGCCTCTTTTCTCTCTCTGTACAGGTTGTTCCGAGAGCACCTTGTCTAAACCCCCACAGAGGCTCAGGGATGCTCTCACGGTGCCCTGAAGTGAAAGGAAGGATGTATCTGTACCTATACATCCTAAGTCTAGGACTTACTCTTGAACTTCAAACAACTGCACTTTGACTGCAATGCCTTTTTTCTTGGTCATCAAAAGAAGTTATTGAGGGCAAAGAGTGTGGCTTTTCAAGTAAAGGTGCTTGCCAGGAAAGCATGGTAATCTTAATGTGATCCCTGGGACTCTTATAGAAATGGAAGGAAAGGCTGACTCTGTAAAAGTTGTCCTCTGACCTTTGTGGACATGCCATGGCATACCTGCCCATCCATATACACCATGCACACACACAACACACACACACAATATATAGATATACATATATATTTTATGTATATATACATAAATTAAAAACACCCTAAAAGCACAAATGCAGCATTCTACTAGAAATTCTTTAAGGTTAACATGTTGAGTTTTTTAAAACTTAATACCAAGAACATTAAATGCTAGGAACTATACAAGATAGGGAGGAGAGAGAGTGAGAGCGAGAGAGAGAGAGCGAGAGAGCGAGAGAGAGAAGAGAGCTGGAGAACTAGGCATGGTTTAGGACCAAATAACACTTGTGGAAACTTGGAATCTCTGCCTGGGGTGGGGGTGAATAGAATAAAAATTTTCACAGAATAACTATATACAAATCACCAACCAAATTAGTGTTTGACAGGAGTTCTCAACCTTAAAATACAGTTCCTCACGATGTGGTGAGTTCAGCAATAAATTTATTTTCAATGCAACTTTATAACTGTAATTTCCCTAGTGTTATGAATCATAATGTAAATATTTTTGGAGAGAGAGATTTACCAAGGGAATTGCTACCCACAGTTTGAGAACTGCTGCTTTTGAAAATGACAAGCCCTGACCTTAGAACACTCAGCCCTTATGGGATGTCTCCATCAAATCCTTTTTCTCAGGGCTTAGGGAACTCCTCCAAAGAGGAGGCAAAAGACTGTAAGAGCCAGAGGGGTCGGAGGAGACCAAGAAAATAAGGCGCTGTGAATCAACATAGGCAAAGTTCGTATGAACTCACAGAGACTGAGGCAGCATTCACGGGGCCTGCACAGGTCCACACCAGGTACTCTGAGTGTATATTTTGGCTCCCAGTTTAGTGTTTTTAGGGGATTCCTGAGAGTGCGAATGAGTGGTTCTCTGATTCTTGTGCATTTTCTTGTGCCCTTTTCCTTCTGACTGTTTGTTTTGTCCATTTCTGATGTGTCCATCTTTGTTTTGCCTTATTATATTTTATTATTTAAAAAAAAAGAAATAAAGAAAATGACCAACTCTGTAATTGAATAAAACGTTCCGCATGACACCTTGTGAGAGACAGCCACCTGAGGATAGACACTTAGAGTTACTACCATACTAAAATGTGGATGGTTGTTTTATCAAATAGGATTAATTCTCTTAACAGAATAGAATGGATTTAGTAACTTGCCTGGGATCTTCATTTTTGTCACATTTTTCTTTACTGCCACCTTGTGGGTTAGATAGTAACATAATATTTACTATAGAGGTGTGAGTTTGGGATTGACTTCTCTCTCTCTCTCTCTCTCTCTCTCTCTCTCTCTCTCTCTCTCTCTCTCTCTCTCTCTCTCTCCTCTTTGATGCTTTAAAGCTGGTGTTAGAAAATAGCATAGTAAATGATGTGAAACAATTTCTTTCTCTTTTATTTTTCTAAAAGAAACAGCTACTTCACTAAAAGATATTTGCCATAATTCTGCAATTGTCCATTCAGGACACCAGAATAATTTCTCAGAGATTGAAAATATTGGAATCTACACAAAAATCGATGTTCATTTACAGGATAATCACCAAACTTATCTAGGATAGCGTAAGTGGCAAGATCTAACTTGTGGGCTTTTTTTTTCCCCTGTAAGAAAAAAAAAATGTTTTTCTTAACTCGGTATCATCATTTCTACAATGGTGTCCTGTGGGGATTGATTCTAGGTGATTTGAAATGCTGCTTAATCCTGTTTTTTAAAACCTCCCATATCTGACTCAGGCAATATGCACTTACTTCTGGCATCAGAATCAGACTGGATGAATTTTCATTGAGTTGCCCTACTCAATTTCTTTTAAAATTATGCTGCAGCTATAAAGGGAATAAGGAAAAAAGGCGGTATATAGTGCATTGCAATGTCTTTTTTTTTTAATTGAGAAACACGGGGAATGTGTTATGTTCACTAACATCCCTTATGTATTAGAGATATCATAATAATCTTTTATCTAGCCAGACAAACAGGAATGGTTCCACTTGAACACACTGCTTTTATTGCTAACAACGTGTGTGTGTATGTATGTGTGTGCGTGTGTGTGTGCAGTGTGGTAGAGAAACACATTTTGAAAGTCCTTTTATGAAGTCATTTCAGAACAAGGGAACCTAGTATGTAATCTAGTCACCTTGACACTTTGAATAGGTGAAGCATGATTAATAAAAATTCAGAAACAGATATTGGGGTTTAACCTGAAAACCAGATAAGCAAAGCAACCAGCCACTGGCTCTTATCTCGACCTCAGTACAAAAAAAAAAAAAAAAAAAAAAAAAAAAAAAAAAAAAAACCGATTTTGACTCCAAGAAACCTCAGAATGTCTCCTCCCATTTTATAATCCTCTCTAGCTCTGGGATTAAGAGAGTGCAGTGCTACTGCCTGGTTTCTTTGGCAAGATAGTGTGGCTACTGGAATTATAGGTGTATGTCATTGTGGCTACTGGGATTAAACGTGTGCATCACTACTGCCTGGTCTGTAAGGCTGGCCAGTATGGCTATTTTACTTTTCTGATTTTCAGGCTAAGCTTTATTTATCAAAATACAAGTGAAATTCCACTACAAGTAGGAAATATTGTATTTAAACTCATACCTTTTCTAAGAGTTGAAGGTTGTAAAGTGTTCTTCAAAAAGTAATTTTCCCTTGATATGACTATAAGGCCTCAGATTTGACCTATAACTGTCATAAAATATGCCAGAGACACATAAGTAACAACAGAAAAACTAAGAATTAGTATAGACTTACTAAAATCCAATTATCGAACTTGAGTAGTCAAATTCCACCAGTAATATCACCAAACCCTCAGATTTTGACTCACTGTTTATTTTTATCATGGAGAACTTTCAAGTTCCGTCTTTGTAAGTGATGTAGTGTTATTTACAACTCAGGAAAGGTATGTTTCAATTATTAATATTTAAGTCTTTTGATAATTGAATCTATCCCTGCCACTCAAATTTGTTTCCAGTGGATTTGGTTCAGAAACAACCCAAAAGATGCCTTAGAATGCGGCTAATCTGTCTTCCCCCTAACATTTGAACGCCTAGCCTCTGAATGACTTTCGCTGTGCTTTTACTTGGCGTTTCATCTGAACAAATACACCAGCGAAAGGACGCTCGGGGCCATACAGATATGCTGCCCATTTTCCTCTCATACTTTAATTTCAGCCTGACTAATAAAAATATGTCTGCCTTCAGCATAAGCTGAAGGAATTCACATATAGTCACCTCTAGAACATTCGTTGGTCCTAAGCATAGTAGATGGAGGAACAACAGCCACAGTGAACACAAATAATACACCTCCATCTACCATACTGCCCTTATTCCAATAGCAAATTCATCCTCTTTATACTTTTATAACATTCTTATTATACATGAAGCCTTTAAAATAAATTCCAGGAGGCTAAGCTATGTTACATCTTACTCCATTACAGATCCCAGATTAAGCAGATCCAAATTAGTTGGGTTATGTTAGACACCAACAGCCATTTCCTTTAATGTCAAAGGCTCATATGATCCACCTTTCAGTCCTTCTTAAAATGAGACTGCATCAAATATTTTTCTTGACATTTCTTGAGAATTTCATTTTTGGTTTTGAAGGGTCATTTACTCCTTTAATCTTCCAATGTAGGGAAGTAATGAATATCGATCCATATTTAGAAGTACTAACATTCAGCTAGGTAAACTTAGATGGCTATTCATGATCTATTTTGTCTTCTAGACACAAAATCAAACCTATTTAAACAAAGGATGTGTTTTAAGTCACTGTGTGTCCACTGAATGCTGAAGCCAACCCCTTTTTATAATAATTTTGTCATGTTTGAGTGTTGGGAGCTGTGGAGCCCCAGAACCTGAATTTCTTGTAAACAATTTGTTATGCTTGCAGCTTCTCTGAGCCAAACAACTTGTTCGCCTGTGTTTGCAGCTGCTCTGAGCACAAGAATCTCAGGAGTTCCTGACGGCAGGGGAGTGGTTTCTGGTGGGTTTGGCTGGGGCGTGACTATCAGTTAAGGATCCCTATATAAGCTGCCCTGGAACAATAAAGGGGGTATTCTTGTTTCAAGGATGACCCATGTCTGTGTCTGTCTGTCTTTGTGTATATTTGTGTGTTTCAATCTCCAGCCCCTTTCCCAGTTCACAAAAGGTCTCAGCACGCTACAGGCTTAGTACCAGAGTACGCATAGTACAGGCGCTACAGGACCATAGTACACGCAATAGTGTGGACACAACAAGTGGAGGCTTCAGTGAGATCAGTAATCAGGGATTCACTGAGGGAACACCTTCGGGAATGATGAGGGTGGATTGAAGATGGGTATCTGTCTCTGTGTGTTTTTTTATCCCCAGATTCTTGCCTGATAGTAGTTCACGGTGACGCAGGCACCATAGCAGGAGGACCACTGAGATGGGAAACTAGAGGCCCTTTGAGGAACACCCTCTGGAAAACTGGCCAGCAGGAAAGTAATAAGAGGAAAGCAATAAAGAGGAGGTGGGAGGGTGAATTGAGGACCTCGAAAAGATAGAATGTTTTCAGTAGTGTACTGTTGTGTTTTCTTTGGGTTTTTTTTTTTTTGACTAGAGAGACATTTATACACCAAGACCCCCTGAAATGTCACTGTGAATACCCCCAAAGAAACTTTGGCAGTAAACAGCAGGAAGTAATATCAAGAATGACCACCAAGAGCCGGGCGGTGGTGGCGCACGCCTTTAATCCCAGCACTTGGGAGGCAGAGGCAGGTGGATCTCTGTGAGTTCGAGACCAGCCTGGTCTACAAGAGCTAGTTCCAGGACAGGCTCCAAAACCACAGAGAAACCCTGTCTCGAAAAACCAAAAAAAAAAAAAAAAAAAAAAGAATGACCACCAAATTCCCAAAATTGTTTACTAGAAGTTGTGAGGCTGAGGAGGTCGCCACTGGCAGTGCCAGGAGCATTGGCAACCATGACAACAAGTACTGGAGCCAAGGCAAACAGGAGCTGCTCAGACCCCACTGGGCTGCCCTGCCCATCTGTGTGCAGCATATGGAAAAGGCGGTGGCTGGGGCAAGGAGAAGGCAGCAGCAGTTTCTGGCTCTGCACACCTAAGAGTTTGTGGTGTGAGCGACAGGCTTATCTGAGGAACCCACACAATACCTGCGGAAGGTCCTGAGCCTACCTACCACCCTGGCCGGTTGTGGTGGCAATGCAGGTAGGATTTGCTGAAGGAGTCAGAGGCTGGAGGATCTGGAGTTCTAGGAAGACTTCTGAGTCATCCCAGCGGAGACTTCAGGATCACCATTGGTGGCCACTATTGTTGCTGCTGTGGCCTCCTTCACGGCAGACAGCCAGAATTGTGATCAGCCAGATGGCTGCTGTGACTATCTTGTAGCCAGCACCAGCATTTAATATCATTCGTGTGGAATGTAGAATAAGTATGTTCACTAGAGAATTTTCCAACTTATTGCTATCATATTTGTGCTACTCCCATGCTAGTCCAGAACCTTGGTCTAATTATATAGAAAAGAGGGAGCTGTTGGGGGCTGTGGACCCCCCAGACTATGAATTTCCTGTAAACAACTTGTTATGCTTGCTGCTGCTCTGAGCACAAGACCCTCAGGAGTTCCTGACAGCAGGGGAGTGGTTTCTAGTGGGTTTGGCTTGGGTGTGGCTGTCAGTTAAGGATCCCTATATAAGCTGCCCTGGAACACAGTAAAGGGGGTATTCTTGTTTCAAGGATAACCCGTGTCTCTGTCTATGTGTGTGTATGTTTCAATCTCCAGCCCCATGCCCAGCTCAAGAACAGTCCGTAGTGTAGGCAGTATGCTATAGGCGTAGTGCCATAGTATGCATAATATGGGCACTACAGGAACGTAGAACACGTACAGACGTTACAGACGTTACATTTGGGGATGTATGTGTCTTACTTATCTGTATCTATCTATTGAAGATGGAGACATAAGTATATGACAGTGGGAGGCATGTATACTTCCTATGTTTGACATAAGTGCTTTACCAATCTCTGTCTACTCTGGACTGTAATAAAATGTACAAGTAGCTCTTTGTGCCTCTCTTTTATTTTCAGTGCTTGCCAGGATGGTCCAATTATGCTGCTGATATGATAATCACCCAAATAGATAGCTCTAATACTGCAATTATAGGACCGTTTCTTTATTTTGGTGAGATTTACCTATAGTAGTTCCCTGTTTAATGTTCAATGTTCTGTAGCCATTCTCTTTTAAATGTTCCGTGCAGGAGCTATGCCTTCCAGGGTGTACAAATAATCAAGTCTTAGCAATATTATAAAACCTAATCCACATTATGAATTGAAGAGAAGGAGCCCTCAGATCTGATTGCCTAAGGCTCAAACGCTAATGCTGCCGAGATACCTTGTATGTATCAGCTAGTAGAATGAAATTACATTAAAACAAGAGAATGAATTGTGGTCTGGACCTCAGTCACACCCCATCAGTCTCTGCCTGCTTTGCCTGCCTGTAAGGGAGCTTCAGCATTGCTGATCCTCACCTCCTGTCTATTTCCAGACTTTCAAAGAGGACCAGGCCTGGGTGCCCAGTGGTGAACTGACCAGTCCATTTTTTCCAGAAGTGTCATCTCTATCATTTCTTTCTCAGGAGTCCAAGTTAAAGAGGCACACAATACCAAACCTAAGAGAAATGAAAATTTAAAAAAAAAATAGCCCCAACAATAGCACCAGGAAAAGGCACATTGACATTTTCAAGATCCAAGTAATCAGCAGTGAAAAAGAATACTATTCTGTATTCATCATATGGTTCTTATTAATAGTCTAGAGTTCTTACCAAGGAATTACTTGTGAAGGGAACGTATAGATCATCTGAAGGGCTTCCTGTTCTCCTAGCACTCATTGGCCAAGAACTGTACAGAATCAAAAGTATGTCAATAGCTATGAAGGTCCATGAAATGGAACCCTTACTAATTACTAGCTCACTAATAAAAACTAAGGTATCTAAATATAAAGAGAAGACAGAATGTAAATATTACAGGTTTCATTGCTTATCTTCTTCCCATTATAGACAATTACCAGAACTTTTTACTTGTTTTTTTTATATTTTTATTACTTCTTTTAAAATGTCATACTGCATGCTCTGACCACATACATCTTGCTCCCTTACAAAATTAGGGAAAACTGATGTTCCTTCCAGAGGCTAACAGTTGCCAATAGCTTCTGAGCCAAGGGGGGAACTTCACTACTTGAGAACAATTGATCATTTCTTTCAAATTCCCAAAGTATCTTCCTGGTAGCCAGGTTATATGTTGAGAAGTTTGTTATGAAGTGAGTGTCTGACTGTGTGAAGTTCAGATGATTGTCTATGATTCTAAAGAATTGTCATTTGCACCACAGCAGCTCCAAGCTTCTACAATTAATGACACCTAGACAGAAGAGCTAATGAATAACACTCCACCATTTGCCATGCCCTTAGAGTTCATCAATATCTAGAAAAATCTAGGTAATAGGCACTCAGATTTTTCTCAGAGAATTAGTGTCCACTTCCTTGTTAGTTAACAACCAAAAGAGGGGCAAATATGATGAAAAATATCCTAAGTAAATCCAATTCTTTTATAAATATTTCTTAAATTGTGCCTTTCAAATATGTAATATATTATTGGGAAGGGAGTCTTAAAATAACATGCTTCTCAATTCTATAAACTGATATAAACCTAATAGTATGTAATTTAGCACCGGCTATTAAAAACATCCATCTATAGGGAGACTTTTGAGTCCAGTCTGGACTGTCACTGTTAACATGGCTCTTTTGTTTACAATAAAAGCCACTTTAGAACAGGAGCATGTGGATTCATTTATGTGTCTGCAGAAGATGCAAGTCCTGACTACACACATAGGCCTTCATGGACAGATTTCAACCTCAATGGCTCAAACAATACAAAGCAAAATGCATCTGTCTGTACTGAATATATGTAGGCTTTCTCCTGTCATTATTTCCTATGAACTACAGTGTTGGCAACTATTCACATAGGGACTTATCACAGTACGAATCATAAGCAAACTGCAGATGATTTCAAATATGTGAAGGATGTTCATAGATTCTATGCAAATACTACATTTTATATAAACATTATATTTTGATCCTTTTATGTGGAGCATGGAGTCAACATTTCTGTAGACTGTGTATACCATGAGTCCTAGAATTGAAAACAGTTTCCCACAGATACACAGGGATGTCTGCATCAAGTCTTTTCTGAGGATACATTGAATGAAATGAATGAATGCTCTATTCAATGGCTTTGTTGGCTTTCCTGTAGCAGGTTTTCTTTGGGCCACCAAGCAGCTCCCAAATCATGACACAGAGACTATTAATTATGAAAGATCGACCTTTTCTTATGCTTGTCCCACTAGCTCTTATAACTTAACCTGTTTCTCTTCATCTACCTTTTGCATCAGGGCTCTTTACCTTTCTTTCTTTCATTCTATATGTCTGGAGGGCTGGGAGCTGCCTAGCTAGCTGGTCCCAGTTGTCTTCCTCTTTTTCTTCATCGTTCTCTCTTCTCTCCTCTTTCTCGAGCCTAGATTCCTCCTCAAGCCTAGATTTCTCCTCCTACATACTTTCTCTGCCTGCAAGTCCTGCCTATGCCTCTACTGTCTAGCTATTAGCCATTTAGCTTTTTATTAGACCAATCAGATGCCTTAGGCAGATAAAATGAAACAAATGTAACACGTCTTTACATAGTCAAACAAATGCAGCATAAACAAAAGTAACACACCTTTACATAGTTGAAATAATATTCTGCAACATAAACAAATGCAATACATCTTTACATAGTCTAAGTACTATTTTGTAAGATAAATAAATGTAACACATCTCTATATTGTTGAGGTAATATTCCACAACTCTTTTCCTTCTCTGTAGCCCAGCATGTTTTGGTCTATATGCCTTGTAAGCATGTTCCTTGCCTTGCTCCTGCAAATTGTTAGTAGAACATTTATTTTTACTTGTCCAGAATCAGGCTTTACCTTTCTGGGTCCTGGCCTAAAAACTTTGCACCACAGTGTTAACTGAAAGCATTTGTTTGCCCCTGTAAAAGATACAGATTTTTTTTTTAATTAACTCATTTGTCCTTGAATACACCAGTAAGTTTTAGAATCAGGGTCTGATCCTTTCAATTTCAATTCTGGAAACCAAAATAACATGTTCTTCTAGAAGGATAATTTGACTAGATGTTGAATCAATTTAGACATTCCTTAGAGCCATATTTCACAGAAAGGTTGGATTCTGACGTGCGTGTGTAAAAGCAGCAGCACATATGGTCAAATCTGCCCTAAAATATACCCTAGCATGCTTACAGAATGCAGTAAGTCACAGCTTTGTGTATTCCTTTCCACACAGCAATGTGTATATGCCGACATAGGTATAAAGTGGGTACAGCAAAGACAATATTTTCAGTATTCTAAGCTGAAGTTGAATAAATAAAATCCTCATGCATTATGACTTTGCTGTTTTAATAACACTGCCTCGAATTTCTATGTCTCTGTGAAGCCTACATAGACAGTCAGCATTTGTGGTTCAGTTTTAAAATGATGGCAATTCCTGCCTTATTCTTTATAATAGTCCATAGAGACAGGGCTGATGGAGGGAAAGCTCCCAATCAAGTTAGAAGCTGAGAAAGCCGGCAATTGGTGTGTGTGTGGTAACCCAGTATTTTGTGCTGGAAAAAGTAGAAATATGGGAAGGGATGGGTTCATATGAGCCTTATGGAATTGGAAGAATAAGTATAAAATTATTGTTAGATCTATGATAAATAGAAAGATGCTATATAGACATATGATGGATAGCAGATAAAAGATGATTGATGATTGGTTGATAGACAATAATATATGAAATAAATGATAATGGTGAAGATAGATAGATAGATAGATAGATAGATAGATAGATGATAGATAGATAGATAGATAGATAGATAGATAGATAGATAGATAGATAGATGTCATTAGTAGACAGATGACAGATAGGCCCCCACTTACTATGATTAAACATCAGATTTTTTTTCAATTTTATAATGCTACAAAAGCAGGATATATTTAGTAGAAACTGTTTTTCTATCTGATCTTTTCTCAGACTAGCACCATGTGTTACAAGACTCTCTTGTGAAACTCAACAGCAGCAATGAGCTGAAGCTCCCAGTCAACCACACACTCAAAAGATAACTGACACCCGATCAGAGGGTCATACTAAGGGAATTTGGTAGTTTACGTTTAGGAAATGCATTTTTAACTCATTTTCCACTTACAGTGAATTTATCAAAAATACCCCTACTGTAAATTGAGTAGCACATTTGGATGTTTGTTTCTTTAAATGCATACACAAATATATAATATGCAAGTAGATCTGAATATCTATGGGTAAGCATGTATGTACAAATATATGAAGATTAGGACAACCAGCAACAATGATATTTAAGCAGTAATGATCCAACTTACTGTCCAAGTCTTGTTTTTTACTTAAGTATATCTCTCCACCAGAAGAAACCAGAGCCCTACAAAGATTTCAAAGGTAAGCAGGAAAAGGACAAAATGAGCTTTAAATGCATTCATCTGACAAGAGAATAAGAATGTTTTCAAAAGGTAATGAGGGCACAGGAAAGTATCTTGAAAAGCCTCCAACTAATCAACCCTGAAGCAGTGTGAGCATCACTGTTCACAAGTGAGGGGTCAGGGAAATGGCTCAGCCAGTCAACACTTGTTGCACAAGTGTGAAGGCTTGAGTTCAATCCCCAGAACCCATAGCAAATGCCAGATATGCTGGCACCTACTTGTAATCTCAGCGTGGGGAAGAAGCAGACATGGGGATCCCTGTGGGTTGCTGGCCAGCTAGTCTAACCTAATTTGTGAAGCCCAGGACTGTCCTGTCTCAAAAAAAAATGGTGCATGGTTCTGAAAATGGACAATACCTAAAGTGGTCTTCTGACCTCCGCATATATGCACACACCTGTTCACCTGCACCAGTACATCCAAATGTACATGTACAACTGCACATATGCACAAAATGAAAAAGAAATGAGAATAATGGCTTATACACCACCTAATAAATGGGAACTACTATGAACTACTGGTGATAAATAAGTAGATAAATAGACAGCAGAAAATGTACATTCTTAAATAATGACAATAAATTCAGGTAAGACATTAAGGATTCTAAAATCACTCGCTTAGTGGAAGACAGAGATTAGGACTTTATAGTCTCAAGTTACTCTACAAATATTTTTATTAATTATAAAGCAAAATAAAATTTAAAGTTATAATGGAGACACCTAACAGATAACATCTGAATCAAAAGATCACTGATACCACTTCTAGTGAGTGAAGAGCAATCAGTATTATAGACCACCTGGTGGACAAGAGAATTCCACATCAGTTCTCCATTAGCCAGATTAAAATTTAAAGCTTGATTACGATTAGGAGAAAGAATCAGGTAACAGAAATTTAGGAAACTTCAGTGAAATGAGTGACCTTCCAGATCATCAAGGTTATGAAGCTAAGTAAAATTTGATGATCTCTACCAGAGTAAAGGAGGATAGGAAACCTTGGCAATGTGTGGTTCTGAATCAGCTTTTTTTTTTTTTTTTTTTTCCCCTTACAAAAATTAACTATAGGATGAATAAGAAGCACATGTACTCAGCTGACTTCACCAAACTGCACAGTATTTGAGAAGAAAAATCACCCTTTGCAGTGGGTCGAAATAGGGCCGTGGGATACAAGCCAATGGTTCTTTACTTTAGAACCAAGCTCTGCTGTGGTTCCCACTGCACTTCGTCAAGGCTGTAGTTCCTGCATCACTAAGAATGGCACTGAGGAGCCGGGCGGTGGTGGCGCACGCCTTTAATCCCAGCACTTGGGAGGCAGAGGCAGGCGGATCTCTGTGAGTTCGAGACCAGCCTGGTCTACAAGAGCTAGTTCCAGGATAGGCTCCAAAACCACAGAGAAACCCTGTCTCGAAAAACCAAAAAAAAAAAAAAAAAAAAAAAAAAAAAGAATGGCACTGAGGACAGTCGTGGGCCTTGTCGCCAAACGGAATGTCACTAGAACAACAGGCGAAACTTGAATTGTGTCTCTGGGAGAAGGGCACTCGGCAGCTCACCATCCCACTCAGACAATTCCTCTCTATGTTTGATATTATGTGAAAATGAAACTTGGAAAAAATATCAATTTCATGCTCGTTATTACTTTTTTAAGCTGCCGATGTCCAAGGTTAATCAAGCAGGAAAAGGAACATTCACTGAAATTAATAATAGCGGCATCAACGGTGGAAGATAAAATGAACTAATTAAATGATGTCAATCATTCATGGGGTGGGGTAGTCCTGGGAGGAGTAGGGAGGAAAGAGTGTGATCAAAACACCTGGTACAAAATTCTCAGAGAACCAATAAAAATGCATGATGACGGCGGGGGTGGAGAATAGTTTTGCTCTCCTGATCCTCTGTATCCAGTGGGTAATCATTCGCTCTTCGCCTCTCATGAGGGCCATGCGCCCATTCTACACAGACTATAAACAATGAATTTTGAGATCTTATGCAGCAAACACATTTATTTTTGATTTACATTTCTTTTCTTTCTCTCTTCTTTTCCATGGCTCATTTTTGGAAGTGCCATCTGCCCTAACGTGAGAACTTATTCAGAACATAAACTAGCTCCCAATATTCTGCTTATCCCCGTGACAGGTAATTAAAGCAATGTCCGATGAGACAGAGAAGGGGAGAATAATTACCTGCTTACCATCCTTTATCATCCATCCTGCAGTCTCTCCTCCCTCTTCCTCTTGATCATGTTTGTCTTCTGTTCTCTGGACTAGAAATGTAAACCCTGCTCTTGAAACGAAGGTCTAAGGAAACTCCTCTCCTAATCTCAAGATGGAAAACCCTACTTAACGCATGAAAAGTAAGGGAACCAGGAGGTAAGATTCTCACTTTAAAAATGTTTCTATTTTCTAAACTGTCTTCCTCTACGTGAAGTCGGGACGATGAACAGTCTGCCACTCTAAACAGCACTTGTCAGGGATGTGAGACATTGTTAAAGAAATACAGCTTCAAAAAGATCTAAATTCAGATTACCATCGCTCCAGTTAAAATAGCCGCCTTTCCTGAGTAATGACAAGTGAAATGGAAGAACATCAAACGATTATCTAAAATTCTAAGAAATAATCCCGGTAGAAATGGCTGAGAAGTAATGGCCCTGTCTTGTACCTGAAAATGTAGCTTCCCCCTTTTGCTTGAATGGGGCATTTTAAAACTTGGTAAATACACTAAAGAGTCTTTGCTTACCTCCTTCATATCACTCCAATGAAGATGATGAGCATGACAAGGACAACAATGACAGCAGCCAAGATATGGTGGGGGGGGGAGCAACTAGCCAATGCTGTATGTGGTTTCAAGAGAACCCCCATTGGTTGACGTTTCCTTCTAGAATACCATGTTCAGGAGTTGCTGCAGCCTAAACTGCACACCATAGTTATCGATCATTTCACGTGGCACCATATTAAACGCCGCTGATATGAGCGATGAGGTCAGTTCATGCAGTGAAGCTGCTCCCCGTAATTCATCCCTCTGTGCTGACAAGAACCCCAAAATGCTCTGCCCCTGAATCTGCTCCATACCTTTCAACAGACCTCAGTTTCCCCAAAAAGGAGCTGGGATGTGTTTCCCAACTCATATGATCTCTTTCCAGCACATATACAAGCGCAAGCATTTGGATACACCGTTTCCTGCGTGAAATGTGCCCTGCAGTGGTCACCTCAACATTTTATCCCTCATTAAGCAACAGCTGGTGCAAGGTATTACCACTGGCATCGTGAACAAAGCATTAAAGCATCTGACCTGTGGAACTTATTAGTCAGACAGAACCAATAACAGATTTAAATAAAGTAAAGAAATCGGAACCAGGGAGTCCTGAGCCAGGGATCAGGGGTTACCGTATTAAACATAATAACTGGATGATGGTAAGGAGTCACATTTGAACAAATAACTGCATGAATGGTGTGTGTAGATACCTTAAAAGAAGAGCACAGAGCAACAGCCCTGATCTAGACATGTGCATGATGTCTGAAAAACAGAAATAGATCTGTGTGGCTAGAGTAAGCCAGGGAGGGAGAAAGTGAAGTAGTATAGAAAAAATGATAGGTAGCTAAATGTGAGGGATAGTTTTGTAGCCTTTTGATAGGCTTTTCTAAAACTTTTTTAATTACTTATTTAGCATGATAGAAAGCCATTGGAACATTTTAGGCTGAGGAACATTGTAATATGTTGAGTTTCAGGTCTTCTGATGATTTTGATGAGGATGTATTAAAAGATAAAATCTAGAAAAAAATGGGGGATGGGAGGGACCATTCGATGGCTCAGTGGGTCAAAGAGCCTGTTGCCAAGGCTGATACTAAAGTTCACTTCTCAGGGAGTCACACAGTGGAGGGTGAGACTCAGCTCTTGCAAGCTGTGTTCTGATCTACCCCTGTCACAGCATCCATTGTCCCCATCCCAGACACTGAATAAATGCCATTTAAAAGGTGAAAGAAGAATTTTGAGATGATTTAAAAAATCCATATAAGAGATTTTTGAATTAACATGGTGGCCAAGGAAAGGCTGAGAAGTGATCTTGTTTTGCTGAAGGATTAATCATGGGTATGTGAAAAAGTCTCAGGATTAATACCAGTATGTTTGCTCTGAGTAGCTACAAGGATGGAATTGACATTAATGGTGGAGCATCTCTTTAGGTAACCTTGGGCCCACCAGTGTTCTCTTTTCTTGACTTCAGTTTTTTTTTCAATTAATTACCAATATTTATTCCTCAGACCTTGTTTTTAGTGCACTTTGATTTATGTGAACCCTGTATGCTGTTTTCAAAAAGTACATGCATCTTAAGAATAACTGACTTTGAATGAGTTAAATAATTTGGGATGTCACAAAGACATATTTAACATGCAAGAGACACACAGGTTTTCTTTGACTGTATTTTGTTTATTATCTTATGAATAGAAAACTTTTGGTTCACGAGAGATGTCTCAACACTTAAGAGTACTGGTTGCTCTTGCAGAACACCTGGATTTGATTCCCAGCACCCACATGCAGCTCAAAACCATCCTCGTCTCCACTATCAGGGGATCTGATATCTGATGCCCTCTTCTGGCCTCCATGAATATCAGGCATGCCTGTGGTGCACACATATACATGTAAACAGAACACTTAAAATAAAAATAATTCTTTTAACATTTTAGATCAAAATAATCAACACAATTTTGTTTGGTCTATCAATGTATCAATGAAATTTTGAACATTTTTCTGTGGTATGTACTGGAAATGCAACAGTGCTTTAGGAGCAGCTGCATGATCCTTTGATCCTTTCCCTTCTAGGGAATGTAACATCTTACGATGGGGAGTCTTCCTAGGATGGCCTGTGCTTCATTCCAGTCTCTTATGGCCTTCAAAGGACCACCCAGTGAGCCACATTGTGCTTGGGTTTCTAACCCAGCACAAACTGCCTTCCCAGGCTCTACAGCTGTGGTAGAAGTGAGACCTGTGACTGAGATTTCGTTAGCCCGAGGCTACTTTCTTGACCTTTGCTAGCCCATCTACAATGAATCCTAGGCTTCTTTTGTTCTTTCCTGCCTATCAGTGAGAAATAAACTCAATTTCTGTAACACGTGAGCATAATTTGTGCCACAGCACTCAAGTCCTAGTGATGCTTCAGCCTAGAATAGGTGTAAGGTGATAGGCACTGGATCTAAAGAGTGGGTCTTGGATGCCCAGTGGTAGTGGCACATGCCTTTAATCCCAGCACTTGGGAGATAGAGGCAGGTGGATCTTTGTGAGTTCAAGGCCAGCCTGGTCGACAAGAGCGAGTGCCAAGACAGGCAAGTGGGTCTTGGTCTGAAGACAAACAACCTGTCCATAGTTAAGTGAGCACTCCTGTTAGTGGGTAATGTGAATACTCTTGAACGGTTGCTTGCACTTTCTCAGTGAACTAAGAAGCAAGGCCATCTACTGAGTAAAAGCTGGGGAAATGTTTGAAGATTCGAGGAAAAGGGGGAAAGATAAGCTATTATGGCCTAATTAGATCGATAGATAGAAAATGAAAATATTGGACCATAGGATCATTAAGCCTAGGTGTGTGTCCTTTCAATATTAGGAGCTCAGAATTAGCTTTACTCTGGCACCACCGTCTCCCAGGTGAGTGTAGGCCTAGAGTAACCAGGGATAGATTTAATGGGATCGAAGTAATTGTGAGACTAGAAGAATATGGCAAAGGAGATACAGGATTCGGGGAAGGTATCAATTATTTAATTGATCCAAAATAAAAAAAAAAGATAGATAAGCAAATAATGATGTGAAAGACTGGAGTAGAAAAGAAATGAGGATGGAAAATAGTCTCCCCAGGGAAGAGCACACCAAGTGGTTGTGCAATACGAAATAGTCAGCCCTGAAAACATACACCCAAGAACTTATGGACTGAGCAGGTTGTATATATGTGTTTAGGGATATAATTCGTATACATATATGCATGTAACAACAATTTAAAAAGAGATAATAAACTTTAAAAAGAGCAAACAGGTATATGTGAGAGCTCGGAAGGAGCAAAGGGGGAAGAAAGGTAATTAAAGCATAACCTTCAAAAGAAAGTAATTTAAAAAACCAAAAGAGTGAAAATAAAGAGTAGCGAACTGACTATATGTCCTAGTAAAGTTGATGAAGTATCAATGCCTACTGTTAGTTTGAAAATGAGATCAGGGGGGCTGAGAGATGGCTCAGAGGTTAAGAGCACTGACTGTTCTACCAGAGGTCCTGAGTTCAATTCCCAGCAACCACATGGTGGCTCACAACCATCTATGATGAGATCTGGTGCCCTCTTCTGGCCTGCAGGGATACATGCAGGCAGATGCTGTGTACATAATTAATAAATAAATCTTTAAAAAAAAAAAGAAAATGAGATCAGGACACACAAAGTACAGTGAGATATAAAAAGTAGAGGCTTTTATATCTCCATAAACAATCTTTGTTCTGTCACTTAAGCATACATGTAATCTCTTCTGTGCTAGTCTTTATAATCAAGAATTCATATTTGATGCTACCGACTCCCACTATGCTTTAATGTACAGTGAAGAATTGCTGTATTATTATGAATCCACTCCTTTGAACTTTACTTTCTCAAAATCCTCTATGACTGACACTGGGCTTTCCACTAAGACCCGGTCCATTTGCATCACAAACTTTCATATACTAGGCCCCCAGATTACGGGCGGAGGAAGGAAGACTCTCAGGCTTAAGAAAATGGACATCAATTAACACATACAAAACATTTAATAAAGTTTAATACTCATTCATAATTAAGCCTCTCTGCAAGTCAGAAATATGCAAGAACTATCTCGGTTTTATAAATGGTACTCGTAAAACTCCAAATTATATTAATCATTTATAGCAAGTCTGCCACTCTGGCAGGAGTTGCTGATTGCTGGAGAGAAGATGCATTTGTGGGAAAAGCTGTTATATGGGAAAATGTGTTTTCTACTTTATTTTTCTGAGAGCCTAAAACTGCTCTACCACAAAGGCCATTGTGTAAAAAACCACAGTTATCACTCTTTCTTCCCAGTTTTTATTTATTCTTTGGTAATTGTGTACATTTATACAGTGTATGCATTTAAATTAATCATTTAAGAAATATGCATATTACTATAGAATATAATGTTCTAGCTTTTGATATTACATAATTTAGAAGAAAAGATGTATAACAGGTACTTACTAGTTTGGTTTTGCGATTATACTAATGAGAAATCTCAGAATCTCAGATAACAAGTGATATGGTTCTCCATGCCTACTCCAACATTGTACTCAAAGTTCTAACCACTGAAATAAGGGAAGAAAAAGTAATACATATGTTGATACATATATTGCTCCAGAGGAAAAGATAAAAACTGCCCCCTTTTTTAAGTGACATAACTCTAATTAGAGAATCTCAGATTCTGAATATATAAAACCTAAAAAGTGATTTTAGTAAGGTCACAAAATACAAGATAAGCACAAAAAATCAGTCTCATAGAAGGTAGACAGATGATAGATAGATAGATAGATAGATAGATAGATAGATAGATAGACAGAAAGATAGATGATAGATAGATAGATGATAGATAGATAGATAGATAGATAGATAGATAGATAGATAGATAGATAGATAGATAATTTTGACTTGTCCCAGGGTCACCTTGAAGTTCAGCTCCTCCTGACTCTACCTCATTAGTGCTGTTAACTACAGGTATAAGATACCATGCTCAGTTTTTTGCATACTGGGATTGGATCCAGTACTTTCGAAATACTATGGCATTTCTATATATTAACACTGAATTCAAAGAAATAAAAATTAAAACACATTTACAATCCATCCAAGGAAAGCAAGGTGCTTGGGTATGTGTTTACAAAGCTTATTTATACATTGCCTGAATGCTGAGAATTGCAAATTCTGCTGAAAAAGGTCAATGGTGACCAAAAATAAGCAGAAGTAGCACGTTTATAGGTTTGAAAACTCCACAGAGCTAAGATTTCAATTCTCCACAAATTGATTTACTGGCTTAAAGAAATTCCTATGAAAGCTAAAGTATGATTTTTTTAAAGCATTGGCAAGCTTAGTCCCAAAGATACATCAAAAGCACAAACTAGAACAATTAAAAAAATCCAAACAGAAATACAAAGTAAGAGAGATTGTTACAGCGATATTAATTCCTCCTCATTTTTTGTCCTAACATAAATCACTTTATAATATTAATATTGTATTAATTCTTGGAGAATTTCATATAACACAGTTTGATCATATTAACTCACCGATTCTTCCTAGAGCCAATCCACCCTATCTACCTTCATCTCACTATCCACCCAACTTGGAGTTTTCTCTTTTTTATTTTTAAACACAAGTCCTGATTGTGCTGCCCAGCTACTCTTGTGAGCGAGGCCTGCACTCAAGTGTGATTCACCTGCCAGGATCACATCACTAAAGAAAACAGCAGCTTTGCCAATAGCTTTCTCTCAGCTGCTAACGCCAATAGCACCTTAGTTATGAGATTTCTTACCACCCTACACCCAACTCCATACTGAGATTTTTGTCTGGTTGGAGCTTACATGTGAATGCCGTCATAATCACTGCAAGTTGATACATGTATCCACACTATGCTGCTGTCCAGAAAACATTACATCCTTGAAGTTAGCCACCACCTCTGGCTCGGACAATCTTTCTAACCCCTCTTCCACATATCCTTGAGCCTGACACAGAACTGTGTTGTGTACATCCTACTTAGGGATGAGCACTTTACAGTCTTTCTGGCAGTTTGACCAGTAGAGGGTCTCTGTATTAATTGCCATTTACGGCAAAGAAGCTTCTCTGAGAGCGGCAGAAAGATAATCTCACTTGTGAGTGTAGAAATAAGTCATTAGAAGCCATGTTAGTGTGGTGACCACTTAGCAGCACGGTAGTGCTACACTTCGTGTCCCTGTTAACAGTCTGTGTGAGTTCTGGTTCACGGAGCTGGCTTTAGACCCAAGCAGAAAGTAGTTGGTTATTCTTGTAATGTTTATGGCAACATTGTACCACTGGGTATGTCTTGTAAGGCCAGTCCTTACTGTAGTTCACGGGGTTCACAGCTGGGTGAGACTTTCAATTCCTCTTTCCTCCTAGTAATGTATCCCACCTCCCAGCACTGTGGAAGCTAGTCAGAAGAAATGAGCTTCCAGGTGAGCACCACCTTTAGTTTTCTCATGTTCTTTTTTTTCTCTTTTTATATTTTAAATTTTTTTATTCATTTTACATACCAACCACAGTTCCTCCTCCCTCTAGCTCTCTCCCACCTCTCCTGCCACCCAGCCCTTCAGCCTCTCTTCAGAAAGGATAAAGTCTCCCATGGGGAGTCAACAAAACCTGGCACATTAAGTTGAGGCAAACTCCACCCCCACCCCAAATCAAGGTTGAGCAAGGTGTCCACCATATGGAATGGGCTCCAAAAAGCCAGCTCATATACCAGGGATAGATCCTGGTCCCACTACCAGGGTCCCCTGGAACAGACCAAGCTACACAAATGTTGCCCACCTACAGAGGTCCCAGTTAGGTCTTATGTAGGTGCCCCAACTTTCTGTCTATAGTCTGTGAACTCCCATGAGTTCAAGTCAGCTGTCTCTGTGGATTTTACTATCATGATCTGGACACACACACCCTGCCCCCTGCGCTAATATAATCCCTTCTCCCTCTCTTCAACTGGATTCAGGAGCTCGACCTGGTGCTTGGCTGTGGATCTCTGCATCTGCTTCGATCAGTTACTGGATGAAGGTTCTGTGATGACGGGGTATTCACTACTCTGATTACAGGGGAAGACCAGCTCAGACACCCTCTCCATTATTGCTAGGAATTTTAGGTGGGCTTATCCTTGTGGATTCCTGGGAGAGCTATGAAAGAGATAGAGGGAGACATTGTGGTATTAGAAAGCCATTATGGGGTTAGGGAGAAATCTGATACTAGGGAATTTTTTCATATTCTATGATGTGAGTTGTGTGTATGTTGCATCTTTGGCAAAACCCTAGTACCAGGAACACGTTATCCTTTGTTGAATTGTTGGCTGACTTAGTTACAGTTTCTATGGCTATGAAGAGACACCACAACCACAGCAACGCTTATAAAACAAAACATTTAGTCAGGGTGCCTTACAGTTCAAAGGTTCAGTCCATTATCACCATGGTGGGACTTGGCGGCATGCAGGTAGACAAGGTGCTAGAGAAGGAGCTGAGAGTTCGACATCTTGATCCACAGGCAACAGAAAGAGTCTGTGGCCAGACTGGGTGTAACTTGAGCATAGGAGACCTCAAAGCATGCCCTCACAGTGATGACTTCCTTCAACCAGGCCACACCTACTCTAACAAGAATACACCTCATAAAAGTGACACTCCCTATAAGCTTATGGGAGCCATTTGCATTCAAACTGATATACCTCATAATAGTGCTACTTCCTATGAGCTTATGGGAGCCATTTGCATCTATACTACCACACTGGCCAATCAGGTCCCATAGACCTCTAATATTAAAGGCTATTTTCAGTGCCCCTGGTTGTTGTAGGAGGGCTGCTAGTTAGTTTCCAGCTGCTCATACCCGAAATAACCGAACAGAAACCATATTATTCGCAATATTTTTGGCCAATAGCAAAAGCACATTTCTGGCTAACTCATATTTTCAATTAACCTATCTCCATTAATCTGCATATCACCACGAGGCTATGGCTTATGGGGTAAAGTTCTGGCATCTGACTCTGGTGGGGCTACACAGCTTCTCTAACTCTGCCTTCTTTCTCCTAACATTCAGTTTAGTTTTCCCCACCTAGCTCTTCTCTGCCCTGTCAACCGGCCAAGGCAGTTTCTTTATTAACCAATGGTAATCACAGCATACAGAGGGAAATCCCACATCACCTCCCCTTTTCTATTTTAATAAAAAGGAAGGTTTTAACTTTAACATAGCAAAATTACATATAACAAAATAGGTATCAAGTAAGAATTATAGTTACAATATTTATATCTTTATCTTTTACCATAACTAAGGAAAACTATAACTATATATTCTTCAACTCCATCAAAGAATCCAGAAGGATATAATATTAAGAATTATAGTTACAATATTTATAAATTTATCTTTTATCATACTAAGGAAAACTATAACTATATATTCTTCAACTCCATCAAAAAATCCAGAAGGATATAATACTACCTAAATAAACAGAAAGTGCATTGTAAGCAACTTCCAAAACTCTAGAATTGACAGAGACATCTCACTGCCTGGACAATGACCCAAAGTTCTTCTGTATTGTTGGTGCACCCATCTTCAGCCTACTGGCCCGTAATATCTGGCAGACTTTTCCATGAAGCAGGTAATTTCAAAGACAGTTCTACCTATATTGGCAGTTTGTTGATCACTTTCTTCTGTGTCCTGCAGAATATCTGGCAGATTCTTTCATGAAGTAGAAACCATGAAGGACTGTCTTACCTTTAGACAACTTCAGCAGTCATTTTTCTGTGGGTCCTGCATGTCCAATTGGTCAAGCAGTCCAGACAAGAGCAGATTCTTGCCCAAACAGCTAACAAACTCCATAAGGAACCTCTTTGGTGCCCATCATCCTCTTGTAGTAGCTTGGTGCTGCCAGGAGCAGATGTGTCTCACTGTCATGAAAAATCCTAAGTCCTTAAACGTTTTAAATGCCATATTCTGTAATCTTTGAAAGATTTGAAGAATGCCTATCCACCTGAAATATATCTCTGTACATCTAGAAAATCTAACATAACTACAAGCGTAATTATAGATGATTTTCTATTTACCTATATTTATTAATTATACACTACATTTTAAATAAGCTAGACAAACACAATATTAATCAAAATCAGAAATACAAATACACAGTATAACAAAATTTACCTTAAATTTGTATCAATAAACCAAGAGTCATACCAACGCAAATCTCTACAGTATATTTCCCTTTGAATGTAAACAAACATTTATAAACAATCATTTAGGGAATTTGGGTATAGTTCTCTCCAAACTGCTTCCTGATTTTTGTTGGGTGTTCATGGCAACTTTTTGGGGGTCTTGGTCCATTAAATTACTAGTCTGGAAGGATTCTACAGGATATAATCCTCTGTGGAAACAAAAGAAGGACTTCTTTTCCAGAGCAACATATTCTTAGACCCAAATACCTTTAAAGTATATATGCTGGTCTAGTTTAATAGTCTGTACAATGAAATGTCTCTCTGTATTTAGCTCATGCACAGTCAAAAAATTCAAAGAAAACACAATAGTATGTATACTCCAGACTCTCTGTGTATATTCTGTCTTTATGTAGCTTATTTTTCTTACTCTATTACTTATTCTACAAGTTTACTCTGTCTCTTTCAAGACTTTGTTTTATTTTTTAAGAAACATTTGCTTCTTTTTATAACTCTACACTCTTTTTCTTCTCTCTCCCCAGCCTACGTACATTTATCTAACACTGTGACCCATTTTGCAAACTTTTTCATCTGAATCTGTCTTTATTGAATATCTGTAATTATTTTCTGACCAGAAGCACCTTTTTTATGCTAAGCAGGCATGGCTATGACCCACACAGTCCTGCCTGCTTGCTCTATCCAGAACTACATGGTGGAAGACATGTTCACTGCCTCTGCAAGCTGTGCACACTGGTCCGGTTCTAGGTAAGCAATGGGTCTATGTTGTGCCATTAAACAGTTTGTAACACGTTGCTCACCACAAACCCCATTTAAATGCCCCTTGGCTAGACCTGCCAAAAGAGTCAGAGCTGTGTATGCTGGCGATCCAGGATGCTGCCATTTTTAAAGAAGCTGCGCAGTTTTTACTGCACCTCTCTCAAAGCAGCCACAGCACCCCTGCTCACCAAGTCCATCTAAAAAAATTGTGGCTACCAAAAGCCATGATTAACTCTGTTCTTTTGTGTTGAGAATTCCTTTTTAAGCTTTCTCAGGTTTTATGTGGATTTAACTGGCACATGTCGAAGCACCAATTTTGTTGTATGAAAGCTGTTTGTTCCCAGCTGCTCAGCCCTGAAATAATCATACAGAAGCCATATTATTTGCAATACTGTTTGGCCAATGAATTAAGCATATTTCTGGCTAACTAATATTTTAAATTAATCTGTCTCCTTTAATCTGTGTATTGCCATGAGGCTGTGGTTTACCAGGTAAAATTCTGGCATCTGTCTCTGGCATTTGTCTCCAGCAGTGCTACATGGCTTCTCTGACTTGCCTTCTTTCTCCCAGCATTCAGTTTAGTTTTCCCTGTTTAGCTCTACTCTGCCCTATCAACAGGCCAAGAAAGATTTTTTAATAACCATTGATATTCACAGCATACAGAGGGGAATCCCACATCACTTCCTTACCCTCCAGAATGTAATCTTGAGGATATATCTATATCTATATCTATACTAACAGCACTTAGTAGAATGATATTGATGGAGGGAGAGACTCAAAGATCAATCAAGTAGAACAGAAAACCTAGAAATAGACCCACACAAATATTTACATCTGATTTGCTTTCTAGTTGATTTTTTGAATAAATAATTAAATGAAGCAGAGAATAGTTTTTTCAACAAATAATGACAGAATGGTGGATATTCATAAGGAAAAGGAAAACCAAAGAAAATATTAATCTAATATTTTATAGAAAAAAATCACAGTAGTCATAATCATAAATGGAAACATAAAGGCATGATTATTAGAAAATGCCTTCAGATCTAGTACTAAACAAAGAATTTTTGTACTTCATATCAAAAGTACACTGTTAAGCAGAATAAATTAAACTCTCAAAGACAAATTATGCATAATTTCTCATAAATGAGATACTTAGGTTTAAAATATGTGTGTATGTGTGTATATGTATATATATGTGTGTGTATATATGTGTTTGTACATGTATGTGTGTGAATGTGTATGTATGTGTGTATGTGTGTGAATGTGTGTATGTGTATGTATGTGTATGCATCTGTGTGTATATGTATATGTGTGTATGTGTGTGAATGTGTGTATGTGTGTGTATGTGTGTGAATGTGTGTGTATGTGTCTGTGTATGCGTGTGGATGTGTCTGTGTGTGTATATATATGTGTGTGTGTGTATGTGTGTGAATATGTGTATGTGTGTATGTGTATGCATCTATGTGTATGTGTTGTATATGTATGTGTATGTGTGTATATGTATATATGCATGTGTATGCGTGTAGATGTTTCTGTGTGTATATATATGTGTGTGTATGTGTGTGTATGTATTTGTGTGTGTGTGTTGAAACTTGAAGGGGAATTACAAAGAGGAGGAAGAAATTGTAAAGGAAGTGGGCATTAGAGAGGGAGTATCAATGCACATGATAAGGAAGCAAAAGAATGGACTGAGAAATCAAAGAGAGGAAGGGCTACATGGAAGGGTGGTAGAAGAAGGGATTGAATACAAAATAGAGAGGGACAGATGTTCATGAAAGTGCCATGAAGAAAGCCATTGGTTTGTATGCTAACCTAAAATTTTAATTAAAATCAAAAATATTATGGGGTTAGTGAGAAAACTGGCACTAGGGAAATCCCCAGAAATTCACAAGGATGACTCCAGCTAAGAATCTAAGCCGTAGTAGAGACAGTAACACAACAATCCTTTATCTATAAGTAGATTGGTGACTACCCCAATGTTGCGGGAGACAGAGATCCACAGATAAGCACTGGATCAAGCTCCTGAAGTCCAGTCCTAGAAAAGGTGGAGCAATAATATGAGCAAAGGGGGCAAGATCATGATGGAGAAACCTACAGAAACAGCTGACCTGAGCTAGTAGGAGCTCACTGACTCTGGAATGACAACTAAAAAACCTCATAGGACTGAAGTAGGCCCTCTAAATGTGGATTAGGCACTTTGTAGGGTCACTGGCCACGTAACCAATATTTTTCCCTAGTGCATGAACTGGTTTTTTGGAACCCATTCCCTATAGAAGGACAACTTGTTCAGCCTAGATACAGGAAGGAGGGCCTTGATCCTGCCTCAAGTGTTGTGACAGACTTTGTTGACTCCCCAAGAAGTCATGGCCTCACCCTCTTTGAGGAATGGATGGGGAGTGGGGTGGGGGGACTAGGAGAGCAGAAAGAGGAGAGGGAGAAGGAACTGGAATTGACATGTAAAATTTTAAAAAATACTGTTTTTTAAAAATTTTAAAAATTAAGAAAAAGAAGACCTCGTGGAAACAACATGTATCTTGCCCCTATTGTTGATCATATGAATATGTATGTAATAATATTAAATTATATATTACTAGCTAACATTCAAATACATTCACACACTCAAATTACTGCATGCAAAACAGCAGAAATCTAAATAAACATAATAAATTCATTTCCTGGTTTATGTAGAATGAGAACATTGTGGAAAACCTAGCTATGATTATTTATACAAGACCTTTCTACATTATTTCTTTAAAACTGCATGTGAGTCTCAATTGTCTCCAAATAAAAGGCTGAGTACTTAAAGGAGAACAAAAAATAAAGCAAGTGGGCAATGAGGACTACTGAGAACTGAAGAACAATGGCAATGGGTTCTTGATCCTATTGCACGTAATGGCTTTGTGGGAGCCCAGGTAGTTTGGATGCTCACCTTAATAGTCCTGGATGGAGGTGGGTGGTCCTTGGACCTCCCACAGGGCAGAGAAACCTGCTTGCTCTTTGGGCTGAGGAGGGAGGAAGACTTGATTGGGGGAGGGGGAGGGAATGGGAGGTGGTGGCGGGGAAGAGGCAGAAATCTTTAATAATTAAATAAATTAATTAATAAAAAAATAAAATAAAATAAAGCAAGTGCTTTTCAGTGGGAGATCTCAAATAATTTGAGCAATCCTAGCTTTGAACAGGGAAGTTATATGATAAAAACCAGATCATACATCAAATGTGTAATTGTATAAAATTAAACATCTGAATTATATTAAGAGCAATGTTGATGCCCGGCTGCTCAGCCCCAAAATAATCACACAGAAACTATATTATTTAAATCACTGCTTGTGGCCCATTAGCTCTAGCTTATTATTTGCTAACTCTTACGTCTTAATTTAACCCACCTCCATTATCTGTGCATCACCATGAGGCCGTGGCCTACTAGCAAAGTTTTAGAGCATCTATCTCAGGTGGCTGCTCCATGGCTTCCCCTTTACTCTGCCCTTCTTTCTCCCAGCATTCAGTTTAGTCTTCCCTGCCTAGCTCTGTTCTACCCTATCAGGTCAAGCCAGTTTTCTTTCTTCATTAATGTTAATCACAGCATACAGAGGGAAATCCCACATCAGAGCTGTACATTATCTTTTGGCAAAAGTCAAAGAAGTATAAGCATTAGTTTCTGCTTTTGATTTTAACATGCATCTTTTAGACTGCCTCCAGCCCTTTGTCTGACCAAGAGGAAAATAGTCTTCAGACCCACTCTGGAGTTTCAGATGAGGAGTCTCTGATGGCTTTTCAATAGAGTTCCCTTCCAGACATTCCTCAAGCACCCACTGGAGTCTTCGCAGCTTCATAGAAAGATTTTTTTGTCTTTATAAGTTGTTTTCCGATAACATGCAGAAAATTCTCTTTTTATACAATTTCTAACCATTTTCTGACCTTTAGTATGACAGAGAAACATCTTTTAGTGTCTTACAATCTATAATAAAATTTTAATGAGACAAGTTTTCTCAAAGCTGGATTATCTGACTTCTCAAAACAGTGGGATCATCGCATGTTCTCAACTGCTTTTCATAACATTCTGCCAGAAATGACATTGTATGTTTTCAACCGCCCGCTTTTAATGCACTTTCTTGGCTCTAAATCCCTACAACCTGTAATAATGTGTTCAAGTTGATGCATTCTTATGCAATAAAAAGCATTCGTTTTAAAGGTAAGTTTAATGCATGTTGACAATAAATTCACCTCTGTGTGGCCATCATCAATAGTGATAGAAAACAAACATTGGTTTCCTGGGGCTGGGAACTGGGGAATGCTATCACTGCCAAGAAATTCCCCTGGGTCACAATACCCTAGCTCCCAGCCTGAGGAAGACAATGTTTGTTGTTGTTAGGTTTTTATTAATGCTGATTCTGAATGTTCTATAATTTCATTTTAATGGAAACATGAAAGGAATATTCTTTGGGGTCTAGGTTCTTTGATTCAGCATACTGCTTTTTAAATTCATCCATACAGTTTTATTAGTCATTATTTAGATTATCAAGCCATTTTACCTCATTAAATAAATTTGGCAGTTTGAAAATATCAAAGAAGCTACCATGGGGGTTGCGGTAGATGACTCAGTGGTTAACTATACAATCACCATGGCCTGAGTTTGGATCCTTAAAACCCAAAGGAGAGATGATTTCATCATTAAGAACACCGGATGCTCTTCCAGAAGACCCAGGCTCAATTCCCAGCAACCACATGGCAGCTCACAACTATTTCAAATTCCAGTTCCAGGGGATCTAACACCTTCACATGGACATACATGCAGGCAAAACACCAATGCACATGAGATAGATAGATAGATAGATAGATAGATAGATAGATAGATAGAATCTTTTCTAAAAATAAATTGGGTCTGTCTGGGAATAGTGACAAGTACTCAGGAGGCAAGTTGATCTCTATAAACTCAAGACCAGTCTACACTCATAGTAAGTTCCAGACCAGTCAGGGATACCCAGTAAGACCCAGTATAAAAACTTTAAAAATAAAATAAAATAAAAAATCTCAGCCTTGGGAGGTAGAAGTAGAAGGATTCTGGTGGCCTGCTGGCCAATGAATTCCATGCTTTGTGAGAAACTCTGTCTCAAAACTAAGTTTGAGAGCAATTCATGAAGAAATTCCACATCAACCTCCCACTTCCTCATGTGATCAAAGGGTTGTGTGCACACCAAAAACTAATAAACTACTCTGAACATCCATGTATGTGCATTTGTATAGAATCATACATTCATTTCTGATAGCTGCATGGGATGGGAGGACCCAATAATTATTTACTTATCTTTATAAGTAACTTCCAGATGGGTATACCTTGTAATAAGTAGCATATAGAGTTCAGTTACAGTCTTATTCTTTTAATTTTATCCATTCCAGTGGATGGTATATATAATTTGGTATTAGTGAGAAATGATTTCCACATCTTATTTGTTAGCCCTCAAGTACTTTCTAAAATAATTTAACTTCTCCCTCTCTCTTTCCTTTCCCCTCCCTCTTCTCTAATATTTGAACCTAGGGTCTCAGAGAGTACATTCTAGATGAATACTCTGTCACCAAGCTCTATGTCTACCCACAGACTCTCTACCACTACTGAGTTTCCCTATTCTAGATAAAGTCCTTTGTCAGGAACACTCTTGTTATCATTACTACCAGCCCGTGCTTATATCTCTGCTTCATTTAAGAATGTCTTTGAAGACTGTAAATTTTAGCTTTGACAAGATGTAATTTATCATTTTTCAAAATGTATTATCTGTTCTTTACGTGTCCTTTATGCTCTTCTTTCCTACCCTCACGTCATGACTATTTTTCACCTGCTTTTGTCTAGGTGTGTTATGGCCTCATTCTCCATCTTTAGGATGAGGATGTGTTTTAAAGAAACTCTTTTTTAACTTAAAGAATAATAAAAGTTGGGACTCAGCTCCCTCTGTCTCCATCAATGTTGAACTTGCTTTATTAAAGATCCATTTTGTTTGGAAACTAATAATTACCCAATAATGTAAAAACATTGACAAATGAGGAGTCCACATTCATCAGCTACTCTCGGGTTTCTTTTGAACAAAATGTACATATATCATATCTACCAGGAAAAGAGTATTGACTATCTGAACACCTATTCTTATCGAGGGGTCCATCCTTGGCTCTCCCACTTTTGAAATGCCCACAGATCAGCAGACTGTACAAAATGGAAGCTATACCCCTTCACAAGCTCAAGAGTTTGAGAAACTGGTATACAATTAAGTTCTATACTACCTGCTATTATTCTCTTCCTTTTCCACTATCTTTCCAGTGGCTTGTTCTCTGTAATGAACTGGCTTTTGGAGATATAAGAAGCAAGTTCATAGTGACATAGAAAAAGCATTTTGTGAGATTGATTTTTTTATGTAATGAAAACATATGAATAAGTTTTAATATTTGGTATATATGTGTGTATATATACATACAAATATATATACATATATAGAGAGAGGCATGTCTATATATGTATGTATGTCTATATATGTATGTGTGTCTATATAGATAGACAGATGATAAGTAGATAGACAATACATAAGAGAAATATAGATACATAGATAATAGCAAAACTGGTGTTCTAAACCTAATGAAAATGAAGTTCCAAAACATCATTCTCACATCTATAATTATGATGAAGAAATTCTTGAAGCTGGTCTGTCTGGCTCGGTTTTCATATAAAAGAACTCCAGTCCACACAGTACAGCCTAATATTATGAAACATGATTCTATTACATTTCAAATGCTTTGTTGTCACATCAGTTCAGTGCAATCCCAAAACAGACCCATGTGTGAATGGTTAGACCTTCCTCAAAGTTGTTTAATCAGACTCTCTGAAAGTGGGGAATCCCATGATTCTTCTGTTCAAACAGATGAAAACAAATTTCTAAATTAGCAGTCTTCAAGGTGGGGTTCATTGATCATCAGAGGTCCCCGAAAATGTTACTGGAATGTACATTGACAAGACAACTTACAATTCCCACATAATTGTAGATGGGATTTTAAACGAGAACTTTTGTGCTTTATAAACTTGAATCGAGTTCAGCCTGATCTCATTTTCATCTAATGTAAGGGAGAGCTCTTTAACAGGATATCCTTTGCCAGAGAATAAAAGAACCTGACTGAACAAAACAAATAAATTCCCGCACCTTTAATTTTACTCAAAGGTTTGGAAGGGGAAAAACAAATCATTATTCACAAATTCACTCTCCTCTGCTTGGCAATTTGATGAGAAAAGTTTCGAAAGGCAACCTTCATATAGAGAAGAAAACAACTTTTCAACACATGATAACAGAGTGCCAGAAATTCATCCAAAGCAAGTGGAATCGAAGGTGAGGTGATTCTTATTCCTTCAGCCTTCGGGGAGTGTCTCCGGCTTGTGTTCTTGCCAGAAGCAATATCCAGCTACTTACATTAAATGGATCAAGGACAGAAGGTGAGGAGGCAAGCCTCGAGACCTCACTATTCAATTTCTCAAGAAATACAAAGACAAAAATAGAAAAAGGGGAATGATCCACAAGAAAACCGAAAATATGGATTTTAGGAGTCGAAGAGGAATCAAAGCATATCCCAACAATACTAAGAATAAAAGACAGCCTAAAGGTGAAGAAAGTAGTATAGCATTGGGACAACTCAGCTACGTGTGTGCCACAACGCTCCAGAGGTCAGAGGCTGCAAAGTTCACAAGAAACCACCTACTTGATAGACAAAATTAATTATTTGTCTTTCTTTATGGAGGCACAAGGAAACAAGCATTTCTTCTATCTTTATTGGAACATGCAATGCATATTGGTAGATAGTATCAATGATAAATAAAAGTGTGTATTTGATGACTGAGAGGTATCACCTACACGATCTATCTTTAAGAAATAATAAGCAACAAGCAGAAAAATATAATTGCAAGTATGCCATACCTATAATGGCTGACAACAATGACACAAAATACTGGAAACCTCTGTGGCTATAAATGTGGTTAAATATGGCATAAGTAAGGTTAACTCTGCCATGGCCACCATCATAAGTAACATTAACTATGCCATGGTACTTTGTACATTGTGGCAGTTAACAATAATGGCTTGAAGCAACAGAATATATACCGTGTTCTCAGTTGTATAAAAAGACATCAACCAAATAGATATTTTGTGTATCTATTTAAATACATAGAGAACATTTCGTAGTAATTTCTTTAGTAGAAGAAGATGAAATGGATTAAGAGATAGAATATGTACAGTTATACATCCATTCATACATGTATTCATATGCATGCTTCTTCAATCCCTCTATATGTGCCTATATCGAGAACACTTATAAATTTGAAAATCCAATTATACACTTACGTTTGACATCCCTATGAATCAAATTAGACCTTTTGAAAAATCAATATTCTGTTATAGCTGGTTGGAATCAAAGACTTGTATGTGACTAAAGTCAGGACCTGGGAAAGTTCCAGCAGAAGTGAAATCGCAGGCAGATAATTGAAAGACTGGGGCCTTGTAGGACTGCGGGATAGTGAAGGGCTTTAATTTATTTATTCGTTTGTTTTCCCTCTGAATGGTGATGGTTGACATTTCGAAGAGAAAAGTAATATGCATGAAGTAGGTGGTTGGGGAACAGAAGGAAGACAGGGACAACAGAAAGGAGGGCAAAGGGGAGGGAGGGGGAGGATGCCAATGGATAAAATTTAGACTTCTAAACCATGAATGCAGTAAATTAGGAATGTATTTTTATCACACACCTGTTCTATTAACTTGCAAAATATCTGTCTTCTTTTTAAAATATATGCATCTATCATTATGGTATATGTGTGTGCTCGTGATAGAGGGGGCACTTGTCATGGCATATCATGGAGGTCAAGACACCTTGTATGGGGTTGTTTCTCTCTTTCCAGTATCCTGTAGGTTCTAGGACTGGTTCTCCTGCCAGCTCATATCTGGCTCCCCCAAAAAATAAATAAATAAAAAAATAAAAAATAAAATAAAAAAAAATTAAAAAAAAAAACCTTACATTGAATTGAATGTGCTAGATAGAAAATAAAATAAGGCAATTTTTAATTCTAAGGCAATAATTTTTCTATCTCATAAAAACGTTTGAAAACTATTGATACTTCTTTCATATTCTTGGATTAACAGATACGCATTTTAATATCAGTATTAACATCATAAGTGATCTTGTTTTTTATATATTTTTAAATAATGATTTTATATAGAATTCTAATGTTTTTAATGTGAGAAAAATTAATCCAAATGCCATAGAAATTTGAAGGAGGCATATATAAGCTCTTATTGGAAGCTGGTGATTCACAAGTTCCTTTTCTTATCCAAACTCATAGCTTTAATTTTCAGTCTTCAAAGAATTTGATCTTAATGTCATATATTTTTATTCATGAAGTTTATTGATCAGTATTCATGTTGATTTTAATAAATATGCATACAAATTTAATTTTTAATATATGACACCATTAAGTATAGCAAGATCCTTCTGAACTGAATTGTCATTAAAATAATCAAAATATAAATATGGTTAAAAGTATTATAATTAGGGACCAAAAATAAAATTTTCATTGGGAATTCATTTCTTATTGAAACTAAAAAGGACCATGCTTCCAGGGCTATTTGTGCCCCAGTTTGAAGATCACTATTATGGAATACCAGGATGACCTAAAACAATGGTGGGTGTCCAGTGGGCCACATGAGTAAATCATGAGAAGGAGGTCAGTAAGATCATAGCCTTAGAAGCTATATACCAATGTGCACATAATGAATAACAACAGATCCAAAATCATAGGTGATTTGCATAGCCTCACACAGAACAGATCGACTAACAAAATGAGATTATGAAAAGCTGAATCTTTCAAATGGATAGAACTATTTGAGGTAAGGAAGAGGAGGGCCATCTGCCACACATGTCCTACATACCTGGTCACAGAGTGACTGATAAAACCACAGACCCCTGCATTCCGCTAACCACCTACCTAGTCAGATTCTCTGAGGACGGGCTTGAAAAACATTCATACTAATTCCAGACTTATGGTCTTTCATGCTTTTAATTTTTTAATTTACTTTTGAGATTATTATTATATCATTTCCCCCTTTGCTTTCCTCCCCCAAACCTCTATCTACCTACCTCTTCATGTTCTCCATCATTTCCATGGCCTCTTTTCTCCTAATTGTTGCTACACACATGTATGCATGTGATATACATATATATTACTAAATGCATCCCGCTCTGTCTGTATGTTACTTGTATGTATGTTCTCATGGCTCTCCCCAGGTTTGAGCATTCACTCTCCTGTGTTGTAAATCACCCAGCACTTAGAAAAGAGACCTCTATCATTCCAAAGGAAACTTTATCACAGAGCTTCATATGTCACTGAAAGTTTCACAACCATATTTTTAAGAGTTATAAGAAACAAGTTTTATTTAACAGAATAATTATTAACCAATGTTTCTAAAATTTCATCTTAGCATGGAATAAATATAAAAATAATAACAAAAAATTACCTCTGCTTTAAGTCAACCTTCCAAGCCCAGTATACAGTTTTCACATTGCACACATTTCAGTTCAGAATAGCTATATTTTAAGTGTACAGTAAGCCATCATACTTATTTGGGGATGGATAGCACAGGTGTAAAGAAAAGAGATTCCAATAGAAAGAACACTCTGAAGTTCAGAGTCAAAGAAAAAACTTGTGGAAAATGTAAAAAGAAGAGGGCTGCACTTTAAGACACAGCAATCAAAAGCCTCAAACACCAAACTGCAAACAGATTTAAAGGAGAAAGCAGGTACCATCGTTGAAATAGAGTAGACTCACTCACGCCATCAAAGGACAGCTTGCTTTCATGTTTTCCCTCTTACCATCTGTGTGTTGCCTTTATCCCAAGATGAACGTCTGGGCAGCGGCAGTCCCAGCTGTCACACTTTGATGCAAGAGCAATCCAAAAGAGAAGAAATCAAGCATCACAGCTTGTGCCTCTTCCCTTGAGAAAACTCTTCAGCGATGGCCCCTACAGGACTCCTTTCCTAGCTCACTGGCCAGAGTTGAGATTAATGCTGAGCCTTATCAGCAAGACATGATCTGGTATCTTAGAACTGGGTGATACCAAAATGGCACTTGTAGTCCTGTCTCTCTCCCCTGATGCAGTATTAAAATATGGAAAAACTTCATTAAACTAAACTCAAGTGTCTACTTGGTGATTCTTAAATGTCTCCTATAAATGACTGAGAAACTTTAACTATGATGTTACAACAATTTGACTGCCTAAACAAGACTTGAACGAGGACTATAGCATTATACATGCTAACATGGAATGACTCCACCTCTAAACAAACAAAAGGCTTCAGGCTACCCAAAGATGCTAAGAGTGGGAGACTCTTTCCCAGGGATGCGAATGTTAACTGGTTATCCAAAGACAAGTGTTGACCCCAAATTATGTATGCAAGCAACACTGAATGGAATCAGCAGGTTATTTTTATATATTTATAGACAGACAGGCAGTCAGACAGACAGACAGGCAGATAGAGATAATACAACAAAAACAAAAAAGAGAAGGCTTAGAAATTTGAATGGGGAGCCAAGGGAGAGGTGGGTGGAGGGATAGGAGGAATTGGAAGAAGAAAAGGGAATGGAAGAAAATAATGTAGTTATATTTTAAATTTAAAAAATGAGTATCTTAATTTCAAGATGTCATTGATTTTTACTACTAAGTAGTACTCCACTATGTAAATGTATCACACTTTTTTCTTTATCCATTCTTCAGTTGAGGGGTCCACTGGCAGTGGGGCCAGAACTTATCTCTAGTATTTGAACTGTCTTTTTGAAGCCCATTCTCTTTGGAGGGATACCTTGCTCAGCCTAGATGTAGTGGGAAGGGCCTTGGTCCTGTCTCAAAGTGATGTGTCAGACTTTGTTGGCTCCCCATTGGAAGCCTTTCCCTCTCTGAGGAGTGCATGGGGGTGGATGGAGTGTGGGGAAGGTGGGGGATAATAGGAGGAGGGGAGGGAGTGGGAATTGGGATTAATATATACAATGAAAAAAAGATTGTTACATGGATCTGTAAAAGTGTGTTACAAGGTATGTAGATACTGTGCACCCCTAAGCTGCAATTGCGCATTCATTGTAAAAAGTACACTAGGGCTGGGAGATTGCTCAGTGTTCAAAGTGCCCACCACACAGGCATATGAACTAGAGTCTGATCTCCAGAACCCACATAAATGCCGGGTGGATGCCACTCCCTGTCTATAATTCCAACTTACCCAGGAGGTAAGAAGATCCCTAGAACTTGTCAGAGTAGACTTACTAGCCAACCAGAGGTTCATCTGAGAGACCTTGCCTCAGTGAATAAGGGAGAGAGAGAGAGAGAGAGAGAGAGGGAGGGAGGGAGGGAGGGAGGGAGGGAGGGAGGGAGGGAGGGAGGGAGAGAGAGAGAGAGAGAGAGAGAGAGAGAGAGAGAGAGAGAACTGCTGGCCATCAGCTTTGGGCATCTTCATGCATGCACACTCTGAACACATGTGTTTCCACACATGCAAGCATACACACACACACACACACATACTACCCACACAGTTTAAAAAGAAAGGAAGAAAAGAAGGGGGAAAAAGTGAACATAAGCAGAATTGCTTAGGCACATGGATGGTGGTCTATGGGGAGCAGACAGCAGTTATTAAACAAAAATGAATCTTTCAATGAGGAAGGGAGACTGGGTATAAGTATACAGCCAGAAATGACCACTATGAGCATGAAATAAAGTACAAATGAATGTCAGCAAATCACTTAGACCTGCCAGCAATCGTGGCAATGGCTGAACTTCTAGACTGAATTGAGATGTACCAAAAATAATGTTCCCCCAAAATGGATTGTTTTTTAGTTACTTGGAGCAGACACAGAGAAGAAATAAGCCCTCTGCTAAGGGCAGATGGTATAAGGTTAACAGATGACAGACGGAACGTGGAACAATCTCACTGTTATTATGCTTCCGTTAATCTGTCCAGATGACCTTAAATGAGCGAGAATGGGGAGTCACCAAAATAAAATGTGCAACATAATTTCACTTAATTGAGAACTGTGTATATGTGCTATGAGCTTGGCATACCCCAAAATATAAGCAGTTTATATTTTGCTGAAAGATTCTCATCTTGCAGTACATATGTACTCCCTGAATAAGCTGCAATTCACACATATTATTTTTGAAATAAAAGAGAACAAATAAGTCAACTTTTAAATGACAAAAAAAGGTAAGAAAATGTTAAGAAACAAGAAAGTCTAAATGGATCAACTTTAGCAGAACATCTAGAGTTTTACGGGCTGCAACTAGATACACCCCCAGAGCAGTGAAGAAACTCTGGGAGGATGGATCACATTCATCGGCGACTTCAATCTTCAAAAATGGCATCAAGTCAGATGCTGAAAGATATAGCTTAATTACCTAAAGAACACATTTGGAAACCTGGCGGTGGTGACGCACGCCTTTAATCCCAGCACTTGGGAGGCAGAGGCAGGCGGATCTCTGTGAGTTCGAGACCAGCCTGGTCTATAAGAGCTAGTTCCAGGACAGGCTCCAAAACCACAGAGAAACCCTGTCTCTAAAAACCAAAAAAAAAAAACAAAAACAAAAAAAAACACATTTGGATAGCACAGGAAATATGAAGCATTAGGTCCTCAGCTTGGGCTTCTGGTATGGTCACGAGAAGAAGAGGAGGTCTCAACCAAAAATTGGTCTTGACTGGTAAACCTTGATTCCTTTTGTAGAGTTGTGAGCCATGGCTGCTGTGCTCTCAGACATCCCATCTTCAACATCTCTACTCTCAGTGCTTTCAGTGCTCACAGAACCTCAGTTTTACTTGGGAGTATATATTGATTACTTTATAGACTCCTCGTACCTATAAACACATCTTTGCACATCCTGTAGTTAATTCATCGCTTCAGAGAAAGACCTGCTCAGACTAGTATCTTTATCATCACAGGAAATGGCAGTTGCAGCCTTGTGTTGTTCCGCTCAAGCATCCTGAGTCATTCTCCATCCTCTAACCCATTCCAGGCTTTTCTCATCCGACTTTCTACAAAAAGCCTCTTTAGGAAATCCCTGCTTCTTTTCTAGGCCACCCACCCTCATGATCCTTTCAAATAATGTCCCTCCTCTGATAAAACCCCCAATGACCCCTCATTCATTCAGACTCAGAGTCCTTAGCTCAGCCTTCAGGTCCCCTCATGAGAGGTCTGACATTCTTTTCAGTCTCCCTGCACACTAGGTCACTGGTTCTAGCATAGTGGCTTTGCTTGCTTGTGCCAGCGAGGCACACTGCTGCCCGTGGCCTGTTCTCTGTCCTCTGCCTAAAGCAGGTCTTCCAGACCCTTCATATCGAGGCTGACGTACATCTTCGTTTACCTGATACCCGTGTTATCCCCAAATACCAAGCACAGTCCGTTAAGCGCCCCACTTGAGATGTTATTAGATGACCAGTCTACTCATGTTTCACTGCCTTGTCTCTATCAAGTCTGCCCAGTCTCCCCATCCCCAAAAGTTATAAAAACAGACCCAGCCAGCACCACTATCTTCCTTCCCCATGTCACATTTTCTGTAATAGTCGTATTTCCCATCTCCAGCTAAGCTCCATTTCTGTGTTTTCATTGCATTTTATTTCCCATATTCTGTCACAAAAACATAAACGCCCCAAAGATAGATGCTTTGCATATTTCGTTCTCAGTACTGTATCCCAGCACCTGGAACAGTACCTAGCATGGGGAAGACCATCTCTCCTTACCTGTGTACCTAGCAACCACTGTGGTTAGAATCCTGGTTCGTGCCCACATGAAGAGAGGAGGTGTAGCATGAATTCTACTTGGTCTTAATAATAAAAATCCCAAGACAGATATAGGAGTAGATGCTGAAAGATCAGAGAAGCAGAGAAGTCAGCCACTAGCTCTCACCTCTACCGAATCCTCCGACCAAGTGGGTGATCCTGTCTCTAGGAATCCTCAGACTGAATGCCGTCTCTACAAAACCTCAGACTGAATCTGAGCTCCTGTCTCCTTCCACCTTATATTCCTCTGCCCACAGAGCCATATCACTTCCCATTTCCACCACCTTAGTCCTGGGATTAGGGGTGTAAGTCACCACTGCTTAGCTCTGTTTCTTTTAGATTGATTCAATCTCACGTAGCCCAGGATGGCCTTGAACTCACAGAGATCCATCTGCTTCTGTCTCCTGAGTGCTGGAATTAAGGTGTGTGCCACCACTGTCTGACCTCTATGGCTAACTACTGTGGCTAGCTCCAAGCTTTTCTCTTCAGGCAAACTTCATTTGTTACAGCATGTCAAACAAAATATCACCACAGGGAGGAGTGACGTAGTCTTCAAAATAAGCCAAGTTCTTCTCCTAAAATAAGAGGTGCTAAGAAAAAAAGAAAGGAGAAAAAAAATTCCAACCATATATATATATGGTTGGAAATATATATAGTGTATTATATCTAATACATATATAAATATATAAAAGCAAACATATATAAAATGTTACATGATGCTGTCATTTACCGAAAGCATTTTTACCCCAATATATTGTCCACTGCAAATGTCTATTTTTCTACATGTTGAGACTCTGATTCAACACTTTGAGAAGCTCTTTGCAATCTTCCCACCTGGTAACCGATTTGCCTTGCTTTAATAAGACCTATTACTAAAATACTATTAAACCCCTTAACCATGAACGTTGCTTTCCTCTCCTTTGCTATGTGAAGTAATGCCCTATATCTTCCCTTTATCTACGGTGAGGGTTAGGCTGGGACAGCTGGATTTGTTGTGCACGTCGGAGGTGAATGATAACGCCTCACAAGCTGATTTCTTCCCTTCTTTCTACCCACAGTGATGTCACTTACACTATCTCAGCTGGAAAATATGAATATTGAGACCACAGCTGCTTTAACTCCAGACAACGCTCTGTCCCATCAACCAGTAGTTTTACTCAAAAGATTAAAAAAAAAAAAAGTAGAAGCTAAATAAATAAATTTCTCAGAGCCATCAAGGTCAAATAAAAAAAAACCTAAGATTCCTGAATTCCACATCAGCTGTGAAGTCATTGCAAAGCAGATGGCTTTTGTTAAGGTACAAGACACGGGCACTCTCACGAAATTAAATCAGTTAAAGCAAGAATTCTCATTGAGTTGTCACTACAATTATATTATTGACACAAAAAATGGTTCACCCACATTCTCAAATTCGGATAGCTTACATAAGGAAAACATAAATTGAACTAAAATGTTTTGGGTAGAGGATGATAGAATCGTTTGGGGGCGGTGTTTTGTTTTGTTCTGTTTTGTGGGTGCTTCACTTTAGAGGGACTGAGAAGATTTTATCTCCCTTTAGAAAAAAACATGCATGCTAAGCCTGAAGCAGTGATTTATGCTGCGATATAATATGCTTTTGACACAAAAATTACCTGTCAAAATGCTAGCTACAAAAGCAGCTCTTCTGAGTGTTTTAAAGAGAATGGGGAATACCTGGCTCTCATTAGTCAATTACATATTTGATATAAATAATGTCATAAAATCTGACATAAATAATGATTGAAAACTGACAGCTACATGATGTGATTTAGATGCTTCAGGATCCAACAAATGAAAAGGCAAGAGGTATCAATTTTGCATTTAATAGAAATTTTTATGTAATGTAATTCAACTTCTATTCACTGCAACAAACCTTATAATAATTGTATTAGTAATTGGTGAGTCATGTCATGATTAACACCTTTAATTGAGTACTTATTTTCCTAGTATAGCTGCAACTCTGCCTCTAAATTGGGTTCGATTTGACACTAGAGGAGAATAGATTTACTCTTCCATCTTCTGTCTTTTATGAGTAATTGTATATTTTAAATGGACAAAGAGAAAAGGAAGAGAACATGAGGTAATGGATGGTGGAAAATTTTAGCTGGTTATGGCCTATGGGAACGGTGAACACTAATTTTGGAAGATGTGAATTTTCTGAAAGCATGAATACAAACAGTATACTTTCGCACAAAATGATTAGAAATGTCTATTCTAAACGCCCCCCCCCCCCCCCCGAAAACCAAAGCAGCACAAAATCGTTTTCAGAAGATGCCCTTTGATTTGGAACTTAACATGTTCTTATCTGTACAATTGACTGCCTGACTCCAGTGCAAATTATGGTCTTTCCACTTCAAGTCTGTTTCTGCAGGTTGCAATCTGTGGCAGAATCCGTATGGATGGTTTCCTGCACCCACATGGCTGACCCCTGACCTCAAAGCATCTCCAGAGCTAGCGGTTTAGAGGAGGAAGTACGGTAAGCTTGTGACTTCATGCCAAGATTATTTTTTATTTTTTTTTTTTAATCTTCATTTCAGAGATAAACTAAAACTATCATCTTCCTAGTTTGGGCTATCCTTCTGTCAGCAAAACACATGTTGGTTTGTATTTATTTGAATGCCTTACTTTTTTTCTAAAGTACTTTTGCCATACATTTTAAGGACAGGCAATATGTTGTCATTGAATCTTGCATCTTTTCCAACCCTCTTAATTTGAAGTAGCCTTGTAAGAGTGACAGCCAATAGGAGTAATGAATGTCGTTTCCTGACTTGGCCCATAAGAATACTTCTCTTTTTCACCCCCCCCCTCATTTTGCATCTGTGGCTAGGATGGAGCAGTAAGGCCCTAAAGTAAGTAGAAGGATACTAGGATCTAGTTGAGTCCATGAATGGATATATAAAAATGATGCCCAGATTCCATGACTATAAGTAATGCTAATAAATTCTTATCATGCAAAACTGTTGAGAATTGAGGATCTCTCTACTCCAGCAGCTAGAGTTACCTTCCATAATACATGTTCCCTGCTCCTAAATCTCATTTGATAGTGTCAAAACCAAAGTCAGATAAAGTTGGGGAAAATATGAAGCTTGTTGTCATGTAAAAAATTACAAGTTGGGATGGAGAGATGGCTCCCTGCTTAAAGTGATTTCACTGAGTGCAGCAAACATCAGGATCGAATTAGATCACCAGAACTCATGTAAGTGCCCAAGTATGAGTGGTGATTCCAATGCTAGGGAGGCAGAGAGAAGGGATGCTGAGATCAAACAGGTTCACTAGACTAACCAGTCAGTGAGTTACAGGTCCAATAGAGAGATTCTGTCTTCATGAAAAAGGTGGAGTCATCAAAGAGGCATCCCATATTAACCTTGGGCCTCTTCAAGCATGTGCGTGCACACACACTTGCACATACACCCATGAACATGCATATACACATGCATGCACCTCACACACAAATATACATGAAAAAGAAAAATTATGTATCGCAATATTGGAGACCTCCAAATGAAAGTAATAAGAGACTCACTTGGTTTATAAGCACGTGGTTTGTAGAACAGAAATGAGGATATCTGTTTTTGCAATGATTAACTATTACAGTAGGGGTTTCTAAACAGCAGGAGATTGGTTAAAAGTGATTGTCTTAAGCCATTTCAGAGAAATAGCTTAAATTTTATGATTGTTTTTTCTTGTGGATATGAGAGGCATTTATAAGAAATCACCTAAAATCACTTATATTCCACTACTCAGCCGTAAAGAAGAGCTAAATTGTGTTCTTTGCAAGAAAATGGATGCGATCAGAGATTATCATATTAAGCAAAATAAGTCATACTTAGAAAGACAAATATTGCATGTTTTCTCTTATTTCCAGATCCTAGCTTTTTCATAAAATTCTGTGTACGACATGAAAGTAGAAGTTAAATTGCCTAGGAGACCGAGGGCTCTAAGGGAGTGGGGGGGGGGGGGTAACAAAGGGAAGTGGGTGGGAAAGATGAAGACTATCAATGTCCATTATGTACTTGTGTGAAAGTGCCCCCCTGCGACCCAGTACTGTGTCCAATAAATATAAACCAATAAAAAACCCTGCATTCCAAACAAACCTAGGTGATTTTCCTTTATGGAAACTAGCTAGTTTTGTCTGCTTGGAAAATTCTCATAATTTGTCTTATTTCTTTATTTTATTTTTATTTTATTTTGTGATGATTACCAGGGATTTAAAAATGACAGTTTGAATGACTGTTCAGGAGACATTGCCTAACTTCTTCCTCTAACCACGAGGAGACCATACCAACTGATGTTATACATTAGTCTGTTTTCCTTTACAAACTATTTGAAGATCAAATGAGCGTTTCTGAAGATTCCAGGATGTGCCAGCACAGCTCAGCTATGGGGAGGACCTCATAGCACAAAGTATCATAACAGCAGACCAACAAAGAATGGAGAGATCACAGCTCATCATAAGGAGTCAGAGACCATGCTCACTCTTCTAGCAACTCATTCCCAGAGGGTGTCAGTGTCACACTCCAAAGGACACGGGGACGTCTCATCAGGACCCACCTCTTAAAAGTTTCACTTCTCAACAACAACACACTAAGGACCAAGCTCTGAAAGACAGGAAGGTTGAGGACAACTACATATAACATATAGGGTCCAGCTTGCTTTGTCCAATGGTAGGCCATTTAAAATCCTTTATTGCACAGGATTGTTTTGGCTATCCTGGGGTTTTTGTCTTTCCATATGAAGTTGATTATTGTTCTTTTCAGGTCTGTGAAGAATTGTGTTGGGCTTGGATGTGGAATGCATTGAATCTATAGATTGCTATGGATGGGATTGCCATTTTTACTATGTTGATCCAAACTATCCAAGAGCATTGAGGATCTTTCCATTTTCTGGTATCTTCTTCAATTTCTTTCTTCAAAGACTTAAAGTTCTTGTCAAATAGGATTTTCACTTCTTTGGTTAGTGTTACCCCAAGATATTTTATGTTATTTGTGACTACTGTGAAAGGTGATGTTTTGATTTCCCTCTCAGCTTCTTTATCGTTTGTGTATAGAAGGCTACTGATATTCGAGTTGATCTTGTATCCTGACACATCATTTAAGGTATTTATCAGTTGTAGGAGTTCTCTGACAGAGTTTTTGCAGTCACTTATATACACTATCATATCATCTGCAAATAACAAGTTTGACTTCTTTTCCAATTTGAATCCCCTTGATCTCCCTTTATTGTCTTATTGCTATTGCTAAAACTTTAAGAAGTATGTTGAAGAGCTATGGAGAGAGTGGACAGCCTTGTCTTGTTTCTGATTTTACTGGAATCCAATTTGATGTTGGCTGTTGGCTTGCTGGATATTGTTTTTATTATATTTAGATATGTTCCTTGTATCCCTGATCTCTTCAAGGCCTTTATCACGAAGGGGTGTTGGATTTTGTCAAATGCTTTTTCAGCATCTAATGAAATGATCATATGGTTTTTTCGTTCAGTTTATTTATATAATGGATTACATTGATAGATTTTAATATGTTGAACCAGCCCTGAATCTCCGGGATAAGGCCGACCTGGTCATGGTGGATGATTTTTTTGATGTGTTCTTGGATTCAGTTTGCCAGTATTTTATTGAGTACTTTTACATCCATGTTCATGAGTGAGATTGGCCTGTAAATTCTCTTTCTTGGGTGAGTCTTTTGTGGTTTTGGTATCAGGGTAACTGTAGCCTCATAGGAAGAATTTGGCAATGTCCCTTTTGTTTCTATTGTGTGGAACACTTTGAAGAGTATAGGTATTATCTCTTTTTGGAAGTTCTGGTAGAATTCTACATTAAAACCTGGGCTTTTTTTGGTTGGGAGAATTTTGATGACAGCTTCTATTTTCTATTTAAACTGTTCACCTAATCTTGATTTAATTTTGGTATTTTGTATCTATCTAAAAAATTGTCCATTTCTTTAACATTTTTCAATTTTGTGGAGTACAGTTTTTTTTTAGTAAGACCTAATGATTTTCTGAATTTCCTCAGTGTCTATTGTTATGTTCCCCTTTTCAATTCTGATTTTGTTAATTTTGATGTTCTCTCTCTGACTTTTGATTAGTTTGGATAAAGATTTGTCTATCTTGTTGATTTTCTCAAAGTAGTTCTTTGTTTCATTGATTATTTGTATTGTTTTCTTTGTTTCTATTTTGTTGATTTCAGCCCTTAATTTTAATATTTCCTGTCTTCTACTCCTTCTGGGTGAGTCTGTGTCTTTTTGTTCTAGAGCTTTCAAGTGTGCTGTTAAGTCACTAATGTGAGCTTTCTCCATTTTCTTTATGTGGGCACATAGTACTATGAACTTTCCTCTTAGCACTGTTTTCATAATGTCCCATAGGTTTGGATATGTTGTGCCTTCATTTTTATTGAATTCAAGGAAGTCTTTAATTTCTTCATTATTTCTTTCTTGACCCAGGGGTGGTCCCGTAGTTCATTGTTCAATTTCCACAAATTGGTAGGCTTTCTGAGAGTAGTATTCTTGTTAAAGTCTAACTTTATTACCTCTATTTCAGTCTTCACGTCTTGACCTGTTTCCTTTACCTATTTGATTGATTTTTCTTAGGTTTCTTTGAGGGGTTTATTAATTTCTTCCAATTTTTTGGTTGTCTTCTCCATTTCTTTAAGGGAGTTTTTTGTTTCCCCTTTAAAGGTTTCTGTTATTTTCATAAAATTATGTTTAAAATCGTTTTCTTCTACTTCTTCCGGGTTAGGATGATCAAGTCTTCCTGTTGTGTGACCACTGGGTTCCGATGTTACCATGTTGCTTTTTAGGCCAGCAGTGTCTTTGTGTCTTTGTCCAGTCTTTGCAGTGCCTAAGTGTTTGGGAATTTTTCTTGACCTGCTCTGTACTGTCAATGTCTGTCTCAGAAAGCCTCTGAGGTCTCTATAAGCCTGCTCTCCTAGTCTTCTCTCCTTGTTTGCTCTCTTGGTGCTCTCTCTTAATCCCCTTAGTGTTGTTGCAAACTCTTGATCCCTTCAGTATTACAGCACGCTCTCAGCACTTAGACATTTAGACGGTGTGTGGTTAGTAGTATGGAGGGTCTAGTGGATGGGTTTGGGTTTGGGGGGAGCCTAGTGACAAAAAAAAGTCCTTGCTGGCTGGCTAGAAAAGCCAGCCCAGGGAGCTGGGAGAGAGGCCCGGGGTTTTGTGCCACTGTGGAGGTCCTAGAGAGTGGGGCATCACACCTTGTTCACTCACCTCTTAAGTCCCCTCATTAATGGAGCAAGCTGTGAGGTTGCTGGAGCACTTTAATATCTCTTTAACTTGATTTTATTATAATATGTTATTTCTAGGAAAATGTAAGAATTGCCTTTAAGACTCTGCCTTCAAATGGATCCTCCTGCTGTTTTCTCCTCTTGTGGAGCAAATACAGGTGAATTTTTAAATAGTTCTTATTTTTTTATCATTAAAATATAATTGCATTATTTATCTCTTTCCTTTCTTGTTTCCAAATGCTTCCCACTTACCTTCTTCCTCTCTTTCAAATTCTTGACTCTTTATTTCATTGTTATTTATGCTATTGTTGTTGCTGTGTTTCTAAATATATAAATACAAACTGCTGAATACAAATAATATTACTTGTATATATATAATTTCAGGACTGACTACTTGCTATTGGATAACAAATTGTGGGTCCCTTCTCTGGGGAAGACTATTTCTCCTTCTCTCAGCATTTCTTAGCTACCTGTAGTTCTTTGTCTAAAGTTGGGGCCCTTGTTGGTATTCCCCCTTCCATTTTAGCATGTCTATTGGTCCTGTCTTCTTTGTTCAGATGTTGTTTAGGCAGCCATGTTGATGGAACTCCATGAGAGTAGCTCTGCTTACATTTCTAGGAAATACAATCAAACTGCAATCTTCCTGGTCCTGGGTCTCTTAGAGTCTTTCTGCTTTTCTTCTATGATCTTCCCTGAGCTTAAGTACAGTTGTTGTAAAATTGTGTGTGTGTGTGTGTGTGTGTATCAGTTGGTGCTGGGTGCCACACCATCTCTTGTTCTCTGCATTTTGATCACTTGTAGTTTTCTGCAGTAGTCTCCATCTGTTGCTAAAAGCAATTTCTTTGATAAGAGATGAGAGCTACACTTCTCTGTAGGCATAAAGAAAATATTTGGAATGCAGTTGAAATAAAGTAGGCTTAATAAAGTGATGGTTGTAGGTTATCAAGACTTCAGTAGCCTTGGGTAGTTGGCTAGGTTTCCAGTACCCAGGCATGGTTTCCCTTGTATTGAGAAGAGCCTACAGTTATTGAGCTGTGGGTTACAGCCAACACTATATGTGCCTTCATCCTTAGAGCTAATGTACCATACTGGATTTTGTTGTTGGGTAGGACTATTAGTCATCCTCTTCCCTTGGAGGGACTTTCAGAGCACATTCTAATACCATGAAAGCTAGTAACTTAGGGAAGAGCCTTTCAGCTCAGATCTGGGTCCTGTGTCAAATGCATATTCTGTCATTGGCAGTGGGGACTTACCTTCCACCACCAGGAGACAATGAAAAGCAACAGCAGTAGTTTATAATGTTTGGAAGTATGTGTATATACACATATAGTTTAAATAGTTTCCCCACCTGGGCTACAGTGGTTCTGAAGAGCCACAGATCCTGAACAGAAGCCCCAATAACAAGCACGAGAAGTCCCCTTTTGGGGCTATGCTACATCATGTTGAAGATCCTACTGTGAAAACTCCCAATGAGTGATGTAACATGGGCTTCCATTTTGTTGCAGTATGTAGACTTCTGCCCAGTACTTTGTTTCAAAGTCCTCAGCCACACCCATAGATGGCATCAGAGTCTCTGGTGCTATAGTTACTAGTATTACATTGGGGTAGACATTTTTATATTTAGTGTCAGTTGTTCTTAACTTTTGCAATTTTAGAAACTTTAAGGTTACTTTTCCCTTCTTAAATATTCCTTTGTTAAGTAAAACAGAATTTTTAACTTCAATGTATTGTTTACCAAAATTAAATAAAACAGAATTTTTAACTTCAGTATATTGTTTACCTAATTTCCCCAAAAGGCCACCTTTTCTATTTAAGTAAGTGAACTGTTTAAAAGAAAATAGAAGAACGAGAATACCTAAAACTGATCCCATCAGTGGTGGTGCACGCCTTTAATGCCAGCACTCAGGAGCTAGAAGCAGGTGGATCTCTGAGTTCAAGGACAGCCTGGTCTACAGAATGAGTGCTAGGACAGCCAGAACTACACAGAGTAACCTTGTCTTAAAAAACAAACAAACAAACAAAAGGAAAGAAAATAAAAAGAATACTTAAAAATAACAAAATGGAACATTTCTCTCCTCTGTTCTCATGACTCTCCTGAGCTTTTGTTCTTACCTTATCTTTGTAACACAAGTCATAAAACCCACACAAATGATTCCCTTCTTATGCCTGTGTTTTCTACTTTTATTTTATGTAAATGATGCTGCCTCTCCTTTCCATTTACTAACAATATTTCTGTTATTAATCTGAATGAGCCCTCAGATCATGTTCAGCATCAATTTAATTTAAAAGGCAAGAGATAAAGAAGATGCAAACTGTTAAGCCACCATGTGTTTATCTCTTACATAAAAATAACCTTAATTTCTCTGCTTGACTAGGAAAGAAATAAAAAAGATGATTACTATAAATCAAGAAAAAAATTTATAACTCGCTGGGGGTATAGCAGCTGCTGATTTAAGGTTCACATCCCTGATAATATGATATTGCTGGGATTAACATCTTTGGACAAAGCTGTGAACATAAAAATTACAGGGCTTACTCAACATTTAAATATTTTCTCTGTATCACTTACAGAAAGAAATATTTCTGTTGCCTCGTTTTGCTAAACTGTTTGAAATATATAGTATCTAATCAGTAAGTTTTACATAAAACTTGTTTTCTTGCATCAAAGGGCCACAGTAAGCTTGTCACAACACAAACAAAACCAATGAATTAGTCTCACTCTAGAGCAATGGTAGACATTATTATGCACCAGGAGTTCTCACCATTTATAACACACAGACACTTGGATACACAAACACTAAGGATACTATTCATTTCTTTTATTATCAGTTACAAGTAAGTTATTGAAAAAAATCAGGTGGCAAACAAAGCAAATGCTGCATTAACTAGAAAGAAAATAAAAGCTATCTCTAAACTGGAATCTTGAAGATGTGCAAAATAAGTTTGCCGGTACGTAGAAACTCTAGCGGTGCTTTTATTTATGCAAAGCTGGTATGTTGTCATGCATATTTTTGCACTGCTGACTCACAAACTATACTGCATTATGCTTAGGTTATGTGTTTCTTATTTATCAGGAAAATAGACAGAGTCATCAATTAAATACAGAGAAGAAGGCCAAATAATAGCCTTGTCTCTGCTCTTCAACAAAATTGAAACTGTTTCCTTCCTCCTGTGAGGTCTTTTAACCTTAGGAATAGCCAGATTTTGTTCTTGTTATTCAAATTTTCCTCTTTAAATGATTCTGTCACATATGTGAAGCTAGTCTACAATATCACTGCACCCCCATATTGCCCTGGTCCCTTAACATTTCAAGCTACTTTTTCTTTGAATGCTCAGACAAAATGATTTGCTTCCCCTTATCCCATAATAGAGGAAAATCCAAACCCCTCTATGTTCTTTTGAAAAGTAGCAAAAAGTTGTCTCCTATCCTGAAGCCCTCTCATTTTTGAGTTTTACTCAGACTTCCTGTTTTGGCCTAATTCTTGAACCTGAACAGCAGTTTTCCCTTCTAGCTATCACCTTCTCTCAGCACCATTTCATTCCCAATTGTGTGCCACAAATGGTTCGTTGCCACCAAGAGTCGCTGTCAAAGGTTTTGTAAACAGCAGAGTCATGGAAAACAGAAAGTGGCTTTAGGCTGAAAATTGAATATCACTTCTGTGGTGGTTTTAATAGGTCTGGTTTCCATGGACCTATTAATGCTCGGCTAACAAGAAGTGGCACTATGAAGAGGCGTGGTCTTGTTGGAGTAGGCATGGCCTTGTCGGGGACAAGCCTTGAGGTTTCATATATGCCCAAGGTATCCCCAGGACATTGTTGCTTCTGCTGCCTGTGAATCAAAATGTAGAACTCTTAGCTCCTTCTTCAACATCATATCTGACTGCATGCTGCCATGAAGATAATGGACTAAACCTCTAAAACTGTAAGCCAGCCCTAGTTAAATGGTTTCCTTTATGAGAGTTGCCCTGGTCATGATGTCTCTTCACAGCAATAGAACCCTAGGTCAACTTCTTTACTCATTCATGCATTCCACAGATATCTGGTACACTTTCCATGTGCAGAAGTTGCTCAAGAACAAAATGATACAGTAGTGGACAAGATAGAATAAGCATCTTTCTCTTTATAGTGCTTACAATCTAATTATGTTAGAGAGGCAACAAGAAAAGCAGGTAACCAACCACTTTTTTATTGTATTTAAGGCCTTACTTTGTGAGATGGGATCCATATGTGACCCTGCTGAACTGGTCAAGAACCTGAGACTAGATAGGTTATTGGCCAAGAAGAAATTTGCTACTATCATTCTGCTAATGGAACTTAGCAATGAAATGACTCTTAATGACACGTGACTACACTCATAGATCACTGCCTTGGTTAACCCTCATCAGAGAAGTTTCTCCTTGCAATAGATGGTGAGTAACACAGAGACCCTCTGCTGTACAGTGTTCAGAGGGAGAGTTAGCACTCAACCCTAAGTGGGATTTCTCCTTCCAACCTCTCCCCTTGAGCCTTTAGGCTCATCTGCTCAGAAGAGATGAAAAGACAATAAGAGCCAATGGTGACAGATGACTCCAAGGAAACCTTGTCTTCCAGGTAAACAGTACAGATGCACACATGAACTCACAGAGACCGGCAGCATGTACAAGGTCTACATGGGGTCAAGCAGACAGGGTGCCAGCACTGACAAAGGGAAGGAGGCACAGGCTCCCACACCTATCCAAGAAGCTATATGCAACGAATACCACTGGCAAAAGAAAACATCAGTTTTCTACAATGGAGTGTCACCAAGTATATCAACCACACTCCAGGGTAACCCCAGGCTTGGGAGGAGTTTGCCAATACAACCCAAAACTCCACAGGGTTTTTTTTTTTTGGAGGGGGGTATTTTGTTTTATTTGTCTTTTTTGTCTTATTGGTTGATTGCTTTTATTTCATTTTTGGTGTGTGTGTGCGTGTGTGTGTGTGTTGCGATGAAATAGTGAAACAAAGAACGTAAAGTTGAGTATGTGAGAAGGTGGGGAGGATCTAGGAGGATTTGAAGTATGGGAAAACATGATCAAAATATACTGTGTGAAAAAATTTAATTTTAAAAAGAAAGAAATGAGACAAATAAGTGGGTTGGAAGGGAATGATTAAGAAAAATGAGGCAGTGACAGCAAAGGAACTCTGTGGGGAGAGGTCAACCTCAAGTAGGGGAACACATGGCAGGAGAATGGGTGGCTTGTTGTTATTAAGGATTCAAAGCACAAAGAAACCCAAGGGAGAAAGCCAAGAGACACATTTGGGAATTAGTGATATTGGCAGTGGTATGGTCAACACACAGGCCAGAGATGAGAGCCTGCCTGGAATGTCGGTTATCATGAGGTAGATATGGGGCTCAGTTCTTCAATTTTCAACCACTCAGTATTTCTGTAGTTGCTATAGTCTTGGTACTTTATTATAAGGACCACACTGAGTATAAAGAGACTGCCCACCATCCCTCAGGTCTAATCAGTTCTTAAATAGATCAAGGACTACAGACCATAATGATCTGGTTTTCTTGGAGTTTCTAATGCTCTACATTGTCTCAACTCCAAGAAACTTTGCAGTCTGGTTTGATTAGAGAGAAGACAAAAGAAGCTAAGAAACAAACAGTTTCATGGACTACCCTTAACTCAGGCAGCAAATGTAATAAATAACTCACCTACAAGAGACCAATCTCTAAGAGAACTTTCATCAAAACCAAGCAGGATGACAAGTGCCTATAAACTCAGCATTTTTGAGGTGGAAGCAGGAAGATCAGAAGTTCGAGGCTATCCCCAACTATATTGCAACTCCGAAGTAAGTCAAAGTGTCATGGAATTCTGCCTCAAAAATAAAAAATACTTTCTCACTAAAGTTACATATTTCCACCACAAGTGGGTGGGACGGGGGACTTCCTTGAGATATCTCTCTCTCACACACATACACACACACATACACAAACAGGAACATGCACATAAACAGAACACAAAATCATAATGCCAGAACTCTTAATCAGCTAAATTTATTCCCTATGTGAGAATTAATTGTACAGAATAATGGGTCTTAAATCTTAAATGCTGATGAATGTCCAAATTCTCAAAATGACACTATCTTTTCTATTATCTGCTTTGTTTTCATGATTTATGTTAATCATGATCAATTATTACATAGCATGGTGCAAACAAAATCATGGTTCATTTTAGCCATGTTGGGCACTGGGAAAATGGCTCAGCCAATAGAAGTACTTGCTATAAGTGTGAGGTACCAAGTTTGATCCCTAAAACCTGTGTAAAAATGGGTGCTGTGGTAGGTTGTAACCCTAGCATTGGGGAGGCTGAAAAAAGTGACTGCCCAAGGCTCACTGGTCAGCCAGCCTTTCCTAATATGCATCAAGTCCCTGTAAGTGAAACTGTCTCAGAAAGCAAGATGTCCAAAATTGACCTTTGATCTCCACACTTGTGCACACATGTGTATACAGATAAACACAGACACATGTATGTAGCATGATTCATAAGAACCCAGAGGCAGATATTATTGTTTAAGCTGAAGGTCAGAGAGGCAACATAGCTCTTACCTCTATCTCAGTCTTAAATGGCAATCTGCCTCCAGGAATGTCAGAATGAGACTGTCTGTGAGCTGTCTCCTCCCATCTTAATTCCCCTCTAGGGCTGGAATTAAAGGTGTACACCACTACCACTCATTTTCTATGATAAACTAGTGTGACTATTGGGATTAAAGGTGTGTGTTACCACTGCCTGGTCTATAAGGTTGACCAGTGGGGCTGTTTTACTCCCTGATTTTTAAGCAGGCTTTATTCATTAAAATATAAATAAAATATTACTACATTTCCCCTTTTTCTAAAATAAAAATGGCTATAACTAATATAAGAAAATTTTATACAATAAGTACGATGACTATATACAATAAATACAGGCAATAAATGTATTAACAATGTCTAGTCCATTTGCATTTAACAAATTCATAGAAAATACTCCATATCTATCCTATCTTTGTTAATCCAAAATTTTGCACCTAACTTACTTTCTATCATAAGTTGCTTTCTGCGTCAGGTAAATAAGGAAAACTGTAACTATAACTATCTAGTCTTCAGCTCCCTCAGAGACCCAAGAAGGGAATAATGTTAACTGAGTAAACAAGAAGTGTGAGCATGCAACTTCCAAAAAATGTGAAACATGATAGAAAAAATATGGCTGCCTGGACAGTCACCCAAAGTTCCTCTGCAACATTGGGATCTTTCTTCAGTCTACAGGCCTAGCATATCTGACAGACTTTTTTGTGAAGCAGGATACTCTGAAGGGCTGTTCCTCCTTGTCTTGACAATGTTTGGAAGTTACTTCCTTTTGTGTCCTGCTTGTCCAATTAGGACAGCATACTGTCTGCTTTTGAAGCAAGGACACTTTCTTGGCCAGTGGTTTACTTTTGCCACAAAGAAAGTAAACTCCATGTGGAGTCAATCTCTTTGATGCCCATTATCTTCTCTGAAGTAGATTGGTGCTGCCAGGAGCAAATATGAGCCCATGTTATTAAAACATCTTAAATGTCACATTCTGTAGATCTCTGGAGTATTTGGAGATGGCATGTCTATCTAAAATATATCTTTGTTCGACCTTGAAAACATACCTAATGTGACTATAAATTCAATTATAATAGGTGACTAATTACGAACCTGCATTTCCTTATTATCCTAAATAGTTGTCAATAATAATTTTCGAAGACTAGAAATTTGCATTACACTGTTAAATGAGCTTATAGGTACAATACCTTGAACAATATTAGAAAGATATGTACAGTATGTTCTAAAAATTAATCTCAATTTTGTATCAATATACAAAAATTGTATACAGTATATAAAAGTCCAATTCAAGGCAAAAGATTTAAAACTAGTAGTTGCCTTTTAAAAGTTGATTTGATAATCTACATTTTTATCTCATCATATCTAATATCCGCCCTTTTTTCAGAGTAGATTTAATAATCTACCTTTTATCCCATCATATTTATAGCCTCTTTTTTTTCCTCTGAGAGTTACACAAGAACAACAAAAGAATTTTGTGCTACCAAAGACTACAGAGTGGTTAGTCTGCTACCATATTTTCTGGTTTACAAAATTTGGCATTTTATAAGATACAGCCAAATTTTATAAGCATGTTAGGTAAAGATGTAGAATTTCACAACATGGAGAATAAAGAGAAAATGTATTGATGCGTCCTTCCTTTGAGGAAATCCTGAGATACATGGCAAGCAGCCACCCTAAAAGGCTCTTAGACATCTAAGGAGAGAGGCTCTGGATTTGTGGTAGTACTGGCATGCCACAGCATCATAAGATCGCACCATTTACAGACTCTGTAGCTATTTTCCCTGAATGAGATATATTTTGATCATGCAGCTAAACAATTCAGTCCCATCTACGGCTTTTATTTAACAGTGTGAATTTCCATATTGCAAACTGGATATGATGGGAATGATAAATTAGAAAACATGTTTTGCAAAACACAGATTATTGGTTATATCAGGATCAGGTCTAGTTGCCAACGCACTCATGTAGGAAATGAATGGAAGCAACTGTTGCAACAGCTGCTTTCCTTATCATAACCGAAGTAATAAGGATGAGAAGAAGCCATGAAAGCACTAGGCTAATGGCAGAGTCAATGGTGATGAGAAAACAAAGATCAGTATTAATGACAAAAATGGAAACAGGATCTTAGACGATACTTTCTACCGAAGTAGAATTTTATTTCCACAATTTTTTAACTTGATGTTCGTTGCTGTTGTTTTTAAATAAAGCTCACAGACATCGAAGTTGTTGCTGGGTTTTTTTTTTTATAACATCTCCCAATAACTTAAGGATTTTCTCTGGGACTCTATCAGTGTTTTTGCAACCAGTAAAGTTAGCCTCTGGCTACAGACCAGACTTTGTTAGCACAGCTACAAATTGACAAGAATGTTGCAATATGATTTCTTTTCCATGGCTCTTAAAATGAATACTGAGCCTTAATATTAGAGAGTGGATTGTATTCTACAATGCGTCCTAATACCTCACACACAGTCCTTTAGCAGTAACCCCCTTAGAGGCTAGCTATGCCCCCAGTACCCACTCAGTTTTTCTCTTCCCTTTCACTCACTCAACTCATACGTTGTGACTAAGCCTTGTCTTTGCCTTTTTTAAATTTTATAAGCTTATTTCAGCCTACGTGATGGTGTAAATAGTTAAGCCCAATTTAATTAAAATATTAAGTAAGCTTCCGGAAGGCATAAAGGAAATGATTTAGTAAAGTCCAGATATATTACATCCACCAGATTCCCTCCACACACTTGGTACTGTGGTCAGAGGAATGCAAGGGCACATGCCTAATATGATCTGTTCTTTATAAACTCACATGGTTCATCGCCAGGCTCTCCTGTGCCCTTGATGCACACATGATACCTTTTCTCTTCTTTTCCATGCTGTTATTTGACTAAGAACATAAGATGGTAATGGGAAGGAGGGCTGCCTCTTTATAAAGTATTTTTAACTTTATTGTTCCCGTTGTTTTTGAGATGCCTTGTTATTCCAATCCCAAGAAATATTTCCCAGTAGGAACGTAAACTCAGTGGGTAATTTCCCCAGTAACTGAAGGTGCTTTATTTAAACCAAATGTGCTTAATTGCTGCGCTCCATGCATCCATTTTTAGCCGAAGTTCAAATAGCTTATTGACATTGTCATTAATCTTAGGTACTATTCTCATCATTCCCGTTAATTACTCTCTGATAGAATCATAAGAAAAATCTGCAATTCTGAGTCACGCCAGTTCGATCTGAGGTTAGGTTTGTCTGTCATCCATTGTTGAGTACTTTTAAATACTTTATATTAACTACAGGACATATTCAATTATGCTAGCTTTAGCATATTTAAGCGATGATTCTGTTTGCCACTTTAGAACACCCCATGACAGGAAGTCAAATAATTACTAGTCAGCCTCTGGAAACTCACAAGTCAGCAATGAACATCACAATTTGTTTATTTTATATGATGAGCTAAAGACCATGACTTGAATTTGGACTAATCAAAAGTAAATTTTGTTGTATTAATAAAACATACTTACTAAGATAATTATTTGTCAACTCAGGTATACTGCAGTTAAAATTAATTGGCCCTATTTTAATGAGTTTCCACAAAATAAAAAGTTAAGTCCTCATTTTTAGAACTAGAGGAGTTGAAAAGAAGTGAGGCTGTAAGCAGGGAAACAGTGAGACTAATTCCTTTAGAATCTGCAGGAAGGAAACTGGGAAGGTGTGCTTGCTGCTGTGTTCAGTTTCTACTCAGAAAAAAGAAAGAAAAAGCAAGAAAGCAAGAAAGCAAGCAAGAAAGCAAGCAAGAAAGCAAGCAAGAAAGCAAGCAAGCAAGCAAGCAAGCAAGAAAGAAAGAAAGAAAGAAAGAAAAACTTCTCCGGAATGCTACCTTTCCTTGTTGCTTCAAATTAAGTCCACCTCTGCACTTCCCACTCACTGTGTTCAGCCAGGTCAGTGTTTTCAATGTCTCCTTCCTATTCTTAGAACTTTAGGAAGACCCTGAAGCTCACAAAATCCTAAAGATATCAAGGAGTGATGCTGACCACAGTTGTGATGTTCATCCCAGCTAGCACCCACTTCATAGATCCATATCATGGTCGTTTCATCTGTGGTCAGGGCCACAATGTAAAATGATTTTTTCCCTTTATTGAAAATAAATTCTTTTCTCATACAATATATCCTGATTTACAGTTCCCTGCCATATTCACTCCCTTTCTGTCTCTCATTAGATAAAAACAACAAACAAAAAAACCACAGGGCTTCTAAGAGATAACAACCAAGCATGACAAAATAAAATATAATAACAAAAAAAATTCTATCATGTCAAAGTTGGACAAGGCAAACCAACAGGAGGAAAAGGGTCCTAAGAGCAGGCCCAAGAGTCAGGGACCTACTTGGTCTCTCACTCAGGAGTCCCATAAAAATACTTCCATCTGAGGTGGGGGGTCCTTGGACTTCCCACAGGGCAGGGAACCCTGATTGCTCTTTGGGCTGACGAGGGAGGAGGACTTGATCGGGGGAGGGGGAGGGAAATGGGAGGCGGGTGGCGGGGAGGAGGCAGAAATCTCTAATAAATAAATAAATAATAAAAAAATAAAATACAAAAAAAAAATACTTCCATCTCTTGGAGCTCATATGCACCTTGCTTAGCTGATGCAGAGGGCCTTGTTCTCATGGTGTCCTTCATCTCCTCTCTCTCTTACACTCTTTCCATGTTCTCTTCTTTGTGATGGATTTTAGACTCTCTTTCCTTGAATGTCTGGCTGTGGGTACCTACATTGGTTGCTGCCAGATGCCACAAGAAGCTTCTCCAACCATGACTGAATAAGGCAATGATCTGGGAGGACAGCAGACTATCAGTAGGAGTCATTTTTATCAATACTTTCTCTTTTTTTAGACCAGCAGTGTTTGGTTTTACTCTAGAGCTCTGGGCTATCTAGTCTCTGGTTCTTGGTCCCCCAAGCAGTGACAAGTACAGATTCTGTCTTGAGGAGTGTGTCTTTAGTCAAACCAGACATTGGTTGGTTACTCCCACAAGTTCTATGCCATCATTGCTCTCGAATAGTCTTTTGTTTCTTTAGAGACTTCACCTTCTCTAGGATTCTTTAAGAATCTTCCACCTTCCATGGAGAATGGAATTTCTTATAAATAGAAGAAAACAAACAATACAGTTAAGTTTGTTAACAACTCACATTTTACACAAGTCTGTTTGTTTTCCAAACTAGCCTAAAAAATAAATATAAATAAATAAACCTTTTTGAGTGAATTTCAGAGTCTGTGTTAAAGTTGAGCTGTCTCATTACCCATTTCTCTTCCTTTCCTTTCTTCTCTTTTCTCTCACTTTTGTTTAACTCCAGAACAGTTGACACAAATTAATGATATGCAGAAAACAGATGGCATCAGGCTTTGAATGAACAATAGACTCCCGTATGTAACAACTCACTTCTTATGCTGCTCCAGAGACTCTGTCCCATCAGATGCCTGCCATGTCCAGTCCCCCACACAAAGAGCAAAAAAACTTCTCAGATTTTATAAAATACACTCCACGGTGGCCCCTCCCTTGTGTAAAACAATATGTTTCAATTTTAATCTCTCTGAGGCTGTGTTGCAGCAGCATGCTTTATCTGGGCCAATTGACTTCACAGAGAGAAAAATAACTCTACAAAACTGTATCTCTAATGATAGTCAACAGAGTAATTCAGCTTGATCACCAGAAAAATTTCCAGCGACTGTTTCCGGACAGTTGGTCAATTGCATCATTTCTGTCTGATAGACAGCATGCTATTTATACTATAATTTGCCATGAAGCTGTTTTTTCTGCAGAACATGCCACTGGATTTAAGAGAGCTTTGCCTGTAAGAGAGGGACTTCAGTTCAGTTCAAACAAAGTTGTACTATGAATATCAACACCATTCAAAAGTTACTTGTACAAGTTATAATATATAAGACAATTATAATAAGGTATTTTGTAATGCTCGAAAGTAAAATAAAAAATGTTGAATGAGATAAGTATTTTCAAGAGGAAAAACAATGGTTAAAATTCATAATATATGATTAATCTGCTAGAAAATGGGACAAGTAATGAAACCACTGATAATGTTCAAAACTCTAATATGTTAAATGAATTATAGGAATATGTATACTTCAAGTACTCTGAGTATAAATCCATATCCTATAAATTCATTCAAGTAGTTTTTATTTATATTAATTTATATTAATTATTTGTCTATTGTTATCTTGTCTAGGTAGCTCATGATAGCAAATTATGGGAATTAGAAAGATATTATATTTTTTATAAGGATCCATTTTCTAAAGACTCAGCACACATGAACTGTGCCCACAGAGCAATCTTTCCCACATCATTGAGAATAATATAGGCAATTCTCTCACAGTCAAATTCCATGCAAAAACCAACATTCTGAAGTTACCAAAACCCAGCCAGTTGGTGATGTGGAGAAAACTACTATGCATACTACTACAGAGATGAGCTGAGATGATCATAGGATGAGAATCCGTGCCATGTGAGATCAACCTGACCCGCTAGGCTTCCCATTGAAGCATGATCGTTATTCCTGGTTCCATTTCCCCTGATCCGCTCTTGGTTAAATCCATCTGCAAACATTTAGGGCTTGCCAGTGTCTTTGCCTCTTTACAGTTTCTAGCCTCACGAAAGGATCCTTCTTAGTCTCAATTAAGTCGGTGTAGGGTTTGCATTTCTAGAGAAAATTATATCTCGCATTTGGTGATAACATCTAACTGGTAAATAGCAACCTATTTTGTACCATCAGGGAAAAATTATTTTAAAAACACTTTGTATTTATACATTTACAAATAGAAAACCAATGAGGAGAAAGGCTAGCCCCTATGGATCATGATGTTAATGGATGCAAAGCATTCTCTGCCACTTCATCAATTTGCTGGACAGAGGTCACAACTTCGATGACACTTCATGAGCCCACCACAAAGAAGGCAACATGAGGAGAGACATGGCCAATGGTAGCACTCAGAGAAACTAGAGCTTCCAATATCAACTCTGAAATAAATATATCCATGAGTTTATATTAAACGATGTGGGAACAGTGTCTTCCATATTACATATGTAGAAAATGCAGTATTAAGTTTCCAGGAAAGCTAACGATATGATAATTCAGCAGAAGCTCTTCTCCCTGGAATGCATAGTCTGACTTAATAACTTTAAAAAATGTCAAAATTAAAATGTGCTGCTGTCCACAAGGGACGAGCCACCATGCATAGTGTTTTAGAAATTCTGAGGGGTATTGTTTCTCTCTATGTGGACACTAGATACATACACTGGGTATGATAGACATTGGGTGGAAATGAGCCCAGAAGCCTGTTATCCATCAGTACACAAGTGTCCTGCTCACGAAGAGTTGCTACAGCCCTGTGACTTACACCTTTGCCCAACTTCAAATACTGGGTCCATGCTTTGACATTTTACGCTTTATTTCCAAACAGATGTGTTTACATCACTTGCCCAGCCCGTGACTTCAGACACTATTTTCATATTATGCTGATGGGTAAAACAAGCTTGTTTACTAATACATCAAATTTTCCATATTGACAACTTCTGGTTGTTAGTGGTATGTTTTTCTGATATGCAGGCTTCTGATCACTACACACACTCCAAGGAAATAGAATTTACCATTGCTCTCATTTAAAGTACAGCCTATTTGTACCTTGCTTTTAATTTCCTGTCCTATGTACAGAAGAGTGTCTAGCTCACTTACTCCAAATCTAAGTAACCGTGAGCACCTATTTCTCTGTTTTCTAATCTAATCATTGATGAGTACATGCATATTCAAATTTATTATATAGCCCTTTATTATGAAAGTCATTGTTTTTTCTTTTTTTATATACTTATAACATTTATTTTAAAATCATGTAGATTAGGGGATTAACATTGGTTCTTGTATAATTTCTTTTATTATTTCTGTGTTTCCACTTCCTAAAGAAGGAAGCAAATACAATTATGTATCATCAGACAAGGAAGGTGGCAAGGACAGAGCCAAAGCACTCATATGGATAGGGCTGCTTTATAAAGAAAATGAGCCAGTTTCTCCTTTTTCTCAGTAGATATACACTTACATAGCATGTTAGTGGCTCTGCATCTGTGATGAGGTAGACAGAATGAAATTAATGGCAGGAGAGAGGGGCCAATGGGTGTCTAATCTGACAAAATCTAGAATCCTACTGGAAATGATTTGAGTACGCCAATCTGGATATCTTGATTACATTAATTCATGTGGGAAGATCTACCTCAACTGTCAGTAAACCCATTACCAAAGATGGCTGGAATGTTGCCGCAATCTGTCTAGGTGTGGTTTATTCCTACCAAAACCTATGTGGAGATTTAATTGCCAACCTAAAGGTATTAAAAGGTCATGGGTCCTTTAAGAGCTGTTGGGTTATGAGGGCTCTGCTCTTCTTTCCTGAGGATGAGCCATTAGAAAGCTCCCACCCCCATTTATACCTCTCACTATTTGCATACACCCGTTTGCCCTTCCAGTTTCTGCATGTAAGCAGCACAAGCCCTTTGTCAGAGGTGGCTACCCAACCTTGAACTTTTCAGCTTTCATAACCATCAGTCAAAGCACAGTATTTTGTAAGTTACCTACTCTCTGCTATCGTTAAGCGGCAGAAAGCAAACTAAGCCAAATAGCTTCTCTCATCCCACGTTCATCTTACAATGATAATGATGACCGGGCATAAGGAAAATGGGTCTGTGTCCCTTGCCTTTGTATCTAGATGGACATATATTTCTGCACATGGCAGAAATGATCCTATGCCCAAAGCTGAGGCATGGAAGGAATTTAGCTTCTGTTTTGATGGCTGAAATACTGGCTCTTGAAGCTCTCAGTCTTCATATAAGAAATGTGAGACACTGAGGACCCACAACAGGAGGGAGCCCTGATGAGGCCATGGGTGGAACCCGCTAAAGATGCCAAGGGATCCCGCAGATCAGAGCCAGCTGCTCTGGTGTCCTGCAGCCTCTGCTATAGCCACCAGCATTTGATTGCAACTGTGTGAGGGAGTGTGAGCCAGACCCAACCATCTGGGCCCCTCACAAATTCCTCACAGAGACGGAGAGATAATAAAATGGGAACTGCAGGTTTTGCCACTAACAGTAGAAAACACAACATATGGTGTTCTGGTAACCATCTTTAAAAAAAAAATCCTCATCCTACTACCATTTATGAAATAATCAACCCTTGCCTTGCTTGTTCAACAGTGAGGCTCTGCTAAATAATTTTTCTGTTTTCTGGTCTCTTTCTCCACACTCCCCTCTCTCATTTCACTTGGTCTACCTCAATACAGATGTGGCCTCCTATCCCTACCCCTTAAACTGCATCATTGTAAAGAGGGCCGTGCAATACATTGTCGCAGTGATCAGGGCTTTCCCCACCCCGAATAATATTTTCATCAGTGTGCCTCTTGTCTCGTCTAGAAAATTCAGATCTGCTTTTAAGGTTTAAAATGAGAACAGTAAGCACCAAACTTTTATTTGCAGTTCTCCTAAAATTACCATATTTAAAAATATTAAGATGTCTCAGGAGGCTTGATACATGTTTTTCCACATATTTAAGCTTTCTGTCACAATTTTTAGGTAGTTTTCTAGTTTATTTCTTTATATAACTCTGGGAATTCCTTGGCAAATTTATTTTCAAGCATTTTCTATTTCAGTTCCTCATGTTATTAAATTTCATTATCCTTTCCCCAAACACACACACACACACACACTGCTTTCTTTCTCTAAGAGGCATATTGTAGAAGTATAGTCTATTTATCATGGCCTTAGAGGATTCTCCAGTTGTAATAGTTCTTCAGTTTGTTTTCACAAATAAACTACGGATAGATTTTTTGTTTCCAAGTAAACAATAATATCTTCTGCAAATAATTACAATTTGTTGTCCACTGTGCCATTTTTATACTCCTTTCACTGTCCTGTTTCGCTATATTGGTTGAAAGTCTCAGAAAAAATAATCCATAGTTTTACATTTTAAAAATAAAATAAAGGAGCTGACATATTCCTGTAAGACATTTGTAGAGATGACCTTACCCATCAGCAACTTTTACCATAAAGTTTCAAGGAGATCCACACCAAAAATATATCCCACAGATAGAGATTCAGCTGTTTCACTCCTGAGCATCCACCAAAAAGGAACCAAAACTGGTGTACAATAGAGAGTCCTACATCCCCACACCCACTGTCACTGCTCACAATACCCACGTTACGGGACGAGCCCAGGTGTCCATCAGCTGATGAATGAAGAATATAGGAAAGATACACACAAAAGAGTGATTCAGGCCTAAAAAATGAAAGCATGTCATATGCCAGCAAAATGAATAGCACTAGAGATTGTTGTTTGAAGCAAAATAAAACCTTACTCAGAAATAAAAGTATTTCATAATTTTCTCTTACATAGGGAATTTAGATGTTTTTTAAAAAGACATAGGAAAATGGGGACTGTTGGGGAAGAGGAAATGGGGCAAGGAGCAAAGTTTGCTATGGAGGTTAATTTGATTATGTGTTTTAAGATGTCACAGTGAAAGTCATTATTTTGTACAGCTAATATGCACTAATAACTTCCGAAAAACAGAGCTAAAACTTTAAGAAGTGATTAGGCCAACAGGGTTCCCTCTTTATTATTGGGGCCCTTAGGAAAGGCTTTCACACAGAGTTCAGTAACTGACTTCAATATTCTTCTGAGGAGGGACAAACAAAGAGATCCTAGTGAGCCAGAAGTTAACACCCTGACTTTGGATTCCCACCCTCCAGAACCGTGAGGAATAGCTGCCTGTTCTGTCTAAGCAAGCCAATCAGAACTAATTTTTTTGGGGGGGGGGCGGGGAACAACATCTTTAATGGTTTATAATTCTGATATCCAATAATGTATTTATAAGCAAAATATGATCAAAGATTCATCCATGTAGATTATTTTGAAGAGTAAAAATCTTAAAAGTATACTGCCCTATCATGACTATGAATATCATTGTATTGATTTGACTCTTGATTTCTTTCTTAGTTTTATATTATTATTTTGATTTTATGGATGGATTTTTGATCATTTATTACAGTTGTGCAGAAAGTAAATTCTTAATTATTTCATTTAAGCATTAACATTAGGAAATATAGAAGCAAATGGGCTGAATACTAAAAACACACAAAATTCACAAATACTCGAAACACTTTTAGCCTGACTTTTTTGTATCATTTTTTGGCAACAAATACACTGCTGATATGTAAACATAAACTTTAGAGATCTATTGATCTTACAAATAAAGACACTGGAGATCAAATAATGTTTCCTTATGGATCTTGTGAATATTTAACAAGAGAATTTTCTTATAGGCCCTGTATATACAAGGTCATTTTCATTATACATACACACACACACACACACACATTTAAGATAAACTAGAAAGGAAGAAATCACTCATCTTTTTAAAAAAAAAATAGCAGTCATACAGAGAAAATCCTAAAGAATATACAAAAATATTAAATCTAATACTACAAAAATACAGGAAATTAATCGATGTGTAAAAATCAATTCTATTTCTGCACAACTGTAATAAATGATCAGAACTAATTTGAAACAGAGTAGATTAAACGAGCATCCAGTTACAAACCACAAGAATCTACCAATAAGATTTAAAAAAAAAAAAAAAAAACTCTTACTTAGAAAATCTTACTGCTCGTATCTAAGTTACCTACATTTCAACTCTACCAATTCTAATTTTCTCATGGTTATACCAAAGACCAATAAACTTTTTTATGAAAACCCAACTGTTATAAACATCAAAGATAAAAAATTAAGCATTTTCATTTCAAGCAGAGTTTTAATATATTTTGCAAGCTGTAATAAGCTATCCTTGTTGCGTTCATGTGTGAGCAACATCCAATAACACTCTTACTGGAGAGGAAGTCAAACTAAAAGACAACACAGTATAGAGAGTTAGTGTGAAGCTCAGAGTGGCGGGTAGCTCAGTGATAGCATACTTGCTCAGCCTTTACAAGGCTCTGTGTCCAATACTCAGTACCACCACTCAGTAGTACTCAGTACTCAGCACCACCACCCCAACAACAATGATAAAACTGATATAAAAACTTAGGGTGTGGCGTACAATAATTAACTATAGTATGTGAATCCATAGTAGACAATATCAAACGAGTTTGAGCAAAATGTCATGAGACAAATTCACAAGTAAGCTCAAGAGAGCTAGGGGTGACCTTACAGTGGGAGTTTGAAGTGTGGGCAGAATTACAATAAATGAAAATACTGTAAGTCAGGAAGTTGACTTACAGTGCAGAAAGCAGAAAAACATGGATGATATACAAAGCACAGACAACAAGAGAAATTAGAATAAAAAAGAACTTTCCCTGTTGACTTAGTTAGGTTTCTATTGATGTGAAGAGACACCATAACCACAGCAAATCTTATAAAGGAAAGCATTTAATTGGGGTGGCCTACAGTTCAGAGGTTTGGTTCATTAACTTCAAGGCAGGACACGGTGGCCTTCCGACAGACATGGTGCTAAAGAAGGAGCTGAGAATTTTACATCTTGATCAAAGGGAACAGTAAGTAAATTGAGGCACTGGGCATGGCTTGAGCACACCTTCAAACCACCACACCCATACCCTACTCTGTCTTCAGGACCTTTTTGTAGAATTCACAAGGGATCACAGCAATAAGCATAGACAATAAGTTTGTGTTATGGAAATCTATGTCTGATTTTCAACAGGAAGATGCCATGCTCAAGCAAAACCTTTAAGAAGAAAACCTTGATAACAACATTCAAAACTGAGAAAGGAAATACCCAGAAACTACAGAAGTTTGGGAAAGGCTTGCTGGAAAATATAACCCATGGTATGTAAGGCTTCCACACTGCAGCCTTCTGTCTGCTCCCTATCACACATCTTAAATTGATCAAACTACCTTAAAGCAATCTGGAAAATTATAGTGCCCCTTCAAACTCCTATGCCATTTTTACTGGTGCCTACAAGAGTCACTCAGCACTTCTTGAGTTTATGAATCTTAACCTATCGCAGGCTTGATTAGTTATTTCATCTCAGCAACAGTTTTCTCAGACCTCAATGAGCATAGCGATCATGTTCTATTTTAATTGAATGTTTAAAGTTGTTAGTTCCTGCAACTTATGAAATATTTGTGGGTAGGGCTTGTGTCCTGTTTATCTTGTCAACATTGGGCAGAGCATCTCAACAGGCCCACAATGAACATATGAACTCAATATCAAGATGGAAAAAGGACCATGGACTAACAAGGAAGTCCCGAGACTGAAATCCATGAAATGCCAGGAGAGACAGCTCTGAGATGACCTCCATCAGTGCTCAGCTGCATGAAATCATCTACAGTTGGTGATCTAGGCAGAGCATGTCTTGTTTTCTTTGTTTCTGTTTTTGTTTTGTTTATCTGTGCCCCTTCATAGCAATAGATCTGTCTAGTACTATTGTATGGGCCTCATAACTGGCCATGCGACCTGTTAGAAAGATGGTCAATTCTAGGGTCTAAGACATGTCATCCAGGCTGTGCCCACAGAAAACCTTCCCTAAAAATGACTCTCCTTGTAGCTATGGAAAAGATTCTGTTTCACTTGGTAGTAAGGTTGAAAAAATTTAATCACTACATCTGAGCTTCAAGAAAGAAAGGTATTTTTAATTTTATTTATAGTGGAACAATGATGGGCACAAAATAAAAACTGATAAAAATATTGTAATACAGATATGTCCATAGGTTTCAGTAGCTATGTTTGAGCTACAGCTGGGGTTTGAGTCACTAGTAAATAGGAGATATGATCAATTGATAAGGAAGTCTACTTGAGGAATTATTAAACTAGTACAGATTTGACCAAAATAACCTGAGAAAAATTAAAACATATAAAAACAATGCTACATTTTCTAATGCCATTTGATCTCAACTGGTAAAAACTAAGATGGATTCATCTCAAAAAGAAAAGATCATTTTTCTAATATTTAGTTCTTCTGGCTATACAAAGACTTCCTTTGCTACCTATGAGAAATATTTCATGCAAGTAGGACATGCAACAGTGTTTTGGGTTGAATACTGGGTCCACAAGACAATATGTCCCAGTCTCAGTGTTTGCAAACATAAGCTTACTTGGAAAAATTATATTGCATATATAATTATGCTAAAGATCTCAAAACAAAATCTATATTTTAGGTGTACCAGGTATTCATTCGAGAAAATAAAGAGGGAGATTTTTTTTGACCAGTGTAAAACCTAATTATCAACTTGCTGGATAAGGAAATAATTGTGAGACTCATAAAGCACACTTCCACATGTCCGGGAGGGTGTTGCCAGAGATTATTGGAATATTGGAAAGCAACTGAGGTGGGAAAAATTATTCTTAAGTATAAGAAACACTATCCAATAGTCTCTTAGTCCTCATGGACAAAAGCAAAGGGTGAAAGCCTCAGCATGAAAACATCCAACTGCTCTTGGATTGAGTTTATATCTTCTGGTAATTGTCACCAATGACTTCTGCCACATGCTCAGCTCTGAGGTCCACAGCATAGGACCACTCCTGCACGGTCTAGTTGCATGGACTGTTTCAGATCCAACCTTTGTTTCTCATGGGTAGCAGAGAAAGTCTTTGTATGGTCAGAAGAATTAAATAATAGAGAAATGATCTCTTTTGAGATTAATTTTTCTTAACTTTTCCTTGCTAAGATGCAATGGCATTAGCAACTTGGCACAAACAAACAAAACAAAAAAGCAAGAACAGAAACAATGTCAGGCTCCAGTTCTGTCGGCTTTACTGTGTGGACCAACACCAGAAACTCTCCTGAGTACATTTAAGCCTGCAACCTCCTATTGGACCCCTTGGGTCATTGGTCCCTCTTATTTTGAGGCTTCTATCTTCTTATTCTGAGCAATTGAGGAATTATAGACTAACCTGGCTCTTCAGCATACAGATATCCATTATGTGAGGATATAGCCTCAGATACTGTAATCCAATTAATAACTCCCCTTCCCTAATATATGCACATGCATATAGAACCCTGACTAATACAGATGTTGCTACTAGGTTTAGAGAGTCATTGTTGTTATTCTACTTGACTGTTTATTCTACTTGCTATTCTTCTCAACAATGTGATTCAGAAACCTTGGAAGTAGCGTATGGGAGTATTTGGAAAGAGTCTAGAGAAACAGGCTAGAGAGAGCCTAGAGACCAGTAAACAGAGCTTAATAGACATTTAGGTGCAAGCTCAGAGAACAGAATGCTGATAGGAAAGTGGACACTAAACACTAGGCTCCAGGAGTTTCATATGGGAATGAGCACTCTCTTGAGAACCCGACTCGAGGTAATTCATGTTGTAGTCTAACAAATAACTTGCCTTTGCAGGGACTTCGTCCATGCCCCTAAACTGTGTGAGGCTGAGTTTCAAAGCAGCAAACTAATTGATACAGTGGGAAAAATTTCAAGGCAGCCCAGCATCTGAGCTGCAGTACAGGATTAATAACTACTTTTCATCTGTTTTATTGGGAGAAGCACAAATAAAAAAGCAGGACAAACCTGCATTTTGCGAGCATAAACTTATGATTAACATTAGGGCAAAGGAAAACAGAGTTGCTGAAGATATTTGGTGCTGTCATAATACCAGATACTTCACACAAAATCAATAGGAAAAGTTCATGGAGGGCATCTCAGGAATTGGCTGGATCTAAACCACAGCAAGTTCAGGGGTATAAATAGCTTAACTTATTTGAAAAGCTTCCCTTTGAGAAGAGAGCTCTAAGATACCCTGTTTGCCCAGGGATGCCCAGTAATATGGCTTCCCAATGTTTAGCCAGCCATCAAGGTACAAATGCAAAAGGCAAAATAGCTATGATTTAAGTGACTCAGGCAGAACGTAGCATTGTCCACATCTGGGAGATGAGAAAGTGTGTGATAACTCAGAGACCCTGTGGGAAGTCTTGACAAGACAATGCAAGAATCTGGAGAATGAAGCTGAAGTCACAGAGGAGATACAGGAAGTTAATGCCTATCAAGATCAAAAAAATATTTGTCCAAAAAAGCTAGAGCCAGCAAGCAGAGCCAGCCCAGGAATGGAATCATGTGGAATGGAGCTAGCGTAGCAACAAGGGAAGGACTTCCCAAGTCCTACGGAACTCACAATATACCCCATCCCCAGTCACTGGACATAGAAACACAGGACATAATGTTTGCTCTACTGGGTTTTGATCCTAGCCTTCTGTTAAACACCTCGGTTGTTCTACTTAGAACTGAAATGTTTATTGTGTGTCTTAGCCTAGTCAAAGTCTCTAATCTGCCTTTTGAGTAGGCACAGCTACAGGACTGGTTGTGTCTCAGAGGAGATTTTGAACTTGGACTTTTGAACAATGCTGGCACTGTCATGGCTGGATAGATATGAGCCCTCGAGGGACAGAAGTGATTTGTTTTGGTTTGGATGTGAGGACCCCCCCTCAAAAGTGCATATATTCAATTATTCCATCAATGAATCATAGCTAAATGGACTCTAATGAGGTAGAACCCATTTGTAGGAAGTACAAAGGGACTTGCTCATTATACGTAATATCCTATCCCCGGCTTCTAGCTCTGGCTTCCTGTTTCCTGTCTGCCATGAGTTCAGCAGATTTCCTCCTCCAAGGCTTTCTGCCATCACATTCTGCCTTGCCATGGACCTAAAACCAAAGGAGCTAGATTACCACGGACTGGAACCTACAAAGCAATAAGCCAAAATAAGCTCTCCTAGCTGTGAGGTGTTTAGGTTACATACTCGGTCACAGCAGTGTGAAGCTGGCTTGCACAAGTGAGGGGTCCTGGGAGGACAGAGGCAGGATGAGAGTTATGCAACCATAAGCCAAGGAACCCCAAAGATTTTCAGAAAACTGCCAGAAAGCAGAAGAGAGGGTGGGATGCAATTTCCTCTTAAGGGTATCCAGAGGAGCCCAAACATGCCCGTGCCTTGCTATTATGTATCAGCAAAGCTGATAGACAGTTACATTTTTATTGATCCATCCAGTTAATAACATTTCTTTATGACAGTTGCCAAGAAACTTACACAAGGTGTGGGGGTATTCACCCTAAATACTGACCTTCCCCCAAAAAATCATAACAATGTAAAAGTGAAATAAATCTATATTCTGAGGAAAAACCAATGTTGATTCCAACCTTCTACTTCCTGTAGCTGAGTTCTAATGATCGTGTCTAGCCATAAGCAATATTTTACTCAAGCTCGTTTAACCAGATTTATCCCTGATCCCAAAGCCTTAGTGATAAAAATGTTTATTGCTTGCTTTTTCAGATCTTATTGATATAAAATCATGATCTTATACAAAATGGCTCCCAGTTTTTCCTGTCCCTAGATCATCAATAATTCACATTAGTTTGTTTGTTTGAGGGGCTTTGTAATAACATTATAAATCTATTTAAATGACCTATGCGTGAAAATAAAATTCAGAGATACCGATGTAGCCACATATTTTTCCCCATTGCTACATGAGCTGAGCATCTAATGGTTCATAATCATACACACATTCTTTGCTGGAGAGAAAAGAACTAAAATTTGAAACTGATTTTAAAGTTTATTTTAATAATATGCATGGGGGAAACGAGTGTGTCTAACTTTGAGTTTCGACAAGAAAAGCCCAATATTTTGCTTTAACATTTTCCAACAAACATAGTAAAATGTTGGCTTGCTGCTGTTCAGAAATCTGACATTTTAGGCTTATGTTTTTTAAAAAAAAAATTATGTTTCTCATGTTTCTGATTCATTATGTTGTGCACTGAAAGCATTTCTGTCTCACTTAGTATTCTGTTGAATCTTACTACTTCAAATGTATATGTTCTGTTCTTCTAGCATAAAATTCAGCCTTTCAAGTTGGAATGGTGGGAACAGCAATTTCTGGGTTTCACAAAGATTATTGAGGTTTTCTTCCCCCTACAGAGACCATCAGGCTGACATCTTACACATTGATGACCAAATAAAAGATTGACAGACATAAAGAAGTTGTGTGTCTGGTCAGACATCCATTGACTTTTTCCAAATAGAGTAAATGATTTTTGGTTTTGTTAGAAGCCAGTGGGAAATGCTGCCGTTAGTTTAGTTAGGAAAAGTCTCTAACTAAGTTGTGCATAGATACTAATTTAGACAACAAAAGACTAGAAAGAGAGCTACTTTGTACCAGAAGGGTTAGAGAGGAACTGATACATGATGGTTCTAGCTGAAAGTAAATACAACAATCAAGTTCATTGCTAGGTCTGATTGCCCTGGCAGAAAATGGTGGAGATGCTGTATATATGAATGTCTTCCTGAGCCTTCATTTTTTTAAAACATATCTTTAAAGCTCCATGTGTATATGTATATGTGAAGTTTTGTGTGTATGTATGTATATATATATATATAATATACACATATATCACACTAACAGATTTTCTAAAATTATTTATGGTATGTATAATAATATTCAAAAGCAATAATTTATCATCTAAATAATACTTTTAGTATACTATTACCTTTTAAGAATTCTACAAAAGGGGAAAGATCTTCACCAACCCCACATCAGACAGAGATCTGATCTCCAAAATAATCAGAGAACTCAAGAAAGTGGTCATCAGGAGAACAAATAATCCAATTTAAAAATGGAATATAGACCTAAACGGAGAACTCTCAACAGAGGAATCTAAAATGACTGAAAGACACTTAAGGAAATGTTCAGCATCCTTAGCCATCAGAGAAATGCAAATCAAAACAACTCTGAGATTCCATCATACATCTGTCAGAATGGTCAAGGTCAAAAACACTGATGACAACTTATGCTGGAGAGGTTGTGGGGTCAAAGAAACACTCCTCCATAGCTGGTGGAAGTCCAAAGTGCTACAGCTGCTTTAGGTTTCCGTATGGTGATTTCTCAGAAAATTAGGAGACAACCTTCCTCAAGACCTAGCAATACCACTTTTGGGTATATACCCAAAGGATGCTCAATTGTACCACAAGGACATGTGTTCAACTGTGTTCACGGCAGCATTATTTGTCATAGTCAGAACCTGGGAACAATCTAAATGCCCCTCAACTAAAGAATAGATAAAGAAGATGTGGTACATTTACACAATGGTACTACACAGCAGAAAAAAAAATAACAGCATCTTGAAATTTGCGGGCAAATGGGTGGAGCTAGAAAACATCTTATTGAGTGAGGTAACCCAGACCCAGAAAGACAAATATCATTTTTACTCACTCATAAGTGGTTTTTAGACATAAAGCAAAGAAAACCAGTCTAAATTCACAAGCCTGGAGAACCTAGACAACAATGAGGATCCTAAGAGAGACTTACATAGATCTAATCTACATGGGAAGGAGAAAAAGACAAGATCTCCTGAGTAAATTGAAAGCATGGAGACCATGGGAGAGGGTTGAAGGGGAGGAGAGAGGGGGGAGAGTAGAGAAAAATATATAGCTCAATAAAAAAATACAAAAAAAGAATTTTATAGTACTTTAAAAGTCATTTTAATGACAAGTAAAAAACACCAAGCTGGGTGGGTAGTTGCTTTGCATGGCCAGTACCATTAAAACAAATAAAGCCAGAATTCAATTTCTGCAAACATTTTTAGTTAAATTACTTATAGTAGGAAATTCTTTAACCCTTACCGCAGTGAAATAAATTCAAATTTAATTCATTAGATGATGAAACTGGTATAAAAATCTTAACAGGAAATTAAACGATAATTGAAAATGTAGAAAGGAGATTTGTTTTGGTAACACAACAAATCTCTCACCATAAATTGCAAGATACACAAAAATATCCCCAGAATTTATTTCCTACTATACACTGAATGGTATACATTTCTATTTCAGACACATGTCCCACAGACACACAAAAGAAACGGAACTGAAAATTCAAGTGGGTGTGAATGCCATGGACCTCGGGGAACCAGAATGGCCCCTCTTACGAGAAGTCCCCAATAAAAACAGTACTGAAAACAAAGGCCTGGCTTTGATCTTGGTTTTCCAACATGTCGGTCTCTTTAGGGTGAAGGGTTGGGGGAGAGATCATGCAACCACTGTGAGCAACAATTTCCCCGCTGTATTAAATGGCATTTAAGTAATATGCACATAAACTGCAAACCCCACCCCTACCACAAAGATTTCAAAAGAATAAAGCAAAAAGAATGTGTTGAAGTCCCTGGTGAAGGGTAAAATATTGCAGAGGGACAATGACATGCACCTTCCAGACTTCCATTTTAGATGTCTCTTGGAATATCCACCCAGGCAGCCTTCCAAGATGCCTGTATTCTCTGGATTACTGGAAAGTGTAGAGCCTACTAACATCATTGGAAATCATCCTGCTGGGGTACTGTACCTCTAATGTTAGCTCTTTAACAATCTGAGAAGGACATTTTGCTAAATACATTTTACAAAAGAAGAGAGTGATTGCTGACCAACTTGCGTGATACCATTCACACTAAGAGCTGTAAAGCAAGCCCATTGATGTCTGCAATGTGCATTTTCTCACTAATGATATAGCCCAGGCAGGCATATGTCTATTTCCAAGGTACCACCAGAGTAGAATGTTCGGAAGTCATAAATAAACGACATTATGATGCCCTTCCATTATTCAAAAACAGAAGTTTAACTTGCAGGTTGTCACTGCTCCCTGCAAGAGAGGATGCAAAACAGTGAGCTGCCCCCTGAGACCAGAGGACCTCCAGCATTGTGGGTCCTGAGAACCTAGTGCTGGATCACACACTAAACTGGAGTGACGATTGTGATTGCACAGCTGAAGATGCACAAGAAGTTGCTGTTGAAGTATTTGGGGGAAAAAAGTGTACGCTGCATTAGGAGCCAGAGGTAACCTTTAACTCATTGCCCACAAGTAGCTTACACATTTGACACCTTTGACATACACCTCACACAGGGAAGGTACTCAGTTATTGTGTGAGTGGGATTAAAAAGCAGAAAAAAACCATCATTTTTCTCTAAAGATTGCTAATTCTCTCTCTCTCTCTCTCTCTCTCTCTCTCTCTCTCTCTCTCTCTCTCTCGTGTGTGTGTGTGTGTGTGTGTGTGTGTGTGTGTGTGTTCTCTTTGGTCTTGAGTAAGATGAAGAGGAGAAAATCATAAAATCATACAGTTAAATATAAACTTCAATCATTAAATTTAAGACCTAGATAATTTTCTTTGGAAAAATAAAAGTCCAAGGGCCTTTGAGATGACTCAGTGGGTAAAGGTGATTTCTGTGGAGCTTGACAGCCTGCATTGAAACTTAAGGGCCCCCACAGTGGAAAAAAGAAATTGCCCTCTGACCTCCACAAGTGTGCTAAGACAGCCCCTCCCTCAAAATAATTAAGATGTAGGTCTGGAGAGATTGCTCAGTGGTTTAAGAACACTGGCTGCTTTCCAGAGGACACAGGTTCAATTCCCAGCACCCACATAGCCCCTCACAACTGTCTCCTACTCCAGGAGACAGTTCCATCTCCTGTTTCATCATACATACATGCAAGCAGAGCACCAATATACATGAAATGCAAATAATTATTTAAAAATAAATAAACAAATAAATAAGATGTAATAAAATAATGTTAGGCACTAAGCAAATACTATGTCATTTTTTGTTTTATTTTGTTTATTTGTTTTCTTTGGGGAGGTTGTTCTATATTATAGATGTGGGATAATTTCTTGTCAAGTACTTTCTGAAAACCCAGCTAAAGAGTAAAGCCCAAAGTACTTTATTATGAAGTCACCGAAATTGTATCATTAGCTCTGCTTGCTACTAAGCAATTGAGGAAGACAGCACTTTAAAACATCTAGAAAACCGAATTCATGACCACAGGAAAAAAAAGCAGTAATTGTTTTGTAAATGAAAATCCTTTTTCTCACTCCAGCCAGTAACTTAATCTTGAGATGCAAATGGGTTGTGCAAAGCAAGCACAAGGAGAAAGGAGAAAACACGGAGCAGCCGTTCACCTCGGCGCCGGCAGAATATGTCTGCTTGACAGCTATTAATTTCTAGGCAAATTATCCTGGAAGAGGGTCAAAGAGAACTAATGGTTTTACTTTATATCCAGAAAGTGCTGTGTTTCAGTGCTCAGAATGAAGTGTTCTATAAAGAGAGGAAGCCCGTGTGCCCCCTCCAAAACACCGTCGCCAGATTCATAAGCGCATTAACACTTCACTATGTCTCCCGCACCTTCTACCATCAAAACTCTCGGGATGTTTGTTTGTTCTTGATCTAAAAATACAAATTCCTGGATATATACACCAAGGACAGATAATTTAAAGATCTGTTACTCCTCTCATTCTTTTACGTTTTTATTCTTTGAATTTGGAATTTTTAATATGCTTTTCTTTACCTATTCTTTAAAAATGTGCATGTGTATACAATATATATTGGTCATCTCTACCCTTTATCTACTCTTTGAACCTTTCCCAGACCCTGCCACCATATCCTCCTCCCAGCTCCATGCCCTGTTATTTTGTTGTTTGTAACACACTGAGTCCAATTAGTGCCGCTTATATGCCCATGAGTGCCGTCCATTGATGCATGGGCAACCTACTAGGGACCACACTCCTGAAGAAAACTAACTCCCACCCTTTCCCACCACCCGGGCGGTGGTGGCGCAAGCCTTTAATCCCAGCACTCGGGAGGCAGAGGCAGGCGGATCTCTGTGAGTTCGAGGCCAGCCTGGTCTACAAGAGCTAGTTCCAGGACAGGCACCAAAGCTACAGAGAAACCCTGTCTCGAAAAACCAAAAAAAAAAAAAAAAAAAAAAAAAAGAATTGCCAAAGTTCCACAGTGGTGAGGTCTCATGATCTCATCCTCCATCCGTGTTAAAGTATTGATTGGTTTGATCTGGTATGGGTCATGTACAGGCCGGTACAGCTGCTGTGAGCTCGTCATGTCATATCCGGAAGACTGTTCTGTAAACCTAACAAGGAGATGGTGCAGACAATAGTGACTATGGCATGCTTAGTCGTAAATGGGATAGCTATATGAAACTTCCCTCAAGGCTCAGAGAACAACATGAATTTAGAATTTTAGCATACTATAAACATGGAGAAGGAAAGGTGATTTATACTATCAGTTACACCAAGCATATTTATCCTAATTCCCAGTTAGATATTCCTTGCAGTTTAGGTTATATCATGGGAACATAGTTCATGCCGTTTTTTGTTTGTTTGTTTGTTTGTTTTTTCAGTTGGCTTGCAAAATTTGAACAAACTCTATTTTAAGTTGTGGCATGGATATGATGCCAAGCAACTCACTTTGGGTTTTTAAGAATTTATGGGACCCACACACAGTGCACATCAAGGAGGCAAGTGTAACAACATAGGTGTGTAAGAGGTGCAATGTAAAGTCAATGAGACTTCAGCTCAAAGGGCATTACCATCCGAGGAGCTCGCTAGTGCACCCTTGAGCAAGTCTCTGTCTCTCCTTGAACCTCAGTTGCATCTCTAAAAAAAACCAAAATGGTTGAAAGTAACATCTATTATTATGGAATGGCAACAAAAATTATTGGGACCTTTGAGAGAAATATGTAGTTTTCTTCAAAAGTAGTCATCTGTATCTTTCAGAGTTCATGGGAGACCACAGCCCAGCCCATAAGAATTTTCTCTACATGTTAGAATTAATATTTAGCATCAAACTCTAAATATTTTAGCAGTAGACTGTCTAATGCACTGAAAATAAGTATTGCTGAATCTAGATGAAGTGTCCATGTTCTTGGCTCTCTCTCTCTCTCTCTCTCTCTCTCTCTCTCTCTCTCTCACACACACACACACACACTTCTTAGATCTTTATTTCTCCATTTGTTATGTCCTCAGGACAATTTCTAGGAACTAGTTGTTTTTCAGGGTTTTGGTTTTTTGAATACATTTTCAACTGAAATAAAATTGTACCACTTCCCCCACTCCCTTTCCTCCCTACAATCCCTTCCAGCTACCCTACCTCAAACCCCTCCCATGCCCCCTCCTCAAGAAGAGTTGATAGCCTCTTTTTTATCAATTATTATTATATATCTACATATATGTATCTATGTATTTATTTATACATACATATATGTTTATATATAAACATAACTTGCTGAGCCTGTTTTTGTTGTTTGTGGGTATATGGATTCGAGGCTGACCACTCTGCACTGGACATAATAAGGGAGCACAATTTTCAACAGTTCAATTATCTTAGGTCTATTCATCTCCTTACTCTTCTATTCCATTGGATTATTCTTTTAAGAACTACTGAAATATGTGTCAGTCAAAGCTTCAGGATAAATATTATTATAAACTCAAAAACATCTCCTCATACAATTCTGGGATCCTTGTTTTATAAAGAAAGCAGTTGAAAAGACAAAGAAAAAACCTGAAGGCAAATGCCTAAGGATGCTGATGCTTTAGGACAGACATCCAAAGTCAGGTAAAGTGGAGGGTTAAGGAGATGAGTTGTGGATTATATTGATACCAAATTCTCAGGACTTGTGACGAATGGTTTCCTGGAAGAAGGCCGAGCTCAGATTTGGTTCTGAAGTGAATTTTCAGGCTTCAAGGGATGGTGAGTTGCATGACACCAACAAGCTTCTGATTGCTGCCTTTCTTTTTTTTCTTACAGCAAAAGTCGGGACAAGAGACTGCTGTGATAAAATGCACATTGAGATCCTGGGGACAGGACAAGCTTTTGGAGAGACAATAGGCTGGAAGGTGAAGGAGAAATTGGAAGAAGATAGAAGAAGCTGATCTTGAGCTGCCAAACAAAGTTGTCTCTTGAATCAGGAAAGAGAAAAGATTCATCATCCATTGTATTCACTGAAACCATTACCTCCTATTACATGAAAAAGAAGGGGGGAATATTGTAATATATGTAATATGCATATCACAGTAGGATTTACAGATTGTGCATATATGGGTCAGAAAAAAATATGAGTGAGTTTAAAATGGCAAAAAAGGAAAGAAAAATGAGGGAGGAGAGGGAAGTAAGTTAACCCCAACCCTCCATTAGAGTAATTTCTACCTTTCTTTGTCTTTTTCTATACTAGACAGAAGACATTCAGTAATGGAAAAGTTTGTTGCCCACAGTGGTACAAATGATACCTGAGCATACAAGCAAAAAGAGTCCTCCCCACAGTGAGGAAATCTATGAAAGTTTAGCTCTCTTCCAGCAAGTAGAATTCCATTCTGGCACCCCTGTTAATTGTTAAGTTAAAGGAAATCTTTGACATGTGTTAGCTTTATATTTATAGAAGGGTCATGATTTTCCACTTAAAAAAAAATATTATCCTTGGCCTGTGTACATAGCTCACTGTTACAGCACTTTCCTGAATGCACAAGGCTAGAGGTTCAATGCCCAGAATCACCCTAAAATAACAAATCCTAATTAAATGTGATGGCACATGCCACAGTGGGAGGCAAAGGCATCAGGATTCTGAGTTAGAGGGCACACCTATATATACGTTTATATAGTGAAAGCATGTATCAAACCAAAAAAAAAAAAAACCATTGTCCTTTAAAACAAATGCTGAATATTATTTGAACAATATTATTTCTCTCACTCTCTCTCCTGCTCTTTCTTATCTTTCCACTATACTTAATCTCTAGAGTTAAAAACAAAAACATTAGAACACACTTTGCAGAGTTGATACCCATGACAAACCAAGGGGACCACCTCAGAATTAAGTCATTTTATGTCATAACTACCAGAAACTGTATTACTAAGAAGAATGCTTCAAAAATCTTTATCAGAGACTAAGGATACATGCACCCTCCAAATTTATAATCTATATTGTTGCAGCTTTTACTGAATTTATACTAAAATTTTTAGTTAAAATTTTATATAATTAAAAAATTGTTCAATTGATTGGAAAAAACACCCATTTGTACACATTATAAATGTCTTTTTAAAATTTATATTATTTTGTTTTAAAAGACTCAGACATGTTGCTAGGCATGGTGTTACCTGCCTTTAATTTAAGCATTTGGGACATGGAGCTCTGTGAATTTGAGGGCAGCCTGATTTATACAGTGAGTTCCAGGACAGCCAGGGTTGCATAGTTAGACCCTGTCTCAAGAGAGGAGAAAAGAAGAAAAGGAGGGAGGGAGGGAGGGAGGGAGGGAGGGAAGGAGGGAAGGAGGGAAGGAGGGAAGGAGGGAAGGAGGGAAGGAGGGAAGGAGGGAAGGAGGGAAGGAGGGGGAAGGGGAGGGGGGAAGGAGGAAGGGAGGGGAAGTAAGTAGAAAGGACTTCACCATGCCTGTGTCATGGTCTTGTACATTTTCTTTTCTGAATTTCTTCAAAAATTCAGTGGCAATGAACATTCAAGCCGCACTGAGGATTTCATCCATGCTCGCATAAGAGCACCAGACATCACAACGTACAAGGTGAGATAACTTTCAGCAAATATAATATGCACTGTCCTGGTAATGCCAGAATTAATTGGAAAGTCAACTAGTTTCAAAACACAGTGGAAAGTAGTTGCTTTAACCTTTGAAAAAAGTAACTTGCCTCCTCTTCTCACCAAGGTGAATCTCTGCCCAATATGTCTTAGCAGAATAGATATGTTTGGCCCTTTAAAAAAAATATAGCAAGATGCAAAGGAAAATCAGATAGAAGTGAATAACCTAATACATCCGATGACCCAAAGTCATCTTTGTTTTTTTTTCCAACAGTAAAAGACAAATTAATTTTCTCTCTCACCTTGGCATTTATGAATTCTAATTTAATCACGAAAATTTAGACTTCCTGTGAGAGAATTCAAAGCCACATTATGAACATGATTTTCACATAAGGTTTGTGCCTTTCTATAAAATTAGAAAGTAAAATAATAAAAAAAAAATCCCATGCTTGTATCAGACCTTGGGCAAAATTAGCATAGTCCTGCCATCCCCTGTTAGTTGATTCAGGAGTCTGGGGAATCATGTCGCCATCTGGACTGGAGTGCATATGGTCAGAGGGAGGCCTGGGAGAGTGTCCTCAAGAAGACCCCAGCTGACTGAGCCACCTGTTACCAAGGTAAGTGAGGGCAGAATACTGTTATGTCACATCCCCCTCCCGCGTCTATCCCTCATCTGCAGAAAGCTGATCCTTTCGCATCAAGACACAGCTTTGAGCGCAGAAGACTGACTCGGTGGGGCTGAGATCGTGAGCCTGCCCTACAGAACGCTATAGAAGACAGCTTTTTATGAGCAGCGAGCAGATGAAGAAAGAGGTCAATCTGGGGATGTCAGGGAGGTAGAGGTTGCTGGTTGGGAGAAGCAAGAAGGCGGGATTTATTCAGATGGCAGAAACTCAGAACAACCACAAGAGCAGACGTTGTAAACAAGGTCCGGGATGCAGTATCTAGGCTGAGAGGCTTATTTGCGACCCATGGGACAAAATGTAGACAGAAAGGACAGCAGAAGGGATCTTGGTGGTCAGCCCAGCATCGACACCAGTGCCTGCTGAGAGGTGATGGTCCTCCACGCCTCCTGAGGAGGAGACAGCAAAGAGTCAAAAATTAATGGCTGTCCCAAGATCTCAGGAGACCCTCCCCAGAGGTACTTACAAATAAACAGATAGGATCTGAAGGGGAAGCAGGGATAGTTGAGGCCCTGCTATTGTGGAGTTGAACACCCCAAGTAGCAGAATATGGGTTTTGGTATTGAGGTGAAAGTGCAAATTTCCAATCTGATATTGTACTTGGTGCATCAGGCTCTGACACACAAATCCCTTCCAGGAACTTTTGTTCACACCAGGCATAACTTCTTTTCAGGAATTTTTGTTCACAAAGGTAGCATAAACATTTTACCAGAATAAATTAGACTCTGTTGCTACCTTTTTATTGAGGTTTTACCTTCATAATCACTTTCAGAAATGTTGAATCTTTACTATCTATTAAAATGGTCGTTCTTCTTCCTTTCATCCCTATAGCTGTAGTCAGGGTCTCGGATTGACTCACTCTCTAAATTAAATGTCCCCAAATTGCCACACTCAATACCTTAAATTCAGACAGAAGAAGTCAGGCCAGTGATCACCCCAAACCATCCAGGCAGTTGGGGGGTTATGTCTCCGGAGAGAGATAGGATGATAAGAACAGGAGACAGAAATTCACTGAGCAATTTAGGGTAAAGACCCCATCACCAATAATAATAATAAATATAAATATAAAAAACCACTAATTTCCTTCTTGACCAATAGTCAGAGACGTCCTTGAGACTCTCAGCATCTCCATCTTTTCTTGAGGCCAAATATGCCAAAAGTGCTTTCAGAACTCAGATCTCTGATCTGGTTCCTAAATGATTTTAGAATCTTTAGGGAGGCAAAGTGTTGAAGTAGTAATAAGGGCTTGTTCAGAGAAACGAAAGCTCCTCCTGATAAGAGATTATAGTCTCTGCCCTGGGAGCAGAGCTCATCTTCCAATGGAGCCAGGTCAGTCTCCTGGCCTAGGACCCATCCCTAGGAAAGTAGACTTATCTTAAACCACTCTAATGAAAGAGATGGAATAATTAGCTCCTTGTACTCAGGGCCTAACTCAGGTATATTAAGGCAACTATTACTGAACAGTTATGCCTATTGTGCTTTCTTACTCCAAAATAGGATAGAAAGAGAATTTGGGTTAAAATGATGTTTAAAAATAAGATAAGGGGCTTGTAAGAAACAGTAAATATGGATCTTTTCTATCAAATACTATACTACACTATACATGGTAGATTGATAGATTAGTAGACAGGTATAGAAAGATATGATTGTTCTTTTTACTACATAAGTCAGCCTCACGCATTTAGAAATTGTTATGAATTTCTCCCACTAGTATTGACAATTGGTCTCTAAGCTTGACCCTCTAGACCTAGTTCAATTCAAGTCCTAACCAAGTGTGGCCTTTTGATTGCCTATGAGAGCTTTGTGTTTATTCAGTCTGCCTGAAGTCATATTCAAGAATCAGGTGACACAGGACTGAAAAACGGAATGAGTACTTTTGATCTGAGCTAATGCGCCTGTCCTTTTTCCCATTCTCTGCTGTGCACGCGGTCTTTGGCTATCATGGGCAATCTTATGAAGGAGACAGCCTTTAAGACATTCTCAAAAGGATCAACTATAAGCAAATGTCCAAGAGAGAGATAAAATATCACCACAAGTAAAATGCAGAGATTTATTGGCGTGCTTTAGCAAGCTGTAATAGAAAATGCAGAGAACCTGAGAGTACATCACTGAAAGAGACAGGGGAAGAAGTCCTATTTCTATTCCATTGTGCTCAATAAATCGAGTAACTCCAACTGCCTTCAGCAAATTTCCTCACCTGCCATGAGCTGTTCGTTATCAATTTCAGTCTATCACATATAAAATAGTTCCTTATAGATATGTTTGCTGTATGTAAACATACTAGGTAAACATTGACATATTAAGTTATAGTCTGTAACACCTTTTTGTGGTTGTGGGAATTGAACCCAGGGCCTAAGGAATGCTTTTATTGGACTGACTTACAGGCTGCAGTTCAGTTAATATTCAGTTCAACGGCTGAATATAATTAGAAGGTCCAAGATTCTAGAAGTTGCTCAGTTCCACAGAGTACATGTCTCAGCTGGTCTTCAGTACACACTGGAATCCCATAGAAGTAGGCTCCAATGACAGTAAAGGAACCAATGTGCTAGCAAGGTGAGGACAAGCAGCAAAGAGTGAAAGCTTCCTTCCTTATACAGGCTTCCATCAGGTGTGACCCAGATTAAAGGTCTTCCAGCTCCAAGATCTAGATCAAAGGCTTCCTACCTCAAAGGTTCAGACTAAAAGTAAATTCACTCACTTCAAGCAGAAAAGCTCTCACAAGTATGCCCTCCAGTTCAGAATTGTAGTTCATTCTAGATATAGTCAAGTTGACAACCAAGAATAGCCATCACACGTAATAAAGAACTATAGGGCACCTACTACAAACTAGGTATTAGATAGTTCTTGTACCATAGTTAGTTAGCAAAAGAAAAGAAGTAAAAACCAGAGAAGCAAGCAACTAGCTAAAATGCAAGTCAGAATTAACATTTTTGGTATATTGATAGATAAGTCATATTCATATCAATAATTAGGAAATTATAGTTTCTAGCAAAGATATGGAAAAATAAGAAACCATGTATTCTTGGTAGAATTATAGAGGGTGCAGCCACTATTAAAAACTAACAAAAAAGATTCACTCCAAAAATTAGAACTACCTCATGATTGACTCAGCAACTTCTTTTCTAAATATAGTTCCAAACCCTTGAAAATAGCCTGGAAGAGATATTTACACACTATGTGTACCACAGTACAGCTCTCAGAGGTTAAGTTATGAAGGTTATAGAACATCCCACCTGGGGGGGGGGGTGGATGACTTTACTATGTATAATTCCACGAAGCACCCAGCCTTTTGAAAAGGAAAGCCCATCATGCTTTCCCATCACACATAAGGAATTTGAGACATCCCTCTAAATGAAACAATATATAAGCCAACCACACAATGACAACACTGTTCATTTTTGTATGGTAGCTAAGGCAATGACACTAATAAAAGCAGACAGTAGAATAGTGCCTGTCAGGACCCAAGAGAAAAAAGAAATGAAGAGTTGCTGTCTAGTGGATATAGAGGTTCAGACATGCAAGTCAAACATGAGGAATCTTTCCTTGTGTGACTATCTTAACACTGTAATGTGCATTGGAGGACATTAAAAATAGCAAATTATGTTATATATATATTTTTACCATAACAGAAAATAATCCTATGTGAAAAGACAATGCTTTAGTAGTACAAAAAGGGTAATTAATTATAATTCAGGATTATAGCTTCAGAAGGGTGGCAGCATTTGACCTGAGTTTTGAATGTGAGTAAAATGTTGGTATACAACAGGTTATGAGAAAGCGTGAACAACAACCCAAAGGAGTCAAAAGAGGGAGTGGAAGGCCCAAACAAACTGGGTAGCTGAAACTACAGAGGGGTTGGCTCAGATCGTTTATCAAGCCAGTCCCTTAAAAGGACAATAGTGTTCCCTCTATTACCTGTAACAGTTTACAGCCATTTCACCAGGATCAAATGTTATTTCATGTTTTCATTGTAAACTTCTGGCCATCTGCTTATGCAGCATCCCACCTAAAATGTATGAGATGAATGCAGCTTGTGATTCCACTTGGTCCTAACATTTTTGCCTTTAAATTTTTTTTTTTTTTTTTTTTTTTTGGTTTTTCGAGACAGGGTTTCTCTGTGGCTTTGGAGCCTGTCCTGGAACTAACTAGCTCTGTAGACCAGGCTGGTCTCGAACTCACAGAGATCCGCCTGCCTCTGCCTCCCGAGTGCTGGGATTAAAGGCGTGCGCCACCATTTAAATTTTAAACAAGTCTTTTTCATGATCTGACATGGATCCAGGCAATTCAACTACGCTCAAGAGAGGCAAGCATTGAAAATGCTGATGGGGGTGGGGGTGGGAAACACACAGATACACAAGCTCATTATTCTGTTTATAATTCTAATGCATAAAAGGATACATTCTGGTGTTGTCAAGGTCTTTTATTTTCTAAGACAGCTTTCAACATTAAAGGCCAAATCTTATTCCTATCTAACTTGTCAATGATGCTGCTGAGAATAAAGTTTTCAGAATGAGGAGGAGCTGGGAGCAAAGTAATGAATTTAGACTTGGACATACTTGACGCGCCTACAAGATGTCAGCAGGGAATGGTGAGCAATCAATTAGAATAGTGGAACTCAGGAAAGTTAACTTACAGTGGCTGGGAGGCATCATGGGCTGATGTAATCACCCGAAGAGATTATGTAAAGGAAGAGAGAAGCCCGGCGGTGGTGGCGCACGCCTTTAATCCCAGCACTCGGGAGGCAGAGGCAGGCGGATCTCTGTGAGTTCGAGGCCAGCCTGGTCTACAAGAGCTAGTTCCAGGACAGGCTCCAAAACCACAGAGAAACCCCGTCTCGAAAAAACAAAAACAAAAACAAAAAAAAAGGAAGAGAGAAAATGGCTCTGGGAAGCACAGCAATTGGGAATTAGATAGAAGATACAGAGAACGCATGAGGCTAAACCGAATCCAGAGTGAGAGACAAAGGGTCTAAGCTAAATAATAATAATAATAACTATAATAGAGTACTAAATGCCACAGCAAGCTAGGTAGCATAGGTAGAAAAAAAATTAAAACATGACTATGATGAGGCTAATCTACTAGACAAGTTTGAGCACAAGGATAGATTCAAGAATGAGCAATAGAGCAATAGTTCTAAATGTATGATATGTATAATATATATATATATACTTACATATGTACATCTACACACACACATATATAACCTGAAATCCTCCCACCACAAATTGTAAAATAAATAAGTAAATAAATAAATGTCTATGATTTACCTTTCTTCAGATGCATTGTGAAACATAAAAAAGTTTCCAGTAAAACATGAAACATTCAGGTGACAAACATGACATTTCCAAACCCCCATGTAATCACAACAATGTTTGCTTTGATTGAGAAGGAGGGGTTGAGAATGAGATCTGTGAATATTTTAAAGGTAGTTTTGGATGAGAGGAGGAGGAGTAGAGAAAGAAGGAGAGGAAGGGAGAGGAGGAACGAGGAGGGGAGGGGAGGGAAAGAGCAGGAGACAGAAGAGAAATGTGTCTAGCTTGTTAAAGATGAAAGTTGTAAAGTTGTACCTCTGCTGAGCTATAGAGCCCTCCAGTAGCTTCAAACCCTACTAACCACACGGTGGACTAGATAAACTCCACCCACCAACACAGGCATGAGTTGGTTTGTTTGACTGCAGAAGAACACAAAGTAAAACACCTGGTCAGCCTTTAGAAATATTAAAACAGACTGCATATAGTCTCAAATGCTACAAGTCAGCATAAAGTCATCTCCAAATCAACATTTTCCTCAACTCCTGAAAAAAATGACTACGAAGATTCTCTTGCAGTTTTCACAGGACTCCTCTCTTTCTAGCTCCCTTCCCTTCTCTCTCTTTTATTCTCTCACACAATTAGAGATGAACTCATAACAAAACATTATGTGACAATAAGATAAAGTATAGAAGTATTTTAAACTGTATCATTAGAACTTTAAAAAACTTAAGGCAAAAGTTAAGTATGAAAAGCATACCCACCTTGTTTAAGTTATTAAAGAAAGAAATTCAAGATAAAAGGTTGAACACTGTTAAAAAAAAAAAGAAACATCAAAAAGAAGCAAATGGCATAGCAATTCAGAAATTCATTACGAAATTCAGTTACGGAAATAGTGTATAAATACTATTATTTTATTATAATAAAATTATCTAGAAGATCAAACTGGTAAATCCAATCTAACAGACTCACACAAATTGTAAGCAAATTGAACACAGAGCTGGAGAAATGGCCCCGCAGGTAAGAGCACACACTGCTCTTCCAGAGGACCCAAGATCAGTTTCCAGTGCTAATACTGGGTGACTCAAAACTGTCTGTAAACTCAGTTCATATAGCTGCAACGCCTTCTTCTGGACTCTATGAGCACCTGAATTTGTGTGGGGGCATGAACGCACACACACAATTAATCAAAAATATTTTTTTAAAAAGAACAGCACATACAAGTTCAAACAACAGCAGTTCAAAAAAGATGCCAATGGTTTCAAGTATCGAATAGCCTCAAGGAAGCAGATGGCATGCCTACAGCAGAACAATTCAAGGACTGTTTACAGAGGGATTCTTTTTAACAACTAGAGTGGACACAGTGACTCGGAGACAAGTAGACGAAGATGCAAAAACTTCTAACTAGAAGCAGGGAAGCTAAAATCAAATTTATCCACATGGCAAAACCAGTCTTTCACAGTAACATGGTGAAATACTATTTAACCTCATAAACTGTATGAATTATTTTCCTAAAAACAAAACAAAAAAAATCAAAAGAGACTTTGTTGAGAACTTACATATGCCAAGACTGTGCTAAAGCTTTAGTATTCAGACATCATAATAATTCCCTGATTAGAATCCCTGAGGAATTCATTGAATAAATGGCGTGATCTTCCCCCCTTGTCTCAAGACTCTTGGCTCTCTCGACTGGAATCAGAAAACCAGAATATGGATCATCACATTAAGAGTCATTGTATCCAACCAAGAAGAACATAGCTACACCCAAGACCTAGGTTTACCATGAAGTAAAGCAAATTAAAATAAACATCTGATTTCAGGCATCCCACCAAGCAACCATCACAATTAATCAGCTTCCTGTATAGGTTAGGGACTTATGGAAAGAGAACATACTGTTGAGGTCAGGGAAAACATCCGGTGCATTTAGCATTTTGCATTCTCACTGAAAATTAGTAAGGTAATATTCTGGAGTTGTTAAAATGGAATCTTTATAAACTAGTGGTTATTATTTTAGTGAAAATCTGATAATGGCTTTTATGATTTTATGACTCCAATTCTATAAATACAAGAAGGTAGCTACGATATCAGCAAATGTCAAGACCAGAGGAAATTCTCACCAGTTTCCAATATTTGAAAAGGCAGACGTGGTAGACCAAGGCAAGGTTACCTGACAAAGTCCAGTCAGAACTGTGAAGTTGCTGCCTCCCCTAAGGGAGCGTCAACTTGTATCACCGCACAGCTTGTATCACTGCCCTCCCAGCATGCTTCGCTCCTTCCCCAGCAAGCGTCACTGCACCCACAAAGCTACCTCCCTCCCTCTCATAAGCTGTAATCTGTCTGAAACACATCTCAAAGGGCTGGCGAGCCTTTGGGGATCCTAGAGCTTTTCTTGTGTCTCCAAGTCCTCTACCATTAGAAGTAGTGCATGGAATTAGCTGTAAGTCTAGCAGAGTCTGGCTCATTAAGAGGAAATGTAGCTTCAACATTTTAGCCAAAGTACCGACTATCCTTTTGATCCTTCCCTCTTACCTTAAAACTGTTTTCGTTAAACACACACCGACCCGGCCAGTCTCTCTTCCCCTCCCTTCCACTCTCTCTCTATCTCTATAAAGGCATGCTTCAGCACACATGTAGCAGGGACCTTGTAGGGGGGCTCAATTCATTCTGTCATAGGGATCCTGGCATAGAACTTGGTGTCAATCATAGTCACCTGATAAACCAGCTGCCTACTGGCCACATAGAACTGTTTTCTAAAAACACTTAACTGATGAGTACAAGCAGTTTAACTATTTTGTGTTGTTGTCTTGAGATATATCACTTCTTTCTTCTCTTTAGTTATTGCAATTTCAGTGACAAAAAAAAATAGCAAACCTTTCAGTATGCTTTATGACAGCCTCGATTTATGATTCCTATCTAAGTTCCAACAATATTCATTTCTAGTCTTCCCTGTTTCCTCTCTGATCATCTGGAATATATAACTAACAGTACAGCTAGAGGTATATAATATTCCACGACCACATCCTTTCCCTTATGAAGCAGTCAGACAGGAAATGTTATATATTGGATTACACTTATATGAAATGCTATTAGCTAAGGAGCTTCTTTAGGGGCCTTAAAATATTTTAGAATTAGTGGTGAAGGTTGCAAAACTTCGTGGACATTAGCAACCACTGAATATTTGCATAGATGTATATTTGTATATAAATATATATATTTAGCTCAAGATTGTATTCTTTAAAAACATGAATTTGTGGTTTTGTGAACCACATTTGACTTTTAAAAAGAACAAAATATAATAAGAACCCATAGACATAAATTAGCAATGAGGCACAGTGATACAGAATAACAGAAAAAAAAGAAAAATATGGAGGTAAAAAGATGCTTCACTGAGACTCAGGAAATAGTAAATTCTATACTTAATATATGAGTGTGATCTAGATATGCAAGGAGTGGGAACAGTGTTCCTGGACTAGGGCAAAACTAGAGAAAACAAAAAAGAAAAGAGTACAAGACATCAAAGAGAAAAGAATGAGCTGTTCCTACAGGAGGTACAGACCCTGGCGAGAATTCTTTTTTTTTTTTTTTTTTTTTTTTTTTTTTGGTTTTTCGAGACAGGGTTTCTCTGTGGTTTTGGAGCCTGTCCTGGAACTAGCTCTTGTAGACCAGGCTGGTCTCAAACTCACAAAGATCCGCCTGCCTCTGCCTCCCGAGTGCTGGGATTAAAGGCGTGCGCCACCACCGCCCGGCTGAGAATTCTTTATTGTTGCAAATTCACTGGTGAGTCACTAAAATGTTCCAAGAAATGAGTGGCCAGATATGAATTTGTTTATAGTCCTATGTCCCAGCTACTGCCCTAGGATAGAAGACACGACCTCAAACATATTCAGCTATCATTCCAATAGAAGGGACAGTTTTGGGTGGTATGGAGATATAAATAAATAAAGGGTGTGCCACTGTCCATGGCCATTTTAAGTATGATAGAATAGAAAACTACAAGGAGCTATAATTTGAGCAAAGAAGTGAGGAGGCAAGGCATGAGTGACAATGAGAAAATCCTGGCAGGGCTGACAGTGTGGAAACCCAGGAAGTCGTTATGGCCCAGAAGCCTCCTAAAGAGAGCTAAAGACAGCATTCCAGAAACAAGGACTCCTTCATTGTACCAATGCTGGCAGCAGCTCAATAATAAGGAGGAATAAGAACTGGTTGTTGAATTTTGTAATGTGGAGGTCACTGGCCAACTTTGATAAAATAAGAAGTGGCTATTGGCCTGACTGAGGTTGGTCCAGAATAGGAGACCCGAATAACACTGTTAAAATGCTATTTGTATCAAATTTCTGTGAGAGGGATAAAAAGAAAAGGGATGGTATCAGGGGGAGGTTTGGACAGAGAACTTAATGGAGAGGGAGACAAAATGATGATTCCAAAAAGAGTAAGAGAATGCCTAGAGTGTGGTGTCCAGGATATGGCCCATCACCCACTATAGAACCGCTAGCCTTAAACAGAATGAAGGGGTTATTTCTGACAGCTTCAAGGTCAATCAGCAAGTAAGAAATAAGGAAGGGAAGGAAGGAAGGAAGGAAGGAAGGAAGGAAGGAAGGAAGGAAGGAAGGAAGGAAGGAAGGAAGGAAGACAATACCCCAGTAACAATGGTGCGGGTAGGCGGTACTGGTGTCCCAGATCAAGATGGTGATAAAGGCGAACAAAAAGCATCTATGTAAGTGTCCCATATGTGCAGCAATACCCATGAACTTTCATCATAGATTTTGAATGTATGTCTTGGAATAGTTATGAAGTAAATTTTGTTTCTATCACATATGTAACTAGAAAATAGCTTTTATATTCTTCAGGGTTTAGCAACTTAACAGATTTCAAAACAATATTCTGAGACCATAAAAAAATACAGTGTAGGGGACACGATTTCTCATTTTCTTCTCTCCCTCATTTGTTCGTCAATCTCCACAATAATTGGATTGGGGTATAAATAGTTCCTGTGCATCTCAAGAGCTCTGACTGTGTGTTGCTAAAATAGCTAGCTAATTGATGAGAGAATTATGGAACCTATTCACAAGTCTTAAAATAAGTTATACAAAATAGATAATTTCCATACAGTTGAAACCTGGAAAATATACCTAGTATGTGTTAAATATTTTTTCACTGGGCATGCAACAGCAAACATATTGGTAGCATTTTGCTTTTTTATTTGGTCACCGAATGTGAAAATCTAATATACACATAATACAGAATTCAACCCCACACTCCCTGGTGAGATTTGAAACACGTCTAGGTTCTTTGGTAGAAAATAGGTAATTCCCACTGAGGGGAAATGCTATGCGGTAAATAGCTGTCTCCTTTATTAATCCACAGCCTTTACTATTTGCTCAATTTTCTTTTATAAGATTAACATTTAAAAGCCTCTTTGTCACAGACTGAAATTGAATTGTAAAATGTGCTCCTGAATAAATAATTTCTTCCTGAATGTTAATTACATAGGCAATTATACTGAAGTGTAATTTTACATAAATACAGTGTTAGGGATTTTACAGATGTGAACAAAAGCTTCCTCAATTAGAAAAAAAAAATCTGTGGTTGAAATGGAAGTGTCTAACAGGCTGGATAAATACAGAACTTTGGTGCATTGTATATTAATCTGAATGGTCATGGAATTTATTGCAAGGCTTTTGAGCAACTGCACCACAAAATATCCACAAAGTCAAAATGTACACTGTATTTTCTATATATCCCTAAAAACACCAAAATAAGTTTATTCGTACTAAAAACAAGTTTTAAATGAGGTGGTTTTCAATTTTAAGCACCTGAAAACAAAATTTACTCGATTTTGATATTCTCGGTTTTTTTTTCAGGCAAAGTACTTTGAATATTCAATTATTAGTTTCTTAATTAATAATGGTATGATGAAAGTGTTGGTGTCAGAGTCATTTGCACAAAGCCACGTTATTAAATTGCTATGGCTAATAATTAGCTTCTTAGACTAATAAGAGTCACAATCAAATAGATCCATATACATTTGCTTGTTGAAGTTAATGACCAATAAGAAAGGGACAAAACCGGTCTCGCTGAACATAACGGACAATGAGGACTACTGAGAACTGAAGAACAATGGCAATGGGTTCTTGATCCTATTGCACGTAATGGCTTTGTGGGAGCCCAGGTAGTTTGGATGCTCACCTTAATAGACCTGGATGGAGGTGGGTGGTCCTTGGACCTCCCACAGGGCAGAGAAACCTGCTTGCTCTTTGGGCTGAGGAGGGAGGAAGACTTGATTGGAGGAGGGGGAGAGAATGGGAGGTGGTGGCGGGGAAGAGGCAGAAATCTTTAATAATTAAATAAATTAATTAATAAAAAAAAAGAAAAAAAAAGGTAGAATATGAAACTACTATGCACCGGGGCTTTAACAAGCCCTTGATCCTTATTGTCCCTGTTAACCTCACAGCAGCCAAGTCTGATATTCAGAATAGGAGAAATATGAATGCTACGAAGTATTGAGTTTGTTCATCCCAAATATCTAAGATAACATGCAAGGGGCGTGATTTCATGGGGTCCCACTCCTAGACAGAGAACTTCAGGCAACTAATAACTGTTGTAAGATGACGATTAGCCTCTCCCAGGGCTGTGCCCCTTATTGGTTGTTCGGTTCAGAGTGGTCATCCCTGAAGCCATAGACCCACAAACAACATAAATAAACTCAATGGATTGCAAGTATGTATGTCACATATATCAAAGAAAAATAGGCTATCAATTTATGAGAGGCATAGGAGGTGGTTCAAGAAAGAGTAGCTGGGAGGGGCTGAAGGGAAGAAAGGGAGGGTGAAAATGATGTAATTCTTTTTCAATTAAAAACATACTTTTAAAGAGCAATCCAGAAAAGCTTTGATTTAGAGACTGTGCAGCCAAGAACTTTACTACTGTTTATACTAGCTTCTCACTTCAGTGGGAGGACACTGTTCTTAGAGAGTATTTCAGTCACTGATTAGAGAAAGATAATAAAAAGATATGATTCTCACGTCCTATTTAAGAAACATGTATACTTCAGCAGAACACTTTCATGAGTCACCAAACACTACATAGATATCTTTCTTCAATACTTTTATAAACAAGTTTTAGAGAACAGATTGTTAATCTGAGTTCACAAACTATTCAATGACTTGTCTACATCGTTACATAATCAGCAAATATTTTTATAGTTCTCCTTTCACGGCTCTCAATATTAACACAACAAAGAAATATTTCAGGGTATATCCAGAGACTTTCCAAGTGTTTTTAAATGCCCACATGTGAGAAGGCATGGAATCTGAACTGGGAAGGCTGCTCAGTGGTTAAGGCCATGCTGCAAAAATACTGAGTTCAGTTTCCACAGCTCGGGTCTAGGAGCTTACAACCACCTGTAACTCCAGCTGGTAAAGGGGAGCACATGGCTGTCCATGTACTCTGCCCTCTCCTTCCTGTAAGTGGACCGAAACACCAACCATATGTAACTACCAGACGGACAACCACATCTGTCCAGCCATCCACAGGACGTTGTGTGAGTATCAAAGGGAAGAGAAGGAGAGGGAACAATGTCATGGAGATACGAAGGGAAATCGTGAGATAGGATGTGATGGCCCCTCTGGCATTGTGAACATCTGCACTCATGTGCATAACCCCACCACGCACACATACACACACGTACATACAGAAACATATTTCAATGATAAATCCTTTAAAGGCACAGATTCAAATTCCCTTTATCCATTTGTGCAGTAAACAATCACTGCTATCATTTTAGAAATTTAACATAGATTTTCTTTTTCAGTCTCTGACTGGCACAGCTTGGAAATCACAATCAGGCAATAGATGATTTCTTTAGGAGGGAAGAGAAACATGAAATGTCTCCCAATGCCACATCCCAGAACTTATATACAAGATAGACACAAGGCAGTCAGGAAACTATTGAGTGAAGAAGCGCTTGAGCCAGAAGCCCTATGACTACAGCTACATGAATCCTGATGGCAGGCCTGCTGAGATTCACACAAGCCAGTCATCAACCGATCTCAGCAAGTATCCCATAAAGCCACGTATCTTTCTTGGACTAACAGTGTGTTCTATACAATCCCAATCACTGACTTTTTATGCCACAAAATAAACTACTGACTCTGATTCTACTGATGGATGCAGATAGCGCAGCAAAAGTGAAGGCGTACAAACAGCCCATAGGTTACAATGTTTTGAGAAATATGGCCAACTGGGGAAGCAAAGTGAAATTCAGACCAAGTAAATATTCCAGTAGGAACAGGTTGTGCTGTTTCTCTGTCACGAGAAGGACCTATCTAATGAACCTGCTGTTAGGTGACTTTCAGAATTCACTTAAGGAAAATACAGGTTCATCAATTGACAACACACTGGCTGGAGGGAAACAGAGTCCACACGTCATTTCCATCCCTGACACCACGGTCTGTTGTTCGTTAAGCTCTTAGTCTGGCTAGAGAAAAAGGTATAAGTGACAGGGACAGTAATTTTGTTCTCATAGTTGTGGAAAATCTCCTGTAAAGGGGGTGGTTTTCAGATTCACACAGAACTTAAACAGTTCTGCAGTCCAGTATTTTCCTTAGCAGACTCTCCACACAAAATCAACACCAACCCCCGAATCATGATTTTCCCCAAATTCCTGGATCAATATCGCCAAGCCCTTAGCTTCTACCACAAAGTTATACAAATCCACGTTTGTCACTATCTTTCCTAGAAAGTTAGAAACAGAAAACCCATTTATACCATTCAGATTTATGCCCACTGAAAGTCTCCTTTGCCATTAGCCTCCTGGTCCACCTCTCAATGGAGTCAAAATGCTCCAGCATGAAACTTGTATAACATCGTGCTCCTGGCTAGAGTCAGGCAAACTAAACTGGGGCATTTTCTTCTCCAGCTGACCAGAGAATCATTATATCAGGGCCACACCCAGGGCAATGGTAAGGCAGTACTAGACCAGGAGTAAATATCTGGGAAATATGAATCACCCATTCTTATAACTTATTATTACACATGACACCTACTTAGGCCTGATCTCATATATGCCATTCCTATATGATGGATTGCCAAATAATTCAGCAATTATATTAGTTGTTGAACAGCATGAAAATAAAATGACATCATTGCCTAGTGGGGCAGAAAATTAAGTCATCATTGACGTCTGGGTTAGACACTCAATGTCTAACACGGCACAAGAGCAATTTAAGAGCCACTTTTCAACATTATATTTCTTAATTCCAAAGTACACAACCTTGTTCTGATGCTCCTCACATTTTTCTTTGTTCAGTGCAAGCGTGTGTGCATGCATGTGTGTATTTCCTATAGAGGTCTTCTAGAAGCTACTTACATCATCACAAATTGAAGTGAATATCTCCAGCACAAGTGGGCCTGTTGAGTCACAGGGATGAAATTGCAAAGCCTTCCATACATTGTGGAAGAGTCACTGTGGCTTCTTTTAAACTTGGTCCTGCTAAGCCCTAGAAACTCCATGACTTCCCTCAGTAAATGGCTCAGAGCAGATTCCCCCAAAAGACCCTCTCCACATTGTGCCCCCAGTGAACAACTTGGGAAGATAATCTTTTCATTCTGTATTTACTGGTCTTCTAGAAACTTTAGCGGAGTGGCTAGCCATGTGGTTGCTGGGAATTGAACTCAGGACTTCTGAAAGAGCAGTTAATGCTCTTACCCTCTGAGCCATCTCTCCTCCAGCCCGTTGTTTTGTTTTTTTGGCAGAGTATCTCGGGTATCTGCACCACCTGTTTACCAAATCCTGCCATATGCAAGCTATCAACACTGAAATTGGTGATCACGTTTTCCTTTGGAATGGTGAGTAACTCGGACTATGAACACGCTGGAGATCCTGTATCATGTCACTATACCTGAGGAAGCTGTCTTAGAATAGAAAAGATTCATTTTCGACAATTCTTCTTTCAAGACAGACATCTCTTCAGGAATGAGCTCCCTCTCAGAGTATGAGTCTCCAACTAGGCCAGTTACTAGTTGGTCACTCCCACAATTTCTATATCATCTTTACCCCAGGACATTTTTGAGGAAGAACAATTGTAGGCTGAAGGGGCTGTGGCTGGATGGATGATAGACTCAAATATGAATGAGGAAAAAATATCAATGAAATAATTCCTAATGACTTTGTGCTATACTCATAGATTGGTGCCTCGCCCAACTGTCATCAGAGAGTCTTCACCCAACAACTGATGGAAACAGAAGCAAAGACTTGCAGCCAAACATTAGGAGGAGCATGGAGAATCCTGCTGAAGAGGGGGAGGAAGGACGGTAGGACCCAGTAGGGTCAAGGGCAATATAAGCAACCCCACAGAATCAACTAACCTGGCTCAGAGAGAATGAACAAACACTCAGCCAGCCTACATGGGACTGACCTAGGTTCTCTGCATATATGTTATAGTTGTGCAACTTGTCTTCATGTGAGATTCCTAACGGTGAGGGTAAAGGCTGTCTCTGACTGTGTTGCCTGCTTTAGGGACCCATTCTTTCTACCAGATTGCCTCAACCAGCCTTAATAGAGGAGGTTCCTAGTTTCAAGGCAACTTGATATACCATGGCTGATTTAAATCCATGAAAGGACTACCAGTATCTGAAGGGACACAGTGGAGGAGGAGTGGGTGGGGTGGAAGGATGCTGGGCAGAGGGGAGGAAGGAGAAACTTTAGTTGGAACGTAAAAAAAAAATACATATTTTCTTTTAAAGTGCAAAAGACTATTAAAACTCAAGTGCATACTTGAATGTGATTGTTGGCTAGCCTAGAGATGAGTGTAGGATTAATGGGCTATTTATACCTATGTAAAATACAGCTGGTTATATCTCTTTATAGTAGTTATTGGATATCATTGCACTAAAGAAGAATAACTGCACTAAAGTAAAGAATTTCCTTGATATTCCAGACACATACAGATGATAGATAGATAGATAGATAGATAGATAGATAGATAGATAGATAGATAGATAGATAATAGATAGATAGATAGATAGATAGATAGATAATAGATAGATAGATAGATAGATAGATAGATAGATAGATAGATAGATAGATGATAGATTATATATAGTATATATACATACAGATTATATATATATAAGATACATATATATGTATCCTTTATTTCTACATACTGAGTTTTAACAAAGTTAGTTTCATAGCCCTCATAACATTGAAGAGAGGAAATAAGTAGCAATACAACTGCTTTATGTGCATAGGTCTTTTTCTTGACCTTCATGGGATGAGTGTCTAAACAGAGAAGAACTCTGCAGCTAGTGGCACAGCAAAAGGAAGCTGGCTCTGTGTGAGTTGGATGGATTGATATCAAAGATATGGGGAAAGAGGCTGAAGTTCACTAGCTCCAACTGTTAACTTGTAAATTAAAGTCATCTGTGAGCATCCTCCTCCCAAATTTAGCTTTCTCCAGTTTAAGAAGCAAAGATCCGGGGTCTAGACTAGCTCAGAAGGTAAGACCTCTTCCAGAGGTCTTGAGTTCAATTGGCAGCTCATAACCATCTGTAATGAGATCCAATGCCCTCTTCTGGCATGCAGACAAGCACGCAGACAGAACACTGTCTACATAATAAATAAATAAATAAATAAATAAATAAATAAATAAATAAATAAATAAATGATTTTTTTAAAAATTTAAGTAAAGATTTGGTATTCTTTCTAATTCTTGAGATATCAAATGATGCTGCAGTGCTAAGCCCAAGTTGTCAGAGGACAATGTCACAGGAAATACATCACCATCTGCTAGTTTGCATGGGTTCACTCTAACTCCACAGTGCCTAGCAGTCTCTATTTCTGACCCATCTTCCCCACTTAAGGAGTCTACAGTGCTCTTGAAATCATATGAAGTTACCATTATTACCCCAGCTCTACTTAGCTTACAGTGGGGGAAAGGAGAGAATAGGGAATAAGTAGATCATTCTAAGACATTTCGTGAGGCTGAGATGAAGAAATCCCATCTTTCCAATTTGGTACCAGTTGTTTTAGGAATCCATTCTCACGATGGTTTTGGATTCTTAAGAGAGTTGAAAAGCAGTCCAGTTTTATTTAAATGTCAGTATAACAGAATGAGTTTATATGTAACTATAATGGCTCCATTTGCTCTAGACAGTGAACTACCAACTACTGAACCCTTTTTCTCCGAATCATAATAGCTCTAATTTGCACAATCTCCGCATTTGTTCTGGCAGTTCTTCAGACTCCCATATGCAACAATATAAGTCGTCGCTGCCTAATTTTTTCATATTCTTGCTTTCCGGAAGAGCAGTGTCAGGAGGCATCACTGTTAATCAAGTTTGTCAAACATTAGGACATCTGTTCCCTTTGCACAATTTCATTGTGTTGGTCTTCATTATCCCCCCCACCCCATTTTGTATTATTTACTTTCTATTACAACCTTCATTTTCTATGGATGGTATATCCCTAAACTATTTTTTACCTTTTAATATTTTAAATTGTACTATTCAAATTTGAGAATAAGTTCTTAAAGACAATATTAACTACATTTCTAATAGTAAAACAGTCAACAGCAGTTAAGAGCATTTTACATAGTTAATTTTGACATAAATGCTAGTTCCACATTTCATAAGCTGCCTGTGATGGCTAGTTTGTGGAGCCATCGTCTGAACTAAGGGATAGCTTGAGAAATATCATTTCTGTTTGTATCTGTGAAGGTGTTTTCAGAAGATATTAGTATTTAATACAGTAAACAAGGAAGAAATGGACAGCGGAAGGGGAAATCTTACTCATTCTTCCCTTCCGTTGTTTCTCTCCCCCGCTTCCCTTCCACTAGCTCTTTACTAGATTTTGTCCATCTTGTCCTCTCCTCGTCTTTCCGCACCCTAATTCTTGGGATCCAAACGTAGGTAGCTGTTTACACTCTTACACATACTCCTCACCTTCTCAAGCTTCCATTAGAGTGAATCACACCACTGGCTTTCCTGATTCTCCAATTTACCAATGGCAGCGGAGGAGACTTCTCAGCCTTCACCGTCTCATAAGCCAATTCCTAGAACATATTGCGAGGTAGAGAGAACCTTCAGGAGTGGGGAAGGGAAGGGGGAGACAGAGAGGAGTTCTAGCCTATCGATTCTGCTGTCCCCTGAAGACGCCACACTAATTCTGTATGACTTGACCAGCTTATTTCTAAGCTCTAATCCTCTGCACAAGGGCATAATGGTGTCTGCCTCACACTGTGAGCACAAAAGTCAAGGAAGATAACAAAAAGCAAAACACATTGCAAAGCATTATGAATTAGTCCCACGTGACTTTTAAAACATCTCATACTGAATAAGAGAATTCTGTTTTCCAGTTAGTAGGTGACTTACGGCAGACGGCACAGACGTCTGGAAAGGGATTAATCCACCAAGATACTGAGCTTTCTGAGAGTTGGTCCTATGCCTTGTTTCTCTTTTTTATCACCATGCCTAGTATCGTTTCTGCCACTTAATTGGTCAGATAAACTGAAAACACCACTCTCTAGCCTACTTCTATCTGCCAGAAGATTTAGAATCTAGTGGAATCTAATTGGAGCTTGTTCTGGGTGGAGAGAACAGTCACTTATCACCTCAATAGTGATATGTATACTTTCAGAAGCCGGAGAACAGCCAATGTATTTTTAGTGAAATAATTCTTCCCCTAATTTTGCTATTATTACAATGGCCAAGGTCAAGTAAAATCTTTTCCTCATTTGAGATAAATACTCACTGCTTGTAAAATTTTAATTCTTACCTCGGTTCTTAGATAAAATTAATAAGTAAATCCCCTACAACACCTGCTAGATTTGAATAAACTGAACTGGAAATAGAGAATCTTACTTTCTCCCCTGTGCACAGGATAAACCATCCAGCCTGGGTAGCTCCAGGTTGGATTTAACCATGAGACCCTCATGGCACACCAAGGATTTGGGGTAGGAAGTCCTACTTGAAAAGGAGGGAACTTAAGAAAAGTCACCTACATGATTGCCACTGCTCTTGGTTGCTCACCAAAACTTCCCAGGTTTTGCCGCAGACGGCGAACACTTGGTCACGGGACATGGAGAAGTCAACGTGGTACTGACTAGAAAACTTCCTCCCTGCTAGCTGGCATCCCTAGCACTGGAAGGCACTGTGACACCAACAGCCTCACCCAGCTGTGAACCCTGTAAATTATAACAGTGACTGATAGGCCAAGACACGCCCATGCATGTAATAGTACCACACATGCTATGGGAGTAACCAAACACTTTCAGATTTAAGGCTCACCCCACAGGAGAAAATACATACCCATTACTGTCAGTCTAGCCAAGAACCCATAGTCGGGATGCACACAGGTCCCAGGGTCTCAGCCTACTATTATTTCTGCTAAATGCACACAATATCCAAAGCCCTCTATGATCATGTTTCTACACACATAGATTAGGTTTGCTTTTTCTCTCAACAAATGCCAATAAAATGAGGGGAAGGATTCATCGTCTTTCCACTGACCTAGGAGATGAATTCAAAGTCTTAAAGCTGGTGCTTTTTAAGGCATCATTGTTACTGCCAATGTCCGGACTTCTCTCAATAGAACCCCTTTTTATAGTCAGTGACCCAACATCTCTCTTCTCCACCCCTTTCTCCTGCTGCCCTTTAATAAGAAGGACCCGCATGCCACAAACTATTATTATGCACGTCACTGAATTCAGAACTTGAGAGGAAGCGCATTGTGCAGGACCACCAGGAGAGAAGCCATTCATTCCTGCTCTTCCTCTGCCTGCTTGGCGTTTGTTTTTTATTTATTTATTTATTTATTTATTTATTTATTTATTTATTAAAGATTTCTGCCTCCTCCCCACCACCACCTCCCATTTCCCTCCCCCTCCCCCAATCAAGTCCCCCTCCATCGTCAGCCCGAAGAGCAATCAGGGTTCCCTGCCCTGTGGGAAGTCTAAGGACCACCCACCTCCATCCCGGTCTAGTAAGGTGAGCATCCAAACTGCCTAGGCTCCCACAAAGTCAGTACGTGCAGTAGGATCAAAAACCCATTACCATTGTTCTTGAGTTCTCAGTAGTCTTCATTGTCCGCTATGTTCAGCGAGTCCGGTTTTATCCCTTTTTTTTTCAGACTCAGGCCAGCTGGCCTTGGTGAGTTCCCAATAGAACATCCCCATTGTCTCAGTGTGTGGGTGCACCCCTCACGGTCCTGAGTTTCTTGCTCGTGCTCTCTCTCCTTCTGCTCCTGATTTGGACTTTGAGATTTCAGTCGGGTACTCCAATGTGGGTCTCTGTCTCCTTTCATCGCCTGATGAAGTTTAATATTCAGGAGGATGCCTATATGTTTACCCAATTATAAAATGGGGCACTAAGATGAACAGAGAATTCTCAACAGAAGAAGTTCAAATGGCCAAAAGACACTTAAGGTCATGCTCAACTTCCTTAGCGATCAGGGAAATGCAAATCAAGACAACTTTAAGATACCATCTTACACCTGTCAGAATGGCTAAAATAAAAAACACCAATGATAGCCTTTGCTGGAGAGGTTGTGGAGAAAGGGGTACACTCATCCATTGCTGGTGGGAATGCAAACTTGTGCGACCACTTTGGAAATCAGTGTGGCAGTTTCTCAGGAAATTCAGGATCAACCTACCTCTCGACCCAGCAATACCACTCTTGGGAATATACCCAAGAGATGCCTTATCATACAACAAAAGTATATGCTCAACTATGTTCATAGCAGCATTGTTTGTAATAGCCAGAACCTGGAAACAACCTAGATGCCCTTCAATGGAAGAATGGATGAAGAAAGTATGGAATATATACATATTAGAATACTACTCAGCAGTAAAAAAACAGTGACTTCTTGAATTTAGCATGCAAATGGACGGAAATAGAAAAAACTATCCTGAGTGAGGTAAGCCAGACCCAAAAAGAGGAACATGGGATGTACTCACTCATATTTGGTTTCTAGCCATAAATAAAGGACATTGAGCCTATAATTCGTGATCCTAGAGAAGCTAAATAAGAAGGTGAACCCAAAGAAAAACATATAGACATCCTCCTGCTTGGCATTTGTTAACAATGTCACATGTCCCTTCATGTAGGACTGTCCCTAACAATTGCCAGGTCATGGGCACTCCCATTTAATAAGGGTCGGATAACTGCCGCAATAAGTAAACTCAAATAGAAAGTTTTACCACAGCTATGAGTTTCTAGTTCACACAACAACTCCTGGGAGACAACAGTTGGCAGAGCAGTTCTCATAAAATCGGAATCCTCTAAGGACCCACAATTTCCCTTCTCCTTTGTGGCTGTGAGGCTTATCTGCAGGTCCCGAGGAGGAGAAGACAACAGAGAAGGGCTCTACGGATAGTGTGGGCAGAGGAGACACTAAGACGTACATATTACTTCCAGTGCACCCAGGATCAGCTACTCTTCGCTTCTTGGAAAGGTGAGAAATAATAGTCTGGTTCTGTACTCAGGACAAAATAAATGAGCTTAATGAATGGGTTGAGTTGCTGTCACATCCCATTTCAGAAAGAGCTTTAAAATACGGATAATTTTAACAGCTTAAAATGACCAGATAAAGGATACAAATGAATGGAAAGGGCCTAGTAGGACCATTCAAAACAAGAGTAAGCTATGTCTTAAGGATCCCGTGCTATTCCAACACGACAGATAGTCGTTCTGAGAAAGAAAAATACGGTCGTTATCAGATCTGATTTTTAAGAGAATCAAGAAACCAAGTTTTGCTTTTACTCTGAATATTTTCAATATTAAAGTGCTACTAATTGTTTAATATTTTAGAACAACAACACACAGGCCAGACAAATATTTCTTCAGGCTTCATTTGACTCAAATTATTTAAAGTACGGAGTGCTTTAAAACCTTAACTAGGCACTAAAAACACAATGAGTTTATATTTTAAAGGACACAACTTAGTGCCCAAATACTCATGTACAAAGACTGAGCTAATAGAGAGATGAACTTCAGACTAGAAGCATGGGTATTAATTGGCATCTTTAATTAATATTACCTAATTAAGCATAATAGCAATTAATAACTGAGTTGTACTCATTAGCTACCATGTGATACGTGGAACTCACAACTGTGATAAAGCTACAAAGATCAGGGAGGGACTGATTATATCTTTTTACACCCTATGAATAACTAAAGGAATCTTGAAGTAGTCTCAATCATATTTCCTAGTTTATTAACTATTTGGAAATGAAGCTGCAATTCCTTGACTCCTTTAACAAATGCTTACTGTATGTACAAGACTGTGTTAGCTGCTGCAGCAGAAATAAGATTGACTTTGATTAAATCTTTCCTTTGAGAAAATTATTTTATTACCAAAAAAAATATAAGCACATAATAAGATGGGGCAGCAGGGAGCAACACAAAAGAGCCACAGTGAATTATGACCACAGAGCTCAGCAAAGCAAGAGATGCTCTCCGGATGAGATGGTCGGAAACAGCTTCCTGGAGAACAGAGAAGGCCTATGAAAGTAAGAACAACCAGTTTCTTTCAGTAGCTTGAAAAACCCTGGCAAATATTTAGTGGAGATATTTTGTAGCGCAAATCTTCTAATAATGTTGCCAACAGTCTATAGAACGTGGGTAAAATGTGACCGATGCAAAATGTAGTGACTTCAAATTATTGTTAGTTAGGGATGCTACTTGCTTTCACATTCTATTAGGTTGGCTGGCCTTCTGATTTATTGCAAGCGGTCCTGCAGTCACCAGGTCTGCATAAGTCGGAGTCTAAGCTTCCTGGCTGCAGGCCGCCTCTATTACATCAGTAACCTCCTGTTCAGACTTCCTCTAGGTGACATATGCCTGGTGCCATCTGTCTGATTTGTCTCTTCTCAAGACCATATTGCAGCAGTGACATTTGAGAACCTTTGGAATTGTTGCTTCCTTACTCCTTCAACGATAGAATTTACTTCTGCGGCCAATTTCTTAGGAGACGCAGTCCCACAATTATTTCTTTGTTGACTTTACATAAATATTTTGATATCTCTTGCCCGGGACTTTAATTTTTATTTGTTTTCACAAGTTCAGATAAATTTGTTCTCGAGTCAATTTAACAGTGCCGGCCAGAGACATTACAGTTTTCATCAGAGTTAGAAACGTCCTGATGTATGGGAAGCAGCAGAAGGCAGTAACTTTTTAACTGATGTCAAGTGTGATGGATTTTCCGACTCTGTAACATCCCCATTAGCCATTCTGAAACTACTTTATTCAGCTCTGGAATGACTCCTACTTTGATATTTCTCCACTTCCATCTCTCATCAAGTTTATATCAAACCCACGGGCTACACTAATTTTGTTCCCCTCTGTTATTGAGATATTTCTATTTAGTGGGATACTTACCGGCTTCTGCTCCTTTATCTTAATAGTTTGGGAATAAAACGTCTGGTCTATGAGGCAAAACTTTTAATCTGGTTTTATAGTTCTAAACCATTCTATTTATCGCCATTCTTTCTATAAGAATTTTAAATTTTAGTCCTAATATTGCTGATGCTGTTATCCTCGTTGTTATTATGAGGATCATTATTTATGCCTGTGATGTAGTGTCTGCTGATTCAGTAGCTGGACCCGATTTTCCTAATCCCCAGCACAATATGGTACTTGCAGCACCATGCTGATAAACTAAGTCAGAGCACACATGCCTACCTACGTGCTTTTCAACTTAGAAACAGAGATGGTTTAATCAGAAGAGCTTGCAGAACAAGGCAGTGAGGGAAATTTATCAAAGCAAAGGGACACACGTTTCAATTAATGGTGCTTAACATCATACAAATTGCTCATTTTCTAAAAATGATCTGCAAAAGAAATGCTTTCAAGTCCCTCTCATTTATGTGTTCCTCAATTATAGCTCCAGATTTGTCTGTCAATGGCATCTTTGTGTTGTCCTCTCAAAACAAGGCTACGGGACCACACTCCCCTGAAACAATATGGGACATACTTTAGTTCCCTATGGCAAAATATAATATAAACTTAGGTGAGAACATGGTTACTAGCACTCAGATTTATTTTATCGTCTTCCTAGGCTTGATCATTACTTTTGTAAGTAATATTGTTGGCTAATATAAATATATAGACTCTTATGACAGAATCTCATTTTATACCCTTTTGGGACAATTCAGTCACTATCTAAAGTTTAGAATGATTTTTTTTTTGAGCAAGAAAAAAAAAACTATTGTCCACATCACATAATGTCCTGTAAACCCAGTTTTCCTGGGGTAAAATATTATGTGCAGAATTTGTCGTGTTGATAATGCACATAGAGGGTGCTATCGGTAAAGGTTTGTAATTTGGGGCTTATTAGCCATCGTGTCCTGGACTCTGCTTTGGGGTGTTCTCACTGCAGCTATTTGTTTCCGCCTCGGGATGTGCTTCGTGTACATTCCTAGATAAATACCACTGAGTGGCCTGAATTGATTAGGCTTTTGGGGGATAAGTTTTCAAGGTATAATGTACATTTGCCAAACTCTATTTATAAAATCAAGTCTGAAAAGCACCTCGCTCTCCTATTTTTTGAGCTAACACACAATATTGTAGATCTGTTGCAAACGGAAGCCTTCCATGTTCAGTACTTTTGAAAGAACTATAAATATAAGCAATCCAATTTAGCAATGATAAATGCTGCCTTCCAAATTCCAATCATATCTGTCCTTAGTTATAGCAATTTCAAATAAAAAAAAACCTCTGGTGATTCTCAGGCACATATCATTTTTAAGACCTGAAAATAAAGACCTGGACTCGGGCCAGTCGTTTGAATTGTGGGCATAGCCATTCCAAGAATATCTTTTATAGTTACTACCACTCACTTGTCGCTGTGATCTACTAGGCCACCCCAGCTCCCTTACCATTGGGGGGAAAAATCTTTTTATTTCCCGTTATTTATCTTATTCTTCTTGCATGCATCCTGCCTTGCTATAAGATGTTATCCAGCCCATTCTTCTAGGTAAGTCCATATAATCTTAGAATCAAAATATCCAAGTGACCATTGCGGGTTTAGTACGAGTATTTATATTAATCAGCTAACTCTTTCAGAAGTCTGAAACTTAAATAAGTAACTTGACAACCCAGGAAGTGATGCAAGGAGAAAGGAATTTTCATGCAAGTTAAGGACTACTTTTGTTTAACAACTCACTCTCCCTTGCTTCTTTTTGTCTTAAAATGACATCCATCAGCTATACAAGCATCATAAATGCAATAACAGCTTTTTTTGAAAAGACCACTATAGCCAGGCAGTGGTGGCGCATGCCTTTAATCCCAGCCCTCGGGAGGCAGAGGCAGGCGGATCTTTGTGAGTTTGAGACCAGCCTGGTCTACAAGAGCTAGTTCCAGGACAGGCTCCAAAACCACAGAGAAACCCTGTCTCGAAAAACCAAAAAAAAAAAAAAAAAAAAAAAAAAAAAAAAAAAAATACACCACACACACACACACACACACACACACACTTTGTTTTAGCTAATGGAGAACAGAATTCACTAAGCACATCTGCTCACAGAAATATATATTTATCACTTACACTGGGCATAATGGTGGACACAAACATGTACGGCCTAGACACAGAGACCATTGACAGACTTCAATTTGCTGTCAGCTACACCAGGGATCTGCCTCAGAGGCAGAGAGCCACTTTGTCTGGTCTCACACCTGAAGTGTGATTCTAGTTGATCTGAAAAACTAAAACCCAGAGTCAGATATTGGGGTAAACTCTGAAAGATCAGAGAAGTAAAGGAGCCAGCCACAATCACCTCTTCTCTGACTTCTCAGAACGAGGAGGGCTGAGCTCCTGTCTCCGCCCCACCTTGCCCCTTCTTCTCTGTCTGTATAGACCTCCAGACCTCTATGGTTAACTATTGGCTAGCTCCACCCTCTGATCTCCCAGCAAACTTTGTTAGAACACACACGAAATATCACAACCCACACTGATCGCAAACCAAACATCTCTAGACTGAGCAGATTACCTATCTGGACACAAGACACTGCCTGGCAAGGTGGCTTCGGTATGCCTGCTTCAGATTTTTCCCTCGGCTTGATTCTTCTCTTTTCCTCTCATAGGCCTTAATCCCTACTAAGCATCTAGAACTCCAAACTTAAAATCACCACTTGCTTCTAAAAAGCTCTTCCTTTGGGGCTGAAGAGATGGCTCAGCAGTTAATAGCATTGGCTGCTTTTCCAGAGGACTGCGGTTCAATTCCCAGCACCCACATGGACGCTCACAACTGTCTGTAACTCCAGTTCCAGGGGATCTGACACCTTCACACAGACATGCACGCAGGCAAATCACTAATGCACATAAAATAAATAAATACATACATACACACACACATACAGAAACAAATAAATAGTTAAATAAATAAAACTCTGCCTTCAGACCAGAAGTGGTCCTTCATCATAATAAGACTCTACAATTGCTTGTTCAGGTTGAAGCTGTTTACAATATCAGAGGAGCATGCCATGCTCATCCTCGTCATTGCAAACCACTCATAATCGTGCACACTGTTGTTTTGGTTTTGGTTTTGTTTTTTTACTCTTTTAGCTCTTTGAGAGGCCTGCCACCCAGCTCCCAGATAAATATATACACAGAGTCTTTTTCTTATTTATGAATACCCAGCCTTAGCTTGACTTATTTCTAGCCAACTTTTCTTAAATTATCACATCCATCTTTTGCATTTGGGCTTTTATCTTTCTCTAGCTCTGTATCCCTTTGTTTCTTACTCCATGGCTTGCTGTGCAGCGAGGTGGCTGTCCGTAATATCAACTTCTTTTTTTTTCTTGCTCCTCTATTTTTTCCTCCCAGATTTCTCCTCTTATTTCTTCTGCCTGCCAGCCCTGCCTATCCTTTCCCCTGCCTTCCTGTTGTCCATCCAGCTCTTTATTAGACCAACCAGGTGTTTTAGACAGGCAAAGTAACACAGCTTCACAGAGTTAAACAAATGCAACACAAAAGAATGCAACACATCCTTGCATCATTAAACAAGTCTTCCACAGCATAAACAAATGTAACACATCTTAAAATAATGTTCCATAACAGTACACATTAGTGATAATTAGGTTGACATGGTGATATGTGTCTTATTGTCGACTATAGGTTGTGTATTAGGAATAGAATTTGAATTCTTTTCTAAATAAATAACAGAAATCCATCCCTAGAGCATAACTGAGACCTCACAGCAGGAAGGGCAGGAATGAGCTGAGACTTAAAGACACAGTGGTTCTGTCCTTCTTTGCTGCTGACTGCCGTCCCCAGGAAAGTGGTCTGTCCAGCGGTTTCTCTACATGCTCTTTCATTGACATCTCGGCTAACAGATTCATTCATCATACAGAGTCACTGGCTACTGCATGTGCTGTACGAAAACTTCCATCGTGTCCTTTGGCAAACACTATACAGAAAACTTTCCCACTGAGCAAAGGAAATCCTGAAATATCAGACTACATGGATGAACCTGAGAATGTTATGCTAAATAAAACAAGCTAACTACACCGGGAGAAAACTATAAAATACCATGCAACAGAATTAGCTGAAATCAAAGCATAGAAGCTCCAGGAATCCAATCGAAGAGAGAGAGAGGAGAGAATATATAAGCAAGGGAGGTCAAGAACATGATGGAGAAATCTACAGAGGCAGCTGAACCAAGCTTGTGGAAACTCATGAACTCTAGACCGACAGCTGCGGAGCCTCCATGGGACCAAACTAGTCTCTCCATATGTTAGAGACAGTGGTGAAGCCTGGACTATCTGAGGGGCCCCTGGCAGTAGGACCAGGATCTGTCCCTGGTGTGTGACTTAGCTTGTTGGAGTCTATTCCCTATGGTGAGATGCCATGCTCAACCTAATGCAGGGAGGAAGGGCTTGGTCCTGCCCCAACTTAATGTGGCAAGACATTGTTGATGCCCCATGGGAGCCATTGCCTGTTAGGAAAAAAAAAAAAGGTGGGATGGGCTGGGAGGAAGGGGAGGGGTAGGGGCCAGGAGGAAGGGTAGGAGATAGAATTGTGGTTGGAATGTACAATAAAGAAAAAAATGAAAGAAAAAAGTGTATCCACTTGCTTTTGTACAAAGCTGAACTGATACCTTTACAGGACAATGCCTTAGGCTTTATCCCTTCATCATTGTCAAATAGCCCTCATTCCATTGATGATAGATAGATAGATAGATAGATAGATAGATAGATAGATAGATAGATAGATATAGTAGATAGATAGATAGATAGATAGATAGATAGATAGATAGATAGATAGATAGATAGATAGATAGATAGATAGATAGATATAGATAGATAGATAGATAGATAGATAGATAGATAGATAGATAGATAGATAGGTGTGTATATATTAATGTATATATATATATCAATGTTCATATATATCAATGTGTATATTGTGTAAACATTTATCGATGTGTATATATATCGATGGATATATTAATGGACACTTGGGTCTTTCTTTTCACCTCAAGATTCCTCCCTTTGATACCTGGTCTTTCCTTTTAAAAAGAATCTGTCCTTGGTGATTTAGAAGTAGACAGGGAGATGGGAGCAGTCATATATTAATTTCCACTAAATAATTCTGCTAGCATGCACTCTGAGAAGTGCCTGTGAACTCTCCCAAAGGCTGCGCTGTTGTGGCAGACAGGCTTCTTTTGCCCTCTTTAGCTTCAGGGAGAAGTAATAACTTCTCAAGTGTTATCGGAAGGATTATTGCCTTCGCTTTTCCCAGAGGACTTCAGAGTAGATTAGCTTCTGGGGTGGCTGCATAGCACCCTATCTCCCATTTGCCAAGGTATTTTACCACCCTATGTTAGTTTTTTACTGAAATTCTTGTTGAGAGAGAAAGTTACAGAAACACACACACACACAGTCCTCAATCTTCCATTGTAAGGCATCCATACATAAACTGGCTACTGTCGGTGCAGAGGATTCACAATTATAGTCACCAGCAGCATTATGGGTAAACCTGTTCCTGGTACAAACTCTTGAACCACTCTGCAGTCAGGAATGTTTGAAGAGGGGTCAAGCAAGCAATTCATGCTGAGTGACTCTAGGTGACCCTGACATTCATTAGAGATAGAATTGTAATTCTAAATTGTAGGCCAGGGTGAGCTGTGTAAAAACTAATCCTCCCCTCCAGCTATGATGAAACTGGACAGTCAGATAGTGCCACTTTCATGACCTATGGAGATAATTCTCGGGTTCTGTTTAGTCTCAAAAGTCTCCGTGAATGGCTCAGTATGCTCTTGAAACCTCAAGACCGACTTTTTTGGTTTGCACATAAGTCAACAATGGTTTCCTAAAAGATATTTCAGGGCACATCACATCCATTTCCTGCTGGTCCGGCTCTGAAGTTTGACCTTGAATCTTATACTCCCATTATGTACTTCAGGGTATGTGGCTTTAAGAGTGCCAGGCTTTAACATGCCTCGGAGTCGTTGTGTTGGGAAACGATGCCTCCAATATGGTATGCCAACTTGAAGTGAATTGGGTCTGAATCCTACCCAGATGCAGTGCTCTCTCTGACTGCATCCCGCTCTCCTCCCCATTCCCCACTGCATACCCTCACCCTATTTAATATCAGTTCTCTCCGTTCCACCTGGCAGGTTGCCACATACTCTAAATGTGGCAACTGGTCTGCCTTTCCTAAAAATCCAGATACAAATCCAAATAGAAGTCTATTAAAGCAAAGGTTATCAAGAACCATTATTATGGAATTAATGGTGCCTCCACCCAAGAAAACCTCACATACTGAATTGTATTTAGAGAAAGCACCTTCTAATAAATAATTAAGGTTAAATTAGGCCATTAGAGGAAGACCTATTTGGACCTGGACGGAATTCACAAAGAAAGAAAAGTTAGCCAAAAGTTCTTTCTGTCTTCACTACCACAGAAGAAAGGCCTCATGAGAATACAGTCAGGTGAGGGGAACAATTGACAAGCCCCACAGCACAGTGGTCTTAGATTTCTCCCGCTAGAACTATGAGCGGTGGTGATTCACGGTTCCTTAGGACACCCCATCTGTGACATTTTGTCATGGCAACCTGAAAAGACTGCTGAATCATTTTGACCCAGAATCATTAGAGAAGCTTTTTTTAAAAAAAAACACCAGCCTCTCAGACGATTGACTTTGCCTGAGATGTGGCTCTTCCATTAACACTTTACCAAAGCTCCTTGGATTAATCTGTGTGGAGCCAAGGGTTGGAAGTAGGGCAAGTGTTTCTGATTTAAAAGATTCAATCCTTAGATCTGCTTTCTATTCACTAGTATAACTTCAGAGCGAATCTTTAAATTTAGAGGAATCTATTTTCCTATTCCAAGGAATCCCCAAATAGATAAAGAAGACATGATTATAGCTTGCCAACTTGAGCAACAGAATATAAACTGCACTTTAAACTAAAATAATCTAAGAATAAATCAGTGCCACATTTTAAGGTAATGCTTTATTAAAGACTTCTTTGTTTTTCTGTGAAGAAGTAACTTTCTAAGAAAGAAACAAAGCTATTGAAGAAATTATTATCAGTCCTATGATTATAAAATAAGACAAAGTCCAAACCTTAGAGTACATTTGAGATACTATGCCTAAATTTAGGCAGAATTAAAAGGAGTTGGAAATGGGCTGTATAATTTAGCATCTCAAGAAAATAGCGCAGAGTAGTTAGAAGTAAGTGGGAGTTTTGTGGAGAAAGCATGCCACTAATATCTCCAAATTGGATGAAAGGTGTATTGGACAGGGATCAATTGCAGAAAATAAGATCTACCCAGGTGTTAGTCAAAGCAGAACAAGATCTAATTAGGAAATTGCGTGCTCACAAAATTGCTGGAAGGCCAAGAAGGGCAGGCTAGAATCAGAACAGCTCTTGGAGACATGTAGCCTCTTCTAAGCCACGAAGGGCAGAATAGAATCTGAAAAGCTCCAGGAGACACGTAGCCTCTTCTAGCACTAGGGAAGCCAGTTCTACATGCACCTGCTGAACTGTGGAGCCACATTCTAAACACACAGCAGATACACCCAGCACTACACAGCCTTGATAAGCAAGCTGGTTGGCCCACTCCCTTAAAACCACCCGTGTGACTCAATTACTAATCAAAGAATAACAAAACCCTTCCAATTGGTGTACTCTCCACCATGTCCAGACCCCTAGCTACAGGGTAATCTGGAAGCTATGGTCTAAATTGGTTTTTGTTTATTTGTTTGTTTCAGCTTTTCATTCTAGAAAAGATTTTTTAAAAGTTCTCTTCTATCTATTGAAATCCATACACAGTTATCCATGAAACAAAACAGTCTCCAAGATGAACAAATCTGTTTCATTCCTCTACTGGCAGGCAGTCTGAAACATCCAGAGTTAACAGTGTCTCAAGAGCATCTTTATTTCATTTTCTTGTCATATTTAGGATTAATTTTCCCATCAATACAGGATTGATCTTCTTTGCCTAACATGACCATCAGGTAGTCTTCTATTGGTTTTGTATGAGTATATGATACTGAGTCTGGACCTCACTCGTGTTAGCAAGTACTGTATTGCTCTCCTTCCTACTAAAGTTTTTATCCCCTGGAGAATGTAATCTTCTCTTAGAATCTTAAACCCTGGAAGCAGCAGAGCCTGTAATTTCAGCAAGAGGAGGCAAGATTTTGTAAGTAGGCTATTTGGCATGATAATAAGATGCCATTCCCAAGCCGCTCACTTTGGTTTCAGGCCCCATGAATTCCAGCTATGGGAAAAATATGTTGGAAAATGGTTCCGGGTAAATACCATATTTGCAAGCCAGGACCCCAGTCTCACAAGGTGTTTCTTACGTGCTGCTCTATCTGAGTCTTCAATAGGCCGTTCCATCATTGGGCATGGGAAATTGCTTCTAGAAGGATATTACCAGTGAATCCCATAAGTACCAACCTAATGCCTCGTTTCTTCTGCTATAAAATCAGCTTCTCTGGTCAAAAAAAGTATTGTGTGGGATACTGTTTTAGAAGTCCTCAGATGTTCTCTGGCAAAGGCACTGCATGCAGGATAAGCAAATCCAAAACTAGATCAGATGAGCCATTTCTAGTAAGGAAGATGGCTCTTTTCTCCATGATAGAAGTGAGTTCATAAACTCTTTCTACCACTGAGCCATTTCATGTCATTTCAGAAATTTTGAGCACTCGATTGACATATGACTATATTGAATACGATAGAAGAAAAAATCCACATTATTAAATCAGCCTAAACTCTCCACCTGTTCTAGCAAATGCATGATATCATACCACATATGTGTTCTACATATGCATGGTGTTCTGCCGCATGTATGGTGTTCTACTGCATGCATAGTGTTCTGCTGCATGCATGGTATTCTATTGCATGCATGGTGTTATACTGCATGCATGGTGTTCTACCTACCTCATGCATGGTGTTCTACCACATGCATGGTGCTCTACCGTACGCATGGTGCTCTATTGCATGCATGGTGTTATACTGCATGCATGGTGTTTTACTGCATGCACGGTGTTCTATAGTATGCACTGTGTCCATTAACAATAAAAAGACATACAGAATCAGTTTTCTTCCTTGTCCACCAAGTTGCATACATTGGATTTTGAGACACCCATCTCAGAATAGGACTTTTTGAGTAACAGTGATAAAAGATACATGACTCAGCCTCAGAACCCATCAAAAAGCCTCTTCCTCAAACCTGTCTGTCGTCAGTCCTCAGAATTCATATATTCCAACCCACTAACTACCAGCTACTGCTAGTAGCTATGTATATATGCATGCATGTGAAATATGTATGTATATATATATATGTGTGTGTGTATGTGTTTACTCTCTGCCTTTGAGTCTATTAAAAGGAGGCTATTAAGCACAGTATTGTTTGCTCTACTCAACAGGGGGCTTTTCCTTTTCCCCTTTAACCAATAACCTTGAGCAGAGCTACAAAGCGTTGGCGGTAGATACACCTCCAGTTTGCATCATGTATCAAGCAGAGCCATCAATACATAGATATGTATTTGGTTTGTTTGTTTTTCATGTTATATGCAACTTCCCATCTTGTCCTGGGGTAAGCTGAGGAACGAGTTCAGTGAACTGGAACATAATGAGCCTTATGACGTGTGTTCTAGTTCTACTTAAGAATGAAGTGCTAGTTGGGCGGTGGTGGCGCACGCCTTTAATCCCAGCACTCGGGTGGCAGAGGTAGGCGAATCTCTGTGAGTTCGAGACTAGCCTGGTCTACAGAGCTAGTTCCAGGACAGGCTCCAAAGCCACAGAGAAACCCTGTCTCGAAAAACCAAAAAAAAAAAAAAGAATGAAGTGCTATGGAGATCCCTGAATATATGTCCCAATGAAACAAACACCACCTGCTCCATGTGAAATAGGTCAAATTGGTGGGGGTTCTGTTATTAACTATTTAGTGTCTTCTAGGGTCTAGAACTACTTATGTGTCTTTCAGGGTCTAGAGCTGCCCACTCAAAGCAGGATTTCAAAGGGAAAATCATATCATCATAGATGACAGAACAAGGCATGTGTACATTCTGTTAGTCCCTGGTACTCAAGAATTGCAGGAATTGTAAGGTGTGTGTGTGTGTGTGTGTGTGTGTGTGTGTGCGTATGTGTGTGTGTGTGTGCATGTGTGTGTCCTTAAAAAAATACTGAGAGTACTCACCCATAAGTGGTTTTTAAACATAAAGCAAAGAAAACCAGCCTACAAATCACAATCCCAGAGAACCTAGGCAACAATGAGGACACTAAGAGAGACATACATGGATCTAATCTACATGGGAAATAGAAAAAGACAAGATCTCCTGAGTAAATTGGGACCATGGGGACCATGGGAAAGGTTTGAAGGGGAAGGAAGGGGAAAGCAGGGGAGCAAAGAAAAAAATGTATAGCTCAATAAAATCAAATATATAGATATAGATATTCAAGATCCTAAATTGCATTTATTATTTATAGCTCTAATAACACACACACGCATGCACGTGCATGCACACACACACACACAAATATAGGCTAGACCACAGTAGCAACTCATTCTCCATGGATTAGTGTTAACTTCAGAACCATTATCAGTAATTACTGAAAAAGCCTAAATATGTTTTGTAACCCCATGAATTCTCTTCTTGTCAGAAATGCAAACGCAGTCAGCATGTGTGATATTTGGTGGAGTCTTTCTTCAAGAATCACTAATTGAATGAAAAGTTAATTGGTGTAATGAAGAAAGAACTCATTATCACAGAGAGAGAGAGCAAGGATTCTTAGAGGGCCTGGGCTGTGCATTGCTGTAAGCTTAGAGCTGGTAGTGAAGTTGGGATTATCTGTAGGCCTTGGGGTGTTAGTAAAGGTTCATCTGTGCCGCCCCACGAGCCTCATGATCCATAAGCCACCACTAAGCATTCTTGCTGTTGTTTCTCCCTAGAAACAACTGTGCAGTCTTTGTGCTGATATTAGTGCCCCCGCTTGGCCTTACTACATAGTTTCATCATTCCCATGGAAGCTTTAGTGTTACCTTGAGAGCATCACATTCTGCTTTCTCTTCCAGTCTGGACCAGACACCCATGCTTGCCCACCAAAATAAGCACCTTAGCCAATGTGCTCACCAAAGACTTTGAGTGCTCTCGTGAGACATAAAGGACAGCTGAGCTGATCTGCACGCCAAACCTCTTCTGTCATTTTTAATTCCGCAAAACTGGTGATTCTCATTTTGCAAAACACTACAGAATTTCTAGTATACCAACTTCTTCGAGCTCAAGCCAACATTATGTCTGGCAACCAACCAGCCAGCAAACCAAACTTGGGTGTTAAGACTATACTTGGACTGCCAAATCATTGGTAACTCTGTGACTCTGGCCCTATCTCTGTTCTAGTATCTTCAAACTCATTTCTCACATTTAATTTCCCACTTTCTCCTATGATAAATTTGCTAACAAAGGCATTTTTTAGCTCTTTTCATTATAGACCTTCCCCTCCGAGCTTTGACATTATGAAAGTTTCCTGAAATATGCAAGGACCAAGGACCCTGGTATGGGAGCAGTAAGAGTTGCACATTTGCAAGTGTATGTTTCAGGCACACTAAGTTGTGTGAGTGTCTTCACTACATCAGATACATGAAACTGCTTCAGCTCTAGAGAGAGGCTTGGCTAGGTTCGAAAGTGCATGGTATGTCACCTTTATCCAAATCCTGCTTAGTGACACTATCCATGATGAAGGTCTAGCTAGCTCTTTGCAAAGCAATACTTTTGATTTCAAAAAAATGACAAAACTATAAATTCAGCATTCTGCAGCATCCTACTTTGCTCCTGACTTCCATCTAAAATGATTCCTGAAGCTACAAAAGAGAGGAGACTCTTCAAGGATTGCCAAAGAAATTATTGGTTCTCAGGCAGTTCCTACAACTGAAACTTAAAAATATTGATTTTTCTTTCTTACTAAAAGTGCAACCCAATTTAGCACCCTCTTCTTCCTTCTCCAGGAGGGTCTATCTTAGTCATTTTCTTTTCCAAACTCTTGTCCCAATAGGTGTAATATTTCTGATGATTAGAGACAAAATTTTAAGTTATTGCTTCCTCCATGTCATAAGAATCCTAAAATACCATAGTTTTATCATTTTTTGTATTCCATTAACAGAAAACACTTCTGGTACTAATTATTTTTATTACTCAGAGCTCAGCTTCACATAACAGAACCCACTTTAGCTAGTTTAAACAGAAAGGATTTTGTGTAGAGAACCGTCTTCTTTCATAAATTCCAGCAGTTGAAGAAGCAGGCTCCAGGCTAAATTTCCAGACCAGACCAACTCTCAGGCCTCAGACACATTCTAACCGCTGTGACTGAGAAAGCAGCCATCGTTACTGCAGAAAGATAAGCAGTCACACAGGTATCGCCATAACTGCTGAGTACAAAGTCATAGAAACTCTGGCCTATCTAGAGCACCACCGTCACTGAGACAGGAAGCTGTGGACCAGAAAGACATCACCATACTACAGTCTCAGCATTTCACATACTGGCTCCAGACCTACAACACCTGCCCCAAAACCTGTGCTCTGACACTTCATCTCTCTCCCTAAGGATCATTTATATAATCAAACTCTAATGCAACATATCCTATTGATGAAGGCCAAAACATATCTGAAAATGTCTCACGTCTAAGAATGTATTTTTTAGTTTTCCATAATTAGCCTACCCGAGATGGATAGTAACTTAATTCACATCAACCATAGTCCCCCTTTTCTTGTTTGTCAGACATACTTCTAAGTGATAGGCCTAAAAAAGTCTCCACATGGTGCTATGGATCGCAGGAAGGGCAATCAACTTTACACAAAGCTATCATGGGAACTGTGAATTCATACCCACAAATCTTGCCATTAACAAACTGCATTGGCACACTTACAGAAATGAGAATTACTCCAGAGAGTCTAAATCAAGATGTTTAGGAAGGAAGCCCAAGAAATTGCCATAAAAACAATATTGATACACGGTTGAATGCATAAATTTAAATGAGATATGCAAACTCGATGAATTTCGCATCAAGATAGTAAACCTAGTCCTTAGACTCTGAGGAAAATTGAGAAAAGGAGGGTCAGGAGGGACGGTGGGCTAAGAGTTAATAAGAACAAAATATAATGGTATGTGAATTTTAAAAGTGCCCCACTGAAGTTCTTTTTTGCATGCTAATCCAAAAAAACAAAATTTTCCCAAAATTCCTTTGCAATAAACCTAATAGGTGTTCTTTTTAATTTGACATTATTTCATATTATCAACTTCTTCTCAAACAGTAGAGCAAACTAAACTTCCCTCTTCTATGCCCCTACCACCTAAAAAATCAACTTATTTATATTTAGTACAAAACCTCCAAGTCATTCATACCTAGAAAATCTCACTCATGATGGTGCAGACCCTTAGTTTTCATCCCACTCACCAAAAAAAATCAATATTACTAGACACACAATAAAAACTTTGGCTCTTAAATGTGTATAACAGCATCCTCATGTATAGCGAACACCACATATGTCACATAAAATGCAAATCAATAGGAAACAACTTCGTTTGCTACAACTGATAACACGTACTATTTGTGTTTATACCAATCAGCAACTGAGATGAGCAAGTCATACAATATAGGTGCAATTTGCAGCCAATGAGATGGGAAAGGGACCGCAAATTGGGGGAAGAGAAACTAAAAAGGATTTTGTGTCCAGTAAAACAAACCAGAATATTTTCTATATTATGTATAAGAGAAAGATACCAGGACAGTAGATAGTTCTGTTCGGACAGCATGATAACACTAAACACAACCAAGGGACAGGGAGAAGAGCAATAAGCATCAAATGCATTGCCCCAGAACTCTAGTGTTCAGAAATGGGACATAAACATAAATAGGAAAACTGCTGGGGAAGGGAACACATTTAACCAGTGGCTCTCAAACTTCATGTGCTTCAGAATTACCTGGAAAACTTAAGATACAGAACACTGATGACAACCTCCAAGATTTTGAATCAAGATATTTAGGTAGAGCAACCAGTTTGGGGGTGGGAATTGCATTTCCAAAATGTTTCCAGATAACATGTGGATCTCAGTGACAAACGGAAGCTTCCAGAGAAAGAACATTCAAAAGGGAGACATTGAAGCAGAAAGAAGCAGCCAGCCAGCCTTATTTTAATAATCTAGACATGAGATACAGCCAGGGAGAACTTTCAATCGCAGAGTAAACAACAAAGAAAAGCAAACAGGACAAAAGCATGAATCTTACAAAAAAAAATTATCCCTTAAAGAAGAAAAACATTAAGTATTATATAAATTAATAGAACATAGAAAAGGATAATTCAGACAAGAAAAATACTTAAGAAAATAACTGCTGTGGCTTTGATTTATTCTATTAAGTTGGGTGTCCTTACATTTGGAGAATGAATGTTTAGAATTGTGCAGTATCCTCTTGACTGATTCTTCCTTTAATGAGCACCTAGTATTCTTTCTTATATCTCCTGATTGATTTTGATTTGAAGCCTATTTTTTAATCAGATCTTAAAATAGCTACACCTGCATATTTTTCCATTTCATTTACTTTCAGTGTTTTGTTTTTCCCATCCTTTTGCCTAAGGTGGTGGCTGACCTTGATGGTGAGATGTGTTTACCGGAGGCAATAGAAAAATGGATCCTCTTTTCTAATCCATTCAAGCTTGCCTATTTATTAAAAGGCGATTAATATTGGGCATTATTATTTACAAAGTGTATTATTTCCTGTTATTTTGCCATGCTGGTTTCATGTTTTGTTGTGTTTAGACCTCTTTTCATAGTGTTTCTTTTTTATGTGCATCAGTATGGTTAACTTTTATAGACCTCGGTTTTTCCTCTAGTGTTTTACACGGAGCAGAATTGGTGCATGGAAATTAGAGAAATCAAGTGCCATAAATCAAAACTGCTTTCCTTTGAAAAATAAAAGAAGTAAGGTATGTAAGGATATCATTGAACAAGGTAAAGATTGACTGCCAAAGGAGAGACGAGTTGTGTTAGAAATGAAACATCATTGGAGGACTTAACACATATTTTAAGCAGTGAGAAGAGAAAAAACAAAATAATAACATGAAGGACAGAGTTAGGAAAATCACACACTAGAGAGAAAAGGGATAATGAGCACAGCTAAAGGCAAAATGATGGCTATTAAGTCAAAGTCATTCACGTGAGTCATTTTCATTCTTCTGTTTTCAGGTCTGAGGCCAAATTCTGAGAAAGCTTTGAGACCTTCAGAATCACTACCACTGCATTCCGGTTAATTGCTCTCTGGAAATTGTGGTTGCTTTATGAAAGTGAAAGTTCTTTAAGTGTCAAAATCACATTCTGATGTTACTTAAATCTATAATTTCCCACTAGAGGTTAAGATGCTCGGAGGAATCATTTTGCCTTGCTGACTCTTCTACGATGATTGACACACACAGTCTATAAATGCTGAATAAATTAATAGAGATACAGTTCTTGTAATTAAGGCCACATATTAGACTTGCATAGAAAAAACAGCATGATCTAATATTAGGCCAAGGAATATACAAGAGTTCTGAACATATTAAAATAACTGTAAAATACAGAAAGGGTACCCAGCATCTGACAAATTGATTGGCTAGTTGGGGAAATAAATAGCATCCAATCTCACACAGGAGTGACTTTTGAAGAAGCCAAAGGATGGAAAACAAGCTGGCATAGAACAAAAAGACAAGACAGAGAAGATCAGATGTGCTTGAAGTCAAGTTGAGGGTGGTGGGAATGCAGAAAGTGTTAAGGGATGTCAACCACCAGAAGTTTGCTTAGACCTTTAAGAAAGACTCCCATGACATGGAAACAGATGTTTTTCAGGTCTCACTGAGTTCAGAATAGAGCTAATATATGGGTTACATAAATAACGGGAGCACTGAAGCAAGAACATAAAAAAAGATGAATAGTTTTAATATACAATTGAAGACTCTTGTAAGACCAATAATACCAGTGGTAAGAGGTTCGAGAGGGCAGCTGGGGTAGTGGGTATAGACTGAGGGTGATAAATGTGTGTGGAACCCCACAGAGAAACCCATTAACATGTATGCTTCATGTGCATTAATAATTACACCTTTAATTTTAAAAATTAAAAAAAAAGTTAGGTCCTTTCACAGAAACATGAGATCAGGCTCCTAAAATCTGATTTCTACCATAAAAATGATGTAAAACTATAGCATTGGTTCCCAAAATAGGTGTCCACGTAGTAAATATAACCTTTCCAGTTAATGTGAAAACCACTTTTTTCATAGACCAAATTCTCTGGTTTTAGAACCATTGTTCACTTTGCTTCTGAGCCATTTGTTTAATTCTGTCTCATTTTAACCCAAGTGAAAAAGTTGTCACTGATTTGGTAAATGAGTGTTGTTTCTTAAATACAAAATAATGCTCATGAATCAGAGCTGGGAAGCAGTACAGGACACGAAGATAATCACAAACATCATAACGAATGACTCTGCTCTCCCACATATATTATATATGCAATCACAGACATGAAACATTTTGAAACTGTGCTTTTACCCATCAGATTGGCAAAGAGTAAAGAGACAATACCTAGAGTTTTCCAGAGCAACAGAAATCTCAAATACTGGTCGATGGCGCGTTTAGAAATGCATGTCATAAAGTAATGCTTTGATCTGACAATTTAATGTTAAAGAATTTCCCCTGAAAAGGTAGCATGTAATTGCGATCTCAAACTAAGCATGTCAAAACCAAAATTACTATATCTAAAAAGGGGCCTCATTTATCTCCCCATTTTTTTCCTATTTTACTAAATTATGTCACCAGACACCCAATTGTCCCAGAGAGATATTTGATCAACTTTGCAATCATTTCCTCTTTGTCTGTACTTTTTGATTCAACTCTACTTCTAACTCTATTTTGAATTTATTCTCTTTTCTCTCTGTAGTTCCTAATACTATCCAAACTACGATATTAGATTTTTCTATGTATTTGTACAATAGCTCCTTAAATTAATCTGATTCCCACAGTCATTTTGTGAGAACTGCTTGCAGCGACAAAGTCAAAACTAAGATCTTTAATCACCAAGTTTTATGGTTTAAAATGAATGCCTAAATGGGCTCTCAAAAAAAATCCCTATAACGGATTTATGATGGCTATTCTTAGCTGTCAACTTGACTATCTCTGGAATGAACTACAATCCAGAAATGGAGAGCACACCTGTGAGAGATTTTCTGCTTGATTTGAAGTGGGTGAATCCCCTTCTAGTCTGGAACTTTGAGGTATGAAGAAACAATGGTGACCTGAATCTTATGGATCATGAGGAAGAATCTTTAATCTGGGCCACACCTTTTGCTGGAAGTCTATATAAGGACATGAAAGGAGGGAAGTTCTGTTCTTTGCCTGACTGCTCTCACCTTGCTAGCATACCCGTTCCTTCACTGCATTGAAGCCTACTTTTGGGGGATTCTAGCATATACAGAAGATGATCTGAGACATCTAGAGGGTGGGAGGGGAAGAGATTCATTCCATAAACTCAGTGACTCTAAGATCCCTGACTAATACAGATGTACTTCTTTATTCGGGTTCTATTGCTGTGAAGAGACACCATGACCAGAGCAATTCTTCTAAAGGAAAACATTTAACTGCAGCTAGCTTACAGTTTCAGAAGTTTAGTCCGTCATCATCATAGCAGGAAGCATGGCAGCATGCAGGCAAACATAGTACTGGAGAAGGAGCTAAGAGTTCTAGATCTGGATTTGCAAGCAGCAGGAAGGAAGACCACACTGGGCATAACTTGAGCATCTCAGACCTAAAAGCCCACCCACAGTGACACACTTCCTCCAACAAGGCCACGCCTACTCCATTAAGGCCATACCTAATAGTGCCAGTCCCAATGGACCTATGGGGACCCATTTTTATTCAAGCTACCACAAACAGCAAGAAAAGAAAGTAAAGACACTTGCTGCCAAGCTTGTTGACTTGAGTTCAATCCCTGTAACCCATGTAGTAGAAGACAACTGAGTTCTACAAATTGTCCTCTGACTTCTAAATGTGCATTGTAGCACAGGCATGCAGTGCATACATGCATGCATAGATAAATAGATGAAGAAATCAATTTTTAAAAAGCTTGGCCACTGGGAATGGAGAGATGACTCAGCAGTAAAGAGCGTGGGATGCTCTTGCAGAAGACCTGGATTCCAGTTCAGAATTCCAAGCAGTTACACGGTGGTTCACAACAATGTTGTAACTCCAGTTCCAAAGAATTCTATGTCCTCACCATAGTCACCAAGCATGTTTGTGTTGTACTTATGCATGCAAGCACTCAAAAATAAATAGATGCATGATTTATTTAACTGATTATCAAACAAATAATAAACCTTTCATGATTCTATATCGCATACTACTGTGGCATCTACATCTCATGAGTCTTGATCCATTGCTGTTCTTCCATTGCAAATGTTAAACAGTTAAGTTTTAAAATAATAAAACCTATTGTTTATAACCTCTTTGTATTGCCTCCTTTTAAGCCAAATCTCATTAGACTTTCATCCACATTTCCTACCAAAGTTGTTCTCATGGATAATGTGGGATGTCCTTCTGTATCTGTGTAGCTTTCATTGGCTAATGAATAAAGCTGTCTCAGCCAATGGCTTAGCAGAGTAAAGTTATGTGGGAAAACCAATCAAAGATATAGAAAGAGATTAGGTGGAGTCAGAGAGACGCCATATAGTTGCCAAAGGAGGCATATGTCACATAGCTGTCAAAGGAGACATGCACCAAAACACTTACCTGTAGGCCACAGCCTTGTGGTGATACACAGATAAATAAAAATGTGTTAATTTAAGATGTAAGCGGTAGCTAGGCATATGCCTAAGCTATCAACCAAGCAGTTTTGTAATTAATATAGTTTCTATGTGATTATTCAGATCTGGGCAGTCAGGAGCAAAAGAGTAGTCTCTGCCTATACACATAGACATCATAAAATTTACATTTTGGAATCCAGTAACTGATTCTTAGTTCTCTTCCTCCTTGATTTCCATAGAATTTCAAATACTTTCTCCATTTGGCCTTTGAGATGTCACAGATTCCTGAACTATGCCTGTCCCTGAGCATCCCTGCAGTGGATCTCTGAATGTAGATCTCTGAATGTGAAGTTCTCCAGCTGCTCTCTTGGGCAGCATCTCTTCTCTGTGCTCACTCATTACCTGGTGTCATCTACCTCTGCTTCTAACCATGCTCTAAATACTCCCATCTCTAAATGTCTCCTTTTGACTCAGCATCTTCACAAAGAAGAACGGTGGAAATCTACAGCTTAACACGCTCAAAGCAAAAATTCTGCTTCCCCTATCATACTCTATCCTTCCTCACATAGCTCCTCCATATCTGAGGAATATTGTCAACATGTAGTAGATACATAAGTCAAACTTCAGGAGTCAATCGAGACTTCTTTATTTCCCTAAGATCCCATACCCAGTGATTTAATACAACCTAACCACTCTTCTTTCTCAGTATCTTCAGATTCTGTCAATGACTTATTATTTCTCTGTCATCATCCAGTGAAAGTCACCATTTCTTGCCTAGCCTAGTATTAAAGGCTCCTACCAGTCCTCACTACTTCCATCATTTGGTTAACCACACAGCTGCCAAAGTGATCTGAAAACATAGGAGAACAGGCTACTCCCCTGATCAAAACCCTCTACTCTCTTCCTGTTGTACTTACAACTTTGAAATATTTCCATACCTGGCACAGATCCCACCCACCAATTTGTCATTAGGTGTTCTAGCACTGCTCTTGATCCTCTGTTCTAAGTGCCTGGGATTCTTGGAGCCAACAGTTTGATCATTATGCACGCTATACTTGCCATCTCCTCTGCTTCAAATAATCATCTCCAAGATGTTAGCTTGTAATATTTGATCACTGGTTATAAATGATAGCTGAGGTTAGACTCTCTCAAGGCCTTCCAGACTACCCTACCTAAAATAACACATGCATGGGGCCTGGAATAATGGGTCAGTGGTTAGGAGAACATATTGCTCTTACAAAGGATCAGGGTTGGGATCCCACCTATATTGTGGCTGAAAGCCCTCTGTAACTCCAGTTCCAGGCAATTCTCCTCCAGTCTCTGGAGGCAAGGAATGAACATTTTTATAAAACAGGCAGTACACATAAAATAAAAATAAATTTAAAGTAATAAAATCAAATAGCATGTGTGTATGCCCCATGCTTTGATTTAGGCTTCACATGCATTGTTCCCGGACATTCTATTACATGAACTAAGAATAGAAGCTTGAAAAAGGTGAGGACTTCCAGCGTTTGCAAAACTACTGAGTCCTTAATATTTCACATATTCTAGGGCATATAATATGGTTAACATGAGACTATTGTGCCATAAATATCTGGTGAACTGCACATTTAATAAGCAAGTGTTTCCCCTTTAGTTTTCATCCAAAATCAATACCTCTACAGCTTTATACATCTAGTTTGCTTTCTGTTGCTGGAATAAAACACTGAGCAAAAGCTCCTATGCGGGGGTAAGGGGTGGATTTGGTTTCCAGGCTACACCGTCCGTCATTGTGGGAAGCCAAGACAGGAACCTGGAGGTAGGAACTGAAGCAACAACCATCCATGGAGGAAAGCTGTTGCTGGCTTGTTCTCCATGACTTTTTTAACCTCCTTTCTTATTTATCCCAGTTTAACCTGCCCAGGGCTGGCATTTCCAACACTGGGCTCCTTCTACATCAATCATTCAAGAATATGTCCCACATGAGCATATATGTTAAATAAGTGCTCAATCTTTTTAAAGAACATAAAGTCCATAAAAACAAAGGCCTCAATGTCTCATTCACTGCTACATCACCAGTTCCTGAAATAATGTCTCACACATAGGAAATATAAAGTTGTTGGCTAAAATACACATGGATTCTCATATGTTTTATCTATGAAACTATGTTATTCATAAAGGCTTAAAATGGAAAATAATTGAAATTTCATTAGTGTAGTTATGGAGTAGCTATATATCAAAACACTTTTTTAAATGTTTTTTAATATTTATTTACTATGTATACAATATTCTGTGTGTATGCCTGCACCACACACATGTAAGAGGGCACCAGACCCCATTACAGATGGTTGTGAGCCACCATATGGTTGCTGGGAATTGAACTCAGGACCATTGGAAGAGCAGGCAATGCTCTTAACCTCTGAGCCATCTCTCCAGTCCTATCAAAATACTTTTAACCTGTATAGTAATACAAAAATCTGTATTTATTAATACAGAACAATGTCTACAATATTTTAATGAGTGAAATATCCTTGAGAATGTATAATTAGATGTCTGGTAAAAATATTTGCTGAAATCATATCAATTGTTCTCATTGGTGGGTAACAAAAATATAGTTTGAGATCATTGGTTATTTATGATAAATTGATATCATTTATAACTAGTTGCTGTTATTCTGCAGGGAAAAAACATGACCATTCTTTTTTGTGTGTGGTCAAAGCAACTTTAATCTTAGTTTGAAATAACTTACAAATATCAGACTAGATAACTTTGACTAAATTTTAAAACATGCACCATGTTCTATTTTAAATTACATTGACTTCTAATTAAATAATTATTGGAAAACCATGTGTAATTCCTTTTTCCTAACTTATTTTGAATGCAGCATGGAATATCTTCATCACAACAGTCTTTTCTCTTGGTCTTGCTATATAAGGAAAATAAGAACTGTAAAGACTTCTCACCAGCTTTAAGTGTTTTTTCCTCCTATACATCTTACCATAAAAAGTACCAAGAAGACTCAAAATGACTTTGCGGACAAATATTGTCCAGTAGTCTCCTTCAGCCAAGACTACAGTCTAGTAACATGTCAAAGTAGTTATCTGTTTGATTTATGATTTTCAAACAAGTTTTTCAAAACTGCATGTCCAAAAGAGAACACAAAGTAATCCAATGTGCCTTCTGCTCAAACACTCAAAAACAACCATGCAATTATGAAAGCATTTAGAAAACTCGGGAAGTCTGAGTGAGACTACACCCGTGCAAAGGCATTTACACATGCACACTGGAGTATATAGAGTTGTCTAGGCATCGCAGCAGTCACGGCAGTCCCTATAAATCATACTGACACACTTTGTTCCCGTCCAGCTTGCCAGATAGCTGCTTTCACAACATCCCCAAATCACAAAATGAGCTGCAGCATGTAGTCAAATTACTTTTCTGACAAACCAAACAGCATAAAAAAATACCCGCAAGGACGAATTCATGAGAGATTAAAACGTGCTTAGCAGATCAAGAACGGAGAGGCCACTGTGATTCCAGAGGGGCACCAGAATATGCCAAAATTGTTTTATGACACTTAGCCATAATTACAGCTAACCACACTGTTGGGTCTCTTTTCTTGGCAGGATCAGAGGCGATGAATACGCATGTGTATTTGTGTGTATATATAAATTAATTTCCATCTGAAGATATGATTACTCCACCTGTTATAGTCTGTCTACATCCTAAATTCTCATCCAATATTGCCAATTAGTTCACAAAACAGAACTGAAGGGTGAAAACTAAGGTGCAAAATGTCTGATTTATGGATAATATTGGCTATGCCCAATTATGTTTGTTGCTGCTTTAAATATTCTGTTATCAAATTGATTAAATAATTAAGGCTGTTACAAACATGTCAGATGGAATTTCACATCAAATTTCAATGAGTGCTTTCGAAATGTCACGTAGTTTTTAATACTGTGGGATTCTTTCCATCTCTGGAAGGTCACCTGGGGCGCTCACCTTCATTCAGGAAACAGTTGGAGCAGGATGAAAGAATTATAAGAGATAGGCATCTTGGGTTTTGTAATTTATAAGCCCCATGATCCTGAACAAGTAGCTCACCTCTCTAAGAGGTTTTTTTTTTTTTTTTTTTTTTGCCACATCAAAGAAATGGAAATAAGATTTGGACTGCCCACCTTATAAGATACTTTAAACATGAACTAAAGTGAGTCGTGTCATTTGGGATGCAGCTTGTATGAAACAAATTTAATACCATTATTATTTGAGAGGAGTCACTGAGCCCAGAAGTCAGTCTGCAGTAACCATGCTCGGCTTGATCCAATGTCTGCTGAGCCGTTCAGATGCTCCACTGGAAAGAGTCTGTTCAAAGACAACCATAACAGTGTCTTCTTCCAGCACACTTGCCCTCTAAATGAAGACTGCACGCCCAAACTAAAACTAAAACAGCAGTAATACTACCAGTAATAATAAAAATAATAGTATATAACAACAAATGAGGTCAGATGATGGGCACCGAAGGATAGCCTGGGAGAAAGATTTCACCATGACCTTCAAGGGTCACAGAAGTCTTGAGCCTAATTGGACAGAAATTTTACTTTTTTTCTCTTTTTGTTGCTTTTGTAAGTTTGGAATTTATGTTTTAGAGTGATGAACACATTTTCACTTAAGCTATGTTGAAAACTAACAAGTAGATGTTGTGTTTAAAGATATGTAGATTTCAGATGAGTTTTATTGAAAATAAAGTAAAATTTGACAACAAAGCAAAGCTTATTGCCACCTCCATATTTGACTGAGTAAAGTTAGCATTCGACCATGATAAATGTGAACAACTGTGCCACCCTGCTCATTTACTTATTACATGAGGAATGACATGAGTACATGCCACAGCACACATGTGACTCACAGGACATGGTTCAGGAGTCGCTGCTCTCCTTCCACTGTGTGGTTCCTGGAGATTGAGTTCTAGTCATCAAGCTTGGTAGCAAACACCTGCACCTGCTGAGCCATCTCACTGGCTTGAGATGAGGGATTTTAAAGAGAAACTCTGAAGCCAATAGACTAAGGAGGTCTGATGAACTCCTGTCGAAACTTAGAACCTTTGCTACTCAAATGACCTTCCCGGCTAAAAGACTCCTTGAGGAGGGCCATGGAATAAAATGGATCATACAGAAGAAAGAGCCCGACTCTTTGAGCTGAATAAAGTAGATACATTTATGCAGAGCTGGTTTCATGAAAATGGAATTTGAGAAAGATGATATTTTTGCACTGGACCCTTGTAGAATAAGCCCTTAGTGAAAATCCAGCCAAGCAAAAATCTAGTCACAAAATAGAAATCATGTACAAAAAAAAAAAAAAAAGTATCTCTGGCAAGTATTTTAGGATACGTAAAAGCAAGTGGCACTGGTGACAAGTGTAGCAAATTTATAGGGTTGTAGAAACTAAGATTCTCACAATGAAAACAAAGACGGAACTACGCTCAGCCTGAAGTTGGAGTCTATGACATGCATTCTTTTAATGAAATACTGCCCAGTGGTAGTATACAGATCTCTGTGGACTCTTTCTCCAGCAAAACAACCATCACTAGGGAATATTACAGTTCTAGCAATCACAATAACAACAGTTTAAAGTCACTGGGAAATTCCTAAAGGCATCTAGAAGACAGAGGAGCATTTATTCAAGGAAATGTTTAAGAACAGCTTGGTGTGATGGATGCTCTACTCCAAGCAGGTGCAGCAAGGTGATAGAACCCATCACTTCTCTAGCTCCCGGGCCAGGATGATGGTTTGTCCCTGGCAGGAGTCCACCAGCCCTGCTCATCATGCCTCACCTACTGTTGCAGAAGCTCTCTTCCAACCAAGATTCCAACACATTTGAGGTCCCCCATCTTCCGCTAGCCTACAGTCTAGCTGACTGAGAACACTGGATCTAGTCACACTGTCCTGGGTGCTCTCATTAGACAAACACTAGGAGGGAAAGCTGAGAAGACATGACCATATATCTATCCACAACACCTCTCATAAAACATGGCGGGCACACTATCACCTGCTGACCCTGAACTCATTTCTATAAGAGCAAATGGGATGTTCTTATCAGGAAGAGAAGACGCTGATTGGAGTTAAGAGTTCTGCATCTCTCTCTAAAAGAACTTCAGCAACAGCAACACATGTTCTAGCTCAGAGTTATTATTGAAAACAAGAGAAATCCCAGACAGGGGGCAATTCAAAGGAGAGTAGCAAGGCTGTGATAGATACAAGTGAACCACTGGACACTCCACCTCAAAGGGTGAACCCAAGAGAAATGAGGAGAAAGCAAAACAGAGACCTGCTGGGATGAGAGAAGCCTCAGAGCTGACCTGAGCAAAAAGATCTCAGTAGAATCAGACGTTTGAGAAATATGTTCCCTCAAGGCATTGTCAAAAACAATAGAGCCATCAGCCAGCAGTAAGTACAAGTTCACAGCTGGGGCTGACCAAGTAATGGCAGATGGGACAAAGCCTTAAAGAAAAAAAGGAAGCCAGGGAGAGTTTAAAGGAGCCTGGCAAAACAAAACAAAACAAAACATCATCCTTCTCACTACATGCACCATGCCTAGAAGTAATAAATATGTCCTCTTCTTACTGTTTCTCCCCTGTAACTCCAGAAACTCATCTTTAAGGCATGACAAAATGCCATAAACATCTCTATGAAGAAGGAAAGACTAAATTACATAAGACCAGTCCTGGCATCCTGCAAAGACCGGGTCCGTAAAAGAGTGGTTAATCTTTGCAATCCCTAGAAAACTTAAATCTCCATCATTTACCATCAGTAACAAAGATGCTCTAACCATCAAACATGATAGCACAAAGTAACCTTGAAAAGCAAGTAAAGGATATTCAGAGCGTGGTATTGAGTTCTTAAGACTATGCTGTTTCTGGACCCAATTCAGTAATTTGAGAAATACGTTCTAACACACATATAACCTTTCATGTGCAGACACAGCCATGTCATCATTGTGCACCCATCGGGACCTAGAAGAGACTAGACACAAACAAGTAGGATGATACGGGACTCCTGCATAACAGCAAAAAAGGAAAGTTATTACAACCATCAACTCCCATGAAGATGCTCAGGAATGTGAGTGGGGAAAGTACGACAGAGGCCAAGTTGGTCAACTGAATATTGGGAATGCAGATGAACTCCCAGCATGCAGCAGGTGTTCCGCTGGTGTGCCTCCTGCTGCTCTAGAAACCCCTCTCACCCCTCTGCACACTCAACGTGATCCCTGGGATCCCAGCACAACCCATACTCACAATCTCCAGTATGATACGGATTTTCTCCTTCTGGTTTTCTACACGTACAACTCTCTCCCCAGGAGGCCGTCTCTCCTTCCCCTCCTTTGCTCATCTAACCAATTCCAATAATAACTGCAACTCTGTTTTAAGCTCTCATCTCTGTAATTTCCCCTTCCTATCTTCTATTTGGTTTGGGGGTTCATCTCCCACAGTCCGACAGTATCCATGCCCTACGTGTATGCAGCCCTGCATTATAGCAGAGTTATCTGGTATCTCTCTAATGATAAAGACCTTAAGGAACCAATAAGGTATTTGGCATGGAACTGCTCAGAAGAAACCGAGCTTCCTCCAAAATTAAGACTATGACCGCAAAGAGTACAAAGCCTCTATTGGTCATTCTGATCCATCGGATATATTTTCTTCATGGCTAGAACTAGATAATGAAGGACAGAGCCTTCAGGTGACAAACAACACTGTTTGTAGCTACCAAGGACTGTAGCATAGTAGGGGCACTAAATATGAGTCCCTGGTAAACTAAGATGAAATAAGATGATAATATATGGTATGGCATCTATGCACTTAAACAAAGATCCCTTAGACATTATGACATAAATCAACGACACAGTTTAACAGTGGATTAGCAGTTGAGAACTGTGCCCCAAAAGGGAACACATGCCTGCTTTTGTAACCTGATCCAGAGCCTGTGACTGGGGATGTCATAGGGCCTAGCCCATTGCTTTGGACTACTGTTTTGCTAAACGGTCACACTGTTAAACTGCCTTCTGAATGCTTATGTTTATGCCCATAGATTACTACTGCATAATGCCCGTAACAGAAAGTCTCTTACTCTAGTAGATGACAATTCGTGCGGAAGCCCTAGCTGACCACAGTGCTAAGAATAATGGATAGTGCAGTACTTGGTTCTCAGTGGGACATCTATACGACCCCTTCCAAGGCTCGGAAAACATCAATGATCCGAAAGAGCAAATGTCAGAGTCAGAGGAGGAAGGATGTGTAGGGCAAAGGCATCTTCTGAACACGGCATCGCTGTTGTCCTCATGAATTCCCTGTAGCTGTGCTTTTCTGCACAAGGTCGGGCACAAAGCATGGTGAGAGGAGGGCCTGCGAGGCCGTACCACTCCCTGAAGGAGCATTACTAGTTCCTGGTCTGCGGGAGAGGAGAATCATTTTCTTCAGTGGCCTAGGCCTTGCTATATCGCCCTTGCTCCAGTAAATAACCTCCCGCCCATTATCATTCAAGAAACATAATTAAACTTAGTGGATCACACACAAACAAAGAAGACGTGAAGGAAGAAGGGAGATTTCTTGAGAAGAGGTGTTCCAACATGAAAGGAAAAACAGGAGTGAATAAGAGAGGGAAATGGGGAACACAGACAACTAAAATTCATTTTATATATACTTCAAGCTGTGAAACATTTGATGGAAAGGAAGGAAGGAAGGAAGGAAGGAAGGAAGGAAGGAAGGAAGGAAGGAAGGAAGGAAGGAAGGAAGGAAGGAAGGAAAAGTAGATTATCGAATAAGAGAGAAGCCAAGGTGGAGAGAGAGTCACACATTGGGTCCGGTTTGTTGGCACTGTTTGGGGAGGTGGTGGACCCTTTAAGAGCTGGGGGAAGTATGTTCTGAGAGCATATTTTGGGATTCCTAGCCTGGTTCCCACTTCCAATCTCTTCGCTCTGCTTGGGTTTACAGTTAAAGATGCGATAGCACAGAATTCTACCTGACCTCCTGCTACCATGCTTTCCCCTAACACTGACGGCCTCTCCCTCTGGAACCCTAAGTCAAAATCAACTCTTTCTCCCATAAGTCACTTGCTACTGTGGTGTTGGTCATAGCCACAGAAAAACAACTAATACAGATTACCAGAGAAAATACATGTTCATATGAGTTTCTTCCAAGTGCTGAATGAGGTATGCTCTCGGAAGATTATTTACCTGAAACAATTACTCTTCCTGTAAGAGTCTAGTTTAACATGAAATCCTGTGCTCTAATTGGAGGAAGGAGAAAATCTTTTGAAAAGAACATTATATACTAATACACTGTAAGAATTTGCTGAATGATTTGGGCTTAGCTCCTTATATGAGCAGTTAATTCTTCACTCTTCCTGGCTGGTTTTGTTTGCTTGAGAACAGATTTGCACCCCCTTTTTTATTGGCTATTCTATCAAAGCCCCATGACAAGCACTGAAATACCACCTCAGCATATCACCAAGGAAGCTGAAGCCCAAGGAAGGTGGACAGCAAAGGTAATGCCAGAGCCAGCCAGCTCCTTGACACACTCAGTCATTTGTATTATGGCTGTGACTAGTCACAATAAAAATAATTATATTCTCATTAAATAAGACTATTTCTCATAATAGCATAATTTGATTCAAATAAGGAACTGATCCAGCAGGGTCTTGGAAGGCCTGGTGCTGTTTCTCTCAATGGCAGCTGATTTGGCAGAAGGTACATGAGAATTTATTTTTGTGTTCCAAGCATAATCACCACCTGTGACATTCCTAAGATCTCTTTTGGTAAAAATTAAATCTCCTGTACTGCCTGGAAATATTCCTACTCATAATGGCTACATATGGACATGGAGGTGGATTCAATAATCTCCAATTTTTCCCCTAGTTAGCTTTTCTGTCTTTCTTTAGACATATTTTGTATGAGACACACACCTTGGTGGGTTCTTTGTTCATTTCATTAACATTGCAGTCATGCAAGCATGCTTATTATGATCTTTCTAAGCTTTCTATCATTATAAATTTTTAGAAACCTGAATGTTGTCTGAGAAAAGAAGTATTTCAATTTATATATAAAAGCCATTTTAACACATTAATTTTTTTAAAAAAAATCAATTCTGCCATTTAAAATTGGTAGTAAAAGTTGTGTGTATCTTCATTTGTATTTTTCCTTTAACATTTAAGTCTACTAATTATAATTTTAAGTGCTCATTTTATTTAAGGAAACAATACCTCAATCTCACCAAACTGGAGAGCTAAAACCTAATGTATACTCAGGTACTTCAAGCATTGTTTAAAACAGTCTCCATGGTAATCTCTTGGTAAAAGAGGCTGTGCACACACAATTCATCTACTTTGTAAAGTCAGTGCCCATCATTGATTTTTTTTTTTTAGCTAAACCTTCTTCATATAAAAAAGGAATGATTTCCAAAGGAATCAAGTGTCCTCTGTCTCCCGCCAAGCTCAGATGTTGTATTTTGTGAAACATTGTACTTAAGATGTTAAGGACACTTTCCCATGTTTGATGGCCATTGAAAATGGCAATGTCTACTACAGCAGTTTGAGCAAGATACTGCACTCTCCTGGCACAGATCTCCTCAATTTCCACTCTTTGGTTCTGGATGACATACAAGACCAGGGCTATGTAATGTCCTCCCCCCCAGAGAATGTGAAATACGGTCCACGTAAGTCTTCATAGTCACGTAAACAAATGATGACGTCATTGGCCTCAACTCTTTGACAGCTACTGATGCCAGCCATAAGTGGGGTTAGACCATTTTGAAACGAGAAACAGCCTCTTCATGAGGAATACCCGCATCGTTTTTATCCTAATCCTAAACTCAGTCTCCACACACATGCCTCTTGCTTCTCACATCTAAATGGTCTTGAGTTTTCTCACTTGTGGTTTGCCCAATCTTCTGTGCACATCAGGAAAGTCAAGGAGTTGTGTTGACTTGATTAGCATCTCATTTGTTTAGTATTAAGAGCTGGTACCCAGCGACAAGCCTCCTGGATTCTGCTTTACTTGGCCAGGAGTGAAGCCTGGGTACATGCATTTCCACAGCTCCCCTGTGTGAGTCTACTGTGTAGCTGGAATTCGGAAACAAAGCCACTTTCATTTCTTGCCTAGAACTCTGGTTCAGATTGTATGTCAAGCTCCCTCCGAGGTCCTCTCTTTAAATCTCAGGATGCCTGTGTTAGTTTTTCAGAAGTTGCCTCTCGGAAATAGATAGATTTAAGTTTCAGAACAATCATTTCTCACGTGGATTTTGAGACCTGGTTTTGGAAGTCAAAGTACAGAATTAGTTGTGCCTTTGTCTCTGTTCTCCTGATACTATTATCCTAATTCTCCTATAGGTGAATAACTCTGACTTCTCTGGAAACATTCATATACCATAAAGTGGGACAGGGCTCAAAGGTTCAACATACAACCTCATCCCTCCTGCATCTCCCCTCCTCCTTTTGAGCTCATTTTTGGTAAGAGCAGAATCTCTTATTGCTATTCTTCCCAGGAAGAGGCTAGGAGCACAGTCATGGTCCTCTACAAAGGACAAATGAAATGGCAGGTATTAAGAGACCGCCTAGGATCTTGCACTGACAGTCTGTTAGATTCTACATGGATCCCTGCAAAAAATAGAAAATTAAAACCTTATTACCAACACAGAGATAATCCCACCCCAAGTGATCTCATCTGTTCAGTGGCCCATGGTAAAGATAATTATGAACGAGATCCCTCCTATGCACAGATCTGTTTACAAAGCCCTGCTTCATAAGTTCAGAGTTCAAAACAAGTCAGTTCTCCTCCAACACAACTTAAATGATTTAGAGGGTCCTCCATTTGTTACCTTATGGATATCTTCCCATGATGAACCTCAAATCCTTATGGAGATTCTTTTCATGGGCCAGAGATTCCAGAGAGAAAACAGATAATCTGCTTGTTCATTCACGGGCCGCTATTATGTTGCCCAGTGACGTCACAGCGGAGAACGGGTGCTTTAGAAACTTTGACAGGGAGCAAAGGGTACACTGCTCTCTGAAGCAGGGCAGGGCACTCTTGAACTTCTCAAAGATGTTATCATCAGCAATAATCAAGCCAGAAAACACCCCATAGTGTTGAATGCCATAGAACAGGACAGTTGAGAACTTTCTCCTCCAAAGAGCCAGCCTTCATATCTTCCACTTATCTACGAATCACGGTTTCATGTTGTTTGTGATGAGGCTTCAAACAAAACCATTGGTCAATTGCTGGTTACCACCAACACATGAGTACCACTTACTACGGCTTTATGAATAGCATGCCATGCTGGTCATTACTGTGGCTCATAGGTGTCACAGCAGGATCAAGGTAGAACTATGAATTGCCTCCCTCCTTTGGCAACTTGCATTATTTTCTGGTACTATGGAGGCTGGACCTCAGGAAAAAGACTTTCTGATTAAATTCAGCTCAAATCATCCAAGTCCTCTATCATGAGTATGTGGTACCTTCAGCAATAGGGGCTTACCACCAACCCTTGAGAGGCAACGAAGGGCTACATCAATCATCTACGTTGTTCGCAGAGTCACTGGACTAGCGTACTAACCATTTAAAACAGGGTTTCTTGTACCTGTGGGTCACATTATCAGGCCAAGTATCATAGCTCATGTTTGTGTGTGGTGTATGTGTGTGTTTGTGAGCACTCACATGTTTATATGTTACATATATACTTGTAAGTATCGTCTATAATTTTAGGCAAATATAAAACAATATGATTCCTTGAGGCTTTATCAAACAACCTTAATGTTATTTGTCCCACGTCCCTCCTCTTTTCCTATTGATCACCTTGATCCTCCCCAGCTGAAGCCCTCTCCGTGTTTTTCAGTTTCTCACTTCATCTCACCTATATTTTTTCTGCTCCCTTCTTAGGCCCTACCGATGGCCCCTTTATGCTTTCCTGGTTTCTGTGATTACTCTGTTACATATTCACAACTGAAGGTTTGTGGCTAGAAGCCACAGATAAGAAAGAACACCCAACATTTGTCTTTCTGGGTCTGGGTTACCTCACTCAATATCTTTTCTGGTCTACCCATTTACACACAAATTTCATTTTTTCTCTACAGCTTCATAGTGTTCCATTGTGAATATGGACCATATTTTCATTATCAGTTCAATACTAGAAAGATAATTAGGTTAGCCTTTCCCTGGGATGAGCTCCTTACTTGGTATCCAATACAAAGTGGTCAACCCTGATGTCATATGCACACAAGCACCAAAAACAAACTCAGCAGATTGTGTTTATATATTTATGCACACATATATGTGTGTAACAATACTAATCAAAGAAAAAGAGGCTATCAGCTTGAGAGTAGGGGGATGGAGTGTGAGGGTTTGTAGGGGGAATACCTGGGAGGGACTGAAGGAAGGTAGGGAATGAGAAACAATGTCACTCCATTTTAATTAAAATGTATTTTAATTAAAATAATATGACTTGAAAACATTTTTATTTTATTTTTTAAAAAAGAAAACAAACTATCTTTTTTCATTTTACATACCAATCCCAGTTCCCACCCCCCTCCCCTCATCTCAATCCATGTACTTCCCCCCACTCCACTCCCCATCCAGTCCTCAGTGAGGGTAAGGTGCATTGCTTTGAGGAAAGTCCAAGGCCCTCCCTACTATATCTAGGCTGAGCAAGGTATTCATCCAAAGAGAATGAGTTCCAAAGAGCCAATATAAACAGTAGAGATAAATCCTGGTGCCTCTTCCAGTGGCCCTGCATCTGTCCCAGCCATGTGACTGTCAACCACATTAAGAGGGTCTAGTTTGGTCCTATGCTGGTTCCTTCCTTGTCCATCCAGAGTTGGTGAGCTTCCATTAGCTCAAGTAAACTGTTTCAGTGGGTATCCCCATCATCGTCTTGACCTCTTAGCTCATATTCTCACTCCTCCCACTCTTCGACTGGACTTTGGGAGCTCAGCCCAGTGTTCCACCACGGGTCTCTGCCTCTGTTTCCATTAGTTTCTGGATGGAGGTTCTATGATGACATTTAAGATAGTCATCAATCTGGCTACAGAGCAAGGTCAGTACAGGTACCCTCTCCACTATTGCTTGGGGTCTTAGCTGGGGTCATTCTTGTGGATTCCTGTGAATTTCTCTAGTGCCACATTTTTGACTAGCCCCATAATGGCTCCCTCAATCAAAATAGCTCTTTCCTTGCTCGCCATCTCTGTCTTTTCTCCATCTCAACTATTCCATCCCCTCAAGTTCTTCTCCTCCATCTTTTTCTCCCCTCCTCCTCCCCTTCCACCATCTATCCTCCCCCCAAACCTCCATGCTCCCAATTTTGTCAGAAGATCTTGTCTATTTCCCCTTCCCAGGGAGATCTATATATGTTTCTCTTAGGGTTCACCTTGTTACTTAGCTTCTCTAGGGTCGTGGACTATATGCTCGTTATCCTTTGCTTTACAGTTAGTATCCACTTATGAGTGAGTACATCCCATGTTCATCTTTTTGGGTCTGGGTTACCTCACTCAGGATGGGTTTTTCTAGTTCCATCCATTCGTATGAAAATTTCAAGATATTATTGTTTTTTACTGCTGAGTAGTACTCCATTATGTAAATGTACCACATTTTCTTTATTCACTCTTTGGTTGAGGGGCATCTAGACTGTTTCCAGTTTCTGGCTATTACAAATAATGCTGCTATGAACATATCTGAACAAATGTCCTTATAGTATGATTGAAAATACTTCGGATATATGCCCAAGAGTAATATTGTTGGGTCCTGAGGTAGGTTGATTCTCATTTTTCTGAGAAATCACCATACTGATTTCCAGAATGGTTGTACAAATTTGCATTCACACCAGCAATGGAAGAGTGTTCCTCTTACTCCACATCCTTTCCTACATAAACTATTATCGGTGTTTTTGATCTTAGTCATTCTGAGGGTTTGCAGGGAGAATATCTGGGAGGGACTGAAGAAAGGTAGGGAGAGGGGAAAGCAATGTCACTCTATTTTAATTAAAAATAAAACACGTGAGAGTTGTTTCCTTACTATAAAGTCATAGAGCAGAGTACTACGGTCAGAACCAGAAGACACTTGGTACTTCATGTACCTCAGACACTCCCACAGACTCATCTGCACTCCCACAGACTCGGAGAAGGCACTGAGTCATCCCCAGGAATAAAGACATGTTTTCCCTGAAAAGTATCAATTCCTCCTTGTCTGGCATTCAGCAGAGAAAACCCAATAACACTAGTGATGACATTCACCCCAAACCAACCTTAAGAGGTCTGGCTTCTCCAAATGCCTCCTGGTCTTTGCCCGAATAACGGCCCCAGCCCCTGAGCCACTGCTACCCATCTCCCTCCTGGCAGCCATTCTCCATATTTGCTCCGGAATGATGCCACTTGTAGCGACAAGAGCTCAGCAAAGAATCGTTACAAACATCTGTTTTGTTTCACAAGGGCCACACTAGTAAATTGCCCACAGCTACTATCTCACTGTGTGTCACATTAATGATCCCATAAAATGAAGAATGAGGAGAAGGAGTGATTTTACTTAACCCCTTTATAAGGCAGGAAATTGGAGCTAGGGACTCTGTACACGTGGATGAAAACTCGCTAAACTAAATGTCATCTCTCATCTAAATACAGAACTTCCCGTGTGTAAGAACATTTTCCTTCACAGGGACATCCCCTCACAGTAGAATGTGGCGCTGCCAAAACTCTTGCTGCTATAACCAAGCTCTGAGTGGCTAGAGGACACCGAATGTTAACCTGTAAAACTTTCCGAAGGCCTCAACTGTGACTAACAGGATTTGTACCATAACCGACTGGTCGTGTGCCAGGTGCCCCATCGATGACATCATTTATCTTTCTTTCTTCTCAGTTTTCATCCTCCTGGGGTCAGGCAGGCAGGAGAATCACTCTCTTCATTCTGTGACTTTGGATGTGCCTACCTCTACTTCTTGTCCTTCCAAAGGAGCCTGTTTCATGGTAAATTACGGGTTCCATGCAGGAAGCTGTATTGCTTTTCCCATTTGCAGTTGTTTACACTTTGCTATCAATATTTTCCCACCAATATGCAATTCAGGGGCTGTTACATTGACACTAATGCTAATGGTTATATTACACTTCTGTTCCACTACAGTGCATGTTTTTTAAAAAGCATAAAGAGCCCATTTTGCAGATGTTCATATAGCCTCACGGCACAGAGTTACTTATATTCGGCATGGAGAAGACGCCTAGACATCCTTGTCTCCTGAAGCCAGTTGCTATTCTGAATTATCTGAATTAATTGAAGCCCAGCTCCCTCCATACAGATTCATGAGCCAGATGAAAGATGAGCTCTGGTAAAAACAAGCAGTGTGCTCAGAGCATCGCCAAACCAAGGAACTGAAGGAGAAGAGCAGATGTCTTTAGAAGGAATGAGCCCCAAGATCACCATTACTGAACTGCCCAGTGTCGGGATGTCAGCAGTGATCACAATGGAAGGGCTGTAAAATGTCAGAGCCACAGGGGCTGCACATCTGTCCCAGTAGCATAACTCAGCCTGTGACCTGGATGGGAGCGTGACAGCTTGCTCCTAAAGGGAGAAGAATCCTCAGTGGAGGCAGAACCAACTCAATCTCCTTGGAGTTCAGCACTAAGTCTAGAGAACACTACTTATTGATCTCATCCCACAGCAAGGCACTTGTATTTTATCACCAGTAAATAGCCCTTGTGGGTTTTTTCAGGATTCGAGGCAGCTAAGATAAGAACACATTTTCCTCGGTTCTTTTTGTTAAAAAAAAATAAAGAAATTGTAGGTGGAAAAAATACACATAGTGAGGAAATCACAAAAACCGAGTATCTGGAAAGCCAGAAACAGGGCTGGCGAGTCTGCCAGCCATGGCTGAGCCTTAACCCTGGCATTGATCGAATATGAGACCTGAGGCCAGCTTTATCTCATCTCTGTCAATGTCACCAACGGAGAGAGCAGGCTGAGGAAGGTGACATCATACCTCACGGGGGTCCTGCAGAACTCATAATGAACGGAAGCGTGCTTCAAACAAGAGGACTGTGCCGACACACTGGAAACAACATGACAATTTAATAATAAAGCGAAGAGAATCAACAAAGCTGAAGAGCCTACAGAGACCTGGCCTCTCTGATTATGCCTCTGGAAAATGACACTCGAGTGCCAATTTCAAGGGGCTGAAGTAAGGTCCAAAACCCCACAAGCCTTGGGCATTCTGCCAGTGTTCCTGTTTTATAAGGGGCTTTGCGTGCTTTTGTATTTGTACTCAGATCCTTAATTTCTTTTTCTTTTCCTTTTTAGGCTGTTTTGCACAGTGTGGTGACTAATTTTAAATCTCACATATATATCCAAAATAGAGCAAGCCTAGCCATCTAGCGTCAAATGACATATCACTGTTTTGCTGGCTTCAAATAATTAAAGCAGCATCACAATAACTATTAGGCATTGTTTTCCTCATATGTTTATCCGGAATCGTGCACATCACGGGATGGAACTGGCCAGCTGAAACCAGTCTCCCACCCTCTCCTCTACACCCAGCCCCGCAAACTTCCCTGCTTTGAAGACAGCTGAATTTAGAATAGCAGGGTGTCAATGAGCCAGATAAAAACCAACGCTGAGCAGAAAGGGAACACAAAAATCTGCATATTAGGGTTTTTCTTTCCCTTCTATTTTATGAACATGAGAGTAGAACCACGATTTGTGGAGTCTATAACTTACACAATTTGGGAGCCCTTTGGATAATAAAAATAGACACTTTACCCAGAATATACATTCATGGCATTGTTTTGCTAGGTAGAGCCTCTTCCAGAATTTAGGTGGAGCCTTTGAAAGAAGCCATGACAATTAAGGAAAATCCACCCTTCTGCCTAGATGACAGGGCTGCCATGATTGTTCCCATCTCTTCTTTCTCCTCATAGGGCCCTCAGTCTATTTCCCACAATCCTCTAATGCTTTGCACCCATGATCTTTTCCGTCTATTACGTTTTTCTTCAGCATGGACAGTATGTAAACTCAGGAAGTTATCTCAGGACACACAAGCACACTTATTGGGAAATAGTCCTCTCCAGAAAATTCTAAGATACACACTTCAGAGCAAGGAAGAAAAAGACCAAAGACTATTAACTATTTCCTTGGATTAAATTCTCAGATTAGCCTTAGTCTTCCAAACCTATAGGGAGTAAAATCACAGATCAGCAGGCCCAGTAACAGCTAGAGAAAGCTGTTAGTCCCATCACGAGATATTCATGCCTGTTCCTAAGCAAATCCTGACCAAGGACCTAACAAACTTGAATTTTTATTAGAGCAATAAATGTGTTAACAAGTCCAGCTGCCAACACAAAGACCAGAGGAGCCTCGGTCACTCTCCCAGTCAGCAGCATCGCCTACCTCCAGTGTGTGCTCTCTCTCTGCATACAGAGGCGACACCCAGGGAAAATGGGGGTCGATGTGGAGGAAGGCGCAGGACCGGTCAGGAAAAGGATGCGGCAGTGTTTGAAATCAGAGCAGCTACCCTAGGCCACGGCCAACCATAACAGGAAGGCACTTCGGTACTCCATTAAAAAAATAATAATAAATCTACACTCATAAGTTTCTGGTCAAACAATAAGTAAATAAAAGAGGCTACAGTCATTACAGAATAGCTGAGGGGATACCAGCTTTAGGAATGTAGCAAGGTGCACCAGTGTCTAAGCTCTGGACTCCTCTGTATCAGCATCCACATCACAGGCTCAGCATAAAACCTATGATGTCAATATAATTTTAGTCCACATTAAAATTCAAACAACAGACACTAAAATAACCTGGTATAATGGGAAACTTGGGGGTTGTTTGATGTTTTAGCCCAAGTAGCCTGAATTATCTCTCCTGGGATCCCATTGCCTTCCTCAACTCCCTCCCTCTTTTCGGAACCTGCTACCCAATGCCACTCCCAGCCATTATTGACTCCTGCTTACCCATCATGCCCAAGTTGCAAGCCATGTCAGTTCTGCCTCTGAAATTACCCTAAATGTGCCCCTCCTTCCTACTTACATCCGGACTCTCCAGAGAATGTCATTAGCCTTCCACTAGCTTCCCAATGTCCACATTTGCTTCTCCAGTTCCTCTTCAAATTGTCAATATCTATTTCCTGAAGTACTCATCTCATTTCTTTGCTACTCTATATACATTATAAAACCTTTCAAAATCTCTCTATTCCATCTTTATCATGGTCCCAGTATCCCATGGTATCGCATCTTATACCACCCCTTCTTTGGTCCCCTATTCTCCAAACACATGAGGCTTTTTGCTGTTTTTCTCAGACCTTTGCCCATGTGCTCTCTGCTTGGGACCATTTCCTTGTCTTTAAGATCAAAGTCAAGAGGTTGGGGATGTAGCTCCGTTGGTCAAATGCTTGCCTGGCATGCACCACACATACTGAGGACGCTGATGAACGCCTATATGCCCAGCACTAGAGAGTTAGAGGTGGGAAGATCAGAAGTTCAAGACAAACCTCAGTTGGATGAATTTGAGGCCAACCAGGGATATAGTGAGGCCCTATCTCAAAAGGGAAAGAAAGGAGGAGGAAAGGAGTGAGGAAGGAAGGAAAGAAAAGCGATCGAGTTCAAATAACACTTTTCCTATAAAATTTCCTCTGACTCACCCTCCTCCAGGCTGAATGGCTACATCCTTCTTCTGGGCTCTCAGTCTCCTTAAAATAAAATTATCTATGGCCTCAGCTCAGCTCATTAGGTTCTATTCATCTCGGTATCTCCAGCACCCAGCAGCGATCCAACATGCCAATGTATTTGACTAAAACTGGAAAGAAATAATCCCCCTAAGAAGAAATATGGGAGCGAGAGTAGACTTACAGCTGAGAACTGTTACTCATTTATTTTCCCGGGCCACGCCTACTTTTAGAATACTGACTGGCTTGCAAGGGTACTGTGGGAAGGTCAGAGTCACACAGAAACTTTCCAGAGCCCTAGAGAAAGGAAATACTTGTCTCCAGATACGGTAGTCATTTTGTTTGTTAGGGATTGGGAGGTTGCTTTAATCCTGATTGTGCCTGGCTTTACTACCTTGTGTTGTCCCTGCTGTTCATCCAAAATTCCTAAAACGCATTGTCTCCTAGGGTACAGAGGATGCTGTCGTCTCTCAAAGTTGGTCGATGTGTTTAGCCTTCAGACCCCCTGGTTGGCTGTGCAATGCCAGCTCTTTCCTTCGGGTATTAGTAATTACCAGGACTGCTACAAACGGCTACTAGCTGCCCCAGTCCCCTGCAGGCAAACCAGCAGGTTCACCAGATTTCCCCTTTCAATTAAACAATCCCACTTAGCTGCAGACTGGAAGCTCCAAAAGTTAGCACAGAATGCTTTCCCAAGGATTATTCTTATTGTTAAACTGTGCTTCCCCGAGACACTGATTCTATTGCTAATATCATCACAGGGCAAGCATAACAGGCTTTATACCAAAAGGATCTGTAAATAAGCTCTGCGGTAGGCTGGACTACTGCTCTTGATCACCCATGACTGTGTTTCCAGACAGGATTATCCATTCCCACCCACTGACATCTCACTTGTTGAGCATCCACGCAGGGATGGGGTATTATCCCGCTTTGCTTTGCTAATGATATGTGAGAAACTTTAAAAGTCATTATATAGTTCCACCAGACCTCCTGATTTTTACCATTCACACACACACACACACAAATAGCATGTCCTGGAGGGCTGCTCCCTGGATTGGAGTCCTGGAATAATCAGAATAAAATATAGCAAGTTACAGGAAAGCCATTACCAACAGCCAACTTACAAGTGATATTTGAAGGCCATTTGGCACTATAACACACACAATTGATGCAAAAACAATCTAAATATTTCTAATGCAAATGTATCAAAAACACTTTCTATGTGTAAAATGATCTGAATCTGTAAGGGGGAAAGGCTATGTTCCTGCAAGATATATGGGCAAAAGGGAATAACTTACAAAGGAAGACATCTAGCAACTAATAAGTTATAAAAAATATTCAACTTGGCTATCAATTTAAATATTAAATGAGTATAACATAATTTAGCAAATATAAAACATAAATATATATTAAGTGGTAGAAAGGATAGTACATAAAACACTGTATTTTTAAGAAAACAGTTTGGTGGTGAGTATTTAAAAAAAACTATACATTGTGTGTGGTGCATGTGTCTGTCTATCTGTCTGTCTCTGTTGTCTGCTTGTCTGTGTCTGTGTGTTGCATGCATGGGAGTGGGAGGTATATTCATCCATGCTCATGTATGTTGAATCCAAAAGAGAACACCAAGGGACGTCTGGCATTCTTGACCTCATTGATCTGAGACAGGGGTCTCTCGCTGAATTGAAAGCTAAACATTTCAGCTAGGCTGGATGGCCAGCAAGTTCCCAGGATCTGCCTGTCTGTTATCCCAAAGCTGGGTGCTAAGAAGTCAAGCTCAGGTCCTCATGCTTACACAGCAAGCTCACTTACTCTGAGACATCTCCCCAACACCCCCGAGAATCTTATTTTGCCATAGTGCTTTTCAAAATGACTCTGCAATTTATGATCCTCAAGCAGAATATAAAGGCTCTGCTTCCTCCTCACCTTTTGCAGCAACTGGTTTTGGTCTCACTAGTTTTTGTCTAGTGGCATTAAAATGTTCTCAAATGGATTTACTTTTCAGTTCATAGGGACACTGAAATAGTTTATATACTTACTGATAAGTGCTCTGTTCATTTGGCCATAGCATTTCTCAAGTTTTGTGTGTTATTTCATAGACATTTTCTTCCAGTCTGTCACCAGCTATTAACTTTTTGGTGCTGTTCAAAAGATGGAGAACCGAGCCGGGCCATGGTGGCGCACGCCTTTAATCCCAGCACTCGGGAGGCAGAGGCAGGCGGATCTCTGTGAGTTCGAGACCAGCCTGGTCTACAGAGCTAGTTCCAGGACAGGCTCCAAAGCCACAGAGAATAAGATGGAGAACCGATTTCGATGTAGAGAAAGCTATTGGGACTGCTTGTCATGTTTTTATGTTTGCTTGTTTGTTTTTGTTTTGTCTCATTTAGCAAATCCAGATTCCAAGGATACAACAATATTCTCCTACAGAATACATGTTCTTATTGTTTGTTTTTGTTTGTTTGTTTCATCTACCTGAAAATTTTATGCTAAATAATCATCATTTTCCCTTTTAATATTAGCCGATTTGCTGATCTCAATGTCAGTGCCACATTATAGCTGTAAATATGACTTTGCAGTATGGGTTGCTATTCAACAGTATCTACTATACCTATTATTTTTCAGAACAATCATTGGATTCTTAATTTGAAATAAAACTTACTCTTTAATATGACTTTTTGCTCCAACCATGACTATGACACATCTCTTCCCAATACTTGTTAATATTTCAATTCCCTTAATAAAAATTTTAAGATGTTTCTCCACTGAAGCCGCATGTTCACTTTATTTACAATTTATTAAGTACTCTATAATCTTTGTTCCATTGTGAATGATATCTATTTTAATTGATTCTTAAGGATATATATGGTGATACTATTGAATTTTTTATTACAGTCTCACAGGCCTCTCTGGATTTCTTATAAAATAACTATTTTGTCTGTAAATAATAAAAAGCATATTCCCCAGTTACTAATTTCAATATATAGAACCTGTGATACTTTATTGAACATTAGCTATCATGGTGGTCCTTCCTGCCTTGTCTTAACTCAAAGAAGAATGTACTCAAAATATCTTTCTGCAATAGTGTAGTATACAATGCTTATCACATATATTATGTATATATAGTATATTGTAATCTTGGGAAAGGTTTTGTCATACAGAAATGTTCGTTCAATGCCAGCTTGACAATAAGTATCTACCCTTGGGGAATATTGCACAGACGCACAAAAGGACTCGAAGGGGGTTTCCCCAGTTTCCATTGTCGGAAGCATGCTGGAGATCATATAGCAGCACATCACTTTGTAATATTAGCATGGCTCAACAGCCTTTAGTAGTGATGCTCAAACCGGCCAGGCCACTCTCCTCGGTGCTCTTCCTTTCTTCTCTATATCCGTATTCCCATCTGCTGCCATTTCCTTCTACCTAAACAAATTCTTTCAATATCTCACTAACTGCAGGCTAGTGGATAAGTCTTTTCAGGTCTGTCTGTCTGCAATGGGCTTCTGTTTTGAAGAGTCCTATTTGGTGGATATAGAGTTCTAAGTGGACAACTTCTATTTGGTACTTTAAAGGTGTTTCTAGAGACAAATCTGTCGTCACACTTTTCTTTGTCCCTCCATATATGCTACGACATTTTCTCTGACTGCTTTTAATATCTCCTCTTTGACACTTGTTTGGGGCAATAGGAATGGGATGCATCTTGAAGTTGTTTTTCTTTCCCTTCCCCTCTTACGTGTTCTTTGAAAGTCTGTGGGTAGATACTGCACATTGAGTCTGGAAATTCTTTGCCCATTATTTCTTCAGATATTTCTTCTGCTTCTCACTGTGGTACTGATTCCAATTACATGCTTTTTTACTAGAAAGTGTCCTGCAGATAACTGATGCTGTTTTCATTCTTAATCCCCTTTCTTCTATTTTCTTTTGTAGTTTCTATGGCAATGCTTTCAAATTCACTATTTGGTTTTTTTTTCCTTTGCAGTATCTCATCTAGTATTAATTCCATGCAGGGAAGTTTTTATCTTGTATATTTTAGAGTTTCAAATTCCAAATTTTCAATATAATCCACACTCTGCAGATCATGTCAATCTTTTTCCTTTAAAAATATTATCTACATCTCTACTTAACTTTAACTTTTAAAACATATGTCATAATTTTAGTAGCTGCGTTAAAGTCCTAATGTGGACATTTTAAAATCTATGTCAGGTCTTGTCGAGATGTAATGGAATAATTGTCGATCAAATCATCATGCTTCTACGAAAGCCTGGTCATCTTTGATTGGATGCCAGATATTTCATTCACCTTGTAGGATCTTCTGTATTCCTATAAATGGTGCATTTGTTCTGGAAAGCAGCAAAGTCACACTTCAGTTATTTCCACCAACGTGGTAGTAAACCACTAAGTTATTGTTAGAAAACAACAGGACAGCGGTGTTTCCAGGGCTACTGTTCTTCACTACTAGCAGAAGACATTCCTCTGTAGTCTTCTTGGCATGCCATGGATTACAACATTTTCTGGGTGGATTGGAAGGAGATGCTGCTCCCTGACAAGAGCGAGTACAAAGCACCCACCACTTTTCCTTATCTCTGACAGGTCTTTCTCTGAACCCAGCTAGTCTCTCACACTCACGTACTCAGTACCACTCCACTGCACACCATGGAGCTTGCTCCTCTCCAGTTGCTCTCCCTGGCTTTTCTTTCCCAGCTCCTAAAAAAAAAGCACAGTGCTTCTACATGGGTTCCTATTGCCTTGTACCCTGGAAAGCTGAGGAAATGATAGGGATCATCTCGTTTGCTTCATTTGTTTCTTTTCTCTCTATAGTCAACCTAGTCTTTTTGTTGTTGTGGTTTTGGTTTTTTGTTTGTTTGTTTGTTTTTCGAGACAAGGTTTTTCTATGTAACAGCCCTATGGAGCCGTAGACCAGGCTGGCCTTGAACTCACAGAGATTCACCTGCCTTTACCTCCTGAGATCTGGAATTAAAGGCTTATACCACCACCATCCTGCTTAGTCAGTCTATTCTTATCTGATGTTGCGAGCCATTGGCTAAGTATTTTGTCTATATTGACTTGTTTGTTTCAGGCCATTACTTATGGAATATTCATTTACACTATGTGAATAGATATCACTGTGATTGTTAATGAAGATTAATTGTTAATTAGTAATAATGAAAATGACTGATCAATAGCTGGGCAGGTAGAGGTTAGGCAGGATCGGCAAAGAGAGTGTGAAGAAGAAGAGAAGTCTCCCGAGTCCTGAGGACATGCAGAGGAAGCAAGAGATAAACTTGCTGTACTGAGAAAAGGTACCAAGCTGCGTAGCAGAGCATAGATAAGAAATATGGGTTAATTTAAAGTGTAAGAGTTAGCTAGTAACAAGCCTGAGCATTTATAATTAATAAGTCTCTGTGTGATTATTTGGCAGCGGCTGCCTGGGCACAGAAAAACTCTGCCTACAATTCCTCTTGAAACTCTATCTAGCTCCAGAATCATTATATATATTTTAAAAGTACATGACAGCTACATAGACTCTAAGAAGAAAACCTTAGTTACATGTTATTTAATAGCAGAGATGCATTTAGCATGTGACTAGCAGAGGGTTGTTACATGAGCCAAAATGACTATGACATCAGTAGGCAATAAAAATTTTCATAGTTAGCATCATATCCATCACCCATCCCTGACTGAAATGTTGCTATGAGGTGCCTGATTGCACACAGATGCGTGGACAGTGAGTGCAAGATCATATAATAAATGCATAGGAGCAGAAGACAGATGGGGAGAGAGGATTGGAGACAGTGTATGAAGACCAATTGATTCTCTGAATGAAGTCCTTCCTTGAAAACACTGACTTGTTTTGATCCCAAGAATCTGACCAGCTCTATAGTGGGCTCCTGGTGTCCAGTATTTTATGACATAAGCATTTAACTCGAGTAATTAGAAAAGAACTGTAAGAAGTTATAAGTGAAAAATAATAAATGTAAGTAATCTGAGAGAACTCTCTTCTGTCATAATGAGTTGGAAGACAAGGCATTCGTAGAAAAAAGTGTTTTCATATTTTTAAAGGAATAAAACTATTCCAGACAATATAAAAATAAAATAAGCTACTCATGAATTCTATAGTGAGGGAGTAACTATAATTTCAGTAATAAAAAATGAAGAACTAGTAAATAAATTATATCATTTTAAGATATATGTAAAGTTCTAAATAAAATATTAACAAATTGAATAGCAGTGTTTTAGGGAAAATAATGTATCTAAGGAAGATTTATATTAAGCATACCATCATGATTCAATATATGAAAACCTTAAAAACATAAAAATGATTATCCTTATTAGGATAATTTTGCTTTTTAATATCTAGCCTATGTAGGTGGGTGTAGTGGCATACTTCTGTAATGCCAACACTTGGAAGGTAGATGTAGGAAGAGCATGAGGTTGAGTTCAGCCTGAACTATATATATTAAAACCCTACCTACACCCCTCTAAAAATATAATCCTAAGTAAACATGAGACAATTCAAAGTCTTTCTTTATAATAGTCATGGCACCGCTATAAATGGCATAATTAAAATTTAGCTAAACGTTTCGTGATAGTGCTAGTAAGAAAAATATGTATCATTTCTCAGTCGGACGTGTTATAGACACATGAGCTGTATGATAATTTACAATGAAAATGCTATGATAAATAAATCCATGGCCCGTTCAGATTTTAAATCCCAAGGAGGCCTAACCTGGTGACTCTGTTTAACCTCTATGCCTAGTTTATGTACAAATACTCCTCTTTCTTGATCTACCTTACCCAGATCTAGTCTTTCCTTTTGTGTATATCTCTAACAGGACCAATAACTTATGTGTTCATGTTCACTGCTCATCGCAAACCAAATCTCCTATCTCCTCTTTACACTATGATCTAAAGAGGAAATGTATAGTTTAGAGTTACATTCTCAAATACTGTGAACAGACCCTAGAAACTATTTTATGTTTCGTATGAATGAGTGAACATTAGCAGTTCTGATTATTTGTAAATAACCTCCATGATACAGATGCAGTTATGTGTGGTAGCAGGTTGATTCGCAGGCATTATATATACATATATATATATGTATATATATATATATATCAGATGTACTAAAGGCTAATCCACAGAAGATCCTTGCCATCTGAATATCAGTAGTTTGCTATTCTCTGCATGTTTATGAATAGCATTACATGCTCTACAGTAGCACACTTCTCTGTGATAAAAAAAAAAGGAACAAACCACTGATATGGGTAGCATCTTGATGAGTTGCGAATGCATTATGATTCCAGAATTAGGCCAGACAGAAAGAGGTGTGTGGGAGTGTGTGTGTGTATGTGTGTGTGTGCATGTGTGTGTGTATGTGTATGAGTCGCAAATGCATTATGATTACAGAATTAGACCAGACAGAAAGAAATGTGTGGGAGTGTGTGTGTGTGTATGCATGTATGTGTGTGTGTGCGTGTGTGTGTGTGTGTGTTTCTATTATATGAAACTAAATCAGTGGCTTCTTGGGAAAGACTGATTGTATTAAGACATAAAACTATGGAGGTGGTAAAAAACATGTTCACTATCTTGATTTTAATAGTAATTCTACTGGTATCTCTGCTTATCTCATCAAATGTTCCACCTGAGAGATGATAAATACATCATAAATAAAATCACAAAAAGAAATCCCTAAGTACTCTTATGAGCTATAAGTTCTGCTTCTGGGATTAGGTCTGAAGTACACAGGACCAGTAGTCCAAAATATGACTGTGAAGTCAAACTTCTGAGAATAAAATGAAGGACAAACTAGAACCCCAACTTCTCCCATCATTTCCTTGTTTTGGGTGTGTGGATGACATTCACAATATATGTATTCTTCACTATAAAGCCAAAGTTAAGGTCTAGAGACTCTACAGAAGGGTAAGGCCCCAAAATGGGGAAAGAGGCTTGGTGCCAACTTGGATCGTATCCCACACCAGCCAGGTCAGCTGGCAAGTCATGAAACAGCATCTGTCTTTTTTACTAACATCTGGCTACTGCCACACTTCTACTTTGAAGATCAGGTTAATTTTTTTTGTATTAGCCCTAACACTGCAGAAGCATATTACCAAAAAAGTTCAAAGAAACATAGCACACCTTCATTAGACTGTCAGGAAACGTGAGCATAGATGTACACACCTGAACCCATTTTCCCTTGAGGCTGCTTATATTCCTCACTGTCTCCATATCTTGCACTACTTAAAGAAATTTAGTCTATACACATTTAGAATCTTCTGAATGTGCCCATAAAGTATTTGGTAGAAAACTTAGTGTTGGAATCCAGAAAAATACACATGGACAAAGACTTGGAAGCCTCAACATTGATGAGATCGTTCTCTGTGGGAATAACAAGGAGCTCTCCGAAGAAGGACATGCACTGGAGGAAAGACCATTGACTCTTAAAGAATACCCTTGTGAGATACATAGAGACAGGAAGATAAAATTTATATCTATACTTGGGAGCTCACTAATAAGTGTGCTCTGATCTCGTGACATTTCCATAAGGTGAACAAAAACCATTTTCTACATTTAACAAACATTTGCAGTGAAGGTGAGAGCCCGTAGATTTGACTCCCCATCCCACCGCCAACTCTTAGTTCTTTTAAGATTATGGTTGGGGGTAGGCCCAATTTGGGGGGGGAGGTAAGATCAACAGCATTAGTGATACAATAGTCTCCTTTGTTTGTTCTTTGTCCTACAAAACAGTAGGTCCAGAAGTGCCTGTAATAAACCTGGGAAGAGAGCATCATTCTCGGCTTCTAACTTCTCCAAACACAAGAGCTCCAGCTCATCCTAGAATAATATGCTAACCATGGAAACTGGGAAAGTCAGGGGAGATCCTGGCCCCAAACCTCAAAGGCAGACCTTCACAAACAACAATCTGCTTTGGAATATAAACTTTTAAAGCTCCAAGAATCTGCTGTAATTATATTCTGAGCAGCAACAAAGCACAGAGTGACTCAGAATCAGCCCAGGTCTCTAGAAAAATCGATGCTACCTTTCAATGAAACAACATGACATCTATCATTTAATACCATGATATAATTAAAAAAATAAGTATTTGGTCTTACTCCTGGAATCACAGCATAGTCTAAATTATAAGAGAGGGTCATTCACAATAACTGGGTTCAAATGTAACTATGTTAATTTGGGTGACTCTTGATTGGCCTCTAAATAGCTTCAGGATGGGACTGTTGGTCAAAGGAACGAACTTATAAGTCAAAGAACTTAACCCCTGTCTTAGCCTCTGGGAATGGGGCAGCAGGAACTAGAGAAGGAGTCAACCATTAGTGGTCATTCCTACCTATAAAATGGAACCTATAAAATCCACTAACCAATGATATCATGGAAGCTTCTGGGTTGTCAAACACTTCCCCTGATGCACATAACCCATACCAGGTGGGTGGAGCATACCAACTCCACAGGTTCCTGCGGCTGGAACCCTTCCGAGTTCTCATCGCTGACCTCCACGTGTGTCTTCCTCTAGCTGTTCATTTGTAACCTCTACAGTAAATCGGTAATAGGAGAGAAAGGTGATTTCTTGGGTTTCTGAAATTATTCTAGCATGTTATTGGACCAGAAAGAGTGGGAATTGCCGTCATACAGAAGTGTAGGGGTTTGGGCTGCTTAGTATTTGTGACTGGAGCCTTAATTGAGGGCAGTCTGGGGGGTCAAACCTTTGCACCTATAGTGTTTGATACGACAGTGTTGGAGTTTAGTTGATTTCAAGGACAGGCGCTAGGTATCCAGAAAGTTGGGAGATTGAGCGTTGGTGTTGAGAGACACTTGCTGTCAGAACGTTACTAGTTAAAGTCCTTACGATTGCCACCAACCTACCAGGAAGAGGGACACAAGCTTGCCACCTCTGCGTCCCTGGATCACTCTACTTTTATGAGCAAACATCTCTTTTGACTTCTTTGAATTGTAAAATGCAAGAACTCTTTTAAGGCAGGCCTGGGAATAAAAGTGTCCATCACAAAATACATGCGGTTGGCAAAAGGAGTGGTCATTGTGATACTCCCTCTCTATCTTTCCTGGAGATGCTCTCTACCCTAACCAGATGGGCACACTGTCTCAGCTTCACCACAGGGGTGAGGGGAGGCAGCCATCATTGGACTCTTTTCTGATCCACAATTAATTTGAACCTTTGACTCACTATAGCCAACATTTAACTTACATTTTCTTTTCATCTCCATTTCCCTGGTAGCTGTAAATTCTCCCCCATATTCATTTTGCTCATTTTTTTTTTGCATGTAGATACAACAGTACCTGTGTGGCGGTCAGAGGATAACGTGCTGGAGTCTGTTCTCTGCTATCACATGGGGTCTCAGGGACCAAACTCAGGTTGTGAGGCTCAGTGGCAAACACTTTAATCCACTAAGATACTGGGCAGGGCTCTTCCCCACATCTCTTTCATTTCTGCTTTAGTTCTTTGATGTTTTATTTTGAGACAGGCTTTTGCTCTGCATCCCAGGCTGCCCTGGAACTCAGCATGTAGCCCTCATACTCACAGCAATGCTCAGACATCCTTAGTGCTGGGATTCCAGGCATGAGCCATGATGACCAGCATAACTTCAAAACCTATTCAGATCAACTTCTCTTTGGAACAAACAAGGGAGCCCTACATTCATGGCTTTTTGTACCACAGTAACCAACAGGTGTTACTGCTTCTCTTGAGGTCATGTAGATCAGAAAGCTGATTCAACGTGCAGCAAAGTGGGAAGAGAGCATAGAGTTTAGTTAAAGCACAGCTACACAAGGAACAGGGTCTCCTGAGCAAGCAGTCTCCATACAACACAGTGTGTGCAGAGCAGCCTTGAGTGTGAGGACCACTTTGCCTAAGAGGAATGAAAACACACTCATTACAATGAACTTCTTACCTTGGATTCTTCCAACATTGGCAACATCAAATTAAGTCTGGTATAATGCGAATGAGATATTTTTTAAATATCTGTGAGAGTGCATTGCAAGGCATATGGCACCATAGAAACCATGAGGGCTTCTAGCAGGAAGTCAAAGCCTTGCTTTTTCTGCTATAATTGTCCCTACTGTGTGCCAAGCACTGCATTACTTGGGGAAGGCAGTCACCCTTTTAAAATCCCATTTATCTCAATGCTGTGATGCACATATCTTTTTAAAGTAATTAAATAATTCCAATTCCTTATGAATGAAGCCTGAATGCCTAATCACAGTTGCTTATCAGCTCCTAAAACTTAAATAGCAGACACGGCCAGTCCTTATGTGGGGCCTCTATGGAAAGCAGCCCACCACATAAGGCATATTGCCAATGCGCTGAAGTGGTTTACACTGCGTTACATCCTTCTTGAACGGATACCCCAATACAGCATCAGGAAGCCGGCTGCTGACAGCAATGTATTTCAAAAGACATTTCAAGACTGAGTTCCCACTCCTCTCCCGTCTCTAGAAACTCTGTACCTTTTTTTTTTTCATTTTTATTTTTTTATTTATTTATTAAAGATTTCTGCCTCCTCCCCACCACCACCTCCCATTTCCCTCCCCCAATCAAGTCCCCCTCCCTCGTCAGCCCTAAGAGCAATCAGGGTTCCCTGCCCTGTGGGAAGTCCAAAGACCATACACCTCCATCCCGGTCTAGTAGGAGGAGCATCCAAACTGCCTAGGCTCCCACAAAGCCAGTATGTGCAGTAGGATCAAAAACCCATTGCCGTTGTTCTTGAGTTCTCAGTAGTCCTGAAACTCTGTACCTTGTATTTTAGAAGCAGGAGTAGGTAGAAGCCGAGCAAATGCGCTGGTATACACACACATTCATGCCTCCCGGATTTTTCCAAGAGCATACACACAGGGTTTTCATTCCTTACTTTTTTTTTTTAATGCTATACTCCGCTCCCCAACACGGTACAAGATTATGCTGAACAGCTGTGGTGTACTTCCCAGTGGGGTTACTGAAACGACTCTGGGTAGACACATATTCACACATGTGGAGATAGGAAAAATGGTGTAAAAGCCAGGGGACTCGCCAGAATGAAAGACGCTGGCTAAGTGCTAAACATGATTATTTCATCCGAGAGACGAAAGGGGCAGAGAGAAATAATGTCTGGTAAGGCTGAAAATGCTTCAGAAGGACTATGTTAATTGTTATCTCAAAAGTTCATCAAGAGCCTCCAAGCTCAGCAAACTTGACCAGAAATCCATTTCCCTTCTGACAACTTTGCAGCCAGGACTTGCATCCTTGCTTCTAATTACTTAATTAAAAGGGCTTCGTAATAAAATGTTGTCATTTCTCTTCCACAGACTCTAGAACGACGGAGATAATTGTCAATTGTTCTTTCATGCTCCCAAATGACAATCCCTTCCCAGTACAGTAAGCTCTATCATTCTGATCTCTACTTAGAAGAAAATACATGTGTAGCTTCTCTGAATACTGAAGAGTGATTTGTTTTGTATGCTTCCTTTCACATTAAACAGTAGGAGAAACTGAGCAGAGACCGTCACTACGCAGCTGACTCCCCTTCGGTTTGCTTGCTTTCTGTCTCCTATCTGAGAAAGCCATGTGCACAATCGTGTGTCTATCATAAGCTGTCAGAGCGTGGAAACTACATTATCAATAGAAGCAGTCGCCCTGTTCTCTGAGATAGGCTACTTGTTCCAATCACATCTGTAACGCGCGCGTTAACGTTCAACACCCAGAAAACAATTGTTGCCTGGAAAAGGGACTCTGATAACTGGATTGTGCTGCAGATTCCTCGCCGAGGACAGAGAAAAGCTGGTAATGACAGGCAGGGCGATGTTGACTTGGTCAATTACCCTCTGCTGTACTGAGGTCCGCACAAGGCATCCCACAGAAGCAGACTGCTCGGGAGTGATGGGGAAAGAGACATACTGAAGTCACCAGCATAATGGGACATAGTCTCATTTGAGCAAATTGGGATTTCAGCCTATCCTCGACCATCGCCCCTGCTTAAAACAGTGACATAAATCTTTACCGGCCATTTGGGCTCATCTCTAGGACATCGGGTTCTACTACAGATAGAGATCACTATTTCTTCCCTCTTTGCATGTGCAAAGCATTAACATGCAATTTATATAAAAATACTATTCTATAACAACAGTGATAGCATCCCCTAGAGCCCAAATGGGTTTTGCTTATCAAAGAACCCAAGTTATTTAATTAATTATATTTGATAGACGGGGTTTTCAACTTCTCTTCCAGCGATGGTACTCATGCCATAGTAGAGATATGCTATATAGAACTTACCATCTAATAACAAGTACTTTCAAAGCCCATAGAAAGCCCCTGACAGCCTCCTCCTCAGACCCAAGTGCTCTGAGTCTGAAAGTAAATGGAAGACAGTGAAAATGAAGATCAGAAAGAGCCAGAGTCTGGGTTGCTAGGAAAATCATGGAGCAGCTACACCAGCAAAGAAAAGTGCTGGTTACACCATTAAGACACATACACACATGTCTGCATGTGTTAGTGAGTGCATGTATATGTGTGTGTGCATGCCTGCGCATGTATGCCTCTGTGTATGTATGTGTGTGTGTTTGTATGTGTGTGTGCATGCACACACACATGGCATGTATGCATCAGGTATTTTCAGGTATTATGTTATTTACAAGCCAAGCATTTGCTTGTTTATAGGTACCATAATTTTTGATTATTCCTAGAAACCACAAAATGAAATCGCCGAAACAGAAACAAAATCTAAAGGTTTAAAAAAAATTAAGCTGGTGGGCTCAGGAAATAGCGGAGGAAGAGTGCTGCTTTCTGAGTCACTGATAAATCCTGAGTTCAAATCCCCAGCACCTATCTGTAAGCCAAGCAGATCTGCACATGCTCTTAGTGTCTACAATGGGGAATAGAGACAGATGGACCCCAAGCGCTCGCTGAACATCCAGGCTTGTTGAGGCAGACTGTTGCAGGTTCTGTGAGGATCTGTCTGAAAACAAGTAAGGCAGAGCACTTTAAATACTCTAGACACTAATCCTCCATCAGGTGGACAGCTCTACAGGCCTTTCCCATCACGGAGACGAGCCTTACTCAAGGAATGGTGTACTGTACTATGCCGAAACCTCAGATTCATGAGGCCCCGAATATCAATCATTTGTCTCTGTGCTTGCTGTGATGAGACATTATTCATAAAATCCCTTCCCATGCCTACAAGTTCAAGCACATCCTCAGTTTTCTATCTGATTCAAGATATCACATCTCAAGATGAGGTCCTTGATCTATTTGAATTTTGCACCAGGGGAGAGATGAAGATCTAGCTTCATTTTTCCAAATGTTAATTAATTCACTTTGACCAGCACCATTTTTTGAAGATGTTGTCATTTCTAAAATATGGAATATATATATATATTCCATATTTATATATATTATATATATTATGGATTATATATATATGCTTTTAGTTGAAAATCACGTAGCTGTAGGAATGGAGGATTATACGTGAGTCATCAATTCTATTCATTGGTCTTTGAATCTGTTCTGTCTCTATGCTAGCAGCATACTGCTTTTGTGACTATAGCTCTGTAGTATAACTTGAAGTCTGGCATGGCAATATCTCTGGCAGTATTTCATTATTTATGATTAACTTAGCTATCTTTGGTCTTATATAAAAGACCAGATAAAAGTTAAGATTGTTCTTCAATTTCTTTGAAGAATTGTATTCAAATTTCCATGACTATTGCATTGAATCTGTGTATTACTTCTGGTAGGATAGCCATTTTTACACTATAAATACTACCAATCCATGAGCACGGGATCTTCCAAACTTCAGGTGTCTTCTCAGTCTCCTTCTTCACTGTCTGTGGGTTTTCGTTGAGCAAATCTTTAACTTGGAAGTGAGGTTACTTCCAAGATTTTTAAGCTATTGTAGATGGAACTATTTCCCTGATTTCCGTTTCCATAAGACTGCCCTTTGGACACAGGAATGCTGCTGCTTTGTGTGTGTTGATTCTGTGTCCTCCTACTTTGCTCAATGTCATTGCCAACTGTAAAAGTTCCCTGGTAGAGAATTGGATTGGGTGTCTTTTACGTATGGAGTGTATCAACTGCACATAAGGATGCTTTGGTTCCTTCCTTCCTATTTGGATCCCCTTTATTCCCTTCCCTTGTTTTTTTGTCTTAACTGAGACTTCAAGCATTCCAGACTGAGTGGAGGGGAGACAATGAACATTTTTGCAATGAAACAAACAAGTCAGTTTAAAAATGGGGCATGCAACGATACAGGGGGTTCTCAAAAGACAAAATCCAACTAGCTGAGAACTACTTTTAAAGTAGTTTGACCTCCTTAGTCGAACTAAGGAAATGCAAATTAGAACTAATTTGGGATTTCAACTCACCCCAGTCAGATGGTCAAGACCAAAACCACAAATGGCAGCAGATGCTGGTGTGGGTGTGGGGAAAGGGGAGCACCTGTTCATTGCTGGTGAGATATAAACTGGTACATTCATGGTGGAAATCAGTGCGGCAGCCCCTCCATAAGCCAGAGATATATCTACCTTCTGATCCAGCTATACCATTCTTAGCCATATACCCAAAAAAATCTCTATACGCTATTGCAGAGATACTTGCTTGCTTATCCATGTTCATTGTTCTTCCATTCAAAATAAGAGACAGAAACAACCTGGATGTCCTTCAGATGATAAGTCAGCAAGGAAAATATTGTTCACAGGGGAATGTTAAACCAGCTTTAAAAAAAAAAAAAAAAAAAAAAAAACTAGTGACTATGGAGTCCTCGACTTTCGATAGGACAGCTACATCACATCCCCACCTCTCAAGGCTCAGAAATCATTGCAGAAGAGGGGGCAGAAAGACTGTTAAGAGCCAGAAGCAGTGAGTGACTGTAAGGAAACATGAAATTTTTTGGATACAACAGGGCAGTTTCACATATGAACTCATAGCACTTTGGACAACATGAACAAGGCCTGTAAAATTTAAGACTGACAAACCGCCAGCATGGAGGGGAGGAGGCAGGCATAAAAAAGTCCCACCCCTACCTGAGTAAGCTATTGGTAATTCATTGCCGGAAGATGGAGAGCTAGTTTTGTTTAAATGTGTGGCCCCTCATAGGATTAACAGGGTCCAGTGAATGGCCCCATGCCCATGGGCAGAACGGCAACAATAATTGGATTTGATGGGTTTAAGAAAAACTGAAGTAGGACACAAAGTTCAATGGGTAAAGAATGGAGAGGCAGATCTGGCAGAAGATAGCAGAGGGATAAAGAGGATCAAAAAAAAAGTGTATGAAGTTCTCAAAGACAATAAAAAAATCATAAAATAAGATTACAGAGCAATAAAGCAAAACATCCAACATCTTCTTCTGACTTCCGCATGTGGGTACATACAGCAAGCACACGAGCACACACACACACACACACACACACACACACTATACACAAAGTATTGAACTAGTACTTTTAACTCTTCTAGGAAGAGGGAAGCGAAAAGGTGCAACCTCTCTATGCACATAAGACTCAGAGGCTATGCCGCGCAGCGCGCCCCCGTGTCTGCACTCTGTGCTGGCACCCAGTTCGCGAGCTTCGGGCAAGGGGGCTGGAGGTTAAAATACACAGACATACACAGACAGAGAGACAGCGACACGGGTCATCCTTGAATTCCCCAAGAATGCCCCCTTTATTGTGTTCAGGGGCAGATTATATAGAGATAGCCACGCCCCAGCCAAACCCACCAGAAACCACTCTCCTGCCATCAGGAACTCCTGAAGGTCTCGTGCTCAGAGCAGCTGTAGGCACTCAGATCAGGGGAAAACAAGAAATTCAGGATCTGGGGTCTCACTGCTCCCAACAAGGCTTTTGCAGAAGAAATATCAGAAAGAAGAAAGATCAGGGGGTTTTCCAGGGGACTGTGTCTCCTAATAAAATCAGAAGCTATACCCATGAAGTCTCACCAACATGGCTGCCTAAACATGACCTGAACAAAACTGACATTAGCAGACATGCTAACACAGGAGTAGGGAAGCTCAGGAGGCCTCAACCTGAGACAAAAACTGCAGACCATTAAGGAATGCTGAGAACAGAAGTAGTCTTCCCCAAGGGAGGGCACGTCCATTGCTCATCTAATATCAAATGGTCAGGCCTGTATACACATACATACACTCGTATACACACATACACACATACAACGTGTGTGTGTGTGTGTATGACAACAAATTTAAGAAAAAGAGGCTATGAATTTAGAAAACAACAAGGTTAAGGGCACATGGGAGAATTTGGAGGGAGAAAAGAAGAGGGAGAAATGATGTGATTATATTATATATAATATATTATATTATAATAGCAAAAACTTAGGAAATACATTGATAGAGGTTCAAAGGAAAAAAAAATATATATATATATATATTAATTTTAAAAGATAGGACCAAATAGATCTCGAGTCCTACACTCAACTGAAGCATCCCTGAGAGGATATGAACTTTATCTTCCTTATATTTCCAGCACATGGCAATCCAGCTGACTCGTGATAGGCAGTCTCTGAGCGTTTGTTGAATGGCTACACGAACACTGTGCAATGATTCATCTCGTGTTTGTCGTAGCTTTTCCAATTCTTTGTATTAGGACGGCACACAGACCTCCCTGCAACTGTTTGATGTGGAAATAAAGCCGGAAATAAGAATGGCTTTCTATGCTGCACCATTTTGCTGCAAATGGCTCTATACTGTGGGCCCGCGACGTAAATGCTGGGCCTCCCCCACTGTCCCAAACAAAGCTAATTTTCCACCGCCTCTCTATTTTTGAAAAGCTGAATGTGTTTATATTTCTTTCTGTTGACTGTCGGTTTTGATGTTGTTGCCAGTTCCCTTCTCACACTGTCAAATTTTGTTTAATATTTCCTCATTCTTTCAACCATTTTGAGGAGGGGGATGCTAATTACCACGGGCCTAATAGTAGTTCTGAGCTGCACCAGAACACAGGGGTCTCACGAATACCTGTCAGCGCAGAAGTTTCAATTACCATAATTCCATTCCTAATTCAAATTACCATAATTGCCCTCCATCAATGCAACTTTCTTAAAGCCCAAACATCAAAGAAGCTGGCACTCACATTAGCTTAGTTGACTACTTGCAAAAATAAACAGTGTCTGTCCATTTCACAAATGGGATAAAGGTAGTCTGGGGAAAAACTCTGTATCTGTGCTCTGAGTTCATAAGAGTTATCACATTATATAATGATTATTCTGTAAGCACCTGTGCAAAGGAAAAGCTGGCCGTAGCTTCCTTCCTCTCTCTTCTATTCTGGATAAAGCCTATGATTAATTCTTCTGATTGCCTTAGCAGTTAGCACAATGAGAACATCCAATGTATGAGATCCTTACCTGATTTTACCACTGCAAATCCATCTGTCCAGATAAAACATATTTCTCTCAATCTGCAAACAACTCTGCTCTTAAATCGATCGATTCATTTGTTTTTTAATCAGCACCCAAGGTATTCCATCTCAGTACAGCATTTTCAAGCAAAGTGCATTTTTTGGTAGAGTGCCTTCCTCAGAGTCCTTCCTACTGTCATGTTACGTGTGATCTCTAGCCTTCCCACTTCCTCGGTGCTTCTTTTTCCCTTCTCTTGGTCTGTGGTACAGGCTTTTAGCCCTTCTCCTCATTTACATCCACATATAAATAGATACAGATATGGACAAACGTAGACATATTAGGAATGGAATTATGCTAATTGCAACTTCTGCGCTGACAGGTATTCGTGAGACCCCAGTGTTCTGGTGCAGTTCAAAACAGCTATTAAGCCCGTGGTAATTAGCATTTTCCCCTAAAATGGTTGAAAGAATGGTATGATATAAGACAAAATCTGACAGTATGGGAAGGGAAGCGGCAACAATACTGACAGGAAGAAACACAAACATGCATTCAGTCTTGGGCTTTTCAATAACAGAGGTGTGTGTGTGTGTGTGTGTTGGCTACGCTTATAAGAGAGAACATGCAGTTTCTGTCTTTCTCAGTTTGGCCACATTGCTTAATATTACACTTCCTAGCTCCACCTATTTTCCTGAAAATTTTGTAATTTCATTTTTCTTTACAGATGAGTAAAATTCTATTGTATGTATGTACCCCATTTTCATTATCCGTTCATCTACTCCTGGACATATAAACCAGTTCCAATTCCTTGCTGTTGTGAACAGAACAGCAATAAATATGGATGTGAAAGTATCTCCGTGGTGGGGCTTGAGGTCTTTGGGTTATCCATCCAGGAGTGATAGAGCTAGATCATGTGATAGTTTGAAGAAATCCCCTTAGTAATTTCGGATTTGACTGTGCTAGTCATCAAAAACAAATGAAAATCAATTCCATTTCTAATGACGTTTGTTTTCCTGAACAAATCATGCTTGTTTTTCTGTTACTGCCGTGGGACAAGACATCTTGCCAGAGTCAGATAAATTGAACATTAGTGCTATGCCTTCTCTGAACTACGGCTGGCATTTCACCAGGAAGCCATAATCTTACGATTTGGAATACTGGCGCTTCCTTCTACTTGAACTCTAAGACACTGCCTGAGGAGAGCAGCCAAAACAAAAAAAAGGCTGTGTTATTAGTTGAACTATTAAAGAACTTGGTTCCAGAGAGGTGAGCGGATAGTTTTTCAAAGTAACAAATCAGCAGTACAGTTTTCAATAAGTTTAAGTCAATTCATAAAATAGGTTTCAAAAAAAAATGTTTAAATAGACTTGCAACAATACATTCATTTTAGCTTCCTCAAGTAGGATCAAAGTCATTGGCACGCCTCAGCCCTGCAGAGTCTCTCTGTGGTGTGCAATACTTCAGCCAGTCCATCAAGAGCCACAGTGGCTTTGAAGGTTGAAAATTTGGCATTTTCAAATGCCACAGGCACCTTTAGGATTTAGCTCCAGGCAAAACCAATATATAAGATCGGAAACAGGGGTGGTGCAATTTGTTGCCTCTGGAGGCTTCCGCGAGAGAGTCTTCATCTAACTCCAGCTACTTTTAATCAAAAAGATCTACTCCAGTGAATGAAGACACAGTTACAGCAATACCCTGGGGCCTTTCGCAGTTTCTATATTCCCCAGTTGCGTAGCTATTTCCTCTGAACTGAAGCGCTCTCTCTTGGAAGGAGGATAAAGGTTCATAAGAGTCAGAAATTGCCTCAACCAAGACTTGGGACACCCCTCCCCAAGGTGATAAAGGCACTAATCAATTGTTGGTCGGGGGAAGATTCTCTGATCAAACTGTCAGCAGGTTGGGCAGGGTGCATTAGGGAATCCATGTTGGGATGGATTTGTTGATGGGACTCTTAACTCATAGTCACACATGTTCCTCTAAGTAAGTCCTGACCCAGGCTCCTTTATAAGGAACCCAGCCCCATAAGTTCCTTGGCTCATCAACCTAGACTTGGCTGGAACCATTTCTTGGTCTGTTGTCAGTGCCCTGGTTGGGTTAACTAAACAATTACTCACATCTCCCTGGGAAATCCTGCAAAACCCAAGCACTTTAGTATATATTTAGATTGTTGACTTTCGCTTCTCAAATAGTAATTTAACTCCACAGGCACAAGAGATTCCATGACTAAAACAGACTTTTATCAGCAATAAGTTAGGTACAGATAATTGCAAATTATCTTACCAGTTTAAGATCAGTTTCAGTTACACAGGAAATCCCTATCTAAAAACAGTAAGTTAAAACATAGTCTAGGTGTCTCGGTTAGGGTTTCTACTGCTGTGAAGAGACACCATGACCATGGCAACTCTTAGAAAGGAAAACCTTTGGTTTAGCCCATTATCGTCATGGCAAGAAACATGGAGGCAGACATGGTGATGAGAGATAGCTGAGAGCTCTATGTCTCCATCTGCAGGCAGCAAGAGACAGTGTGCCATGTTGAGCATAACTGGAGCACAGAGTCCAAACTCCATCTTTACAGTCACGCACCTCCTCCAACAAGGTCACATCTCATAATAGTGCCACTCCCTATAGGTAAAGCATGCAAACACTTGAGTCTATGGGGCCATACCTATACCACACACCACATTAGGGTTCAACACAGCTCATGGACATGTTCTGGAAAAGTATACTGCTAGACTACCAAATGGCAGATGACTCCAAATTTTACTCTTGCTTTTCGTTTAAGGTTCATGTGTTTTCATGGATGCCTTTTACTAGTGGCAGAATAAAACTAGAATAGAGATGCCATGACTCTATTAAACTTAGGATGTATATGGGACCTCTATAGATGTAAAAGTAGTTTCAGGGTCTGATGTAATTCTGTGAAGTCTCAGAGTGGATGTTTTCCTAATCAGATATTCGAAAGGTCAGGTCACAGTTTGAGTCACAAATTTCAGATCTATCATGCGTTGGGGAAAATAACACCCTATGGGCTGTTGATGAGATAACACCATAGTATACAGGAAATACTTTTCTTTCTGTTTCACTGAGATGCCCAGGACAACCTAAGTTAATATACTAAAAATGGAAGATGCTCAATGGCTGTCTGCTAAACTCATTAATTAATGGAAGGAATACATAAGTTATTGGCACATTTATAATATAAAAATGTCTAGTGTATTGAATCTTCTGCTTATGCCAGTAAGAATGTGATGTATAAGCCAGACTTGGGAGTACTTGTCTATAATGTCAGCATGTAGTATGCTGAAAGAGGATTGTCAGGTCCAAGCCAGACTAGGCTACACAGTGAAACCCTACCTAAAACAAAAGGAGGGTTAATAGAGTCAGGTTTCAAACAAACAAAGATCACTGAAGATCAACAATATAGACATTTACTTTAAAATTTCCAAACTAAAATACATCTAAAAATGTTTTGATCATATGTATAGACATCTAGACTGGTTCTGATATTTTGCTACTGTGACTAGAACAGCAATAAATATGAAATTGTAGGGAAGTGTGAAGTACTTTGGACATAGATGACTCTACAGAAGTTCTAATACATGTTATATAATATATATTATATATGCAATAAATTTATTCATTTATATAATTTCATTTTTGTCTCCCCCAATATACATTTCTCTTCTCTATATATATATTTTTTTTTCTTTTGGCTCTCCTTTATTCCTTCTAGTTTATTCTTTTATTTACCTCTTTCTTTTTTATTTACCTCTTTCTTTAACTAAAATTAATTTAGAACAAGAACATTTTAGTGTTTTTCACACATAGCTTAAAAAGTCTTAAGACTGCCATGATTAATTTTTTTAAGTAGGCAATTTTAACATTTTAAATGATGCTTCCTTAGGAAAATACCTGACCATAATTAGCTTCACTCTGTGGAAATCAGAAGCCATTTGCTTCAACTTCTCAAATTAAAAATAAAACTTCTGATTTGAAAGGCAAATAGCACCGTTCTACCTCTCACGGTGCCTCTCTCTGTGCCTCTCTCTGTCCATCTCTGTCTCCCTCTCTCTGTCTCCCTCTCAGTCTGTCACTCTGGCTCTCTCTCTCTCTCTCTCTCTCTCTCTCTCTCTCTCTCTCTCTAACACTTTCTCTCTCCCTCTCTCCTGTTCCTCTCAGCCCTCCCAACCACCTCTTCCCAAGAAATGGTTCTTCTATACTCTTCCCATTATGATGGTAGATGCCCCAGCAACATACTAATGATCAAGCAATGAATCAGAAACATCAACCAGACTCAGGAACGAACTCTAGCCTAAGTCCAGACACTTTCCAGCCAAATAAGAAATGTAAATCTCAATGTGTTCAAAAATAAAATATGGATAAAAATAAATAAATAACTGCTTAATTTGACTCACAGGTTTGTTATGAAACTCAAATAATTTACTATAAATGAAAGTATTTGCAGCACATAGAGCTTATATAAACTTAAACTTGAAAACTAAACCTAAAAATCAAGACCCATCATCTTTATTCATTATCAGAACAATAGAAAGTATAGGCTATGGAGTCAGATTGCTGCCTGTCACCTGCGTGACCTTGACCATGTAAGCTCAGGCTTCAGTTTTCTTCTCTCTGAAACAAGAATAGGGGCTGGGAAGGTGGCTAAGAGCATAGGCTCCCATGTTGTAACTGCATGGGGTCCGAGTTCTGCTCCCCAATCCCCACCTAAAAACCTGGATACGGTCATGGTCACAAGTTTCTAGCTCTGAAGCAGGACAGGGAGGGGAAGGGGTGTATACAGGAAGATCCCTAAGTCTTATTGGCTTCCAGTCTAGCCGAAAAATGGTGAGTTTCAGATTCATTATTAGACTCTGCTTCAAAACAGTAAGGTGGAGGATAACAGAAGATAGACAACACTCTCTTCTGGCCTCTGCTTACACAAGGACACAGACATCTGCCCTTTCTTCTGATAAATGTCTCCTTAAGTCTATGTGGTTCTGAAACCTGAAACTCACTTCCTTCGTGTGATTCTTGAGTCCAGGTATTATTTCTTTCAAGTATAGTCATATCTCAGTATCAACCATGGCTTTGTTCCAATGCTGTTCAGTGACACCAAACTCTAGAGATGCTCAAGTTCCTCATATAAAGTGGCCTGGAGTTGTATGTAACCTTCACAAATCCTCCCAAACACATTAGCTCATATCCACCTTAGATATAATACTTAATAGAGCAGAAATCAGACATTCTGTACTATATTTAAGAAAATAATGAAAGAAAAATTCTGTGTGTGTTTAACACAGCAGCTGCAGTAGGAGAAAGTTGCTTGTTGGTTCCCGCTGCCCAGAATCAAAACAATCACATAGAAACTATATTATATAAAACACTGCTTGGCCTATTAGGTCTAACTTCTTATTGGCTAATTCTTACATCTTAATTTAACCTATTTCTAGTAATTTGTGTATCACCATGTGGCTGTGTCTTACCGGCTAAAGTTCCGAATGGCTCCAGTGGGGCTACATGACTTCACTCTGACTCCTCCCTCTTTTCTCCCAGCATTTAGTTTAGTTTTCCCCACCTAGCTCTGTTGCCCTATAGCACTGCAGTTCCTTTATTAACCAATGATATTCACAGCATACAGAGGAGAATCCCACATCACTTCCCCTTTTCTGTTTAAATAAAAAAGTGTTTTAATTTTAACATAGTAAAATTACACCTACAAAACAGGTATCAAGCAAGAATTACAGTTATAATATTTACTTTACAAAATCTACTTTATCTTTTATCATGACTAAGAAAAACTATAACTATAAATTCTTCAACTCCATCAAAGTATTCAGAAGGTTATAATATTACCTAAGTAAACAGAAAGTGCATTGCAAGCAACTTCCAAAACTCTAGAATTGACAGAGACATCTTGCCACCTAGACAGTCACCCAAGGCTCTTCTATTCGATTGGGGCATCTGATCTTCAGCCTACAGGCCCATAGTATTCAGCAAACTTTTCCATGAAGCAGGAAATTTCAAAGACAGTTCTACCTATATTAGCATTTTGTCAGTCACTTTTTTCTGTGTTTTGCAAAATGTCTAGCAGACTCTTTCTTGAAGCAGGAACCCTGAAGGATTGCCTCACCTTTAGGCAAGCTCAGTAGTCATTTCTCTGTGGATCCTGTTTGTCCAGTTCATCAAGCAGTTCAGATGAGAGAAGTTTCTTGCCCAAATGGCTAATAGACTCCATGAGGAGCCTCTTCAGTACCCATCTTCCTTTTGAAGTAGCTTGGTACTGCCAGGAGCAGATGTGTCTCACTGTCATGAAAAGTCCTAAATTCTTAAACATTTTAAATGACATATTCTGTAGTCTTTGAAAGTTTTGAAGAATACTTATCTATCTGAAATACATCTCTGTACATCTAGAAAACCTAACTAACATGACTGTAAGCTTCACCATTGTAGATGACTCCCTATTAACCTATATTTCTTAATCATACATTACATTTTAAATGAGCTGTACAAACACAATACCTTAATAACAAAAATGACCTAAATGTGTATCAATAAACCAAGATCCATACCAATGCAAATCTCTATAGCACATCCCCTTTAAATGAAAAAATGACAATACAATATGTATAAACAATATTTGGGAATATGGGCATAGTTATTCTCCAAACTGTTTCCTGCTGCTTATTGGGTGAAGTAATTTTGAGAGGTTTTCAAGGCAACCTTTCAGGGGGTATTGATCCATCAAACCACATTAGTCTGGGAGGGTTCCATAGGTACTCAATCTCTGTGGAAACAATAAAACTTCTTTTCCAAAGCAACATATCCTTAGACTCAGATTCTGAAATAAAGATAATTTTAAAATATATATGTTGGTTACTTAGCTCCTTTGCAGTCAAAAAATTTAAAGACAACACAATATTATATATAATCCAGACTCTCTGTGTATTTTCCATCTTTATGTGGCTTATTATTATTTATTTCTTTAATCTATAACTGTCTGTACTCTCACTCTCTTTAAAGACTTTGTTTTTTTAACCATTTACTTCTTTTCCAACTCTCTATACTCTTCTCTCTCCCAAGACTACATACATTTATCCAACACTGTGACCCATTTAGAGGTCATTTATGTCTAAATCTGTTCCGCTGAAGAACTTTTAAAGTGATAAGCATCTTGGTTACAGCAGCTCTGGATGCTGGCTTCACCTTCCTCCACTTTTAAAATGGTGGAGATATCATTACTGCCAGCTCTGGGACCGCCAGGTAAGGAGCTGCACTCAGCACTTTAACTCTGAGAATGAGCATGCAGCACATAAACCCTTTTTTATCTGAGTAATAGCTAAATATGCCCTGCAGAGCATTGCATGGCCTGGAAATATCTCTGTGTATGGTGGCAGGAACCTGCCAAGCTCTCCTGCCTATGTGCTCCTAGCAGTCCTGATCTCGCTGCCTGCCCAGTTGAGGAGTACTGATCTATGGGCATGGTCTCAGCTAATTTCTCAAGAGGGCATACAAGCACCCTGGCCCACAAACCCCATTCAAGTGCTCCAGAGCCAGACCTCCAAAAAGAGTCAGAGTTTGAGCTGGCAGCAAGACCCAGAAACCCAGCATTTTAAAACCGCCACTTTTTTTTCCTGCTACCGCTGAATCAGGAAAACTTAAATGAGCCACAGCGTGCTGCCAGCAAGCAAAGCCCATTAGGGAAAATAAATGCAGCTAAACTTTGTTTTTTAGTGTCTAGAATTCCTTTTCAAGCCTTCTTCGGTTTTACAGAGATATAGTTCACCACATTGGCATGCTAATTTGTAGTAGGAGAGAGCTGCTTGTTGGTTCCCGCTGCCCAGAACCCAAATAATCACACAGAAACTATATTACTTAAAACACTGCTTGGCTCACAATAACTTCTTATTGGCGGGCTCTTATATCTTAATTTAACCCATTTCTAGTAATCTGTGTGCCACCACGAGGCTGTGGCTTACTGGCTAAAGTTACGTCTGGCTCCAGCAGGGCTCCATGGCTTCTCTCTGACTCCACCCTTCTTTCTCCCAGCATTCAGTTTAGCTTTCCCCCACCTAGCTCTGTTCCCCTATAGCTCTGATAAAGGCCCAAAGCTGTTCCTTTACTAACCAATGATATTCACAGCATACAGGGGAAATCCCACATCAAGCAGCCTTTTTTTTCCAAATAGCGTTTTATTCACAGCTGGTCACTTTGCAGATGCAGAGGACCCCTCGACTGCAAAGTTGAGTGGAAAGGATGGTCTCTCTGCTCTCTATCAGAGATGCTTCTGTTAGCTGCATCCCTGAAGAGGCCAATATCCACAGCCCAACTCCACACAGTTAGAATGGTATGGTAGCCTGAAGGAAGCATAGGGAAGATACAGAGGCCAGGTCAAAAGGTCCCTGAAGCTAGGTCTACATGCCCTTCCATCTCTTTGGCTATGGGGATGTACTGACATATGCCAGGGAAGTCCTTCCTTCTGCCTTTGGCTAGTTTAACTGTTCACAGTCTGGCATGGATACTGACAAATACATCCTTTCCCTATTGACAGGCCTCTGTCCCGAAGCCAGGCTATTTTCGGCTTTAATTATATGACTTGTCCTTGCTCATTATCCATAGAACCATTGAAGAGCGACTAAAGTAAGTGATTCATTGCTGACACATGGCATTTCTTGAGCAGCCATTAATTAGCAAACTAGCACTTGAACATAAATTGTTAAGAAGTGTCAGCAAATAAAACTTTAATCAGAATTTTTTTTCTCTCTCCCTTCTTGTGTATGCACCTTGCTGAATCGCACGAGGCAATTTCCAACTTTAATTTGGAGCTTATCAGGAAAACAGAGTATTACATTAATCTTTAAGAACTGAGCCTGAGTGTGCTTCGGCCGCTCTCCCTTCCCTCCTCCAGAAACAAGAGATGACCTGAGTCAAGCACATTTGTCTTCTCCAGTCTCCAAGTCTGCAATCCTCGAATACAAGAACCACTTAGGACAGCGTGGCTCGTGTTTAAAGGAAGTCGGGACACAGGGGCTAAGGACCTGCAATGTGTCATGCCTGCTGCAGAGCAAGGAAACAGAAATGAAACAATCCATGCCTGAGTGGACCATGGGCTATGTCTTCCTCACATCCATGTGTTTTGAATCTCACCAGTTTGTTGTGTTCCAACTGCTACCTGCGACATCTGCATCTCTGAGCTCGAGGAGCTATACAAACTGGCTTGACCAGAGCATACCTGTCAGAAAGTGCCAGAGAATCACAACTCCCTGTGCTTACACAGTCTCCCATAGCCCTCAAACAGTGACTACTAGAGCAGGATTTATAAAGACTCCCCCGGATCCTTTGAAGTTGAGGGTGTGTATGGCCATGCCCTACTTTTTGTGTGGATGCTAGAGATCTGAAGTCACATCCTTGTGTTTATGCAGTGAGCATTCTTACCGATTGGGCCGTCTCCTCAGTACAAGGCCTTCTTAATGATGCCCCCTAAAGATAGTATTCTTTTAAGTAACAGGCTTCATGAATTTTTTAAAATAATATTTAACAATAATTCTATTATACTACTTCTTTAACATGAAATTTTATAAAACCAAAAACTATATTAGATGCAAGTAAAGAGGCATAAGATCTATGAACAAATGCCTAAATCTCTACCTTCTTCACCCTTCAAGTCAGGTGACACATTCCCAATACCTCACTGAGTTCATCCGGGTCCTGAAAGTATCTCAGGGTCAGGCTCTTCAAAAAGCTGACTCTGAAACAAAATTCTGTGTGCGGGTGACTCTTCCGGGATATAGAAGAAAGAAGAGCTGGCTAGAGAAAATAAGTCATACTGCAAAACAGGTCAGCATCAGGGAGACCTGATTCAAGAAGGGATTGTCACGGTTGCTCTGTGTTGTCCCAAAAAGGGAAGCTTGCAACAGGCATTGGCAATGACTGGTCATGCAGTAGTCTGGGGTACATGGCTTATTCTCTGTTGCTGAGGCAATATTCTCAATCGGTCCATTGAGAGCATCCCACCAAGTGGCCCTTTCATGAAACAGAGCCTGGATTTGTAAGTATGCATCATTTGTAGGTTTAATTGCTCTACCTATGTTGATCTTCATGGGACCATCTTTTTTTTAACTTATTGTTTAGAGGGCTCATTTGGTAAAGTGATTGGCATACAAGCTCAAGGACCTATGTTCAATTCCCATAACTCATATAAAAGAACCAGGGTGGTGAGGTATTCTTGTAATATTAGGAAGTAGAGGCAGTAGATTGCCTGCCATCTAGCCTAGCCCACTCAGCAACCTCCAGGCCAATGAGAGGCCTTGCCTCAAAAAAACAAAGAAGATGGTTGCAGAGAAATGACATCTGACATGGACCTCTGACCTCCACATGCATACACGCACATACATAAATGCATGTGAACCACACATACACACTCAAGTTCTAGGCTGGACAAGCACATGGTATTAATAACTTCCTTTCCCCTCCCCTTAAATTCCCAAGGGTTTGGCCAGTATGCCCAATATCCAAATATATGCATATTCTAATTATTATCAATTAAAGTGCAGGGCTGGAATTTAATGGCATAAGTAATCAAATTTCAGATTGAGGGTATGGTGAGGCTGAGACAGAATTATATAGTGGCCTCACAGAGTAAGATCTAACAAACAGGACAAGGTTTTCTGGATAGATGCTAGTGGGCTGCCCAGTTGATGTACCAATTTGCAGTCATTCTACTATATCCTGGCAAACCAAATCCCCCTTTCATTTTTGGAGAAATTTCTGGATGACTGAACTAATGCAACTCTAAAAAGTGCTCCTTTGAAGTCATACATATTTAAATATGTCACCCTGCCCCCTCCCGTTGCCCTGCTGGGAGCCCTGCTATTGTCTGAAAGGGAGGTTGAAAAAGTAGGAAGGCATTCAGACTGCCAGGGACTTGGGGTGCGGGCTGAGCAACTCCAGAAACTAAAGGTACACCTAAGGGCTGTGAAAAGCGTATCTTGAACCAGATCTGCCCTCCCAATTATCTCCATTATGCATGATTACTGCTTTACAAAGATTTCCTCTGTTCCATCCCAGAGGCCTTTGCTTTAAAGACAAGCATAGAAGAAGAGACGAAAAGAAAGAATTCGTGCCTTCAACGGCACACTTTGAAACTTAAAATGATCTAAACAAAATAAGCTGTCGTTATAACTAATTATATTTTTGGTTTGGATGTGAACTTTGCCTCTAATCCAAAGTGAAAAATTACATATGCATTCATCATTTTCTAGAGTACACACCCCACGCCATTTCAAATTCTACATTTTTCTCAGCCCATTCTCTCTTTGTCGAAACAGTCAGACAAAACAAACATATAGATAATAGCACAATAACAAAAGGACATGAATAATGGGAATGTCTCCGCAGTCAGTGTTTTTGCTTCTACTAAGGATTACACTATGATAAATATTATTACCCTCAAGATCAATGAAATGAAGAATCTGCCAAATCTAACTCAATGCCAGAAAAATCTATATTGTATTTACAGATTTCAGGTGGAGAGATTCAGCATTCATAGCATGAAGCATCTGTATTCTTTTTTTTCTCTCCATTCTCCCCTCAATTTCCTCGCAGAACCAAAACTATTTACAAGACTCATTGGCAGAAAGCTCCTTATTCTTGGAGCTGATACTGTAATCACTAAACAAAGCACTCCAAGGACTGGGCATCAGCCATCCTTAAAACCAAAGCTTAGAACAGATATGCCTCCTGAACACTTCACTCTGCTCTTGCTACTATTCCTGAAAGAGTTAATTTGTTGTTGAAATATATTCAGTCCTTCCACAGTGTGAGCAGGAAAACTGAGTGGATCAAATGGATTTGTAAACATTTACTGGCTGTTTTGGTAAAACCACGCCGTAGAATCATAAGAGTATGAACGCTTGCCTTCATTAGCCATGCAAAATTCCCCAGGTCAGTATTTACATTTCAGAAGCTTATTAAGCTTCTGGATTCAGTGATTCAATCAGCTTCACAGAATCCACTTTGGTATAACTATGCTGACACAGAAATGATGGAGGGCAAATAGGTTCAATTTAGTCTGCCTGCAGTGGCCCTGGTACAGCACTTTACCCTTCATTTACTTCTGAATTTGGATACCTCACATGCAGCCAGAAGACCCAGAATGTATTTAACAGCCAAAACGAATCAAGGCTATTTAGAGGAAAGTATGAGAAATCTTGTTAAGAGATGAGCTGCTACCAGCTTCCAGACTGAAGTAACCTTACCAACATGTGAGGGGTCAACGGCACAGCCAGTGATTGAATAAACGGAAATACAACTTATACTTGGGCAGATTGACTGGATCCCAATTGTAATATGTCTTGGAGAATGAAGCAGAACTAAGAGAAGTCTTTTCCATTTCAAGAAGCCTGATACCCAAAGGAGGCCATGATTTTCAGAAATCTTTTATGCATCTTCTCTCTTAAAGAAAATAGAAGAAATGTCCAGAGGAGTAGAAAACTTTGAAAATAACACACAGATTAGCTGGTTGAACACAATGGGAGCTCCTTTGGTGCTATACCATCTGATTTCATCTTGGACATCTTAGAGTAAACAAAAGCTTGGGTCAGACCACAAGTCCTTGGCTTTCTATTTGTTATTCGGAGTCCCAGAGTTTAATTAGGACAGCTCATTCATCTTGCTGGTTTGCCGAGGAGTATGAAGAATAACAAGAATAGCAGAGATTGGGTAAAGAGCATGTGTAGTATTAAATAACATCTGAGGGGCTACTGTTTGGTAAGAATATTGTCTGCCCACTTAATCTGCACAAAAACAAAACTGAGCAAGGTATTATTATCATCCTTGTTTTCCAGTTGCGGGAACTGAGACACCAAGAGGCTAACAAACCTGCCTAGGGCTTTCGAGTCTCAGTGACAGAAGGAGATGCTAACTTCCAAGTCTAATTCTAAAGACTGATTTCTTAATCATTTTGCAAATGAAGATGTGCTCACTGATGTATCTGATTACTCTTCACATCTCCCTTATCTGTGAAAATCTCCCGATGCCAAACGCTTTCCCCAGGATTTCTAAAGCAATGAACCCTTTTAGAACACAACTAGTTAAAGGGTGGTCACTGGTGCTAAAATAAACACTAATAAGAACGTTAAGATGATAGCTACAGGATGTTTTTCAGAAAGAGAGTCTTGGACTGCCTCCTGAGTTTAAACTCTGCATTTCCATATTTTCTTAGACAATCTTAAAAGATGATCTTATTTTTCCACTGGAACTTTAGTTTGGTTAGATTTGAGTCTACATAAATACTCACATAAGAAAGCAAGCTGCAGGGAACCCTGACTGCTCTTCGGACTGGAGAGGGAGGGGGAAAGGAGTGGGGGGAGGAGGAGAGGAGTAGGAGGAGGGGGAAGGAAATGGGTGACTGGGAGGAGGCGGAAATTATTTTTTCAATAAAAAATAAAAAAAAAGAAAGAAAGCTTTTTTCCAATTATATTAATATTGTCACATACTGATAAGAGTCTAAATATGCTTGAAATTAAGGCTTTTCTGGGTAGACAGCTGATATGCAAGAAAGAGAAATGATTAGATGAATTGGCAAGTCATATATTTAAAGGAAAATGATTTAAGCTCCTCATAATCAATTACTGCTTGCCAGTTACTATGTCTCAATCCAACAGCAAAACCTGAGTCTTCCTAACTAAAGAGTCTCACTGTGAGGTGCTACCTGTGACCCTTACTATGTAACATGCTTATTATTATTATTATTAAAAGTTAATTATTTTATGACAATCACTCTTTATTTTTATTGTTACATGGACTGGGTTTAGCATACTCTTTCAGGGAAACCTAGTCATCTACAAGACAACCAGCAGGACTAAAAGAACCAAGATGCCCCACACACAAGTCTGACAGTTGACTCTAGTAATTAATAAAACATCTTAGTCAGCATCCTTGTGGCCTTTCATCCTCTAACATTAACCCGTTTCTATACAAAAGGGTTTAAGTAAAATACAACAGGAGAGAGTAATTGTCTAAAGGGCTCATACAGCATGGCCTTTGTCATAGTCTATTAACCAAAGTCAAAAAAGACTAATCCAAATTCAAAGATACAAACTCTCTTGACTCCTAATTCAGAGGATACAAATAATGTGGGAATGAATACCTTGAGAAAATAAGACAGTGGACTTAACAGAACAATGGCTATAACATTTCAGAGGAAGAATCAAAGCAGTTGTGCTCATGTGTGTTTGCTTGTTTGACTTTTCTATAACTTGAGTCGCAAAGCTACCTGACCCTACAGTGAATACAGACAGAAGTTCTGATCTCATAATTTGATGAAGACACATAAGGGTTCTGTTAGGAATAACCATGAAGAAAATTGTATGAGAAACTATAGGGTATTATTTTCATTTCTTCTTTGAAAATCTCATACACATCCACAATAAAATATGGTCTTATCTATGCCTATTTCACACCCTCAACCACTTCTGTATCTCCCCAAAACATCCCAACATGATCATAGGTATAGGGACATCCTCTGGTGCACAGGAAAATTCCAGAAGCTGTACCCACAAAGAAAAACGATTGTTCATTCCCACAGATACTAGAAACTGCCAATAGTTCCTCAATCAGGGAAGTGACCTGGAGACCACCTCCCCATCTATGCCAGAATTTTGGTTGGTTTGATCTTATACAGATCTTATAAAGTAACCATAGCTGCTGTGAATTTATAAACACAATAGCCATATCATGTCCAAAGACATTTCAGCACTCCTCCCAAGACTCTGGTTTTTTGTTTCTGCCCCCTCTTTTATGCTACTTGCTGAGCCTTGGAAGCATCAGAGGCTGAGGAATTGATAAAGATGCCAGCTTAAGGCCAAGTAGTTACAGTCACTTACTCTCGGCACTTTGACCAGTTTTGAGTCGCTGCTTTGACTACTGTCTTCTGAAAACAGTCCTACTCAGCTTTGATGCTGGTAAACCACATCAATAATCAGCATGGCATGATAACCCCAAGAGTATAGCAGGGGCACACTTACCTTGGTGGTAACCAACAACTCTCTAACTGATCCATTCAACCAGAATGGAACTATGCCTGGCATTGAAAAATGTAGCCAACTGTTTAGTGCTAGAGAAGTCATTATTGGAAAAGAACACACAACAACTACTTTACTAATCCAGCATAATCTCTAATAAAAATCTAAACATTTGTTATTGTACCCTCAGGTGCATATAGTCACCTCTCATCCAAAAAACTTCTCTCTTCTCTTTGCAACAGACAGAGACCATTAAAAAAAACTGATCAAAATGCAGAGTGGTGGAATCCAGTCCCAGAGGGTACATCTACAAAATACCCCTGTACGTAATGTTCAGAAAACCTTGTGGAAAGAAGAGAAGGCAGACGGCAAGAGGCAGAGAATCAGGAGGATTGGCTATAAAATTTTGTCTGCTGGCAATATCAGAAGCTACACCCATGAAGTCTCACCAACATGACTGCCTAACGTGAGCTGACCAAGGACAACAACAGACATACTATAGAGAACAGGGGAAAGCCATGAGGCTTCATCCCTATGTAGGAGAAATACTGTTCCCAGCAAAGAGTACACCAATTGGTTCCCCAATACCAAATGGCCAGTCCTGAAAACATGCTTACAAATTAGCATTATACAGACAGAGAAGGTTATAATTAGAAACAAACATACATATGATATGCATATAATAACATTTCATGAAAAAAGAGGCCTTGGATTAGAAAGAAAGGGAGAAAAGGTATATGAGAAGGTTTAAAGGAAGAAAAGGTAAGAGAGAAATGTTGTAATTTTGTTAGAATCTCAGAAAAGAAGTTTCTCTGACCAAAGTTGAGAGTAGCCCAAGTCTATGGGTATAAACATAAATGTTTAGAAGGAAATTTGGCAACATGATCATTTTACAATGCCAGCCATGAAATTTGCTCCTGAAGAATAAGCAATCAGAAAGCAGTTGGTGCCCTCGTGACCGTCATTCAACTCTTGTACAATTAAGCGCATCTTGCCGGGCAAGCAGGTCCTGAGCATGCAGGGTCCAGCACTGGATAAGGCCATTGAGTTTTTCTCTTTGTACAGCATCTGCTGGCACCATGAAAGCCAGGAAGGCATGGTTTTAAAGTTTGCTTTTAGAACCAAAATAAAAAGGGAAAAAAATCTTTGTATTTACAGAACATTAAAGAGATAGATAATGATGCATGATTATCCAAAGCATCAGAGAAAATACACTTTGGGTACAGATATTTATGGTCCAGAATGCTGAGTGAATGAAATGAATATCTCCCCTCAATGTATTCATTTAGATCTCTGGGAAAGTAGAAGGAATGGGGGGCTTACACTGGATATGAGAATAGAGGGAGAAAGAGAGAGACAAAGAGGGAAGACAGAGAAAGAGAAAGATGTTAAGGCATTGGTTCACAAGACAGAGGTGATAGGCAAGTCCAGCATCTGCAGATTGGCCATCACACTGACACCAGGAAAGCTTCCAGGCTGCACTCCAAGTCCAGAGTCCCTCGGCAAAATTTTCTCTAGCTCTGGAAGGGTCGACCTGGTTTATTCAGCCTTTCAGTTGATTAGATGAGGCCTACACACTTTGTTCAAGGCAATTTGCTTTGTACAAAGACTCCTAGTTTAAATGATAATTTCCTACTGAAACACCTTCACAGAAACATTCGGAACAGTGTTTGACTACACATGTGGGCCTGCGACCTAGTCAAATTGACATGAGAACAAGACCATTGCATTTAATATTGGAACAGCAAGTCTTAGTGATATCATCAGCTTTCTTTCTGGCTTACAACTTCTTTATGCCCAGGGAAATACCTACCAGCATGTTATCATTGACTTCTGGGTCCGAGAAACATGAAAACCACAGCTGAATGTGGATAGACAGAACACTGTCACAGGGTTGAGAAGACCTGGACTCTAATGGCAGGTCTGGATGCCCATGTAGATCTTATTTCACTGAGGTGCACTTCCGTTTCCTAAACTCTAAAGGTTTGCATATAAAATGAAGCACCTCCAAGCTATCCTCTAACTTCCACAATAATCTTGTCTCTCATCCAAAGCCAGCAACCTCCCTTTTTCCAAGGACCTCTATTCCAGTCCATATTTATACTCATTTCAAACATCAAGTTGGAGAGACCGGACAATGGCTCAGTAGTTGAAAGCACTGGTTTCTCAAATATCAAATTGGGTGCTGGGTATTGGATGAGAGAGATTATATTTTTATGGAATATTTTTGGGCTTTATCATCATTTATGAAAAATATAAAAATATTTAAATTATACACATTAATATATGATCATAATTTTGAAAATACAGTTAAATTACTAAAAATAAAATGCCCTGGTTTGTTATCAATACAGTTAGGATTAAAGTAATATTTTGCTTGTTTTAAAATATTTTCTCATAGACTTTCAATATATAGACTTATTCTTGACAAATTTTTATTTTTCTTCTTTGTTTTAAAAAATGTTTAATTTTTTTAAGTATTGAGCCCAGTATGTTTAAGTGTATTTCTGGTCTCCCCAGTTCAACCCTGATCCTCCATATCCACCCAACTTTAGTCCCTTTCCTTTCTCCTAAACCTACCGAGTTCAGATTGTGTTGACCAACTCGTCCTGGGGCTGAAGTCCTACCCTAGAGTATGGTTGATAAACAGGTGTCACACTATAGCACTAATCAGATGGTAATTCCTCAGCCAGGGGTGGGATTTTATGCTGACATCTTGTCCAGATAGAGCTTTTGCATTCTGACAAAATCACTCTGACGTCATTCATCTTCCCTGCAGTGTCCAGAAAACAATTCCCTTGAAGTCATTCACTTCTGGCTTTTATAACATTTCTGCTCCCTTTTCTCCAGAAATCTCTGAGCATTGAGGGGAGGGGTGGGATACAGACATCCCATTTAGGCAATGGCGGCACATGCCTTTAATCCTAGTACTTGGGAGGCAGAGGCAGTAGATCTCTGTGGGTTTGAGGCCAGCCTGGTCTACAGAGTGAGTTCCAGGACAGGCTCCAAAGTTACAAAGAAACCCTCCCTCAAACAGACAACAACAAAATGCAGGCTGAAGGAAACCCTTGCTTATGGGCTGTCTTATACTATCTTTATCTCTTTCTTATTCCTTCTCTATTTTAAGATGTTAGATTATTTCACTGAGTAAAAAGAAATTCTAACATCTACCTCCCTTAAAATGGATATTACAACCAGAAAGAAACTCTTTTGATTACCTCTAATAGTGCTAATTTATGTCTACTGTTATAAACGTCATTTGGTGCCACAGCTGATAAAGATAGTGGATGAGAAATAGGTTTTTATTTTTAAAGATTTGTATTTACCACAAAAATATATATTTACAATATCCTTTAGCTTTTCTTCTAGTGATAGGCAACTATTACATTGAGCATCATTTTCACTCTTGGTCCATTCATTGAAGTTAAAACAAGACTCCGCTGGACAGTATATGAGTCATAAAAAGACTCTAAATCAACTCTGCTCCTTTAATCTCTCAAATGGTTTCATTAAACATATTTCAAGTCTCTGGGTCTCTCTGAGAGCTAAAGAAATGATACTTTGTATGTCTCAGGACTTCTGCCTGAAGGATGCTGCAGTTACTTGGAAGTCAACAAAAATGCAGGATGGCCAGAGAGGAAAAGAATAATTGCATTGATCCTAATTATTGTTTATAGATCCTAATTATATTGTTTGAATTTCTCCATCTGCCTGCATTACAAATCTGAGTTTTTCTATGCTTTCTAGTTATGGAAGTAAATACTTTTTTATTTTTTAAATTTATATGGATAAAGTTTACTTATATAAACTTTGACCAAGACTTGATATTTTTATATAATGCAAAATTTTTCTTTAAAATTTTATAAAACTGGGCTGAAGAGATGGCTCAGAGGTTAAGAGCATTGTCTGCTCTTCCAAAGGTCCTGAGTTCATTTCCCAGCAACCACATGGTGGCTCACAACCATCTGTAATGGGGTCTGGTGCCCTCTTCTGGCCTTCAGGCATACACATAGACAGAATATTGTATACATAATAAATAAATAAATATTAAAAAAAATTTATAAAACTAATTCAGATGTTATAAGCCATTGGGTAATCATAATGGAAACTAAATTTTCCATTTCCATTTTCACAAGGGAAAGACATTACTCATTCAGCTAGATAGGCTCTTGCCTATTTGGGAAAATGTTTATTTCTGTTTGCTTTAAAGTCATACTTTAGCTATTCTAAAATCAGATATTCTTGTGTATAACCTAAATCACATACCTACTCTCATGTACCCAAAAAGAAGGTTGGTCAGCATTACCAAAAATAGAGAAAAATAAAATAAGAGCTAAGAAGAAAAGAGTAACATGTCCACCATACTTTTTTTTTTTTTTTTTTTTTTTGGTTTTTCGAGACAGGGTTTCTCTGTAGCTACGGAGCCTGTCCTGGAACTAGCTCTTGTAGACCAGGCTGGTCTCGAACTCACAGAGATCCGCCTGCCTCTGCCTCCCAAGTGCTGGGATTAAAGGCGTGCGCCACCACCGCCCGGCCCATGTCCACCATACTTACCAGGGGGAAAATGTGATCATTCTAAGAAGACACTTTTGGTGATACCTCCCAATGAGGACCCATCGGTTTCCAAAACAACATAGACAATTGTCATTGCCCTTGGTGACCCACCATAAATTCATGGTAAGAGCCTAGTACTGAAGACACCACACACTTTGGACCCAAGACATAGAGAAACTAATCTCAAAATGATGGGGAAACTTCCCCACACTGGCTAGCTTTCATGGAACCAGAAGGTTCTATGCTGGTTGCTAGGAAAGAAAAGACATTAATGGTCTTACCTAGTGCTGCATCCAGCATACTCTAACACTGACCTACTACACACTATTGTACTACTGGTACAATAGAACACAGTCATTGTAGGGTAACCAAACACGTTCTGATTGGCTTTGAGGTTTGTTACATAGAAAGCATTGCATGCCTTGATATATATTCATGTAATCTTGGTCAAAATCCCATAAATAGGGATAAGCCCTAGGGTAGAATCTGCTATTGTTATTTCATTAAATGATCTTGTTGTCAAATTGCCACATAAATATTTTCTATTATACTCACAGAGTTAGCTTGCTCTCAATATGGATCAGGAGTTTGTTTTTGCAGTAAACAATAGTCAATGCAGAGATGTATAAAATGCCAGGAATCAAAGATGTTTAACCCACACAAGCATTGCTTCTGCAAAGGCTCAGGGCCCAAAGAGGAAGAGGAGAAGAGAGTGCTGTGAAATGCTCTCTTCATGAACATATAGCACTTGTGGCTACCCACACAAGAACAAGCCAGCCCAAATGCTGGTATAGATGGAGGAAGTGCTCTCCAGGCCCCACCCTTGCTGAAGTCATTGGCAGTTGCTGATGCTGAAGGAAGAGTCATTCTTCTCTGTGGGTGTGGCCACTACTAGGTTGTCCATTCTCTACTGGACACTATGGCACCACACCTATGTACATATGGACAGCATTAATTGGACTTAGTGGATTATCAAAAAACAAAAAAGAATACATGAAATTGGGAGGGTGCTGCTAGGGATTCAAGGAGGTATCAGGTGTAGTAAAGAGGCCATTTGTTTGTCCCAGCCACCTAGAACTGAAATAATTCACACAGAAACCACATTAATTAAATCATTGCTTGGCCCATTAGCTCTAGCTTCTTATTGGCTCTTACATATTAATTTAACCCATTCTATTAATTTGAATTAACAGAATGCCACATGGTTGTGACTTACCAGCAAGGTTCTGCTATGTCTCTGGAGGCTCCATGGCTTCTCTCTGACTCTGCCCTTCTTTCTCCCAGCATTCAGTTTAGTTTTCCCCATCTAGCTAAGTTCTGCCCTTCTCTAGGTCCAAAGCAGTTTCTTTACTCACTAATGGTAATCACAACACACAGAGGGAAATCCCACATCAGTTAGAAGTTGGGGTGATATGATAATATTTTATTACATACATGTATGAAATTTTCACAGAATAAAAAATTAAAAATAAGAATTAATTCTAACCTTCATAACTGTCCAATTTTTATTACTTGTTATGACCATACTATTAGTGTGGGCTTGTATATATGATGTACATATGTAAGTGCCGTTAAAAATATGCCACAACGTGTGTGTGAAGATCAGAACACAGCTTTGTACATTTGGTTCTCTCTTTACCAATTTCCGTGGGCTCCAGGGAGTGAACTCGGGCTATTGGGCTTGCATGGAAAATTCTTCAGTGAGCCATCTCACTAGCCTGTCATTTTCAGATTTAAAATTTGAAGAAAAAAATAACTTTTATCTAATATGAAGGATTTCAATCTAGAATTCATAGGTCATTATACAATGAAAACTGCCTGTGATATTACTAATGATAAACACAGAATTTATATGTATGATCATATGGGCATTTGTGGGAAGGGGAGCTATAATTTTTTAAAAGTCTAGAAATCTTTGCCCTATAGTGTTTCAAGGTATTTGTGTGCCAAATGAACACACCCCATAGGAATTGCATCTGTCCAATTGTTGAAATGACTCGGAGTTAAATGTATACAGTACTGAAGAGGTTAATGTTGACTTTCCAGAGGTTGAATAAGTTCATGGTGATTCTCTTTGTTCTGAATTTCCTGCATTACTAACATTTCCTATGATGAATATGAGTAATGTCAGTAATATAAAAGATTAACTTTTAAAGATCTACCTTTATCCCTGGGTCTGCCATAATGTTCTTCTGTCCAGTATGACAATTAAACCCTTTCACTAAAGCAATGGGTAGCACAAGAAAGCAAAACATCCAAATTCAAAAGGCCTAAACTCTCTCAAACTAATCAGAAAATCCCGTATTCTCAGTTCTGAAATTTTGCAATTCTCTCCTAAAGTCACTAATTACTCAAACATGCAGGCTATAAAAAGAGCAACGGTAAGGAAAATTTGAACAACCACTGCTAAATCAATCCTGCTATCAAATTCTATTCTCATTCAAATGCTCCCCCAAAAGCTGTAAAGTCTCACTGGTGAACAGTGTCCTCCAATAAAGTACCCCATCTTACTCAGTGCCAAAAGATTAATAAAACTTAAACCAAGATAATTACGTAAAAGTTGTCTCTCTTGAGTGAGTCAGCGTGGGAAAGGTTCGCTCCTGCTAGTAATAATTATCTCTGAGTAAATTATTTCCCACCTACTTTCTCCCTATAGTACCATCTTACAGAGAGCTCTTCCAGAGAAACCAATAGCCTACTAAAGTTTTCTTTAAGGTCATAATCTGCTTGCCAATCTATGTCAGCCTGAAATTCTTCCTTTCTATCCTTTTTTCTCGAACCTTTCAAGAATAAAGTCTTCATTATCCCCTCTCCCTCCCAGTTGAAAAATAACTTGAGTTCTCCAAAGACAGCTAAGCACCAACACAGGTCCTGATCTCACTTACAAAGAGACCAAGCTACACAACTATCACACATATACAGAGGGTCTAGGTCAGTCCCATAGAGGTTCCCTAACTGTTGGTCCAAATTCCATGAGCTCCCACGAGCTCGGGTCATGTCAGCCATCTCTGTGACTTCCCCCATCATCACCCCCTGGCTCACACAATCCCTTCTGAATGAAGATGGAGGAAGAGTAGAAGAGGAAGGGGTAAATGGAGGAGAAAAGAGAGGGCAAAGTCCAGTCTATATGTAAAATAAAAGAAAATGTTATTTGAATAAAAAAGAAGGAAAAATAACATGAGAAATAACAGGTAGTACAATGAAATGTTTAGCCAAATATTCGTCATGCAGAAAGTTCTCTATAAGCATTCATTTACATATCAAGTCATCCCATTAACAAATATCTGAGTACCCACCCTTATCAAGCACCATGTGAGATTCTTTGGGTATATCATGAAGAAAGTAGACTCCTGTTCTCTTAGTGTGTATTGCACAGATGAGAGAATAAAGAATCAACATAATAAGCCAGTGAATTGTCCCTTGTTCAACAACTGATTATTTTAAAAGCAGGATTAAGGGAGGGGTAGGATGAGGGAAATGACTCAGTTGGCAAAGTACTTGCTGACCAATTAACAGGGCCTGAGTTCATACCTTAACCATGCTCCCTATTCCCTGGTCCATTCCATGTGGACAGCATCAGCTTACATTCCCAATACCATAGACGGTGTCACTTCTAACCCTATGCATTCTGTGCTATGATGAACTGAACCACATGAATCGAATTAAACTCTTTTCTCCTAAGTTGATGTCTGTCAGGTATTTCAGCCACCACAGGCAGAAGTATCTCCCACAATACCTCCCTATGCTCATGTGCAGGCAACCCTTTCTGCTAAAGTAGTTGGGTATGACATCTTCCTGTCTCTTGAAAACATAGTTTATTCTGTATACCCACAATTATTTTTGTAATGTTCCTACACTACTTTGTGGTGCATTTGATTTTCTCATAACTCTTTCTTATCTTCTGTTATCATCTATGACCTCTGGGTTGCTTATCAAGATCCACTGACTATTTGGAAACTGAGTTAATTTTGTATCAGTCAATAGGGATAACTATTCAAAAGCCCCTTGGCACTGCTGATGCCTGATTCAGTCTCAGCACACAAGAAACTAAGAGTCCTTCCTACAAACTCCATCTCTCAGCCTACATAGCCCACTCCCTCCTTCCCAGCCTTTAGTGCTCAACTCCTCCACGCTCCCAGAATAATGAACCATTCATTTCCTTCTCTCTGAACACACATATGGCTCTTTCCCCTTCACTGCTAAGCTGCCCTTTCCAAAATGACTGACTTTGTGATGTCTCTACGGTCCTACATCTCCTCCCATCTTATACTTCAGCTGCTAAGAGTTGCTGGGGTACTCACACGACTGTACAGACTGCTGCTAGTTTGGCCTGGCAATCTGAAAGGGGCCTCCGGTGTTGCTCGGCGATACTTTTTCTTACTGTCTTTGTTCAATTTTCTCTCCCACTCCCTGAGCAATGATTCCAAGGCTTTGTCACTATAATCAATCCTTACCCACTCATCATGACCCACCACAGGCTCCATCCCTTTCCGTACCACCAGAACGCTTCCTATGTCAAAGAGAAAATAGAATACAATACACAAAAAACTCCTCTATTTCCAAATTCCTGACCCCAGGATTTAATACAGTGCCAGCTGTGTCTCTGAGACAGCAAGAAAGGAAGGCGTAACTGGCACTGTGTTTACTTAATATTCACTCCCATGCACATGTTCAGCACCCATCATCTCTTCCCTCCTCAAGTCATGTTTTATCATCAATATTTTCTGTCTCCAAGGTCCTGAACCTTTATGTCCTGTAAAAGGAGTCTCGACTTTCGTTTCTCAGCCACCCAGACCCAAATAATCACACAGCAACTATATTAATTACAACACTGTTTGACCAACAGCTCAGGCATATTCCTAGCCATAGCCTAGATCTGAAATTAGCCCATTTTTATTTTATTTTATATTTTATTTTTTAGATAATTATTTTATATTTTACCATGAGGCTCGTGGTTTGTTACCACACATCTTGCTTCTTGGGTGGCTACATGGCTTCTGCCTGATTCTGCCTTCTTCCTCCCTACATTCATTTTACTTTCCCACTTAGCTATATTTTGCCCTGCCATAGGCCAAAGCAGCTTCTTTATTAACCAATGGTAATAAAACATATCCATAGCATACAGAGGGGAATTCCACATCAGTCTCTCACCTGGCTCCACTCTGCAGCAGGTAAGTATGTTCTTGTGTGTGTGTGTGAACAAGCTAGCTTACAAACACTTTTCTTCAGACATTTTTGAATCAGAAATGCTTTAACTTCTGCCTCTTCAAGGAATCCTGTTTCTTGCAAGAGAGGTTCAAGCATCCTCTTGACTGTAGGATCAGCCTTTCTGAAATACATCACCCTATTTAAATTTCCTTAGCATTTTGAATAACATTCTTAAGTCACCTATTCCATATTGTGCTACCCTATACTTTACCCTTCCTTGGTGTGGTTGATTTCTTTCTTTTAACACTTTCATATACCATCGATAGTATTCAAAACTCTATTCAATTAACATTAGTCTATGAAAATATCTAATGATATCAATGGTCACAAATATTTATCCACTCAAGCATTTGCATATGCTACAACATCCTTAAAGGAAAAATTCATAGTGATGTCTCTTAGAATTTTCCAGATACACTTTCACAGACTAAGTGGTAGCCCTTGTTCTTAAGATGACTATTTAATACATTCTCCAAAATCACAAGTGTATGGAAGTGAGTTAGACCTCATACAGTCTTGATGTCAATGTAAATATATAATACCCTGTTTTGTTCCATAGAATGAGAGGAAATCATATTTGATATGATAGTTATGAAAAATCATGCTCAGTCTCATTCATGTTTCAAAATCTCTTAGAGGTGAATCAAACTAAAGTCCTTTTCCATTCAATTTCAATTTCGTCTACTGACCACCAAATGAGGCACTTGGTCTGCATGATATAATGTATGATAAATCCTTAAGCCCTGAATCACTGCCAGCTGGTGAGTTACAAATGGGAAGCACATAGGAACTGGCACTGAGATCAGCTCACAGAACTGCAGATTTCTGTGTCATAACCTGAAATCACAGCTAACACACCAAGTGGAATGGCTGCCGAGCTTCCCCAGTGTCTGATGCTGCCGCATGTCCATGAATAGGAAAGCATTAGCTATAGGACAGCATGGTATATATACCATGATGAAATTGTCACATTATATCATGCCACGCTATCAGTCATAACAGTTTTAGGAACTTTAAGATACAAATCGTAGAACCAATACACAGCCTGTTTTATCCCAGCTGTCAAATCCTCAAAAACAAGGAACTTTATCTTGTACTCTACAATATTGTCATATATAGGAAAACATGTTTTTGTTCAATTTAGTGTGTATATATACACACATGTATACATATGTATATATACATGTTAACATGTGTGTACATATAGATGTATATGTATCATTTATACACACAAAAAAAATTCAAAGTTTTCCCGTGAGTTATGGACCTCTATCAACCTATGAAGAGTCAAAATAAAATCAGCAAGCCAGCAGAATTTTTTTAAGTTCGGAAGTAATTTCAATTGAGTACATAACAAGATTCCTCATTATTGAGTAAAGTGTAAAGCCCCAAACATAAAACGTTTTGATTCCCCAATTGTAAATAAATGCAATTTCATTGAACTTGATACTAAAAACAGGAACTGAAGGCAACAGGTCCAAGAAAGTAAGCAATTGATAGCACTTAGTATAAATTTCTGGGTCAGCCTCTCTCTCTTTCTGATCGTCGCATAGGGATTTCTTCTGCCTGTGCTTTCAGGACTATCCACTCCTTTATTAGCTGAATTCCCTACCCACAGAGAGACAGACACACACACACACACACACACACACACACACAATGTTCTTCAAGTTCCCACTGGGAGTGCACAGTAGGTCAGCCATAGCCCCAAACAGAAATTGGACCCATCTTAAAAGTGAATATGATCACTGAAGTGAAATTAGATTCTCTAATTCTAAATTTGTGTCTAAGGGAGTGGTGAGATTCGTCTCCCAAAAACACAGGTGAGGGAGACCTCTGCTCTCTGACTTCCATGCTTAAGCCCTGTGTTCTAGCATCTCAACTACGCGGGATCATCAGCGTCTATTTTTTTTTTTATTTAAAACTAGTTCTTGGTGCCTGTTGTTATGTCATTGTGACCCCTTTCATTATGTCTCAGGAAAAAGACTGATAAATGACAGGATACTAGCAATAAATTCCCACGCAAAACCCTTAAATTCTCTCCAAATTCCCATAGCCACACTATCTTTGTCACTATATGGTCCTACCTAGCTTTATCCATATCCACTTCCTTTGCCTCTCTTTCCCCGGCTCCTATTTATTTTTTAAGAAAGAAGACTGACACTAAGTCCCTACACTTGTCATTTTATGTCAATATATGAGACAAGTTGCATAGATCTAAGTTATTAATGACTTGAAAGAAATTTCATGGGTGGATGGATACAAATGAGTTTGTAATGAAACATGGATTCAGAGGAAAGGATTCTGAATGGAAACAGAGAGGAAATAAAGAACTATTTCAAGAGCATGCCCTCATATTCAATATTTATGACGCTCTTCTGAGTCTAACCTTTCTTGAAAATGTGCTATATATCTGCACGATCTACTAACAAAATTAAAACATAGCATCTTTAGAAATATACAGGACATGCCATATGTAATGGTGCATGCTTGTATTCCCAGCACTTGGGAAACCGAGACAAGAAGACCTCAAGGTCAAGGCAAATCCAGACTACACAGAGAGACCTTGTCCCAAATTGCAATTTTTAAAGAAATATACAGAGTTCTCCCATCCCAAGAATCTTAGCCTTTTAGAGATGGGTGGATGTTAGTGATTAAAGCCATTCTTGCCATGTAACATGTAAGGAAATACTAAGATCAAAAATTTTCCATCAGTTGCCTAATAACTTCAGCCACTCATTAAGACTCGGTTTTACTAAAGAAACCTCACTGTCGAGCTTTATCAGAGCTAAGAAACAGAACGAGAAAAGAAGAGCTTACTCTTTTGTAACTTGTGTGATGGGAGGGTCTACGACAAGAGAATGAAGAAACGCACAGAACCCATGCAAATGGACTGCTCGCTGGAACACTTGAAATCACACACAAAGACATGCTCTGGGAAACTGGGAGGCCTGTGTCGTTATTGTTTAATAAAAACAGCTTGATGTTTCAATATAAAAGCAAGAATGGCTGGGATGTGAGCAAGCGTCTCATTAAAAACCACTTTTCCCTTCTGCCTTTCAAGCTTCATCAGAATATGAAAGGAAACAGCACTTTATTTTTCACTTAGGAACTATCAGATATTCTATTATGGTCATCCTTGATTTATTCTAAAACCAGAGGATTCTGAGGACCAACTTCATCAGGCATACAACTGGATTCAGCGTCTTCCCATGCACAATTTCAAAAATCTACCCACATACACAAATTATCATTGCAATTGGTGTTTCAAAAACTGGATAACTGGTATTGGGAGTCAGTTTTCAGTGCTCTTTTTTAAAAACTGCTCCATCTATGTAGATATGTATAAGAATAACATGAGCTTATCCTTGAGAATAAAAAGAATTAGTCCCTCAGGTGCACTCCTCTTCACAGAAGCAACATAATCTTATGTGACAGTGTCCTTCCCAGCTCTACAGACTCAATGAACGCAGTGGGTCCTGATCTTGGTTTTTAACAGATGGCCTCAACAGTGTGATGGTAACAGAATCTGACATGTGCTGTTTCAATGGTCTCTTTTCCTCTCGGAAAAGTAAGGAAACGTCGGATCCCGTGTGTTCCTTCAGATTGTTATTTCTGGCACGCTCCTCTTGGCATATGTTAAGATGAACCATTCATAACAAATTAAATTTTCATTAAGGTAAAAAAAAAACCTTCATAATCCATAAGCCTACAATTTGTCTCAGTTCCCAAGGTAGCATTTTCTGTGCAAAGGGACCAGTTATATAAGTAATTGAGTGGAGAGCTGGGTTGGATTTATTTTTTTAAGAATTAGCTGTTTTACTGAAGGAGGGATGGGGAACAGAGAGGCCTGCAATCCGAGAAGTGGAAAAGGGACAGGACGCCTGAAAAATGTGTGGCCTCAATCTCAAAGCATTCTCCGGGGACACAGTAATCATAGCCTCCCGGGAAACGCATCAAAAGAAGCTAGGCCACATGATGCCACTTGAAAGGCACCACATGGGTGAGATACAAAGACCAGCTGGAGCAGGCAGAAGTCCTGTACCTATAAGGCAGTACTTTCGAGCCGATTGTGACTGTAATTAACAGCTTCCTCTAACTGTGAGATGGAATTTTCCTGAAGGACTCAGTGGTTTTACTCGCTGGCTGGTTTAGTCAAATAGGATTTCAAACAGCACAGAGCTTTCAGCCCAAAGCAGCCCAATCTAGTTAAAGCAGAAACATCAATGATTTTCGGTGAGTGCACATCACAGGAACGCTGGGGCCTTCTAAACCACTGCTGATTGCTTCTTCCAGAAGCAAGCCGAAATGAAGTGAGGACCAGAGAAAAGGAGAAAGCTAGCCCAGGCTTCTCCCTTCCTAAGCTTGCACTTAACTCCCATACAATTCTTGACCTATGATAATGTATTCAAGCCTACTTAGCGACTGGCAAACTGCTTGTTTTTCAGTGTACACTAGAAATATTGCCTAACAGTTGGGAGAGAAATTGGACTGTTGACCTTGTCTCACCCCGAGGACCGCCTTTAGTTTGGTGATATTTCAGAACCTGCTGCACCAGAGTGGGGCTCTTTCTCCACACGCTTTGGGCTGCAAACGCTTCATTAGACTCTTTTCAATATTCTCCTCCTCTTGAAAATTGAGTTTAGCCATTCACAAAGAGACGATAATAATGTGTAAGCTGGGGCCCAAGACTGTGTGGAATAAACAGATTTAATGTTGAATACCTTGTTATGATAAGTGAAAAAGAATTACCTTTGCTTACAAAATAGCAATTTCTACTCTACCAGGAGGTTTCAGGTAGGAACCACAAGAGAAAAGAAAGCTAAAATAATAAATAATAATAATAATTAATAAACAGGCAAACAAGGCATGTGAATGCAATGAAAACCAGGTTTTGTCAAGAGTTTTCTCTGCCTCAGCACTTACTGGAAAGGAGGTTAAAAGACCCAGAGAAGGGGTTAATAGCAAGTGACCGGCACTCCGTGGGGGAGTGGCTGTAAAACATATAGCTAGAAAGAAGATCAAGAAGCTTATGTGTACAAGACTCAGTACTTTGTAGACATCATCTAAAAATTTACAGAAATGACAGCTGTGACACAAAACATGACAAGAGCATCTGAGGACCCTAAAGAGATGCAGGACAAAGGTCAACAGGTTAAGTGGGGGCTTGGAAAACTGCCACACTTGGAGAAAGCATCCCAAATGCTGCCTGCAATGCTCTCGCCGCTCTCATAGTTTAAATCCTTTTGGACAAAGTCCAAAGTGGCATTAGCTTTCGTCAAAGTCCAAGTTAAAGGAAATGGATATGGGGCTTCGAGGTGGCCTCTCTGGTGATAGCACTCCAGGGTAAGCCCGACAACCCAAGTTGGATCCCAGCACTTGGAAAAAGGTGAGATAGGAGAACAGGTTCCAAGAAATCATCCTCCAGTCTACATACGCACCGCGCATACCTACACCATATGCCTACACACACAATGAAAATCAAACAAAAATAAGATCGCTCCTAGCAAATTTTATTTATTTATTTGCTTTATTCACTTGAATAGTAAAAAAAAGGACGCTCATGTGTTCAATTTTATGTTATAGGTAGTTTTAAAAATAAAGCAAACCTGCCATTTTTTTAAATGATAATTCCTTCTTGAATTGTATCTGAGTAAGACATTCTTGGTGTAGGATTCCCCTCTGTATGCTATGAATATGTTTTATTACCATTGGATAATAAAGAAGCTGTTTTGGCCTATGGTAGGTGGGAAAACTCAATTGAATGCAGGGAGAAAGAAGGCAGAGTCAGGATGCCACGTAGTCACCAAAGGAAAAAGACTGCCAGAAACTTACCAGTAAACCACAGCCTCATGGCAATTCACAGATTAACAGAAATGGGTTAATTTAACATGTAAGAGCTAGCTAGGAATAAGCCAAAACCATTGGCCAAACAGTGCTGTAATATAGTTTCTGTGTGATTATTCTGGTCCGGGCAGCTAAGAAACGTAAGTATAGTCTCTGTTTACACATTCTGGTAGGTTTTCTAAGATGCTGAAGATCTGAAAAATATTAAATTGATTTTTTTTAATGTTTTCAAAAGAACCACTTTTGTACTAGATAAAAGAAAAGTACCAATAAAATCAGAATTTGGACAGACTTTTATTACGTGTGTGTGTATATATATATATACATACAGTGTGTATGTGTGTGTGTGTGAATGTGTGTGTGCGTGCACGAGCTCATTTGTGTGTGAAGAGACTACTTGGGTCTCACCCTTCTATCAGTCTGTACCTCTGTTGTTCACTTTTGTTTTTTCCATGGGTCTGGGGATCTGAACTCAGATAACTCACACTTGAATGGTATTTTGCATTCAATATAGTGGCTGCACCTTAAGCAACTGCTGACCCAGCCAGCAATTGCAACTCTGCATCTACCAGCAGAGGTTCATCTGCACGGGTCAGAGACAGGCCCATTCTGTTCCCTCAGGCTCTTACCACAGCCTGGAAAAGTTTATCTAAATCTCTACCCCTCCATGGAACTCAGGACTCAAAGGTTGAGATGAAATTCTGCTAGCTCAGAGAGGCTAAATAACAAGTAGCTAACCTTCTCTCCTTGCTTGAATTTCCTGGAAAAAAGGGCATCCTTCTTTCATCCCCCACTTAAGAACCCTCGATACACATGGTTCCTCCCTATCACTTCCTGTCAATTAGTCGCTAACTCAGCCTCCTGACCCCAGGTTAATTTTATTTAATCAAACAACTGTAACACATCTTTGCATCATTAACGAAAGCAGTAGAAACAAATGTAACACGCCTTTACACAGTTAAAATAATATTCCACAACAGTTGAAGATCAAGCGCTTTATTCACCGAGTCTCCTTCCTAGACCCCAGAATCTATTTTCTAACTACAGTGCAATTAAAGAGGTCAGCTAAAAAGATCACAGCTTCTTAGACTCTGAAAATTATCTACACAGAACTATTGGGTCAAAGAGTCAGTGAAAGCCATAGTAGACTATTGGGAGCAGCCAATTAAAGAAATAAAAATGGCTATGTGGATGAAACCAAAAGAGAAATGTTGCAGGCTTAGAAGAAACCATGAGAGACAATTTGCTGTGAGGAACTTGAGAAACCCACTGAGATTCTTCTGAAATGTCTCGTTTACCATCTCAGTAGATCTAATACCACCATCCACCTTGTGACATCCTTCATTACCCCTTACCTTGTTGATACAAACAAAATAAAATTTAAATTCTTCTGCTTGTCACCCCACATTCTGAGGCCATCTCTCTCTTGGGCCACAGTCATGTCCTTCTTGTTTCCCTTCCTCCACTTCTGTTCTCCCCAAAGCCATGTTCTGTAGTGGCCAAGAGGATTTCTTTAGAAAATTAAAGGATATCACTTCTCTGAAGACTTTTCAGTGACTTCTCATCATGTGCACAAGAACCTAAGTGCAAACGTCTCACCATTCTGTTTCATAGAAGACTGTAGACAGGAAGCCATATTGGTGGCCCAGGCCTCTGACTCCAGTATTTGGAAGTCTGAGGTGAAAGGAGAGGCCAGAGAGACAAAGGACTCAATATTTAACTCTCACGGGGTTATTTCAAAGGTTTCTTAATTCATTAACAACATTTGGGGAAACAAATGGAATTGTATTTTAGAATTTAAATTTCTGGACATCCTTGGAAAGTTTAAAGCACTCTCAACACTGGAGCCACGTTTCCATGCAATCAGTCACATTAAGTGGCCCTACTACCTCATCTAACTTTCAGAATGGAGTCTTGGAATCAAAAGTTCCTTTGTTTTTCTTCCTAGCTTCACTAAGGTTTAATTGACGAAAACTACATACCATTATGGTATATGACACAATGTTTTGATATGTGTGTGAATCATAAAATCATGAATAAATAAAAGCTAATTAACCTATCTGCCACCTTACTTGATTCGTTAAACACTTTGAGTAGTGAGACCACTTACAATCTACCTAATATAGATTCCCAGAACTTACCCTGCTTAGCTGAAACATGCTTTTGACCAGTTTTCCTCCATCATCCCCATCGAATCATCCTTCATGCCCAAGTGTACAGTCTCTTCTCTACGTCACATCATAAATATTTTTCTAAACTTAAGTATATTTCACTACAGGAAAAAGGGAGATTTAGATGGGAAGGGTCACCACTTTTCTTACCCCCAGTTCATTTTGTTTATAACACTTGTCTCCAAAACAATGCACTAAACAGATGCTCCCGAGCTGCCAGGTGCTCAGAAACTTTTGACTGCTTGGCATCGTGTAGAAAAAGAAAACTTCCGTGATTAGAATAAATTTACTTTTCATCTTGGTTTATCAATGCCAGAGAAGAAGGAAAGAGAGGGAGAGAGAGAGGAAAGGAGGGAGAAGAAGGTAGGAAGGGAGGGGGCTGAGGGAGGAGAGAGGAGGGAGCGACTCCATTTGTGGAGTGCTGTCGCGCACCTGAAACTGTGTTTGATGCATTAGGATACCAAAAATTAATGTTGAATATAAAGAGTCTTCAAAGGCTGAAAATCGAATCACAAACCAGAAAACGAAGATTAATATCTGCATTTTACTGTGCATGTGCAACGGTCCGTAAAGGTACTGGACAGTAAAATAACATCTCCAGGCATGTAGAAATTCTAGACCCAGTGGACCGGGGTAGGAAGGAGAAAAGAGTGAAGCCTACATATAGGTTGACAAAGAGAACAGTCTTCCGGACTAACAGGAGGGTGTTGCGCACAGTACAGCAATGAGCTCTCCTCCGTGTATCACACGCATGTGTGTTCTGTGGCTTGTAGGTGCTGGGGAAGTGTCTTCCAGTCACCGGCCTCGAGCTCCTGGCAGACAGAAATCACATCATCCATGGCTCACCCAAATCATTAGACGCCATCTTTAAAACTCTCCCCAGACACAAAGCAGGAAGAAGTGGCATCTGATAACAATACCTTGTCTTTGGATAGACTGCTTTGTGAACTAGCTGGAAGACTCTTACAACAGAAATTACACGGACTCCTGTGTCTCCGGGAGGTACGTTGCTGGAGAGCCTTTCTCGGCGATTCATACGGGATGAATAAAGGTGTTAAATAATTTGTCCGTTCCTTGTTTCTGGCTAAATTTCAGCTACCTCTCTGTAATTATTCAGCTTTTCAGGTGGCTTTGAAAATGTCTGTCCCCGTCCCAGTATATTGCTCCCATTGTCTTCCTGACTCCTACTGCAGGGTAATAGTTCCCTGATAGTAGGCTGCAAGGGTGTCATTAGCCTCCCCACTCAATCAGCTCAACTCTTGCCAAAAAAAGAGCTTCAAAACAGTTGGCTAGAACTTTCCTATTCGATTTTTTTTTTACTTTTTTTTTTAATGGTAGCCTGCTCAGATTTTCCACCTCTGAATCTATACATAGAGAAATACCAACTGAAAAATTAAGGATAGAATTTGACCTATTAACCCATCTCTCTGTGTTTGAAACCATTTTAGGCATAAATCAGGTTTTCCACATCCTTACCACACAGGAACCAATGTTTCCTGTATAATTTACCTTCAATTAAGCCATGTTTTATAGCTCAAGTAAAATTAAAAAAAAGAGAGAGAGAATATTGGAATCCTAGATTCTGTCATGTTTAGTCAATACGTGGATGATGGTTATTCTTCGCTGCCAACTTGAATTAAATTAGAGTCACCTAGAAGTTACACCTGGAGAGGTTTAACTGAGAAAGACCCACCTTGAACACGGGTGCCACCAACCCAAGAGTTGGAGTCTTGAAATTAAGACCCATCTAAGGGTTGCGGGCAGGAGGGGGGACATGAGCACCATCATTAAACACCCCTCCTCTGCCTAGACACAATACTACAGTCTTGCTGCCGTGCCTTCCTGCTAGACTGGACTGTATCCCACATCTTGGCCCACAAGCCAAAATAAATTCTTCTCTTAAAGTACTTCTGTCAGGGATTTGGCCCAAGCAACGAAAAAAGTAACTAACACACCACATAAATAAAAGTACAGTTGTTAAAAGTTATTTTAGAACTAGCCTACAAGTCAAGATGCTGAATTTTAGAGCCAAGCCTACCCTGATTTGCTATTTGGTTGCAGGTTTCCATTCTGTAGAGATCTGGATGAAGACACTGACAGTCCTGTCTAACATGGAAGAAGTTTCTTCACATCTCCGACTCACCTGTCAATAAAAATAACATGATGTCATCCACTGAATATTGAGAGGCTTGGCTGGACTAGCTTGCAGAAAGCAATTACCGGTGCTTCCTAGAGGTCATATTCAATTGGTTTCCTATTGTGTAACCTAGAAGCATTGAACGAGATGACTTTAAAGGTCCCTTCTGATATTAACATTTTAAGTTTTTGGTATTTTTTTTTTCTGGGCACTGTAAATTATCACACTTCAGCCTCCTCCCCTGGTTCTCTCTCTTGTCCTCCCAACTGCAGGGCTATAAATACCCCACTCCCACCTGTAGACTCTGAATAGTTTCAGGCTCAGGGATTCTTTTGACCAAACTTCCACATCATAACCCATTTGCAGGGCCTCTGGGGCTTCCTGATTTCCTCCCTGGTCCTAATGCATCTGGACTTGAATTTCACTTCCTCCCATTTCACTCAAGAGATGAGGTCAGGCCCTGAAAGAGGAGCACCATCAGCACCCCCTACCTCCCAAGTGCCCTCTTCACACCCACCACCTGCCTGCTTGGACGCTCACCGCCCGCCCGCTGCCAGCTTGAGAGGCTAACCCACCAGCCAGGACATCTGCTCGAGACCACTGCCAAGCTCTCCGAGCCCATCTACCCACCTGCTGGCCTGCCTCACGGTGCTCTGGTGTGACAGCCCAGCCCTGCCCTCGCTGGCCAGCCAAACCTAGCCCACTCGAGGGTCCTTAGCTATGAGCCTTGACCTGGGCCTGTCACCGACATGGCTGCAGATATTGACAGAAGGATATGATTTTGCTTTTCCTATTTCTGAGAAGAATGCATATTACCGCTTGAGATAAATTATCTTTGTCTCCTCCATACTTAGTCTATTTTGTAGCCTGTTTTTTATTACCTAATTTGTTCCTTTCATTGCGTACATTTTTTAAGAGAAGATGAATACAGAAAAATGTGCGCCTATAACTCCGTTATCACCCATGTCATTGCAAGCCTCCTCATTGTCTCCTGCAGGGTGGAAAAAGAGCTCTGATATCTCACTCTCATCTTAGTCACCAGCCCTAGTGCTAATGACCTCCTTGACCTCGATTACTTCCATAAAGCCCTTCCTCCAAATTCATTCACAGTGGGGCTTCCACATATGAACTTAAGAGGGAGCACAATTGTCGATCCATAACAGCTGTATACACCAAAACCAGGACCTATCTGTGTTTCATGGTTATTTACACATGCTAGTGTCCTCCTCCGACTTTCTCACTCGGCCAACATCTACCAGGTAGGTCTACCACTGTGCGACACTTAATCCATTCAAGAAATGGGTTCCACGGCAGAACACTGGGCCCATCAACACTCCATCATGGGTGGGGGTCTTGAGACCCCACCTCTCCCTGAAGAGCTAGAGAGACCATTAGTACTTGTTGGGGGGAGGGGGGCGTCTTATTCCTCAAAGGGTAGCCACTAGAAAGTTTTTTCTCCTCAAGTTGTACCACACAAACACACACACACTCACCATGCTGAGGCAAGTAACCCTAATTAAATACAGCAGGATGGATACACACAGCAGAAAAGCAGGAAGGGGCCTTGGTGGGGAGAAGGGGCATGTGGAAAGTGGGTTGGAGAAGATAATGGGGTAGAAATATGATCACATGTGTGAAATTGTGAAAGAATATCTTTTGTAATGTTTATTGGAAGAAACAGGTTCTACCCGAAAATGCCAAATAATAATAAAAACCAGAGCATGTCTGCTAACTATAATTCCCCAGCGACTTCCTATTATTCTTAAGGTTCTGCTCAATTTCTTCTCTCCATAGTTAACCCCGTCTCCCTCATCCAGCCCCAGGTTCCTTTACATCCTCATCGTCTACCTCTCTTTCCTTACTGCACTTCAGTTCTCTCTACCGTCCGCCAAGTCAAGCCTGCCCCTTCCGTGACTTGACAAGGACAATTCTCTCATTCTAGAATGTTCTTCACAGACTCTTTGCATTTTCAGTAATTTTTGCCTGAAATATTTTCTGTCCGCCCCAGTCACACTGTCTTCTCTCCTAATTACTACTCAACACAATGATGTATTTTTATTCTATTTTCTACGGCGCCATTCCAATTTATCTTACTTTATCCCATTTTTTATTGGCTACCTGGATTATTAGAATGCCACAGTACACACTAGGAATAAAGATCTTGTCTTTACATCTCTTTTTATCCCCGAAACTTAGACACTGGCAAAGAATGGCACCAAATTCCATTAAGTACCCAAGTAGTAGGTCAAAGTTCTGTCATGGTTTAGCAAAGGGAAGAACCAAGATTCTAAGCAGTTCACTCGTGTTTCAAATCCTACAAAGTAATATCTAAAATAATAGTTCCAAAATCATATGTGGCAGCGAACACAGGGTGAAAGCTCAATTATTGGAAGAACCTCACTTAGCAATTACTATGGCTACTGTTCCGGGGGCGAGGCTTCCCTATACTGTACTCACTGCTGAGTGCTCTCTTCGCATAGCCTGACTCGTTCTCCAACCCACCCTTGCAAGCAACTGATGTTGCCCTTATTTTGCGCTGAGGCAGTTGAGGCCCAGAGGGTGAGTAATTTATCCACATCACACCCAAAAGACTGATCTAAAGTGGAACCATGGCCTATCTACAGAATTTGAGATTGATCACACTTTGACGGTTTTTTTTTATTGAAAAAAAAATTTTCCGCCTCCTCCCCGCCTCCCATTTCCCTCCCCCTCCTCCCGCCCCTCTCCCCCTCCCCCCACTCCTCTCCTCCTCCCTCTCCAGTCCCAGGAGCAGTCAGGGTTCCCTGCCCTGTGGAAAGTCCAAGGTCCTCCCCCCTCCATCCAGATCTAGGAAGTTGAACATCCAAACTCTCTAGGCTCCCACAAAGCCAGAACCTGAAGTAGGATCAAAACCCCGTGCCATTGTCCTTGGCCTCTCGTCAGCTCTCATTGCCCACCATGTTCAGAGAGTCCGGTTTTATCCCATGCTTTTTCAGTCACAGTCCAGCTGGCCTTGGTGAGCTCCCAATAGATCGGCCCCACTGTCTCAGTGGGTGGGTGCACCCCTCGTGGTCCTGACTTCGTTGTACATGTTCTCCCTCCTTCTGCTCCTCATTAGGACCTTGGGAGCTCAGTCCGGTGCTCCAGTGTGGGTCTCTGTCTCTATCTCCATCCATCGCTAGATGAAGGTTCTATGGTGATATGCAAGATATTCATCAGTGTGGCTATAGGATAGGTTCATTTCAGGTTCCCTATCCTCAGGTGCCCAAGGAACTAACTGGGGACATTGCCCTGGGCATCTGGTAGCCACCCCAAGTTCAAGTCTCTTGCCAACCCTTAGGTGTTTGACGGTTTTTTTTAAAGCTCATTTTTAAAATAAGGTATCACAACATATAAATACACACATACGTACATACATACATGTATATATATACATATATATTTCCTGATCTAAACATGTATTTACTTATAACTTTAGAAATAAAATTAAACAACTTTATATCCAAAAAAAAAAACAAATCAACAAGAAAAAAAAGCAAAAACGTGGACATTTTTTCTTCACCTCTGACATTACTCTTACCCCCTTCTTCAATGCATTTTCTTACATAGGAAACAAGGTGTTATATGATGATGAAATTTTCCAAGGTGTTATACGATGATGAAATTTTCCCTGCACTCAATCTAACATGTGATATATAAGGGCAGTTTTGCGGGAGAGAAATGACCGATGGCAGGAGTCCAGGACTAATTCATTGCCATTTGAATGAATGTCTTTGAAGAATCATTTGCCCAGCCCAGCCTAATAAGTAATCTTCCGAAGTACAGAGATTAGTGATTTTAATCCTCACAACCACCGTGGCCAATGAATAATGCTGATCTGAGTCCATCTGCATACATCCTTGTCCCCTGAGACGGATAACCTGGAAATTAGAGACTTTCAAAGAGATACCAGATAGCTACACTCCTTCAGACATCTACAGATGTTAAAACTGACCCAAACCTGGGAAACGCCCATGCCAGATGAAGTCCGCTATTTCTTGTGAGAGTGGGCTGTTTTCAGGAAGCATGGGAGACCAGCTCCCAACAGAACCAAATGAGGGATTAGTTGTTGGATAAAGTAGTCTAAAGAGAAGGAAAACAGAAACATGCACAACTGAAACAATCTGCCTAAGCAACAGAAATGATATGAAAGCAATCAATCCCAGTCTCTAAACAGGATAGAAATCCTGAATAATTCCAAACAATACTCCTAAGCAAACGAATGAAGGACTACTGGCTAAAGAGGTGCCATTAAGAGGTTCCCACCATCATCACGGCTCTGCCATCCTCACTGCAGATCCAGTGCTCACAGCCAGCATATCCAGTTGTGTGAATATCAAAGCATCGGGAGGTGCAAGAAGGAGGAGGAGGAAGAGGAGGAAGAAGGGGAGGGAGAAGGAGGAGAAGGAGAAGGAAGAAGAAGAAGGAGGAGGAGGAGGAGGAGGAGGAAGAGGAGGAGGAGGAGGAGGACTTTTCCTCACATATTCAAGTTGTACAAAACAAAAGCTATCTTCCTGCCTTCTGTCCACTGCTTTTATTTTCCTTAGCCTCTGGTAGGAGAAAGGGATCAAAGTCAGTAAGGAGGGAGTTCTTTGGGTACTCTGAAATCAAACTGCAACCTAAATCTAATATCTTCTTTTTCTTCTTTGATATATAACCAACATCAAAAATCCACCTCCATTAAGAACATGAGGAAGTATGGAAACGCCCTCTCCATCCTACCCTTCCAAACGAAATGTCCTCTGCACATGGTGTGTATCTTCCTAGATGCACAGACATGCTTCCTAGTTTCTGATCAGTTTCCCAAAGCTATCTGTCCTAACAGTCGCTGATAAGGAGTTACATTTTTAAATAAAAATATAATTCTTGCCTGTCCCAAACCTCCCATGATGTCTGTGTTCTTGCAGATTAAAACACAACCTCCCTAGCACGGCCCTCAGGCTTCACAGTCCAGTGATTCCCTACCTTTCCCAGCACATGTGCAATAGAACCATGTGTGTTCGCATCACTAAACCGTGTTCAGATTTCTAAGTGAACGCCAGAGCCATTGATTTCTATGCAGCATTTTTTAGGCATCAATGCTTCAAAGAACTTCCCACAAGGATGCAGGGGCCATGCTCTGACCTTTCCTCAGCCAGCCCCCTCCCCGCCATCATCATCAGGAATTCCCCTTTCTCAAAACATGCGGATGTGTTCATTCTTGGCCAAGGTTGTCCTCAGCAAAGAAACAAATGGTTTTCTCCTTCCTTCCCTCTTACAGATCATGAAGAAACTCTCTTTTATCACTTCATAAATCAATATCTGTACATCACCTTCTGGTTTGCAAGGATGTCAACATAGATTGTGTCTAAAGTCTTTAAGAAGTTGATGTTTCTTAAAGTCCATATTAGGGAGAAGAGAGAGAAGCTTTTCTTTTCCAGACCTCAGAAAAGTTACTTCTGTTTAAACATTTTCATTTACAAAATAACAGTAATAACACAAAATCGCACAATCATTAGTAATTCTGTTATTTTTAAATCAGGCTACACCTCCCCAAACACAGTATACAGTTCTCATACAGCAAATGAAATCCAATAAACCCTCTTTCAAAAATTACTACTTGGAAAATATATTCAATTTGAACTGGGACAGACTGGGACTATACAGAGCAGACCAAGACATGAGTGACCAGTAGTCTACAAATGCCACTCTGACCCCAAACCCACCCTTCCCCTGCTACCTCACCTGCTCTCTGGAACACAGACTAGTAGGCACAGAACAGACCAAGAGGTGAGTGACCAGTACCTCAGCTTGACAACCTAGTATCTAGACCCTCAGCCCTAGGGCAAAAAAAGGGAAGAATTCCAACTCAAAGGCAAGAAAATATATTCAAAAAATGATGGAAGAAAACATTTCCAGACTAAAGAAGAATATGCCTATGTAGGTACAAGAAGCTTAAAGAACACCAAATAGACTGGATCAAAAAGAAAAAGGTCCCCTTGCCAAATAATAATGAAAACCCTAAACACATTGATTAAAGAAAGAGTATTAAGAGCCACAAAGGAGAAAGGCCAAGTAACATTTAAAGGCAGACGTATCAGAATTATACCCGACTTCTCAATGGAAACTCTGACCAGAAGACCCTGAACAAAAGTGCTGCAGACACTAAGAGATCACAGATACAAATCCAGACTTCTGTACCCAGCAAAGGTCAATCACCACAGACAGAGAAAACAAGACATTCCATGTGGGGAACAGATTTAAACAATACCAATTATTAAATAATACTTAAACAAATCCAGCCTTATAGAAAGTACTAGGAAAAAACTCCAACCCAAAGAAGTTAGCTGCACCCAAAAAAAACATAGGCAATAGTTAACCTCACACCAGCAAACTCCAAAGAAAAATAACACACAAACACTACCACTGAAAAGTAACAGGAATTAACAATCACTACTCATTAGTATCTCTTAATATCAATGGGATCAATTCATCCATAAAAAGACACATATTAACAGAATGGATAGGAAAACAGGATCCATCCTTATGTTGCATACAAGAAATACACCTCAACTTCAAAGACAGACATTACTTTAGAGTTAAAAGTTGGAGAAAAGATTTTCCTATCAAATGGACCTAAGAAACAAGCAGGTGTATCTATCCTAATATCTAACAAAATAGGCTTCAAATTAAAATCAATCAAAAGAGATGAAGACACTTCATATTCATCATAGGAAAAATCCACCAAGATGAAGTCTCAATTCTAAACGTCTATGCCCCAAATACAAGAGCACCCACATATGTAAAAGAAACATTACTAAAGCTTAAATCACACAACAAACCCCACACACTAATCGTAGGAGACTTCAACACCCCACTCTCACCAATGGATAGGTGTGCTAGACAGAAACTTAAGAGAGAAATAAAAGAACAAATGTTACAACTCAAATGGACTTAACAGACCAACACTCAACTTCATATAGAAAAACAAAACAAAACAAAAAAATAACAGGATAGCCAATCTTGTAAAACAAAAGAACTTCCGGAGGCATCACCATCTCTGACATCAAGTTCTATTATAGAGCTATAGTAATAAAAACAGCTTGGTATTGGCATAAAAACAGACAGGTAAACCAATAGAATCAAATTGAAGTTTCAAATATTAATCTATACACACCTATGAACACCTGATTTTTAACAAAGTAGCTAAAATTATACAATGGACAAAAGAAAGCATCTTCAACAAATGGTGCTGGCATTAACTGAATGTCAGCATGTAGAAGAATGCAAATAGATTCATATCTATCCCCACAAACAAAACTCAAGTCCAAATGGATCAAAGACCTCAACACACAGGACAGCCACCCTGAACCTCATAGAAGAGAAAGTGGGAAGTAGCCTTGAACACATGAACACAGGAGACCCTTTCCTAAATATAACACCAATAGCACAGACACTGAAAGCAACAAGAAATAAATGGAACCTCCTGAAACTGAGAAACTTCTGTAAGGCAAAGGACACAGTCAATAAGACAAAACAGCAGCCAACTGAATGGGAAAAGTTCTTCACCAACCCTACATTGGACAGAGAACTGATCTCCAAAATATATAAAGAACTTAAGAAACTAGACATCAAATTATCAAATAATCAAATTTTAAAAATGATATAAACAGAATCTGTACAAAAGCATCTCAAATGGCCAAAAGACACTTAAGGAATTGCTCAATATCCTTGGCCATCAGGGAAATGCAAATCAAAACTACTCTGAGATTCCATCTTACACCAGTCGGAATAACTAAGATAAAAAACACCTATGATAGCTTAGGCTGGAGAGGATGCAGAGCACTTCTCCATTGCTGGTGGGACTGCAAACGTGTACAGCCACTTATGGAACTCAGTATGGCAGCTTCTCAGAAAATCAACATAACTCAAGACCCAGCAATATCACTCTTTGGCATATACCCAAAGGATGCACATTCATACCACAAGGACATTTGCTCAGTTGTATACATAGCAGCATTATTCATAACAGCCAGAACCTGGAAACAACCTAGATGCCCCTCAACTGTAGAATGGATAAAGAAAATGTGATACATTTACACATTGGAATACTACTCAACAATAAAAAAAAAAGCAATGATACCTTGAAATTTGCAGGAAAATGGACAGAACAAAAAAAAAATCGTCATGAGTGAGGTAACCCAGACCCCGAAAGACAAGCACAACATGAATTCACTCATAAGTGGATATTCTATATAAAGCAAAGGATAACCATGACTCCAGAGAAGCTAGGTAACAAGGAGAACCCTAAGAGAGACATACATGAATGCCCCTGGGAAAGGGAATTAGACATGATCTCCTGAGCAAATTGGGAGCATTGCAGCAGGGAGAAAGGAAGGGAGCAGGAGAACATTAGGGAATGAGGTGGCCGAGATTGGGGAAGGACAGAGAAGAGCAATGAAAGTGATGTCTTGGTTGAAGGAGCTATTATGGAGCTAGTGAGAAACCTGGTACTAGGGAAATTCTCAGGGATTCACAAGAATGACCCCAGCTAAGACCCCTAAGCAAAAGTGAAGAGGATGCCGGAACTAGCCTTTCCCTATAATTGGATTGATGGCTACCTTAACTGTCGTCACAGAAACCTCATCCAGCAACTGAGGGAAGCAGATGCAGAGACTGATAGCTAACCTCGGGCTGAGCTCCCAGAGTTCAGTGGAAGAAAGGGAAGAGGGATAATATGAACAAAGGGGTCAAGACCATGATGGGGATACCCACAGAAACAACTTACCTGAGCTAGTGGGAGCTCATTAACTCTAGACTGACAGTGGGAGAACTTGCATAGGACCGAAATAGGCCTTCTGAATGTGACTGACAGTTGTGTGGCTGGGACAGTCTGTGTGGCAACTGGCAGTGGAACCAGGATTTATTCTTTCTGCTTGAACTGTCTTTTTGGATCCCACTCTCTTTGGAGGGGTACCTTGCTCAGCCCTTCCTCAAAGGGATGTGCCAGACTTTGTTGACTCCCTATGGGAAGTCTTACACTCTCTGAGGAGTGGATGGGGGATTGGGTGAGGGGTGCTGGGAGGAGCAGGAGGAGGGGAGGGAGAAGGGAACTGGGATTGGTATGTAAAATGAGAAAAGATTGTTTAAAAATAAATAAATAAAGAGAAAAATTATTACTTCGCACATATATTCTGTTTGGGCTACACAATAGTTTTTTAAAGAGTTAATATCAAAAAGTAAACATTTACTCAAAACCCAGACCAGCTATCCAGCTCCCTCCTTTCTTATCTCAGGAGAACAAGGATGAATTAGAAGGAAAGAAATATGTGCCTATATGATAGCACCCAGGTATTGAGTGGCTGGTGAAGAAAATATTTGTTACCAGTGTGCCTCAGTCTTCCCCAGTTCTTATGGCATCCCTGACATTAAAGAAACTTTTATCAAGTTGCTTTAGTGAGACAAGTGTCTTAGTCTTCTCTTACCAGCATACATTGTTCCTTTTCTCAAAGAAGGTATCATAGTTACTTTTCTATTGCAGTGATAAGACATCATGACTAAGGTGCCTTATAGAACAAAGGTTTTATTTAGGGTTTATAGCTCTGAGGGTTAGAATCTATGACCATCATAGCAGGCAGGGGGCATCAGTAGAAAGGCAAGCGCTGCTTTGGAGCAGGAGATGAGAGGTTACATCTTGAGCCACAGCATAAGGGCAGAGAGAGCTAACCTGGCCACCAGTCACTCGACACCAGGATATTATCACATAGGAACACTATTGTTTGTCTTTTACCTCTGATTTCTCTTTATCCTCTTATACTGAAAGGAGAAAGACAGAAGCTGGGTAGCTGGTCTGAATTTTATGAAAATGTTTAGTTTTTTATATTGGCTCAGTTTAAAAATTCTGTGTAGTCCAAATTGAATTTATGTGCCAAGCAATAATATTTTTAAAATGATATATCAGTTTGCGTTTGTTATGTGAGAACTGTATAACATTTTCCAGAGAAGGTCTGGATTTTTTAAAACCTCAAATTCTGCCCCAGTGATATATCTCCTTCAACAAAACCATACCTTCTAATCCTTCCCAAACAGTTCCACTAACTGGAGACCACATGTTCAGATAAATATGCCCACGGATAACATTATCACTCAAACTGTCACAGAAGGGGAATCAATCAGAATTGATTAAGTGATAGATAACCCAAGAGGAGTTCATGCTTTAAGAAGACCAGGAGCAGCCAAGCTCTGTGGGTGTGGACACTGTTTTCACACATTTAATAGACAAAGTAAGTGAATCTGCACCATACGGTTGACTGGCTTCATGCACTCATATTGCCATCCTTGCCCCCGGGAGGCATTTGTATTTCTATTACTTGGTCAAGACTGTCAACTCCATGGAAAAGGAAACATTTTGCTGATACTCTCTATGGTCATGACCTCCGTGCTCACATCAATGCCTAGTGCAAAGTCAGTCTTCAGTAAATGCTTGTTAAGTCAACACAGTTTGTCAAATAAAAACAGTAAGGGAGAGAGCTATATGAAAACGTCTACAGATGCCCAGCGGCATGTATAGTACAGGGAATGTAAAATGGAAACACAAGATCTTCATTTGCCATCTCACCAAAAAACATAATAAAGATAAACAAAGAGAGAGCCCATGTATCCTTTCTGCTTATCACCCCCGTAAGCTTGTTTAGCTGGCATCGGCAGACATTTTCTGCAAAGGGACAAATTATTGCAGTTTTTCACATCACACAGCATCTCTGTCACAACTCTTCAATTCCATTGTTTAGCATAAAAGGAATCATAGACAATAGGAAATAAATGAACACGGCTGTGTTCCAATAAAACTTTATTTAACAAAAGAGCCATATTGTATCATAGGACAGAGGGTTTTTTTTTTTTTGAGTATTATTCTAAAACAAAGGAACTTATAGTTTGGTGACTGTAAGTGATGAGTGTGTGTGTGTGTGTGTGTGTGTGTGTGTGTGTGTGTGTGTGTCGAGAGAGAGGAGGGGGAGAAAGAGAGAAATACAGAGAGAGACTCTAAGCAAGAGAAACTGACATAATCACTTGCAGAAAAATATGTCAGCAATAAAACAATTTTGGCCTTTGAGAGCTCCATTGTAAAAAAAAAAAAATACTACTAATGATAGTTCATATGTGGGCCACAAAACAGACCAGAAATCACTAGAATTCTGCTGACAGTCATTTACCATGACTCACTGATGTCAGTGACTAAGTGAGATGGCTGAAAATATAGAAGGATGTTAAAGGAAGTGTGGCGGGAACCCCCTCCACGTTCTGCAATCTGCAGCCACTGTGAACGCCTAAATGGCGAGAAATGAAAGCCTGCCTTTCCTTTCCCTGTCATTCTCCCTCCTTGCTCCAAGATGGCCACCAGGTTTTCCATGTTTTAGAGGCATTCATAGTATATGACAAAAGAATTTGTCTGAAAGAAAGATGAAAAAAGTTTGGAGCGTAAGCCTTCTGGAGATCTGTAGATCTCCTACCACAAGGAGGCTCGGAAAATGGGAGAGATTCGAGGCCACGAAAGGAACGTGTGCCAATTACCCAACCCTACAACAATCCAAGCTACGGCCTCGAAGGAAGGCAGTAGAGTGTCTCCTCTGCAGAAACTGATGGGTTCAGTCCACATAAACCAACAGTGAGAGACTCCATCCTCAGCCCATCCCACTGCTGCTGGTCCCTATGACCAACACAGGCATGGAAAGGGTGCCAGTCATTACTGAAACCGAATTCCCGGCCTTTATAATGAGATCAAGGATCCGACTAGATTAAATCTGATTTCAAGAAGAGAAAGAAATGTCTTACACCTAAGTGTTGGGGTGGAATCAAGCCCGCTGCAGCTGTGGCACTTTTTAATGAGTCGCTTTAATTTTATATAGTTCAGTCACATCTCACATTAAACGCAAAGTAGAATCACTCTTCTCAGCCTCCTCCACTCCCACCTCATGAGCTACAAAGTGTCAGACGGTTCTGAGCACTCTGCCTCCATCCCGGGAGGGAGATACTATTATTGCCCACTTACTACTGATGAGGAAACGAAGGCAGGGAGCTTGCGTAACTTAATATGAACCAGGACTGTAAGCCGAGCAGTGTGACTAGGCGGTGTGATTATGACTATGATCTTCACCTGCTGGCTTCTCCCTGGGTCAGGCTGCATAGGCGCCTCTCACTTCACCCAAGCAAAGTCTAAGTGATGCGGACGTCCCATGGGGCCACCATGTCCTGCTGCAGCCATAGATAGCGGATGAGAAAACTAAACATGAAAACGAAACAAGTTTCAGTGAATAGCTGCTGATTAACTGAGTGTTTTACTTGACATTCTCCAAAAGCAGAAACTTAAAGCTCCTTTCTACAATATTGCCTATTCCGGTGTTTTTAAGATGCTTTTTAGAGGTATGTCGAGATTCAACCAATCCCTCGGGGATAGGGAAAAACTTGGCACCTCTCTCACTAAAGTCAGCTGTGCCTTTGCAGAAGAAAAGATGCCACCTGCAGACATGGGGATATGGCCCAGCAGAAAGTGGAACATAGAGAGAGGCGCAGGTGAGAGGGTGTGCATGCGCATTCAGTACCTTCTTTGGGCCCGGCACGCTCCCTTCCCTCCAAACCCAAGAGGAAGATCACAGTTTGTCTGATATGGAGAGGCAAGCAGGTTAGAACGTTGTAAGAAAGAGCATAGATCTGATTAAAATCCCACAGCATATTCTCAATCTAACCTCCTCCTCTGCAACCCGATTTAAGCAATTCTGCTTATCGCCTAAATGCCCCTTCTTGTTCATAACGCTGATGATTCTCACATGGGCTGTAGACTGTTTATTCTAATTGTGTTCTTATTAGCATTCCCATTTTTAAATGACTACAAATAAGACTCTGACCTTCTGAAGTGTATTTCCTCCAGGAAAAATTAACCTTGCAAATATTGCAAATTACAGCCAGGACAACACGTCCATTCATTTTTTTCTTCCTATTTGTTTAAGGTGGAGTCTCCAACTTACTTTCTAGAGCTAAAATGGCGTCAAATACTCACTGGACCCCATTTACCAAAAGACGTTAGTGACAGGTGGCAAAGGATTCTGTAAAAGGATGCCAAGTACACAGTGGGAGGGGCTCATGAGTACCCATTCCTAGCTGAGGAGACTTTGACAACTGATGGCATCTGAAAGAGGTAGAGACAATTTTCTTGGTTGTCACCCCTGGTAGGTCCACCATGCTCCAATGGATGGCCCTATGCCCATGAGTTTCCAGGCAGCACAAACTGGAATCAACGGACTAAATTGGTGGCACAAGCCTTTAACCCCAGAACTCAGAGGCAGGCAGATCTTTGTGAGTCTGAAGCCAGACTGATCTATACAGTGACTTCCAGGACAGTCAGGGCTATGTAGAGAGACCCTGTCTCAAAAGAAAAAAAGGAAGGAGGGAGGGAAGGAGGGAGGGAGGGAGGGAGGGAGGGAGGGAGGGAGGGAGGGAGGGAGGGAGGGAGAAATAATTTGGTGAGGTTGTGATGGATGGTTATGGGAAGATTTGGGGTAGAGTGAATATCATCAAAACACTTTGTATGCGTGTATAAAAATCTCAAGGAATTGACTGAGATTATATATTTCAAAATTAATTTTAAAAGGGAGAGTGCCAACTGTTCATTCTCAGAGGCCTTCTGGTCTGTTGCTTTTATTTTGGAAAAGAGAACAAATAGTGAGTATAAATTATTTTTCTTAATATATACCAGGCACTGAAAATTACACCATTTACATTCAGGGTTTTTCATATAAAAGAAACTATCATTTGATCATTTCAAGAGGACAAAAGCAAGATTATGCATTGCTGGCAGAAGATGGGAGGGACAAATGTCTTCCTTTGGGAAGTGGAACATGAAGAAGCAGGATAACGAGAATCCCCCCCAAAACAGCCTGAAGATTAAAATTTGAATTTAAAAGCATTTAAATATGAATGGAAACAATCAAAGATCAAAAGAGCTCTGTGTTAAGACTTGGAAAACCTAACCGGAGCCATCCCCCGTGCCTTTGCAGAAGTATGTGACAAGTGACATGTCAATGCCACAAAATAATTCTATACATTTTATTGATAATTGTCTTCAGCCTGATGGCTGGAAGGAAACATAATAGAGAATTGCAGCAATATATTTAGCTCCTTTAAACTTCTGCTTCAGTCACCTTTCATAAAGTAAAAGAAATGGAAGGAGCTTCACAAGCTACACCAAGGAAACTAAGCTGACTGATATTCGCTAGAAGACCCAAACCAATCCCTTTCACCCAGGCACATATAATTCTTACGGCAGACCAGCCTCCGTCTTTGTGGATGAGAAGTTACCCCCCACCCCTGCCATTAGAGCTGAGGAAGAAAGATCATGTGTCGCTGTCGTTAAAACCGCGGCAGCATGCTCACCCAGCTCTCTCGTATGAAAAGAAGAGAAAAATAAAAACTAATAATCGCCGGCTTCCAAACGCTGACTTTTTATATCTTTTACGGAGCTCCATGAATCTTCCAAAATTAATGACAGTGGATGAGCTTCCTCAAAGATTTTTGCAGGAGGCTGCCAGCACGTTCCTGCAAAGTAAAGCGATTTGCTGTGCCCTTGGTGGGGAGGAAGGGAAGGGCTTAAAAAAATAAACTAGTTGGGAAATAAAATTATAAAGCTGAAGAAATAACATATGAGAGAAATATCTTACCTCTTCTCAATTTTAATCATCACAAAACCTGCAGGAGAATTAAACTTATTTACTTGCGCAACTAAGGCCGCTTTTGCTGAAATTGCAAAACTCCTCATTTTACAAAAGGAACAAATCATGAAGATTCTGTACTTCCCAGGGTAAATAGTGCAGATTAAACAAGGAGGGAAAATGAAATCGAAGCTCCTGGAAAATAACTGCTGTGGATCTGTTCTCTACCATTTTAAAAATAATGAATCCATCAACCTCAAAATTATAAAATATCTTCTGGCAATATGATTCCTGAACTCTATACATACTCAGTAGAATATTATTTTAAAATCAAGCAACTCTATGAGATATTTATAAGAAAATTTGGGGGACTAAGCTAGAGAATAATCTTCCTATTCAATGTAAACTGAATGAAATTGATCAAAAAGTAAAATTCACTCAATGAAAAAAAAATATGAAGAGCCTACTACTCACCAACCGTTCTTCTGATCTGAACACACTGGGTAATATCGCCCTGAACAAGAGTAAAACCAGCAAACTGTGAAATAGTCTATATCCCAGGAAAGAAAAGCAAAACAAAGATAAATAAGATAAAAATAATTAAGGGAATTAAAGATGCTTATGTGGTTGGAGTGTTTAACCATGTAAATGCTGGGTATGCATGGTGCCTGCCTGTAATTCCAGCCTCACCATGTAGTACCATGTGAGCTACATGATAGCTAGAAAGAACAGCCATCAGTGTTTTTGATCTTGGTCATTCTTACAAGTATAAGATGTTGAAATCTCAGAGTTGTTTTGATTTGCATTTCTCTGATGACTAAGAATGTTGAGCATTTCCTTAAGAGTCTTTCAGCCACTTTAGATTCCTCTGTTGAGAGTTCTCTGTTTAGGTCTGTACTCCATTTTCTTATTGGATTATTTGTTCTTTTGATAACCAATTTCTTGAATTATATATTTTAGAGATCAGACCTCTGTCTGATGTGGGGTTGGTAAAGATCTTTTCCCATTCTGTAGGCTACCGTTTTGTCTTGTTGACTGTGTCCTTTGCTTTACAGAAGCTTTTCAGTTTCCAGAGGTCCCATTTATTAATTGTTGCTCTCTGTGCTACTGGGGTTATATTTAGGAAGTAGTCACCTGTGTCAGTGTGTTCAAGTGTACTTCCCACTTTCTCTTCTGTGAGGTTCAGTGTGGTTGGCTTTATGTTGAGGTCTTTGATCCTTTTGGACTTGCGTTTTGTGCATGGTGATAGATATGGATCTATTTTCATTCTTCTACATGTTAATATCTAGTTATGCCAGCACCATTTGTTGAATATGCTTTCTTTTTCAATTTGGTATTTTTTGCTTCTTTGTCAAAAATCAGGTGTTTAAAGGTGTGTGGATTAACATCTGGATCTTCGATTCGGATCCATTGGTCCTCCTGTCTTTCATGCCAATACCAGGCTGCTTACAGTACTGTAGCTCTGTAATAGAGTTTGAAGTCAGGGATTGTGATGCCTCCAGAAGTTCCTTCATTATACAGGATTGTTTTGGCTGTCCTGGTTTTTGGGTTTTGTTGTTGTTGTTGTTTGGTGGGGAGGTTGTTCTTTTTTCTTTTCCATATGAAGTTGAGTACTGTTCTTTCAAGGTCTGTGAAGAATTTTGCTGGGATTTTGATGGGCATTGCACTGAATCTGTAGATTGTTTTTTATAAGATTGCCATTTTTACTATGTTAATTCTACTTACCCAAGAGCATGGGAGATCTTTCCACTTTTTAGTGTCTTCTTTCAATTTCTTTCTTCAAAGATTTAAAGTTCTTGTCATGCAAGTTTTCCACTTGTTTGGTTACAGTTACTCTGAGATATTTTATGCTATTTGTGGCTATTGTGAAGGGTGATGTTTCTCTGATTTCTTTCTCGGTCCATTATCATCTGTGTAAAGGAGGGCTACTGATTTTTTTTTTTGAGTTAATCTTGTATCCTGCTACATTACAGAAAGTGTTTATGAGCTGTAGAAGCTCCTTGGTAGATCAAAAACACTGATGACAACTTATCCTGGAGAGGTTGTAGGATAAAGGGAACACTCCTGCATTGCTGGTGGGAGTGGAAGCTGGTAGAGCACCTTTGGATATCAGTGTGGTGATTTCTCAGAAAATTAGGAAACAACCTTCCTCAGGTTTTTAGACATAAAGCAAAGAAAACCAGCCTAAAAATCACAATCCCAGAGAATCTAGACAACAATGAGGACCCTAAGAGAGACATACATGGATCTAAACTACATGGGAAGTAGAAAAAGACAAGATCTCCTAAGTACATTGGGAGCATGGGGACCATGGGAGAGGGTTGAAGGGAAGAGGAGAGGCAGGGAGGTGAGCAGAGAAAAATGTAGAGCTCAAAAAAAATCAATTTAAAAAAAGGAAGAAAGAACAACCATATTGGTGAGTCTTATGTTTCATTGAGAGAACCCTGCCTCAAAGAGCAATTTAGAAGAGCAATCAAGCCTCCACATGTACATACAGACACATAGACACACACACACACACCACGTAGACACATGGACAGATACACACATACACGAACACACAGAGACACATATACAGAGACATAAACACAGTCATACACACAAGGAGACACGCAGACACACATCACTCAGATACACACCACTCAGACACACGAAGAAAGACATACACTGACACACACACAAATATGTACCCACACACATTCACCCATTCACAAGAAAAGCAATACATACACTACACACACATGAAAAATGGAAAAATTAAAAAGGGAAAAATATGTACACTAGATAAGTTACATGCACAAATGAGGCAGGAAACAATAATGGGATTTGGTGGTCCATGTCAAGATTTACAGGTAGACAAAGAAGAGAAACCTGAATAAATGTGCTGCTCATTAAGAATGTAGAATTTTCACGAAGACCTGAGGATGAGAGAGCATGTTGTTCTCTGACACAAAAACATTTCAGGGAGAGAGAATAGCAAGTTCAAATACCTTGAGGCAGAGTAGCAGTTGATGGTTACAAAGACTATTCAGGCATGCAACATGCCTGCAGCAGCATCAGACAGATCTGGTAGAGGAAGATGATAAAAATCGATGTATAGGAAGTGAATCAAAGTTGGTATTTTCTTCTAGGCCCTTGGAAAGATTTTTATTTTTTCTTTAACTTGTGGAATTTTTCAAGTTTAAAGATAGTAATATAATCTTACATATTTTATTTAACAGGACTATTACAATGGTCTTGTTAGAAAGCACTTTAAAGAAAAATGAAATTGCAAAATTTTCAGGAAAATAGATGACTTAGAATCTACAATATTTAAAAAGGGATATGCATTGGGAGGATACAGGAGAGGTGGAGGGGAAAGTGAGGGTTATTATGATCATAGCACATTGTGTGTGTGTGTGTGTGTGTGTGTTTGTGTGTGTGTGTGGATGTATGATATTCAGAAACAAGAAACAAAGGTATTAAACAATAAACATACATTAGAAGGTTTTTTAAAAAGTACTTTAGGGGGCTGGAGAGATGGCTCAGAGGTTAAGAGCATTGCCTGCTCTTCCAAAGGTCCTGAGTTCAATTCCCGGCAACCACATGGTGGCTCACAACCATCTGTAATGGGGTCTGGTGCCCTCTGCTGGCCTGCAGACATACACACAGACAGAATATTGTATACATAATAAATAAATAAATATTTTTAAAAAAAAAAGTACTTTAAAGGACATTCGGGTCATTTCCATCCCCTAGTTATTGTGAATAGCTAGGAAATACATAGTGGCAATGAACAAGCCTGAGCAAGTATTTGTGGAGCAGAATGTTGAGTCCTTTGGGCACTGGGCACATGTCACAGAGCAATATAGCTGGGTTATGTAGTAGATTAGCGCCCAGGTTTGGAGAATTCCCCACAGTGATTTCCAGGGTAGCTGCACCAGCTTGCAGTCCCACCAACAGTCAATGAGGGCTCCTCTTTCCTTACATCCTCATTAGCACTTTTTCTGAACCGTTCTGTTGACCTTTGTCATTCTGGTTGGGATAAGAAGAAATCTCAAGGTTGTTTTGATTTGAATTTCCCTAATTGCTAAGGATGATGAACTTTTTGGAGATGTTTATTAGTTAATTTTATTTCTTCTTTCGGGAACTCTATGTTCAGATCCATAGCAAATTTTTAATCAAGTCATTGTTTTCTTCATTCATTTATTTTTTTTAGTTCTTTATATATTCTGGAAATTAATCCTCTGACAGATGTTATAGCTGGAAAACTTCTCTCCCACTCTTCAGTCAATTGTTACCTGTGCAAAAGCCTTTTAATTTTCTGAGGCCCCATTTGCTAATGATTGGAATCTATTCCTGGGCAAATGGCGTCCTCTGCAGGAAGTCCTTCCTACACCTGTATCTTATAGGGTACTGTCTGTGTTGTCTTCTAGCAGTTTCAGAGTTTCTGATTTCACATTGAGGTCTTTGATTCATTTGAACGTAATTTTTGTGCTAGATTTGGTCTAATTTATTCTTTAAATGTAGATATCCAGTTTTACCAGCGTCATTTATTGAAAGTATTACCTTTCCTCTAGTGTATTGTTTTGACATTTCTATCGTGTAAATAAACTGTTTTCAAAAAAAATGATGGAACTAGAACATATTATAGGGTTTGAGGTAACACAGACCCACATTCTCATGCCCTTGCCCAATGTGGTTCTTAGATCCAAATCTTTTAATTTGAATATATGACCTGGAGTAACCACAGAAACCAGGAAAGGAAAAGGAACCAGGGTTGGGGAGGTACTAAAGAGAGCATCCATGTGCATCCCATGGTCTCATTGTGGGTAGCATATGTTCAACTGTTCAACACACACACACCTATGTTGGAAAATATTATTTTAAAATGTGTGACTTTCATTTATGTTGCATTTGTTTAACTCTGTAAAGCTGTGATTCTTTGCCTGTCTAAAACACATGATAGTGTAAAAAGAGCTGAACAGCCAATAACAAGGTAGGAGCAAAGATAGGCAGGGCTGGCAGGCAGAGAATATAAACAGAAAGAGAAATCTGGGAATAGAGAAGAGGAGCAATGAGAGAATGGGAAGAGGAAGGCATCAATGGCCAGCCACCCTGTTACACAGCCAGCCACAGAGTAAAAGTGAAGTTAAGATTTACAGAAGTAAGAGAAAGGTAAAAGCCCAGAGGCAAAAGGTAGACAGGATAATTCAAGAAGAGCTGGTGAGAAACAAACCAAGTTAAGGCTGGACATTCATAACTAAGAATAAGTCTCCATGAGTGATCTATGTGGGAGCTGGGTCACCCAAAAGGCCAAAAGAATAAAACGTCACACAACACACTTAACTTTCACCAGCAATCTATATGGAAGAGACTGCCTGTCCAGTCTTAGTCCAGACTTTAAAAACTTTGGGTATTGCTTCTTGACCTCTTATACTTCCAATGTCAGCACCAAAATATATATACACCCTGATGAGGCTGATTATTCTGTGAAGATAAGAAAGTAGAGTAAAGTTGCTTGGGTAACCTGCAGTAGAGGCAGGGGCTGTCCTACCCTCTGAAACTAATGGTAGAGGTGCTTTTCCTGTAGGCAGTGAGTGAAGTCTGGAGCAAGAAGACCTGAACAACCAGAGAATGTAAAGAGTAGATGAAGTTAGGGATGAATGTCCAGTGTTTAACGAAAGCCATGGAAACCACAGGCAATAAGCAAAGCCTCTTTTCTGGTTAAAGTAGAATGCTTATGAATGATTCAATAGTGTATGCACATGCTAGCAACTATACCTTCTTCCCTCTTCCTGGATATTTGCAGCCTGAAACTGCTCACCTACAGATGCCTCTTACTGAAACTAGCTAACTCCTCCCCTAGTGCTATAGATAATAAATGGGCTGAGAACCCAGGCTGTTGCTTGTTGTGGGAGGTCGCTGGTTTCTTCCCAGCTGCTCAGCCCCAAAATAATCAAACAAAAACCCTATCATTTGCAGTATTGTTTGGCCAATAACTTAAGTGTATTTCTGGCTAACTTATATCTTAAAGTAACCCATCTCCATTAATCTGTGTATCACCACGAGGGTATGGCTTACCAGGTAAAGTTCCAGTGTCTGTTTCCAGCAGACTACATGGCTTCTCACTGACTCTGCCTTCTTTCTCCTAAAATTCAGTTTAGTTTACCCCTCCTAGTTCTACTCTGCCCTATCACAACCACCAAAACAGCTTCTTTATTCATTAACCAATAAAAGCAACACATCATTTCCTCTTTTTTGTTCAAATAAAAAGGAAAGTTTTAACTTTCACATAGTAAAATTACATACAACAAAACAGATATCAAGCAAGAATTACAACATTTGTATCTACTTTATCTTTTATCATAACTAAGGAAAACTATAACTATATATTCTTCAACTCCATCAAAGACTCCATAAGACTATAATATTACCTAAGTAACAGGAAGTACATTGTAAGCAACTTCCAAAACTCTAGAATTGACAGTAACATCTAGCTGCATGGACAGTCACCAAAAGTTTTTCTGTATCATTGGGGCATCCAATCTTCAGCCCATAGGCCCATAGTACCCAGCAGACTTTTCCATGAAGCAGGAATTTTCAAAGACAATTCCATCTATATTGGCAGTTTGTCAATCACTTTCTTCTGTAACCTGCAGAATGTCTTGCAGACTCTTTCATGAAACAGGAACCCCAAAGGACTGTCTCACCTTCTTTAGGCAGCTTCAGCAGTCATTCCTCTGTGGGTTCTGCATGTCCAATTCATACAGCATCACATCAAGCAGTCCAGACAAAAGCAGTCTTGCCCAAATGACTGGCGCACTCCATAAGGAGCCTCTTCAATGCCCATCATTCTCATGAAAGTAGATTAGTGCTGCCAGGAGCAGATGTGTCTCATTATCATGATAAGCCTTAGGCTCTAAAAACATTTTAAATGCCATATTCTATAATCTTTGAAAGATCTGAAGAATACCTATCTAACTGAAATATATCTCTATATATCTAGAAAAACCTAACTAACATGACTACAAGCTTGACTATTATAGATGACTCTCTATTAACCTGTATTTCTTAATTATACATTACATTTTTAAATGAGCTGTACAAATACCTTAATTACAATCAAAAATACATATACACAGTATAACAGAATTGACCTTAAATTTGTACCAATAAACCAAGATTCATACCAATGCAAACCTCTAAAGCATATTCCCCTTTAAATATAAAGAAACATTTATAAACAATATTTGGGAATTTGGATGTAGTTCTCCCCAAACTGCTTCTTGCTTTTTGTTGGGCCAAGTATTTTGGGGGATGTGTTCATGGTGACCTTTCAGGGAGTCTTGGGCCATCAAACCACATTAGTCTTGAAGAAATCCATAGGTCCTCATCTTTTGTGGAAACAAAAGAAGAACCTCTTTTCCAAAGCAACATATTTTTAGACTCAAATTCTGAAGTTGGTTTAACTTAGCAGTTCATACAATGAAATGTCTCTCATTATGTAGCTCCTTAACAGCCAAAAAATTCAAAGAAAACACAATAATATACATAATTCCATCTTTACATGGCTTACTTTTTATTTCTTTAACCTATGAATGTCTATACTCTGTCTCTTAAAAGACTTTTATTTTTTTAAATGATTTACTTCTTTTTCATAACTCTCTTTTTCTTCTCTCTCCCAAGCCTACAGATATTTATCCAACACTGAGACCCATTTAGAGGTTGTTTTTATCTGAATCTATCTTTATTGTGTATCTGTAATTATTTTCTGACCAGAAGTATCTTTTTTTTTTAATGCTAAGTGGGCCAACACAGCCCTGCCTGCATAGTGGAGCTGTTTGCTGCCTCTAAGAGCCATGTACATTGCCCCATTTTTAGACACACAGTGGGTCTATTTTGCCATTAAGCAAGCTGTAGCACTCTCCTCACAGAACCCATTTAAATGCTTCATAATCACATCTCCAGAAAGAATCAGTTTGTACTGGCAGCACAGCCCAGGAAGCCACCATTTCATAACTGCATCTTTTTTTTTCTGCTAAGACTGAATCAGGAAAACCTCTCTTAAAGGAGCTGCAGCATGCCGCCAGCAAGCAGAACCCATCTGGAAAAGAAATGTGGCTCAACTTTGCTTTTTAGTGTCTAGAATTCCTTTCCAAGCCCTCTGAAGCTTTATGTGGATTTAGCTAGCACATGTTAGAATGCCAACTTATTGTGTAATCCTTTTCTGACCAGAATGGCTTCTTAAAATGCTAAGCACTTCTTAGAAACCTAAATGGTGGCATTGCTAGCACAGTTTCTGTGTGATTATTTCGGGAGTCTGGGAATCCAGGAAATGAACAAGCAGACTTCTACAACAGTTGCTGTCCCATCAGGGAGGGCACATCCCACCACACAAAGCTTTCTATGTGTGTGCCTGTGTATCTGTTCTTGACACATTTCCTTGCTACCTGAGTAGCAAGGTCCTTGCTACTCAAGTCAATGACCAAACTACATAGCTTGCACACTTGCCAAGTTCAGTCTAGATGAAGTATCTCCAATTCAACCTTAGACATATGACAATTAACAATTGTTGCAAGTCTTTGAGACTGGTGTAGTTTGTTATGAGGCAGTAGCTAGCTTATACATTGAATGGTTTAAAAGATAGTTATATATACTAAAATATTGAAGCCTACAGAAAAAAATCTGTCAGGTAGAAGAAAATTATGACTTCAGACTTGGACATATTACTTTGATTTTCTCATTTGTCTCAAAAGAGGAGCTTGAACAGGAATTTACTAGGAAAGTTGCTAAGGCTGAAATATAAATGTTTCAAGTAAGATGAACTTGGGTAGTATGGTTGCAAAATTGACAACAAAGTTGAAGTGACTTTGAGAGTAAAGAACTATCAAAAGGATGTAAAACCAAATATATGGGAGATAAAATGGGTGAAGAAAGTGAGAAATAAGAGAAACTAGAAGATTGATTTAGATTTAATTGTTAAGAATTCAGTTCAGAGAAGCTGGAGAGTGTCGATGACATGAAAAGAAAAATCTTCCAGAAACTCAAGTTTTTGTATAATATCTATTTCAGAACAAAAATGAAACCAGAGAAAGAAGCACTCAGCTTTCCTACAGGGTTCTTACAAGGAACCTAGAAGTGGATTTGAGCCAGTAAGCCAGTTTACCAGACTGCACAGTGCCTCCATTCTTTGAAAGTTTTCTTTGAAGTCTGCAGCCCCAAGCAGAGTTCTGCTTCTGGTTCTATGTCCTCCATTTGAGAGGGATACTGGTCAAGAGGCAGTTATGCATCTTCCCAATACTGTTTGTGCCCCTTAAACTTGTTTTTGTGGTTATGCATCCACATAATTGCATGAAATAGTATGTACATCAATGATATATACATACAAAAGAAATTTGAAAAATCATCCTGGAGGCCAGAGAGATTGTATAAGGGTAATTCACCAGGAAATATGTGGTCAGATTAGGTGTGAGTGAGACTGCCATAAAGTATTTTAAAAGAATCATAAAAATGCAGAAGTGTTGAAACTTGGATTCCTCTATCCATGTGTTGGGTTATTGTTCCACTTTCAGAAGCTGAACCAAAACCCATATACGATGAATTATAGGTGTGGCTAGTGTGAGAAACAGGAGGCAGAGTTCAGTCAGGGACCCATGTTAGAAACAAAAATGGTGGGACTAGAACAAAAGTCAGCAAACACAAATTTGTGTTTTTAAAGTAAAATCCTGAAAGTGTCATTTTAAAATAACCCTTCACCTCAATCAACTTCTTCAACTAATCAATTTAACTAGCCAGCTATTGCCATGACTAAATTCAGGAGCTTCTCTTGTTGCTTTAAACTAGATAAGAGTTTAGACAACAACAGAAAGAAAGAAGAAAAAAAGGAAGGAAGGAAGGAAGGAAGGAAGGAAGGAAGGAAGGAAGGAAGGAAGGAAGGAAGGAAGGAAATGGTTTATTCCCAAAGCAAGCCTTTACACATAGGGAAGCATCACTTGTTAGACAGACGGTAACTTTGATTTTTATTGCTATTTGTGTGAAGTCCCATCTTATCACTATTGGAACAGGGGCAGATTGACATGAAGCATCAACCACAATTTGCCTTTAAGGAAGACTGCTTCAGAATTCCTAAGTAGATGAGAACCTTTGCATCCAAGTCTCCCTTTGATTCTTTTATCAGGGTAAGAGTTTGCTGCAGTGAAACATGTTATTACGCTACAGACATCATCAATTAGTGTACGCTGCATGAATATGGTTCAGAAGTAGTTAAGCAGTTACACTGACCTGCTCTTGACCAGGGAGACTTAACAGTACAACCATGATCACCCTACTGTGAAATTTGACCCTGAATTTGTACTCAGATTTAAAATACTAGACAAAACTTCACAAAGGACACAGATTGTATATAAATCTATAAAGGTAGAGAGTACACTCCTAGCACCATAAGGAGTGGGTGGGGAGGAGTGGACAGGCAATGAGTATTTAGCTATTGGCTTTCAGTGTTGTGATGGACTCTGCAGTTTAAGAAGCAGAAGGGCTACTCCAGCCTAGGTAGCTCTGGCTCAATCCTGGTCCACAAATGTCCCTGGACAGAAGCTTGAAAGTTGCTCCAAATCATAGGAAATTTCCTGTATTGAAAAAGTAGCCTTCAACTGTGGAACAAGGACAGTCTAAAATACACACAAAAAGGACTGACAAAATTCAGGTGGCACCAGAGAAAAAAGTACAAGTAAAATTGTCTCAGCCACATTTAGCTCATTGCTTAGTGGGGAAACTGAAACATTCATTTCCTTATTCCCATTTATGCTTTAGTATATGTAATTATACTTAAGTTAAGTAGATACTAAACATATACACAGTTTTCATTTCATACCTTGAATTCCATCAAAATTAAAGTTCAAAGCCAAAGAACCCTTCCAGGTACTATAACTGCTATGATTCAAGAACGAGTTGGAAGTCAGTTAACTACCACAGGCAGAATCCTGGTGCTCCCTGCTGAGGTCATGCTTTTCAAAGCACTTTAACGAGATGAAGAAGGCACCATAAATTCTTCATCCCTATTTTCCAGGGATGCTAGTCAGAATTTTAAACTACTGAAATGGAAAGTAAACAAACATGTATACATGAAGATATAGAAATAACTTAAATTAACATTTTGAGAGATACGGTTATCATGTGGCTCTCAAGTCTTCAGTGGGACAAGACAGACAGGAAAATGGGCAGAGTACATGTGTACAGAGGAGAATATTTGTTATTTTGAGAATTGGATGCTTTCTTTAGTCAAGCAATATAAAAGATTGCAATGATCTGACTCAGAGGTAGCAAGGAACAGACAGTGCTTATCCATCTACATAAACAATACCTAACACAGACAGCAGGTCTGAGCATGGATGGCATCTCTTCTAACTTATTTCTGCAGAAACAGTTAACCACTTAGATGGTGCTGCACTTTTTGTGTAATCTCCTCTAAGGAAAGTGTCACTTCACAATAACTCAAGGATGCAGAATGCCTTATCTGTTTCTGCACCCAGCTCAAAGGATCAAGCTAAATAATTACTACAGTTGTGTGGCAGGCTATGTGTGTGTGTGTGTGTGTGTGTGTGTGTGTGTGTGTGTGTGTGTGTCTAGGGTTCCCTTCCAAGCTTTCTCAGGTTTAATGTGGATATAGTCAAACACATTGGAGCACCAATTTGTTGGAGGAAGGCTGCTTGGTTGTTTCGACCACCTGGCAGCTCAGACCTGAAATAAAATAACCACACAGAAACTGTATTAATTAAATCACTGCTTGGCCTATTAGCTCTAGCTTCTTATTGGCTAACTCTTATATATTAATTTAACCCATTTCTATTAATCTGTGTATTGCCACATGACTGTGGCTTACCAGGTAAAGTTCCGTCCAGCATCTGTCTCCAGCAGGGCTATATGGCTTCTCTCTGACTCTGCCTTCTTCCTCCCAGCACTCAGTTTAGTTTTTCTCATCTACCTCTATTCTGCTCTCTGAAGGCCCAAGACAGTTTCTTTATTAATCATTGGTATTCACAGCATACAGAGGGGACTCCCACATCAAGCCATCATTTCATTATAATTTCATTATAATACAAGATGAATAAATGTGGTCTATATTTACACTAATACGGAAAGGGAAAAAAAACTTTCTAAATTCAAGCCAAGGTTCCTTAAATTTAAACAGACTAGATGCATGGGTAGTTGGAAGAAGAAAGAAAAAATCAGAGAAAGAAAGAATCCCAAAACAGTTAACAATATGCTTGTATCAGATTTGAGAGTAGGAGATGCATAAGTCTACATAGATGGATATTTTGAATGCTTTGACTTTTTACTCTTTTCTCAGAGGCTCTGTAATGTTGCCATAATGTACAGGACCAACTGGGAAACACTTAACCAAGCAACACTAATAAAAGCATGTCTAAGAGCATTTGGAACTGAGGTTGCAAAAACACAACTGGGCTATTAGAAAGTCATGACACTGACTGTTCACCCATCCTCTTTGTTCACATCAATAGCATCCCATGTAGGTTTGACATTTGCCATTCTCTTGCTGGCTATGGAAATGAGACTAGGGACTGTGAGCATAAGGTATGTTACAGCTGGGTTGTTTTCTTCAGGTAAGCCCTTTCTCCTCTATGAACTCTCCCCACCCTCTCTCATGAATTGGAAACTGGATACACCCATGAACCAGCTCCAACCAGGCCCAGGACAATGATCTAGAGAATGGGATAAGAAAGGAAATGGATGGAGGAGGCCCAGATGCCAGGATACCTGCATGAAGCAAACAATTCTTTTTTTTTTTTAGTTTTTTCGAGACAGGGTTTCTTTGTGGCTTTGGAGCCTGTCCTGGAACTAGCTCTTGTAGACCAGGCTGGTCTCGAACTCACAGAGATCCGCCTGCCTCTGCCTCCCGAGTGCTGGGATTAAAGGCGTGCGCCACCACCGCCCGGCGAAGCAAACCATTCTTAAGGGTCTATATCTAGGGGTCATTGACAGAGCAGCTCAATCTTCCCTGAAGCTTATCCAAAGTCAGTGTGTGCCCAAAACTGCAAATGCCAGTTAAAGAGAACTGCTAAAGACAGCAATGATAATACAAGTCTGCCTGAGAGAGATGGAGACAGCACACTGATACTATACTGCTGAGTTTTCAGTGCTAGCCCCATTCCTTCCTGGTGCTCTGAAATTTCGTAGATACCCTTTCAACAAATGTCTATTTTTGCTTAAGCCAGTTTGAATTTCTGTTACTGATATCTGTGGGAACTTCTAGTTCAGGCTGTCGCGGCGGCAGCAGCAGGAGCAATACCTAACAACATGAGAAGGAGCCATGTCTGTGTGGCAGGTTTCCATGCCGCTCTATGGACTTCATGATCTTTTTAAATTTCACAAACATCCTTAATTTTAAAAACTTCTCTAATATGAGAAAGATTATAGCGAAAACTTTCTAATGCATGAAGTTGTTCTTGGTTTTGGTTTGGTTTGGAGAGGTGTGTATTTGTTGTTTTTAATTCTTGAAATAGGATTCTTTGTCCCTATGATGTCCCTTTGTATGCTGGACATTAGATGGGAATAAAAGGACTCCAACACTAACCATGTGAGAGGCACTCACTGGTGGACAAGGTCTAATATGTTGTTTTACTTAACCCTTGAACCATACATATGAGGAAATAATATTACCTCCCTTTTAGAAATAAGGAAATCGAGGTGCTAACAGATTAGATCCCAGGGCCAAGGATCTAATGCCCTGTAGAGTTAGGATTCAGGGGGTGTTAGTGTTTGCTCAAGTCTCTCTTTTCTCTAAAGCCACTAATGCCATTGTGGGAGCCCTGCCCTCATGATCTCATCCAGTCCTAGTGACTGCTCGGAGGCCTGTGACTTCTGTCAATCATGATGTGGCCAACTCTAGAGATAAAGCAGGTTCAGGCACCATGCTATTGAACTTCCCATCCTGCAGAACAATAAACCAAATAGCTTTGCTCTTTAATAGTTACCTGGAGTCAGGTACTCAGTTATTGCAACATAATGAACTAAGACAAGGACTAAAGGTGTTTACTCTCTGTAATCCCCGCACTGGAGTAAAGAACCTGAAAATTGGGAAGCTCTCTCACTTATCGCCACGGCCCCAGGCCTATAAAGGCACCTGTCCAAGAAGAATAAAGGACTCCAGGAAATAATGTGATATTTTTCCACTCGCGAAGTTTAATTCTGTGGCTTGTAATTCGGGGGCATGCAGATTTATTATTTATCAACCTAACTGTGGCAAGGAGAAAATTGAACGTCAACCTGAATAAACCCAAAGATAGGAAAATAAATGTTTTTTTTTTGAAGTAATTAATGAGAATTCTGTAATCTCTAAGGTCATTAAGGAAGAGGAACTCTGTCCTAATAAGTCTTGTGTTCTAAGAATCGTGAGCAGAAAGCAAGGAATTCCCATCTTACTGGAACTGTTAGTCTTATGTCTAAAGGGGACTGTGAAAAAAGCCTGCAGACCTAACGTGGCCATCCCGGGACTTTCAGGAAATCTTGAGCCACTGTCAATTTCTTCAAAACTCTTCACTTGTGAAAAAGTGCAAGACAAAGAAGAAGCTGTATGATTGATCTAGATAGAACAGCTATTGTTTTAGATTACTCGGTGTATATTTTAATTGCCCACATCCAAATATTTTAGGTTATATGGAAAGGGGAACCACAGTCCCTGGCAGAATTAGGCTACGGATAGGACTAATCTTTGCTGCTCAGCTGACCTTGAAATGGACAGCTGTTCCGTAGACAACACAATCACAAGACTCCTCGGAATGAAAAGGAGAATTGAACAAGTAAGAGAATTGGCAAAGCAAGCACCCTCAGAGTGATGCTATGTAAGGATATAATCCCCACTACGGCACTAAAGACAGAAGAAAGGAGCCAGCCTTACCCGTTCTCCAGTGAGGAGGGAAAGCAAGCAAGCATTCGCCATTCAAGCTTCTAGCAAGGAAAGCAGCCCTTTCAGCAACTTGAGTTTAGCACAGAGGCACTGGGGTGTTGGACCTCTGAGCACTGGGACCTTGGGATAATCAAATTCTGTTATTTAAAACCACTGGGTGTGTGGTCATTTGTTGGAACCTCACTAGAAAACAATGCCCTGCTGACGCTACCGTGAGAGAAATACTTGTGACCACAGGGAGCCGAGAGTACAGAACAGAAAACAAGATGGGGTAAAAGGACATCTGTCCAGCTGAGTGACTCAAGTTGTCCTCTGGGGATCTGGTTAGAGAGAGCTAGAGCTCGGAGTTCAAAGGACGGAGCTATGTGATGTGTGCCGATGGCCCTGACAGACGCTCAGAAGTGTTAGCAACCAGCTCTTTGAACACAGGGAAAGAAACCGGGCTCAGTGAGATGAAACTGCTTGCCCAGCCTAGTTGATGTCACAGCCAATACAGGAACACAGTGCTCCAAATCAGGTCTGCTTTTAAAATGCCTACTTTGCATGGTTTGGTTATGTAGCTTGGCATTCTTATGGGAATCCTACCAGTAGGTGTGGGGCAAAGGGTGTCTCTGACTCTTTTATCTGCTTTTGGGAAGCCTTTTCCTCCTGTTTGGTTATTTCATGCAATCTTAATATGAGGTTTGTATCTCGTCTTATTGTAACCTGATACATCGTGTTCAGTTGATATCCCTTGGAGGCCTGCTCTTTTCTGGAGGAAAGCAGAGAGAAAGTGGATCTGGAGAGGAACAGAGGTAGGGGGAAGGACTAGAAGGAGAGGAGAAAGGGGAACTGCTGTTGGGATGAAATATATGAGAGAAAAGTAAGTTTAAAAAAAAAAGAAAAAATGTAAAACACATCCACTCTGGCTGCAACTTCATAGTTAGTACATTTCCTAGTAAACTCTAAAAGGGAACTGTCAGAACAAAATGCTTGTCTCTGGATAGTAAGAAAGCAGAAAGTAAACTTCCAGGGCTCAGCATTGAATAGCACTCATGTGTCCCCCAGAGGACCTGGGCTCCGTTCATAGCACCCACGCATGGCTCAAAAGCTCATGTAGCTCCAATTCCATAGGATCCAATGCCCTCTTCTGACCCCCATGGGCACTGCACACATAGTCCAGAGGCAACCTGCAAAGAAAACTCCCATATACATTAAATAAAAACAAAATATTTTTTTAAAAAAATAAGCCAGTCAGAAAATGGAATTTTAATGTCGCCTAGGAAAGATCTAAATCTAAGATGCACTATGCCATTGCATGGGAGGAACTTCTGGGGTCCTAGGAGCTAAGCACCATGAAAACCCCAACTGATTGGTCCCAGTGAACCACCTTAATTGGACCACATTTGAAGAACGGTGGAAAGACCCTCAGCATCCTTGGAATTAGTCTTGTTCCTTCAGTGGGTGTTAGAGCCATCAGTCTGAGCCAAACTCGGCAGCAATGACAGGAGCAGATAGCATTACTGGGCATTTGGTAATGTCACCACGTGTACGGTCATGGACCAGTCTGAATGCCTGGCATCATTCCTCCATTAATCCTCACAGCTCTTCCAGGAAGCATCACATGCTCACATTCCTCTTCACAATGAAACCGAAGCTCAGAGAGGCTGAACAAGTCACCAGACAGTTATTTCAGTGAGGACTTGTGGGTCTGGGAAAATGTGCTGGCTAGCTCTAACTGTCAACTGGACTCAGTCTAGAATCACCTAAGAAGAGACTCTTGACGGGGGTGTGCCTGTGGGGTTGTTTGGACTGTTAACTGAGGTGGGACATCTCATCCTGTGTCGTTGATGTTGTGGCCCTGGTGTGTGAGTTTACCCGGGTCTGTGAAATAAAAACTCAGAGACACTTGAGAATGAACTTAGCCTTTGCAGCCGCAGGGGTCTCCAGACTCAATGAACTGAAGCACTTTCCCTTAGCCCAGGGCATTTTTATTTTTCCCATATTTACACGTTAGCCAGTTGATTTCCATATGCTCAGAACAACCTGAATGAAGCTTCCAAAAAATGCAATGCCAAGTGCAAATATCTGATTCAGGGGGTACTGCCGTTTTCCCCGGTTGCTCCCTCACTAAAGTCTGCATAGGCTTTGTATCCATGGGAAACTCTCAGACAAGATTCACATAGAGCAACAAAAGGTATCTGTAAACACAAAAAATGAATTAGCACTAGGTGCTAATTCCAGAGTTAGGCCAGGTGTGGCCCAGTGGGGATTGGTGCTGATTGAAAACTGATGTTCTTCACATACACCATGGTCCTTCAGGGTACCACCCATCCCAAGAAGATAAGAGATGCAGCCATTCCTAATCATGCTTGTTGTAAATAGTAATGTCTTGAAAAGAAAAAAAAAGTCTCCCAAGTCACTAAGAGAAGCCTCATTCTGGAGACAGGCTGTCGATAGCTGTGGAGTGGCTCTTGTCTTAGACAATGGAGTACATAAAACAAGAATCAGGTCTTACCTATGCAGTCCCACGCCTGGCATCTGCTCACCATACAAAGAAATAACCCAAGGTCAGACACTGAGTTTGGAGACAGTCATCAGGTTTCAAAATGTAACTCTAGCACTCAGCAGTGTGACCTTGGGAAAGTTTTATTTAACTTCTCTGAATTTCATATGATTTACTTAAAAGTCAGGGAAGAGCATCATAAGGAACTGTGCCTTTATAAGGTTGTTGTAAAGGCGAACAACACAGCACATTCAAGGGGCTCGCATGTGTACTTGATAAATAATAAACAACACAGCTTTGCTTGGAGTGATTTTCATTTTTTTCTCTGACTTCCAAAGTGTTTTTTAAAATCCCCCTAAACTTCATCATTTCCTAAGTACTCTCCCAAGAATCATAGAAAGTTTACTTAAAGGCAAATTTTTAAATTAAAACACCATCAAAAAGTGGTATGACTCCTTGTAGCTCAAAAGGCTATCTATCATTTGAACCATGACAATGGTAATGAGAACCAATGGGAAAGGGGGCACAGGTATTCAGGGCAGCATTAAAGGATGTGCTCCATGTGTTCTCCGGTGGGATCAAAGTCAGGTCTCCTGTCTACCCATAGGAAGTCCTTTATGCCCATCTCTTGTTCTTTCAAGTACTGGTCATATGACTTGAGTTCCTACAAGCTACTTTATTCTGGTCATCAGGCAAAGAATTATTGATGAGCATGTCCCCTGCATAGAACATGACATAACAATCTCCACCCTTGAGGAATACATAGCCTACTTGGACAAAGTGTCTCTTCCATAGAAAGCTACTAAAATGGGTACCATAGGTAAAATACAAAATGGCTTTACTGGAGGATTCTATTGGGTTTCATCTTTAACTGCTGGTATAGGTTGAATGTTGGTAGCTTTCAGGGTGAACTAACAGAAGTCTCTCAAGGGTTAATTGGAGAAGTAGCAGTTTTGCTGTTCTGGTGTCATGTTGGGGAATTTGGGTGAGTGGGGGTGTGTTTATGTGTGTTTTATGTGTGTATGTGTATAAAGATGGATGGACAGACGGACAGGCGGACGGACAGATGGATGGATATGCACATAAATACAATGTTGGTGGAGACCAGGGGTGTACATCTTATGTTTTCCTCAATCTTATTTAAAACATGTAAATCCAGATGCCGGAGAAAGAGTCGTCAGGTCCCTCTGGAGCCAGAATTCTGGGTGGTTGTGAGCTATCTGACATGAGTGCTGGGTACTGAGTCTGTAAGAACACTGCACTCTTAAACACTGAGACACCCATCCAGCTACATGACCTTAATCTCTAGAAACAGGTTTCTCGGTGAATCTGTACCTTCTCAATCCAGCCAGGCTGCCTGACCACAAAGTTTCAGGAATCTTCCTGTCTCTACTTCCCCAGTGCTGGGGTCAGAGGTATGTGCTGGGGATCCAACCTTAGGTTCTTAAGTTTGCCTGGCAAGCACTTTACCAATTAAGGTATCTTTCTAGCCCTTCAGAAACTACCCATTAAGCACAAGACAGATCAGGGCTCAGAAAACCACGTGAATCCTTCCTATCGTATTTTGGCTATGATCTTGTTCTGACAGCAGGTGATACGTTTATGAGCAGAATCTCTGTCTCCCAGCTACCTTGATCGTCAGTTAAGGGAAATGACCACATTTTGGCACATCTCCCTATTACTTATAGAGGGGCTCAATTAACAGAGGTTGAATGGATGTGGTTCTACAATTTATGAGCTATAACTGACATTATTGTGTGAAGTTAAAGATTTTTATTATATTTGACTTTCCATAATCATCCCCTTTAGTCTGATAAACCCAGGCCATAGACAGATTCAATTATTGGTTCACAGTGTGTTTTCCTAATTGAGCCACATAATTCTTAAACACAATCCTCTCTGGGCTGGGGCGGGGGTAGGGGATAACAGCTTAATGGTAGATCACTGGATAGTGTGGGCATAGTTCTGAGTTATACCCACCACCTCCCCTCCCCGCCGGAACTACATAGTAAGACACCAGCACTCACTTAGAACGGTGCTGTCCACAGCCACTCTAGCCTTGTCCACCCACCTTTCCACGTAGCACACACCATCGCCTCTTCTCTTCCACCACAGCCAGGTTCCTCTATTTCCTTCACTAGGTCACTGCATCACTGTCCTTGAGTTTCCAGCTTCTACTGAAGCCCTAGGCAAAAGCTTCCCCAGTTTGTGAACTGCCAGAACCAGCACCTTCCTTTACGGCAGTGATTATCATTGACAACTAACTTCTCCTATGATTAGTCTTGAGATTATATCATACATGTCTGCTTTTCCAGACTGTAAAATGTTAGCATGACATGTGCTTATGCATATTTTGACCTGACACCTAACAGTTGTACATGTTGAGGGGGAGGGGTTACAATGTGGTGTTTCAGTACATCCATACGGTGTGTAATAAACAGAATGGTGTAATGGGCACCCTATACCTGTCAACTGCCTTCTGACTATATCCTCTGTTCCCAGCTTCTGATGACCACTTTTCTATCCTCTACTCTATGACATAAACATTTTTAGCTTCTATGTATAAGTAAAAAGATAGGATATTCATCTCTTTGTGCCTGGTGTATCTCACTAAACTCAAGTCGTCTGTGTTTACCCAGGTTGCCACAAATAGCAAGATTTCACTCTTTTCTGTAATCAAATAATAATTTCTCATGTGGCCATATGTGCCGCAATGAATGCTTATGTTAACTCCGTCTGTATATTTAGCTATTTTAAACAGCGCTGTGAAAAGCCTAGGTGTGCAGACAACTCTCAGTGTTCTCGCTTTTCTTCCTGTGAATATGTTCCCAGCAAAGGGGGCCACTGGATCCGACGATTTTATTGAATTTCTTCTCTTTTCTGAGGAACCTCATTACTACTTTCTAGACTGTCAGAACATAGAAAGAGTTTGAAACACTCAATTTCAAATAATAATATTTAGGACAAACAAGTGAATGTCAAAAGAAAACAAATTACCAGCAAGTGTATGGAAATACCCTTAATATCAGTAGTTATTAAGAAAACTCAGATCAACATTTCAAGACACCATTCTATTACAGGTGGGAAAGTAGCATCCAAAACACACAAAGGAAGTGTTGACAATGATGTGGAGAAAGGAGAACTGTCATCTTTTTGTTGCTTACCATTAAGCTTGTACCTCAGGGCAATGACAAACACATACAATATAATATGTATATATATAATATGTATAACATAATATCATCATATAATATATATCATGATACACATATTCACCTACACAAGACAGTTTTATCTGTGACCTAGACATAGGAATGTATAATCAGTGTTCAATGAATTCTAGTACTAGAGGAAATTAGCAAACTTCATCCATAAATCATCAAGAAAAAATGCAACAGTATGACTGGTTCTTGCCTGGAAGGACACTACAGCTAGAAAGCAGAGGAAGATTTTCAGCTGACCAAATGTGACTTTGGAACATCAGGACTTGAAATAGCACTTGGAAGTCCAGACTGCCAGTGAGCACTAAAAGAATCATGGAGCACATTGTGCAGTTCATCTAGAAGGTAAAACAAGGGCTTGGGCTTAGCTCAGTGTGATAGAATGGTCTCTAGCACACTTGAGACACTAGTTTTGACCCCAGAATCACAAAACAGGGGTGGGGATAAAAATTCACCCACATTTTTGTGGTTCTTGCCCATTTTTGATCAAATTAATTCACCTGGAAGCTTCATGTTACCACTCCCTTACTAGATATGGTCCTTCCTCACTGCCAGATCCAACATCCCCTCCCTGTCTCTTCCTCGGTTTCTCTGTGTTTCTTTTTAATGGTGCCCTCCTCTCCTAATGATTGCTAAAAACATAGAAAGGGTTCTGAAAAGTGGGGAGGAACTGGGCCTGTTCAAAATGTAAAGGCCAAACGAACTATCCAGAAGTTTGTTTACTCCGTTTTCCTTTTTCCTTATACATCTCAGACTATAGATTCTAGTGTGCCATGAACTAAAACATCTCAAAGGTTAAATAAATAAACATGATGGATCTGGAGAGATGTCTCAGTGGTTAAAAGTACCCACATCGGAAGGCTAGCACATGCCTTCAAATCTAGTTCCAAGGGACCCTCCCATTTTGGCCTCTGTGCAGACAGGGGAAGTATCAAGCAGGCACTCCATTCTCAGAAGTAAGACAGAACCTTTTTTCATTTCTGTGACAATAGAAGCTATGTGAGGAATCTAACCTTCTACCTTCACCTGATAGTGCCAGGATGGGCTCCCCGTCCTTGCTGTAGGAGGAAAGTCAGAGGAAACTAATAAAATGAAAAGGCATTGGGCTGGAGAGATGGCTCAGAGGTTAAGAGCATTGCCTGTTCTTCCAAAGGTCATGAGTTCAATTCCCAGCAACCACATGGTGGCTCACAACCATCACATGGTGCCCTCTTCTGGCCTGCAGACATACACACAGACAGAATATTGTATACATAATAAATAAATAGATATTTTTAAAAAATGAAAAGGCATCGAACCCCAGACTCTCAAAAATGTAATTCTCAAAGTGAGCAAGTTTCTATCCATCCACTCATCTTGTCAGGAGCCCAATAGAACTCGTCTAGCATGAGAGAAGGCAATGTGAGTCCCTACATCAGTCCCAAAGAGGCTAGGATTATCTGACAAATATTTTAAAGATTCTATCCTTAAAAAGGCTTCGAGAAACAATCGCAAACACCTAAGACAAATGAAGAGTAGAAATTCCCAGCATGGGTATGAAAGACATAAAGAGAAGCCATGAAATTTTTAGAAGTGAAACAATTAAAAAGTAATTAAACAATTAAAAGACAGCTAATTGGCTTGATAGAGCAAGTGAGACAGGTAAGGAATCAGTGAACCTGAGAGAAAGCAAGGGAAAGTGACCAGTACAAAGAGCAGAGAGAAAACAGACTGGGGGAGGGGTGGGAAAAACACCCACAGAGACCCATGGAACCATAGCAGATGACTTAACACCCCTGTACTTAAGTCCTAAAGGGAGACCATAAAGCAAAGACAACTAACACAAGTGCCCAATAGTGGACACTCCCAAACTAATAAAAGAAATTCAGCTTCACCAGTGGTTAAGAATCGAGCAATAAATTAAAGTTTTATCCTTTGCTTCTCTAACTGACAAAGTTATTTAGGACTAATAACTTCCAAGCTGGTGAGCAGATAAGAAGTAGGAACTCTGAGAAGGTTGGGGGCTTTCAGAAAGGCTATGTCTGACAATAGGTGGGATAAAGAAAGAGTATACAGGGCTGGAGAGATGGCTCAGAGGTTAAGAGCATTGCCTGCTCTTCCAAAAGTCCTGAGTTCAATTCCCAGCAACCACATGGTGGCTCACAACCATCTGTAATGGGGTCTGGTGCCCTCTCCTGGCCTGCAGGCATACACACAGACAGAATATTGTATACATAATAAACAAATAAATAAATAAATAAATAAAAAGAAAGAGTATACATAAAGATGTCTGTGAGATCCAAATGGTTAATGACGGATGATCAATTGGTACTACTCATATGATCCAGTTGTGTAAGATATATATAAAGCAAACTTATCCACCTTGATATGAAAAATGCTTGCAAAGGCACAGTATGAATACGATAGTCCAGTCCCTGCAAACACAACGTGCAAAAAGTGGACACAATGATTAGAAACCTTTAGCATGACACCCCATTCCAAACTGTGTCTACTTAGAAATCGACACATTTGAAAAACCAGAAAGTGTCACAACATTGGTTAAGGTTCCTATACCTGTGATAAAATAATTGGGCAGCAGCAGTTTAAGGGGGAAGGGAATTGTTACGATTCACAGCTTCTAAGGATAACAGTCCGTCGTGGTGCAGAAGGCACGGTTGTGGGAGTGACTTCATTTGTGGTGATGGGAATATGCTGCAGAAGAAGGCTTTTCCCTGTCTACCCTGGTCCCACTAGACTGAGTTCTCTCCACCCACCGGGTCCTCGCAATCGCTTAGGAGATGATTTGCTCCTGTCTTTGCAGATCAGGAAGTACAAAGAGTGATAGGAATGACACAGAGATAAATATGTCCCCCCCAAAGCCACCCCCAGTGGCCTACTTGTCACAGTTAGACCCTATCTTCTAAATGCTCTAAACCTCCAAACCAGGGCTACCACTTAGGAACCAAGCGTTCAAACACACAAGCCTGTAGGGTGTTTCGAACTTCAGTTCTAGCCGACACTATACAGAATGATTCGTCTGAGCAGAGAGACCCTAAAAAGGGACTAGGTTTGATGGGGGTGGAGGACGGAAGTGCCATGTTTAGACTTTTTCTCCACTCTTTGCATCTTTGAGTTTTATCAATTTTTAAGAGTGCATTGATTATTAAGCGTACAACAAGAAGATTATGAAGAGATAACTATTTGTCCTTAAAAGGATACTAGAAAAGAACAACAGGAACAGTAATAGTCACTCGCATTTATTGTCTGCAAAATCAGGTGCATTGAACCAAATGCTTGCCCCATATTTTTCTATTCAAGAAAATTTTGTGAGATAGTATGTGATTAGGGGGGTTGTTTTTTGTTTGGTTAGTTGGTTTTTGGTTTTGTTGTTGTTGTTGTTGTTTTTCAAGACAGGTTTCCTTTGTGTAGCTTTGAAAACAGTCCTGAAACTCACTCTGTAGACCAAGCTGGCCTCAAATCCACAAAGAGTTTGCCTGCCTCTGCCTCCCAAGTGCTGGAACTAAAAGTGGGCACTGTCACCACCTGGCGTATGTGCTACTTTAAGTACTGTAACAGTAACATGGGTTTTCTATTTTTTAAAAAAAAGTTTTTATAGTATTATTTCAAGTTCCTAGTTCCCATTTCACAGATAAAGTAGTTAAACCAAATCTTGATACTTAGTAGCTGATCTAGGTGCTCAACTGGGTTATCCGACCCCAATAATTCTACTCCTATTTCCTCTATGGCAGAATGAAGGAGCTCACACTGCACAAAAAGTCTTGTTCTCCTATCCACACTTATCACATAGATAGCAATTTGCCTCAGTGTACAAATTATTTGCTGTACAAACATGAGGACCTGAGGCGAGATTCTCCACATACACATAAAAGTCACGGGTGGCGTTACTAGCCAATAACCCTAGCACCTGAGGGCAGAGACAAATGGATCCCCAGGATATACTGACCAGCCCAACGTTCAAAGTGGTGATCGTTAGGCTCAATGAGAGGCAATTGCTCAAAAACTGAGTAGGGAGCAACAGAGGAAGACATCTGAAGCCAACCTCTGGCCTCCACATGCACACACACATACATGCACACACACATGCACACACGTGCACACACACACATGCACATGCACACACGCACACGCACACACATGCACTTGCACACACATACATGCGCACAAACACACGCACAAAGAAAGAAAATATAATAAATCTATAAAATAAACTAGAGGCATTTATAATCTTGCACCTCTAAAATAACAGGGCAATACGGTGGTATTATCTTTGATTACACTTGATATATAGCCATGATACTAAAAATAAAGGAGTGGATGTGGGAATAGAAGGAAGGTGTGGGGGGAGAATAAGGGGAGAGAAGGGAAGGAAAATGTGGTTAGTATGTAAGATAAATGAAAATTAAATAAATTAAATTTGAAAATTAAGCTAATCCTGATGAAACAAGCCAGTTAATATTAGTGTACCTAATATTCCCCAGACTGAGATAGACAATTCTAAATGATGAACAATGATTAGCTAATGCAACATCTTAACCCCTTTAAAAACAAAACAAAACTATACTTGACCAGAAAGAGAAGGAATAGCTAAGAATATATCTTCTTTGATCATCATTATTCAAAGCCAGTGTTTTCTGTACAATTGGAGGCTGCTTCCCTGAAGCTTTGGCGAAGTTAATGAGTATGCTTCTTCCTAAAATTAAAGGCAGCACTTGACACTGGATAGACCTCTTGGGCTTCGGCTTCTGCTTTTATTCTCTAAGCTGTGCAGCACAAACCAACACATCTACAAGGTCATGATGCCCCCACTACAAGGGTCTTAGAAAAGTCTGAGACAGAAACAGGAAACAGGAGCCAATTTTCCCCACAGTGGGAGCCACGAACCTCCACATGTGTGGCCTCTATCTGTGCAAAGAGGATCTGATCCGCTGTGTCAGCAACGTATCTGGATAGAAACTACACTTCAATAAAATCTGCCTGGCTCTCAAAAGAAAAAATTATACTACTCCTGGGGGTGAGGTGGGAATCCTGGTAGGGACATACACTACACTGTACCACACACACACACACACAGACACACACACACTCTATTTTGCTCAGCATTGTGCCAGGCTCAGGTGCCCACAGACACATCTATAGGGGTGGGGGCTCAGTTCAGCATCCAGAATTCAGGATGCTTCACTTAGAAGGTTTGTCCTCCAGCTTCCAGGATGACACCTTCCTAAACCTTTCCCTTCTCTGGACACCCCACCCCTATTCCCAGTGCTTCCCCCATCTCTGCCTAAGGACGCTTCTGTCTAGCCTGTATCTGACACAATGCCACATGCAACACGGTTAAGGAGCATGGAGAGAAAAGGTAATGAGAAAATCTGCTCATTATGTGTTCATTTCACCTATTCAAAAATCAAAAACCTTCAGAAAAACAGAAGGCACTAGCAGATCATAGGCAGAGTTTTTCTATCCTGATGGCCTGCTCCCAAATAATCAACACAGGGATTTAAGATTACGTATAAACGCTCAGCCAATAGTTCAGGCTTATTACTAACTAACTCTTACAACTTAATCCATTTGTATTCATCTAGGTGCTGCCCCGTGGATTGTGGCTTTTCCCATTTTGTGTGTCCAACTTGTTCTCTGGCTGGTGACTCTGCCCTTCTTCATCCCCGCATTCTCTCTGTCTCAGACTTTCTCGCCGAATCTCTGCCTCCCCAGTTATCAGCCAGTCAGCTCTTTATTAACAATGAGAGCAATACATATTTACAGTGTACAAAAGGGTTATTCCACAGCAGAGGATGTGGAACCAGTCCAGGCGGCACCACCCACATGGGCTGGGCCTTCCCTCGTTGATCAGTAGTGGAGAAAACGCCTGCTGCGAATCTCATGGAGTCACATCCTCAGCTGAGGCTCCTTCCTCTCTGATGACTCTAATGCATCAAGCTGACACACAAAACCAGCCAGGACAACTGACCCCTTGTCGATGTGTGTGACACACAAACCCATCACTATGAAGTCACAGTCCTTCCTTTCTTATTCATCCCCAAGATCTCATACTAAAATCATAAATAATTTTTAAAAGTCCTACAGTCTTTACAAGTTCAAACACATTAACATGTCAGTCTCCTTTAAAAAGAGATTGGGTAGTTTAAAAGTTCAAGACTTTCATCTGTGAGTGCCTACAAAAATCAAAATTAAAATATCTTCTTCAAGAGGGAAGAACAAGGGTACAGTCACAATCTGAACCAAGCAAAGCCAAGCTCCAACAGTATAAATAACTCAATGTCCAATTACCTAGGATCCACTCATGATCTTCTGGAATCCTCCAAAGGGCTTCGGTCACTTCTCCAGCTCTGCCCCCTGCGGGACACACAGCTTGTCTTCTAGGCTCCGGCTGGTTCCACCCCACTGCTGCTGCTGTTCTTGGTGGTCATCCCGTGGTACTGCATCTCCAAAGTGCTGGGTTCGCTTGCTGCAACTGGGCTGCACTTTCAACAATAGCCGCTCACAGGCTCTCCTCATGGTGCCTCAACTCCTTTGCCTAACCCCTTCAGTCCTGGGCCTTCAACTGCCACTGAGGCTGCACCTTCACTAATAGCCTTTTCTGACCTCTCACGGTGCCAAACCTCGGCTGCTCTCCATGACCCCTTCACCCCTTCAAAACCAGGACCACCTGGGTGACTCTGACGTATTTCCAAGTCCCTCTGCCAGCATGAGGTACAGCTTTTGGCCACCTCTGGAACGCAGGTTATCTGTGCTCTCAGGAAACACTTTCCAGAAGGTTTTACCTCAGTGATGCTGGTCTCGTCTTAATCACTGCTAATTTCTCAGCTCCAGCTGAGCAGCATCAATTGTCCCTGTAACACAAAAGTTTCACTTCTGGCATCTTCAGCCCCAGCCAACCAGAACCACAGAAGCTTAAATCAAAAGAGCAAACAAGCCCAACAGAGTCTTTAATCTTCCCTCTGACACTCCACAAGCCATGCCCCCATCTTCTGCACTGCTCTCAACCTTCTTATCTTCCAACCCTCTACAGAGGATCCTACTGGGGTTTTAACATACAATGGCTTTTAGAGCCCAAAGTTCCAAAACTCTTACACACACACCCCAAAACATGATCAGTCAGGTCTGTAACAGCAATACCCCACTCCGCTGGTACCAACTTGTCTTAGTTCAGGTTTCTATTGCTGTAAAAAGAATTACTATGGCTTGAAAGCAAGTTGAGAATGAAAGGGTTTGTTCAGCTTACATTTATAAGCTGCTGTTCATCACCCAAGAAAGTCAGTACAGAACCCGAAACAGAGCAAACCTAGAAGCAGGAGCTGATGCAGATGCATTAAGGGTGCTACTTGCCGGCTTGTTTCCCATAGTTTGTTCAGCTTTCTTAGAGAAGCCAGGGCCAACCACCATAAGCTGGGCCCTCCCACATTGGTCACAAAGTGAAAAATGCCTGCAGCGGGCTCTCATGGAGGCGTTTCCTCAACTGAGGCTCCTTTCTCTGATGACTCTAGCTTGTGTCAAGGTGACACACAATGCCAGCCCGTACCACCACGTTGCTCCACGACCAGCCTAGCTCTTGGGGTCAAGGCAAGCCACAGGGTAAATGCCCTTGCTAAGAGTCGGTGTTAGGACAAGAGCTCGCTTCAAAGTTTTATTTATAACAGAGACAAAAGGGAGGCGAAAATGAACCTCAAATTAAAACTGAATCCAGTTATTGTTTCCTTCCCCTCTCTGGGTGTCTGCTTTGTTGTTTTGTTTTGTTTTGTTTTGTTTTTTCTAAAAGTGAATTGTCCAGAGAAGAGGACATCAGAGAGGAAACCCTGGCTGTTTTCAGACAAGCAGGAGATACTCCCCGTTGCCTTCCCTCAACAGGGAGGCTGATGCAGTCATAGCCGTTCCTCGCATACATTTCAGCCATCCTGTTTGTGCGGTGCAAAGGATGGGCAGCTAATTGCATTATTGCACCACAAAACAGGCAGCTGAATGCAGAGCAGAACTCAGAAATGGAAACCTTGTCAGTGAGTGTTAGAGACTCATCATACGAAACCAGTTGTTCAGTTTCTGCTCAGTCCATTAGCTACCAGGATGAAAGAACTGCTCTCCCAACTCATAATATTCCAATTTCCAATTTCACTTAGCACTTCCCTTTCCTATTCGGCAAGTAAAACGCATTTGTATTCTGGGCTTTATCTGTTCCTTCTGACGAGGACTTTATTTTTGTCGGAGACAAGCGTGACTGCTGACTGAAACGAAGCCTCTGGGACACAGTACCTCTGACACAGATGGGACAAGTTGGGCCTTCGATTTAGTAGACAGTGACTGGAACATAACATCCAACAACCACTTAGTCTTCTATTTTCAGTTTTAAACAATTGCAAGATGTCTCTTTTCCAACTTGACACAAATTAAAAAAATTATGTGTACAAATTTAATACACATTTATATCCAACATAATGGCGCTGCCGTCAATAAAATCCAACAACAGCCAATGAAGATCATGATGGAATTAGAAATTTTCTCACACCTAAGGATGGAGCCACCATGATGCCACAGCACCATACATGACTTATGCCTCCATGGTAGCCCAGATGCAAGCAAGCCTACCACATAACTCACCGTATAAAAATATAACACATACAATTATGTGCGGTGCATAGCATTTGATAACAGTAAGTGACTGGGCCTCCACTGAATTATGTTTTTTTAATCATTATTTTAGAAAACTAAGTTTTGTCTCTGTTCCTGTGACAGTCTGAATGAGAAATGGAGCTGGAGACTGCATGGTGTTGAGATGCCAGAATTGAGGCTTCTGCCAAGGAGATCTGCACACCGAGAGTGGGACCCTCCCAAGGGAGAGAAGGACGTTTCAGGCAGAAAGGTTAGAGGGGCAGAGGCGCCTAAATCCTCTGACACCAGACATGGAAGCTACAAGATTTGAAGGTTGCCCTGCTGGGTTTTGGTCTTGCTTTGGTACAGTATTTTCTCACTATGCTCCCATTCCTCTCTGTTGAAATGGTAATGTGTGTTCTTCCCCATTCATTAAAGCAGGAACTCAACACCCCCAAAAACTAGGCTGACTGGACAGAAGGTTCCAAGGACCCTCCTATCTCTGTAGGACTCACCTCTTATGTAAGCTCTAAGGATAGACCTTGAAGTCTCACACTAAAGAAGAAAACACCTTACCAACTGGACCATCTCTGCAGCACTGGGAGAAAGCTCTTTTTTTAAGACTGTCAATCATAAGGGGAAAGCTACAGTGGAAAACTTCAACAATAAAAGATTTACCCTGTTATTAAGCTGTCTCTGTTTAAAAGTTGAGTTACTTCAGTATTTTCTTCCCATTGGACAGATCAACGGCCTACACACTGAATCACAAGTTGCCACCCACAGCCCAGTTAAACACTTGTGTTGAGCAGTTTGGCTGGCCATGTCTTACTGGAAGAAGCCTCATCGTTCTCAGAATTAGAGGAAAAGAAGCAGGCCAGACTGTCCATATTTTGACGGTACAGATCAAGCCAAAAGGACAATAGCACTTTTCAGGGAAGCTCCAATTCCCAAAACCAAGGAGGGAAAAGTGAAGAAGGAGTTCTTGCCGCGCACTGCGCCCCCGTGTCTGCGCTCTGTGCACTGGCACCCAGTTGGCGAACTTCGGGCAAGGGGGCTGGAGGTTAAAATACACAGACACACACAGACAGAGAGACAGCGACACGGGTCATCCTTGAATTCCCAAGAATGCCCCCTTTATTGTGTTCAGGGGCAGATTATATAGAGATAGCCACGCCCCAGCCAAACCCACCAGAAACCACTCTCCTGCCATCAGGAACTCCTGAAGGTCTCGGGCTCAGAGCAGCTGTAGGCACTCAGATCAGGGGAAAACAAGTTGTTTACAAGAAATTCAGGATCTGGGGTCTCACTGCTCCCAACAAGATCTCAAATCATCTTCTTTGCCTCCCATGTGGTATCCTGTGTGTTAGTACTTTCCCGTTGTCAGTAACAGGAGTAAGCAGGAAAAGGAGAGCAAGGGAGAATGGACTCCCAGGCTTTTAAACTCAGAAAAACAGCCCAAGTCAGTCCATGAACTTGAAAGTATCATTAGAACATTTGTTAATGGCCATCCCCAAAAACGTACATACCAGTAACACTATACAAACCAAGTAAGTTACATTTAGCAACAAATATGTATATACATATGCCATACATGCACATAATAACAATTACTAAAGGCTGTGAATTTGAAAGAGAGCAAGGAGGCGTGTATGAGAAAGTCTGGGGGAAGGAAAGAGAAAGGAGAATTTTATAATTACATTATAATCCTTCCCCATAAAAAAATTCAAGAAAAAAGGACATTTTGGCCTTTTGCTATTGATTCGACTTTCTCTATATAGGTATCATGTAAGACATAGACTTACTCTATCACCCCTTAAATTACAGGAGAAAGCTCATCTCTTTCTCAAGGGCTCTAGTTGGCTCAACTCAGGGGATGACTACCCCTGAACCAGTGATTGTAAGCGGACAGAGCTCCTTAATCACACTCTGGTCAAAGGCTAGACTTGAGTGATGACGTCAGCCCCACCCAGGGTGTTAACTGAGTCAGGGTGGGAATCAGAAGAGGGAAAATACAGAGCCAGACAGACATGGTGACATTAACCCAGACATGGTGATATCATAAACCCAGACATGGTGACGATATAAACTCAGACATGGTGATGATATAAATCCAAACATGGTGACATCATAAACCCAGACATGGTGTCATAAACACAGACATGGTGACACAAACCCAGACATGGTGACATAAGCCCAGACATGGTGACATCATAAACCCAGACATGGTAACATCATAAACCCAGACGTGGTAACATCATAAACCCAGACATGGTGACATAAACACAGACATGATGACATCATAAACCCAGACATGGTGACATCATAAACCCAGATAAGGTGACAAAACCTGCAGGCAGCAGGCTGAGGCAGGGAGTATGCTGGATAGATTTTTGTCAACTTGACACAAAAGAAAGTCACTTGGGAAGAAGGAACTTCAATTGGAGAAACTGACTCCATCAGATTTTTGTCCGTCAGGTGTTTTCTTGATTACCAATTACGTGAGAGGTCCCAGCTCACTGTGACAAGTGCCACTCCCATGCAGTGCCACCATGGACAAGAATCCCTGGTTGCATAAGAAAGCAAGCTGAGCAAGCAAGCTATGGGTACCTGGCAGCAGACCGCCCTTCTCCATGGTGTCTGTTTCAGTTCCTGACTCCAGGTTCCTGCCTGGAGCTCCTGTCCTGGCTTCCCTGGATAATAGGCTGTGTTGAGGGCATGCAAGTCAAATAAACTCTTTTCTCCCTGAGCAGTCTTTGGTCACAGTGTTTACTGCAGCAACTGTAAACAAATTAGGACAAGGCTATTGCTATGAGTTCAAAAAAAAATGGGATATAGTTACTGGACAAAGAAGGCAGGCAGCTAGATAAACTACAGCTGGGTGGTATAAGCAGAGGGACAACCACCCAAAAAGACGTATTTCCAGCATGGAAAAGGCCTCCATCTAGGCTAGATGTCTGCAGGGGTAATAGGAGTTTTTTTTTTTTTTTTTTCTCTGTCTCTGTTTCTAGGCAGTAGCTCAAGAGGCAAACTCAGGCTGGCAATTAGCTGTCAGCTGATCACCAATTCAAATGTCCTGGAGTGGGCCGGCCTGATGATCTGCACTTGCAGTAATCATTTGGCTGGGTGAATCAAATTATACTTTCCAATGCCACTTCAAATCAGGATGACTCTGTCTGCATTCATTTTTGGCAGTGCGCATTACCCGCGCAACTTATTTTCTTTGATATTGACTCTATGTGGGCAAGAGAGGAATTTAGGTTTCTTTTTACACTCTGCTCTACAGGAAAGACCAAAAAGTTTCCGAGATCTGTAAGGAGACTAATTAGGGTCTATTCCATTTTAATGGCTAGGCTTTCACACTGAAATGGAGAGGGAAATGTGTTCTGCCCTTGCAAGGTAGAGATTTTTCTTCGTAGTAGCTATCTGATTTGGGAGCCTCATTCTTTGATAATGCCACGTGCTGTGATCAATCAGATGTAATGATCAAAAGGGAGTTCACCTCAATCAATCCCGATAAACAAATAGCTGTGATAGTGGCCAATCTAATGGGTTCTTCACTTCGAATTCTGTTGCCAATAATTGGCCTCATTAACGTCTGTGAAGTTAGCTGCTCACTAAAGTTGGGCAAGCTGTACATTAGATGTGTTCAGTGGTTTGCAAACCTTTGGGAATAATAGACTCCTGAATCAACATCTCGCTGGTTCCATGGAAGGGAACAAGCTGAGAAGTGAAGAGGCCGAAGGGACATGGGGGAATGAATAAGATCAGAATGTTCCCATAACCCATCACCTTCCCGTAAATTAAAATTTTCTTTCTCAAGCTAAATATGAGGGTTAGCTGTGTAGCTTTTTTTTTTTTTTAGGCTTGATTTTGACAGAAAATGAACTTGATTTCTTTGTGCCATCTAGCTTTCAAATTACCCTGCCCACATCTGTCAGATGCCTTCGCTGTTCAATTATAAAAACTGTATCCAGGCTGGGTTATGAGAATGCTGTGTGCCGGCGCCACAGCCACAGATGCCCTTGGGTTGAACATCAGGTTCACGGCAGTCTTCCCAAAGAAGGAAATATACTTCCAGCTGTTACAGCAGACTCATCCTTCTTGGAGAGAGGGGGAGCGCAGCAAGCGAGCCCTCAGTAGAGTGTGTAAAATATGCATATGGGGAGACAGGAGGCAGCAGGAAGAGTGGAAATAGATTTGACAAAATCATGTGCACGCCTGTAGGAACAGCCAGGGTAGACGGACTGTGTGTATCATGCACTTTGCCTGGAGATAAAGAACATTTTGGTCCTGAATTACCCTATATATCAGCAGCATCCATGTTCCTCCAAGATACCCATTTTCTAATTCGTTTTCCTGGCCATTGGTGTCTTTGAATTGCACAGGGAACATATCTCTTTTCCTGGCTACCTTTTCTCCCTTAAGTGCTGTCCAGGGAACTTTCAGCACCATGTTGCTTAGTCAACATTTTAATTATTTGAGAAAGACAAAGGATCTCATTGGGTGAGTGGTTTTCTGACCAAATGAGAACCAACCCAGGTAACAGTTGTTCCAACTTCATCTGGGATTTCTCACCCACCAGCCAAGTTGGGAACTTAGATCCAGCAAGATACTGGCTTTGCAGAACCCAACACTGCAATGACCTCTTACTTGGTTTTTTTCTGTTTGGATTCTTATTCCCACACCAATTCAATTCCACACAGCAATGCTAGGAAGAAATAGGAAGTGCATCTTGTCACCGTCCTCCTTCCAGCCCTCCAGTGGCAACACTGTCTTAAGAATGTCCCTGACTGCTATGGGTCATTCTGCCTTAGCTCACCTGCTTCCACCCAACCCATCATTTCACTCCAGTCCCCTGACCGCCTTACTCCATGTGTTATCTTCTGACATCACACTTCTTGGTCAATGTCATCTACAGGTAAATCTAACTTACTTAATACCCCTCCCCATTACTTTTCTTCCCTTTATTTTTGAGATGATAATACAATTGCATCATTTCTCCCTTCCCTTTCCTCTCTTAAAACCCTTCCATGTACCCCTCCTTACTCTCTTTCAAATTCATGGCCTGCTTTCTTTTGACTGTTGTGTGTATATGTATATACTTACATATATTCCCATATATATGTATATACATATATATTCCCAAATATAACCTATTCAGTCTGTATAATGTTACTTGTATGTTTTCAGGGCTGGCTATTCAGTATTGGATAACCAGTAAGCATGCTCTTTCCCTTGGAAGACTATTTCTCCTACTCTCAATATTCATTAGTTGCCTATAGGTTTTTATGTAGGAATGAGGTCCTGCTGGCTTTCCCCTGTCAACTTTGGCACGTCTATTGCTGTCATCCTGATTTAGGTCCTACTTTGGCAACATATCAGTGAGACTTTATGGGTGTGGTTTCTGACACTGATAAGTGACAGCGTCTCATAGCAAACTCTCTGACTCTTACACTCTTCTCCCCTACTCCTCCACAATATTCCATAAGTAGGTTTATCCAATTGGTAAACCCTGCAGTTTGATTGGTCATGGTTTTCTGTAACAGCTATGCAAGCTTCCAAAGTAGGGAAGCAATCAACAATCCGACCCCACTATGATACCTATGAACCCAACAACAACCAGCATGGCACAATAAACCTAAGGGATGGTAGCAACATGCATGCATTAGCAGGAAGCATCAGTTTCCTAGGACTTGATACCAGTTCACCAGAAAGGAAAACATGCCTGCTACTGGAAACACAGCCTAGGGCTGGTGAAATAGTGTATCTCCGAGAAGAGACAAGCACCACTTTGCTAAACCAACATAATATCTAACTACACATTTAATAATTTGCCCTTGGGCACACATATAAGTGTAGTTCTCACCTCTCCTCAAGGAGACTTCTCTTCACAAGACAGAGAATATTATAGAAACCCCATTACTTTTTCTCAGATTGTAATGATTACTTTCTTCATGAAGTATGTCATCATTTTAAACCACACAGACTATTTTCTTACCTCTGTCTTTCCCACACAAATGAAAATTTGAACTGGTTATAAACCTCCTCTGCCTTACTCTATCCTTACGTTCCAAAATACATCCGGGCATATACTAAGCCAATGAAAAAAGTGTTTTGAGATACTAATAGTCTAAAAAATATCACCAGGTCATGTTTCGCCAGTTATTTTGAAATGCACAAACCTACTGTTGAATAGCAGTGTTCCACAGTTAATTCTCTTGTCTTCTTCAACATTATGGCAATCTACGTGGGAATTATTTTTCAAACTAAGGCACTGTCTTTGAAAACAGAAGAAGAAGAAGAAGAAGAAGAAGAAGAAGAAGAAGAAGAAGGAGGAGGAGGAGGAGGAGGAGGAGGAGGAGGAGGAGGAGGAGGAGGAGGAGGAAGAGGAGGAGGAGGAGGAGGAGGAAGAGGAGGAGGAGGAGGAGGAGGAGGAAGAAGAAGAAGAAGAAGAAGAAGAAGAAGAAGAAGAAGAAGAAGAAGAAGAAGAAGAAGAAGAAGAAGAAGAAGAAGAAGAAGAAGAGGAAGAAGAAAATTAGCTGAAGCTCACCAGAAAGCACTAGGCTGCTTTCTTTTTTCATTATAAGTCAGCCAAGGCTCAGGAGAGTTAGCATCCGTGTTCGACGCTTAGAAGTTGAAAATGAGATCAGATGAATCGGAGGGCAAGCGCATCTCGTGTTAATGTTTTCCTCCTCGAGTGAAGAAAATGAGATGACGCGAGCCATGACTCCATTTGAAAATGAAACTTTGTATTTCTATTTGCTTCTACATTAAAGCACACTTTTTTTCCTTCCTTTTAGACAATTCGTGTTGGTGAATGTTTCAATATTTTACATTTATTAGGATCAGGCTCATTACAATTGTGCAAGTAAGACGGGCACAGATATCGAGTCCCTCTGAAGCATAATTTCTAAATTACACAGCAAACAAATGAGGCTAGGCTAGAACCCAACTCACCACCCTTCCACTAATGTGGTGAAAAATAATAAAACGCAGGTCAAGGTTTCTTGCTCTTAAGAGGTAAGTTTATAAATAGTCCACTGCATTTTTACTGATTCAAGTAGACAGTTTACCCAGGAATTTACTAGATGCCCTACTTGTCTCACAACATACAAAAATGTTCAAAATTAAGCCCATCGTAAGATTTTTTGCCTATCTTTTGCAAATAGTCACACATAAGAAACTTGATTTTGGTCTAAAATATACGTTGATTTCTAATTAGCTGATTATAGAAGTCAGAAGAAATACCAAAATGAAGTGATGACTCACTCTGAGACGGCAGTGAGCAAGTGTCTTTAAATTTATAATTGCCCTTGGATCTACTTAATTTAGCTTAAAGTCACGAGGGATAATTGAGACAAATGGCTGCACAGAGCAGGTACCAGACATGACAAGAGGCTGCCTGTGCTCGTTTTTGCTGCACTGTTTCCAGCCAACACTTTTCGGTGTTTTCCAGCCAACACTTTTCCTATAATGGCTATAAAATTTTATAGGCTCTCTCTCACCATTAGCTGTGGGCATTTCCATGTTAAATGCTTGCAACAAATGAAAAGCGTGGTTCCATGGTTTCATGGGGTGAAAGCCATGATTACGGCTATTCCGCATGGAGAATACATCTAAAAGGTAACATGTCATTTCTCCTCCTTGCGAGGCACCTATGCAGGCGCCGTGGGGAAGCCTGTCTACTTCACAGCTCTTCTATTTTTGAAGCAAGATAGATTCTTGCACAAGGAAACTGAAGATCTTACAATCAGCTAAGCAGAAGATACCTCGAATGTTATTTTTGTCTAGGGGACTTGTTTACAATTAAATATAATTCTCCCTCAAGTGTGTCTGACTAAGAAGTTGTCTGTTCTTTCACAAGGCTTCAAGCAAACAGCTCACAGGCTACTTATGGTTATGTGTTTGTTTGTCTGTTTTTTAATGAAAAAGAATGGGACAACCCTCTCCAGGACTTGTGTCTGAAGCCATCCTCAATCACAGAAACAGCAGGATAGCAGACATTTAGGATTTCTTAGCCAATTTTCTCCTCCAAGAAAAGTCAGCAACTTACTCTAAACATGTTAGAGTTTATTGTTGCAGATTATTATTTGGGGTTATTATCAGAAATATTCAGGGTCATTTGGGTCTAGTAAAATAAGGTGTGAAAAGTTGTGTTAGTGGTTCGGTAAAACTATTAAAATGTACAGCTCTTGGGTCATTCTAGAGTGTTTTGACTTGATTTCCCACTTCTCTGTTCATCGTTTCTCTGCCACCAATAGCTTTCGAAATCACTGTCACCCTCGCCCTCTCCAGAGTAGCAAACAAGCTGCAGGATCACCATATCCTGTAGACCAAATGTCTTCCCAAGAACTCAGCTGCTCCAAGGATGCTTCTGAAATGACAGGTTTCCTGTAGTTATGAAACCAGTGTTTCAGCTTCTGAAGTTTATTCCCTTTGTGCTTTAGCTGTCTGGTGTTGGTCTTTTGTATGTTTATATGGTTTTGGTTTTTATTTTGCAATGCTGTAGATGGAACCTAAGCCCTCACACTTTGGTGTGGGAAGTCCATCGTAGATGTGTTGCTTTTATTGGTTAATAAAGAAGCCGCTTTCGGCCAATGGCTTAGCAGAATATAGCCAGGCTGGAAGAGATGAAAGTAGGCAGAGTCAGTGAGAAGTCATGTAGCCCTGCTGGAGAAAGACGCCAGACCTGATGCCTGATGGAACTTTACCTGGTGAGCCACAGCCATATAGCGATAGACAGATTAATGGAGATGGGTTAGTATAGGGTACAAGAGCTAGCTAAAAATATGCTTAAGCTATTCGCCAATCAGTATTGCAAATAATATAGTTTCTGTGTATTTATTGCGGGACTGGATGGGACAGAAACCTTCATCAACAACACTTGGTAAGCACATGCTCTACCTATAAGCTAAAAGACATACTCTGAGACCCTGAATTTTTATCTTAGTTTGATCTTCCACTGATATGTATTTGAACTATTTCTTATAATTCTCTTCTATATATTGACACCTAAATTATCTGACCAATAGCTGGTCCCATATGAGAATCTGAATTGATTTTAAATTGTATGTTATGTGTTATTAACAGGACATTCTTGTAAATTGCTCAAGGCTCCATTCCAAGTAGGTTTCTTACTGTATGGTTTGGATGATAATGATCCCCATATGTTTGAATACTTGGTGCCCAGTTGGTGGAACTCTTTGGGAGGGACTGTGTGACCTTGTTAGAGGAGACCTGTCATGGGGACAAGCTCTGAAGCTTCAAAAGGTCCCTGTCATTCCTAGTGCACTCTATGCCTCCTGCTTGTGGTTTAAGATGTGAACTCTCAGCTTTGCAACTCAATTAAACACCTTACAGAATAAGATGGCTTAAAATGGTGTTTTATCCCAGCATGGAAAAATACCTAATACAGAAACTAGTACCAGGAGTAGGGTATGAAAAAGAGCAAGCGGGGCAAAAAGAAATACCAAATGTACAGTTTGGAGATGAGAAGAACACTGGTGAGCTTACTGCCACAGCTAAGGCTTGTTAAAGGTTGAGAGATTGGTTCTGTTAATGAGATTCAAATCTGTCTTGGAATAAAGGGAAAGACAGCCTCGCAACACTAGACCCCGATAAGCTTCCAAATTGTAAAGACTGTGGCTTAAGGAATTCTCTGCTTCTGAAAAGGAGCAACAAACAAAAGCTCCTGCCAATATGATTCAAAGAGGCCAGGCTCCATCCCAGAAGGCAGTCAAACTTGCCAGTCTCATCCCTGTAGTGCTGGATTTAAAGTCATGGCAGATAAGTAAGTAACTAGATTGTGAAATCCTCCTCCAAGGTTACAGACGGTCACTGAAGCCAGGAAATGTGTGTGGCAGAGATCTCCTTTCATGGAGGCCTTTCATTGCATGAAGTTGTGAAAAGTTGTATCTGGATGGAGCTCGAGACCCCAAGATATTGGAGATGCCAGAACTGTGAGACATTTGCCAAGGGGAGCTGCAGGCAGGGAGTGGAACCATCCTAAGAGAGAAGCAGGCTGCAGGCAACGAAGCTGGAAGGCAGAGCCCTAAGCCCTAAGACATTAGAAACAGAGCTACATACAGGACATGGAGTGTGCCCTGCTGGGTGTTGATCTTGCTGGACCACTATTGTTCATTCCACTGTCCCTGGCCCCAAATCTTCCCTCTTGGAATGGTAATATATATTCTGTGTCATTGTATGTTGGAAGTTTGTAATTTCTTTGGTTTTATAGGGGGTGGCAATTAAGAGACTACCTTGAGTCTCAGAAGAGATTTTCAGATTTGTGGACTTCTGAACTGCGTTGAGACTAAAAGACTATGAGAACTTCTGAAGCAAGGTTAAATGAATTATAATATGACCATGAGATTATGGGGGCCACGGAGAGGAATGGGGTTTATATGCGAAATAGCCCCATAGGTTCATCTGTTTGAATACTTGGTCTCCAGTTGATGGAACTGTTTGGGAAGGATTAAGAACTCTTTTTTTTTGTACGAGGAAGTGTGTCACTGGGGAGCAGGGGCTGAGGTTTCAAAAGGCTCATGCCACTCTCTGCCTCTTGCGTGTGGTTTGAGATGTGAACTCTCCACTCATTTAAACTTCTGGACAGTTAGCCCCAATTTCACATTTTTCTTTTATATGTTGCCTTGGCCATGGTGTTTTATCGCCATAATAGAAAAAGTAACTAAGACACTGACTTCAAAGTCATTTTCCATCTCTTTCTTCCGTGCTACTTCTTGTTCTCACCGTCTCCCACTCCATCTGATCTCTGTATTCCCTCCCAAAAGAAGCAGGATCAGGGGGATTGTAAGGTGAGGAAACTCATTTGAAGAATAAATTAATCCAGCGGTTCTCCATTTGCTCACTCAGACACTTGTTCTATCTTTTATAGCAAGGACCACTAGAAGTTTGTGGCAAATCACTAGTGTTTACCCAGAGTTACCCAGACACTGAGAAAATAAACCACTCCCCACAGATAGGACCCATTTTAAAGCTGTGAGGTGACATAATAGATGTCCTGATGGGGGCAAATTTATCTTTATTGATAAGCATTGGTTTTTCAAACATTAATATTCATTCTGTGCTAACACATAAACACAAATGTACGTTACAGTGGACTTGTCAGAAGTCCAAAATGAAAGCGCAATGGATAGTGACTGCTACACACCTCATTGTGCCAAACTGTAGTAAATCCCCTTGTTTCTCTATCAGCTTCCAGATCTTTGGATTCAGAGATGGTACTTACACCCCTGTGGTATTTGGTAATTTCAGCCTAAAGAAATGAGTCAAATGCCTCAATGATTAATTCCCTTTATTCCAACAATACACATTCAACATTCCCAAGATGTTTTGCCCTTGTGTTTAAGCTTTCCAAATAGTCTCAAAATGTTTCCTTCAGGAAAACACATCAGGAAGCTTGCCGCAAATCAGTTTCAACAAGGTCAGTGCAACCTATACATCCTGTTCATAAGAAGCTGTCTTTTCTTGCATGGGATGAATACTCAGTCCAAAATCTTTCCAACTACTGTGTTTCATAACAACACTGGAGTAGAATACTAAATCTTTTGTGACTGTGATGAGAAGCTTGGACCAACTCTAGTTGGTCTCAAATAACACTGCTACTATGGAAATTAGACACTAAGTCCCCGGCTATTTTCATTTTACTTAATGAACATAGAGGAAAAGTCTCGGGTCAAGGAAGAAAAAATTAGCAACTAGAACTGCGAGGAATGTCTGCTGCAAATTTTAAAGACACAGTTTGTTTACATTGAAGTTTGCCTGCTAATCAGAAATGTCAAATCTATTTGAGACATATAACTACATCACAGTCTTTCAAATGATGGGTGGTTATCTGCATGGGTTCCTTAGAGTATGTTTGTATATTAACAATGTAAATTACTCAGAGGCAAAGACATACAGAATTGCATGCTGACAAGTTAACCATGACACAGAAAGTTATTGATGTCGGATAACATCGATTGAGTTGTGGCTAAGCCCCCAAAAGCTCATGCTGACAACAATGCTGGTTCTGGGCATCAAATCCCCAGATACTGGTTCATTTTATTCAGGGCATCGCACACCGTGTTCAAATCACTGCGTAGATCCTGTACCACATTTTCTATACTTCTGGTGTCTTTCAGAATTTCAATGCTCTGCGTGTAGGGGTTGAAGTATACTGAGAAGGGACGGGCAATTGACTTTGCGAAGTCCCTGGAGAATCAACGAAAACAGAAAGAGACACAACACAGTCAACCACCAGGGGGAAAAGAAACAGGAAGGAAGAACAGCCAGAGAAATTTCAAAGTTATTTTTCTGTAGAAGAAACAAAAGCAAGTTTACCTCATCTTTTCTTTGGCTTCTTCAAAACTTTCTGAAACAAAATAGGCCTCCTGGAAGGTGGTAATCAGGCATTCCTGCAAGCAGGTTGTCTTTGGGTCAAAGGCTTTTATGCACGCCTTGTCAGAAAGCGCATGCTGCAAAAACATACCAAAGAATTCATCAAGTCCACAATGAGGCTTCCAAAAGGCTATGGCATCACACGTACTAGGCAGTAATCCGCAGACCTGCTCAGTTACTAGTCCACCATGGAGCAAAGAACCTTCTCTGTGCAGGGTAAATCGGTTGTTAGGAAAGAGTTCTATTTTGGCTTTTTTAAGTCTACTGGAAGTTGCAGAAGAAAATGAGCTCATGTTATTATTTTAGATAATATCAGGCAAATTCATGGTGAAGGACAGTTCAGAGCTATCCCCTGACACAAATGGAATTTTAAATGTACTCCATGAATAGAAGCAGGTACGGGGGAAAAAAATATATGCTCCTAAATTTGCTGCTATAAGCAATGTACTAAAATTTCACTTAAATGGCAGAAGTAATAATTACCTGCGTGGAGAGGTAATTGAGACTCTCACCTAACTATTTGTGGACTTGTTGGGAGACGTTTTGAGACCAGGTACTGTGTGTCAACAGAGATTGGAGTGGGCTCGTACATTGGAGTGTGCTTGCAAAGTAATCATTTACCTTCCATAAAGTACAGCAGAGTAATATACAGCAAATAAATATTGCCAGTTGGGGGGCAAAGAACCAATATTAATAGTTATACTTAAGCCCAAAGCGGGCATTAGAAACACGGGAAAGCCAGTATAATTACTCGTTGAGCCTTCATTGGCTCCATTCAGCTCACCACATGCCTGGCATGAAGAACATCAAGGAATCCTGAATGGCTGGGTCTTCAAGATAAACTCAGTGATGTTAAAAGTTAGCGGTCACCTCTTACCACACCCCACCTGCCTACATCTAGACTCTTAATGGATGGTTCTGAAACAGTGTGCAGAAGAACCATTGAGACGCATAGGAAACCACAGACACCCAAGCCTTCACTCTATCCATTAAGTCTAGATGAAACCCAGAAAGGAGTATTTGAAAGGTGTCCAAGGCAACTCTGACATAAGAGCTTGTGACCTGTACTCCTGTAGGTTTGATTCTTCACCTAAGAGGTAGTCTTATCGATAAAAAGGGAGAAGGCGGTGGCAAAAATTGCCTTGAACCAAGTCTTACAAAACAGAGATGTATCTACGTGTAACCTTGGTAGATCATTTGACCTGAAGGTCCTCTACATTCCATGATTCATACATGAGCCTGCATTGCCTCGAGGGAGACATTTAAACTGGGTGGTTCTAAAGATTCAATCTAAGGCATCTCCTTGATCCCAACCAAAGCATGTCTCTGCCTCTTTGTCTTCTCAACCAAATAGTAAGAATTTCTGGAAAACTTACAAACCAATGGCGTCCCCCACCCCTCCCCATCAACATTCCCAGTGCATTCCCTTCAACAATTTCAGAATGCACACGATTATCTACAGCCCTTGGTGAGGAAGGCTGTGATTTTCCATGTTTGGAAATACAATTGAGAAGCAATACTGACATGACCAGAAGGGGGCAAGGGGCTCGTGGCTTGTTTTTCCACAAAATCCTGCTGTCCAGATCAATGTATACATGAACCACGGAATGCAGAGGACCTTCAGAGCAAACTTTCCTTTTCCGTACTGCAGAACAGCCTCACTCTGAGGCAGAAGGTCATTACACCTACAAATGCACTTCTGCGGGCCTCAACTCAGCACACTGACCATCTGGGAAGTCTGGTTCCACATGACCAATAAATCCTGTCCACATTTCCCAAACTTGGCAGTTTTACAAAACAAAAATGTCTTTTCATGAGAGCTATTGCCCCTTTGCAAAGAGCTGGCTTCCTGCTGGCTTGCTGTGGTTTTCAGAATTAGAACACGCTTTCTTTGCAACCACCCGCTATGATTACATTTAACTGACGTGTGTTGCTTAAATTGTCTATTCATCCATGGATCCACACTGAAGGAAGGACACCGACTGACTCAGTGTCTGCAGTCTTCCAACTCTCTTCCCTACTCTGGGAGGCAGAGGCAGACTGGTAGTAACAACAAGCTATAAGAACAATTAAGCCATGGGTCCTCAGGACATCCCCGTTGAGCCGAACACTTTTCACGGAGTTGAGGAGAAGCACAAAAGGAAATGAAACTCAGTGACGCTATCAGTCTCCAATCCCTCTAGAAGACCTTAGCAACCAGTGTGTGCACAGGGGACCTGCACAATGTATGTATTCAACAGCAATGACTGAAAACAGTAAAGGTTCTGAAACATTCATCATGGGGCTATTGCCCTGACTCTCCCGATGTCTATATTCATATAGTTAGAAAAAGAGGATTGGAGTAGATCAAGAAAATCCTCAGAGGACAGGATGGCCTCCCTTAGACTTCAAGGGGGAAAAACTCAATGAGTACACAGCTTATAGTTTAAGGCAAAGACTGCTAAGTAATATATACAGCACTTAGCCAATATAATACGTGGAAATTGGGAGATGACTGGATTTTGCTGTTGTTTGGTTGGTTGATCAGTTGGTTGGTTGATTATTTGGGTGGTTGGTTAATTGGATGGTTGGTTAAGTGTTTGATTGGTTGGTTATTTGGGTGTTTGGCTAGTTGGCTGGTTGGTTAGTTTTTTTTTAAGGATAGGTCTCATTATGTAGCCCAGGCTAGCCAGCACTACCTTCCTGCATCAGCTTCCCAAGTGTGGGTATTATAGGAAAGCTCCCTACAGACCCAACAGGAAGTTAACTGTTTTTAAGTGCTCAAAATTTTGATTTATTCTCAGGAACTGTATATGATAATATATAGAGATATTGATATTAATATTCTGGTTCACAAGGGCCTCTCTATTCATAAAGCATGAAGCCAGGGCTGGCTGCCTGTTGTCTGTTAATAAATGTGAGAACAATATGAATGGTCATGGATTAGCCTGAGTTGAGGAAGCAGTCAGTAAATGAGGTACCCAAGCCTATAAATAGTGGCATCTACCTAACAACCAGTTCATCTTTTGGGTGACTAGCAGGAACATCTACATTGCCCATGAAGTCTCCATCTCTGAATTCTCCCATGCATTCCAAGAGATGTAAAATAGCATCCATGACTCCTTTGACACAAAAGGCCACTGACCCACTAGGCTTTTTGAGTCTATCTCTGTTCTTGTAAGTCACCTCACTTTGGAGAAGCAGCTACTACACCCTCTCCTATATGTTAAAGAAGCAGTCTCTGGGAATGCTACCCAAGTCTTTTTAATCTTCCAGAGGAACTCTGTGGCGAATTCTCTTTGAAGTGTCAACCATCTTAAGTCCTATAGTCTTCAAGAATTAATTTGATTTTCCATAGAGAGGAACTTTTTAATGCTGACCAAATCTGGCTGACAGTCTTTTACCTCAAACCATTGCAAATGCGTAAGAATATTTCAAGGTCATCTGCTCCTCCCTGAGCCTTCCATAACTATAGTTCTCAACCCTCCTAATGCTGTGACCCTTTAATACAGTTGCTCATGTTGTGGTGACCCCCAATCACGAATTCATTTTTATTTTATAACTGTAATTTTGCTATTGTGAATCATAATATAAATATCTGATATGCAGGATATTTGATATGTGACCTCTATGAAAGGGTCAATCAACCACAAAAGGGATCATGACTCATAGGTTGAAAACCACCGTTCTCAAAGAACCATTTTTTTTTTTTTTTGCTTCTCCCATCATGCTACAGACAAGGGTATACAACTGGAATCAGAACTCCTGGCTTCTCGATACAGCTGTCTCAAAATCTAGACATATCAAGCCTGGATAGGCACAGAATTAAATATGAAAAAACCTAGGAAAATTGCATCTGTCCCCTGGAAGCTGTGTTTTTAGGACCCAAATGCTCCTTTGTGATTAAGGGTCTGGGGAGCTACAGTTAGGCTTTTCTGACTATCTCAAAATTAAAGCACCCAGAAAACCTGCCCATCTTCAAGAGATGCTGGCTTCCACATGATGTTGTTTGTATCACATTTTGAAACACCCACCAACTTATAGTCTTCTCAAGATCATGGAAAGAAAGCACCTTAAGAGAGATAAATATTCATCAAAGTTTTTAAAGCAATTCCTAACTGCCCTTTCAGTTTCTCCCTTAATTTAAGTTCTCCTGTTCCAATCTTCCTTTGGAGTATTGACACTTAGCTTTGCTAAATAAGGCTCTGCTTGGCCTGGCTGTTTCTAACCTGAACCTGAACTCTTTCCTTCAAGATGACAAGAAATGAAGAGGAAACTTCAACCAGTAACAGTGTCATTTCAAATGAAGAACTACCTCAGGGTGAGCAGCAGTTAACTCAGTGACAAATCTAAAAGTCTAAGAATCTAAGCATCTTCTTGCAGTATTGTTTTATCAAGGCCTGTAAACACAGAGCACCCTCCACTTTGCCAGTGTCAATCAAAGCAACCTTTCCTGCTGGGCCTGAAGATAGCCTTGTTACCCTTCACATAGGTGCCAAGCACCAATCAGTTGGCTCTAGTAAGGAAATTAAGACTTATTTTCCATTCGAGTTTTTATAAATATCCTTTTGACATCAAAAATTCCCAGTTACTGACAGCGGTGCCTTGAAAGAAAATGGCTTTCAAAGGGAGTGGCACCAATGAGAGGTGTGACTTTGTTGAAGTAGGAGTGACCTTGTTGGAGGAAGTGTGTCCCTGTGGGGGAGTGGGCTTTGAGGTCTCATATATGTTGATACCTCCCGGTGAGACAGGCCACTTCCTCTAGCACCATGTCTGCCTGCATGCCATCATGTCCCACCTTGATAATGGAATGAACTAAACTGTAAGTGAGCCACCCCAATTGAACGTTTCCTCTTGTAAGAATTGCTGTAGTCGAGAAACCCTGTCTCGAAAAACTTAAAAAAAAAAAAAAAAACCAAAGAATTGCTGTAGTCATGGTGTCTTTTCATAGCAATAGAATCTCTAAGACACGAATAGATAATAATGCAAGATAATACAGAGCTATATGTCTTAACCGTGGAGTTTAAATTTGGTTCCTTCCCTTCCCATGACATTTGAAGGAACTCATGAACTCTATAACCCAAGGCTGTGGTCAGAATTAAATGGGAAATGTATACAAATGGGTAGCATTGGGAGGTGTTCAACATACATAGTTACCATTCCTAAATCAATCCAGATAGGATTACTATTTATCACTCGTCCTGCCCAATAACCATTTCCTCCCTCTCCCCCAGAGGTCTAAAACCTGTAGCAAGAAATGGCCCCAGGTATGAGACTTGTTAAGACCCAACCTGCTATTTTGTCTGTTCTAGTTCATCAGCCTGGCATCTTCCTTCCTCTCAGACACCCCTTTATGCAATGACACAGAGGTATTATCTCAGCTACTCTAGATGGAAACCCTGTGATCCTCACTCTCTATATTAGGACTGGTTAAAGTTTGAAAAGAAAAAAAAAAGAATTCCAAGTGTGAAGTCAGATTCATGGGTAGTTTGGGTGCTAGATTCCAGATAAGGTTTTGCAAAGACTCCTATGTGCACAGCACAGTGCAAACACGCCTATGTTCACTCCACAGTCGTCTGTTCCCACGTCAGAACAACAAATAGGTGAATCTGATTACCTATATGTGCACTCTGCATGCATGCAGGGAATATTCTTTCAGCCTTATTTACATACTCACCAAAGCCTCCAGCAACTGAGGGGTCACATCAGGTCAACAGTTGCAGCAGTAGAAAATATTTCAGTGCAGTAGATAACTTCCTTCGCAACTACAAGGATGCTCACACGGGGATTAGGATAATGCCATTTATTAAAGCCTTCCCTACCAGGGATCAATAGCCCTATTGCCAAGTTCAGCAATGGTACATCACACTTCATTTTTCTCAGCGTTGCTGGGCTTTCTTGGTTTGAATCAGCTGCACGGGCAAGGGAGCAAGCAGCCTCCCTCTTCAGCAGACGCAGCTGAGGAATTTCCAGCCCTCAGTCCTCCAGTGTCTCTGCCACTACTAAGAGTGTCCTCACTTCAAGAAAGGAAGGGAACCGGAAGGGAGGCTTGAGCTGCCCAGTAACGGTGGGGAGCTCAGCTGCTGAGTCCTTTCTCTGGCAGCAACACTGGCCTTCCAGGTAAGCTCAGAAAACTTGCAAAGCCCTCGAGGCTCTCCTCCCTAGCCTGGCAGTAACTCTGACCACCTTCCGCAAAAGCTGAAAGGGGCAGTAAATACCAATGATCATAATAAATAGAAAGCTGTTCGGAGAATGCTGATTAATAGCTGTATAAAGGTAAAACCAATAATTCACCATGCAAGGGCATCCTAAAACTAAAGCCCAAAGTGCGCAATCAAATTTTCTTACCCCTGAAACACAAAAGAGACATATTTACATGCTATAATAGTCCAACAATTACTGCAGCGTGGACGCTGAGGTCGCCTAATTTCTGCCCTGAAGTGGAATAAAGAACAAGAACTCACCCTTATCCCTGAAAAAGAGCCTTCTGCTTTTGAAGTGGTTGAATTTTTTTTTTAAGGTAAGACTCACATTTCACTGTTAGCAGGCATTTCCTACCATGTCTCATTATTTAAACATACAGTGTGCCTCCATTGGTGCATGGGTTTCAACATTTGATTTCTAGTGGCAGCGGCACTGTTTGGGGAGTCATGGAACTTTCCAGAAGTGGAGTCTGGTTGGAGGAAGTGGATCACTGGATAGTAGGGTTTAGAGTTTGTAGCCCATCACCGATTCTTGCTTTTGGGTCAGGGGGGGGAGGAATAAAGGGGAGGGGATGAGCAAGGTTCATCACACTATCTCCCGCCACCACAGTCATCAGCCATTCCTACCACTAAGCCTTCGCTGGCTGTGTACCATTTCCCCTCAAACCTTTCATTGAACCCAACGAAACCTTCCCTTCCTTGAGTTGCTCTAGCCAGGCAGTGAGGAAAAATGACTAATATTCCTCCCAAAGTGAACGGATTTTGCTATTGGACTCCAACGTAATAACCCCTTCCTTAGGAAGTCCCTACAGACTCTGTCTCACAGCTTGGGCCATCACTTTGGGGCTTATCAAAGAAAATGAATAAGGCAAGGGTGTGGTAAATGAACAAATAACAGATTAGACCGTTAGGTCAACTGTAGGGCAGGGAGACAAGGTATGACATGAAAGACACATGCTAGACGGCGGGTAAAAGGGAACTGGTCCTCCTCTTTTCGGCCTGCTTTCCAAAGCGATATTCCAGATGACCCAGTTCATGGTTAACCATTCTCTGCAATGATGAGAAATGGAGAAAAGCCCCACCTTCTCGGGCTTTTGGAGCTCCAACCAGTATGCCAACCATCATGGTGCGGGTAGTTTTCAATCAAATTTATGCTAACTTTTATAAGATTTTCCACGTTTGCTTTGTTTCTGTCTCTGAAAGTAAAATCAAGTGCTTTTCTTGTAAAGGAGAAAAAAAAAACTGAAAGTCCTCCTCCAAACTACAAACACCACTCTTGGAAACACTTGGCCAGCTCTGAAGAGCAACATCAGTGCCCTCAGGAAAACTACAGCAGGCATCTTAGAAGTTTTATGTTCCAAGACAGAAGGTGGATTGTGTGTACTTATATAAAAGTTATGAAGACTATACTAAAGCCTCCAGAAACTTAGGGACCAGTTG